>NC_053157.1:234390484-235138059 GCF_016835505.1 Polypterus senegalus | reverse complement strand
TTTTCATAAGGGAAACAAAATTACAAAAGAAAACCCTTGGATATTGATTCGATAGGAATGGCCTACTCGGAATCACTGTCTGAATCATAATTATGTGGTGATGGAGGAGCATTTCTGCTTCTGTCTGTTCACAATCCGTCTCGTTTTCACAACGCTGTCATTTCCTCTCATGGTGTCTTCTAAACCTTTCTCCAATCCCACAGGTTGCTTTGTGGCAATCCAAAGAGTAAGGCAATATACACGGAGCAATGGTTATAAAAGGAGGACACATAGGTATCCAGGCTGTTTAAAGCATAAATAGGGATCACTTCACTGACATGTGAGCAAGCCACGGTACAACTGTGAGACGCGCAGAACTCGCCGGCTACAACGTAACAATAATAATTTCCAGAATGTGCTGTTACATTGTCATTCATTGTACCCACTGTCTTTCTTTCATTCATATGTTACGTAGGCACGTACCTTTTATCTTCAGCAATCTCATTCTCTAACCAGGCCTCAGGAGCTAACCAGCGTAACACTGTCCACCACCCCTTTTGTTATTCAGGCACATTGTTGACATCCGTGAGTAACAACAACGACAAACTGGAAGGAGGTCTACGCACACGTGGAATTCGCGGACAAACAAAGATCAAGATCTAAATGAAGATCTCTTTATTTAATTTAAAGCACAACAATTTGTTTAGTTTGAATGTCTGTGTTTTGAGGTGTGACTGGCGTACTTCAGTCTTCAGTAGTATAAGCCTGGAGGAGATTCTTAATGCAATGCCTATGTTTTAGCTGTCTCTCTACTGCCATCTAGTGCTTCTTCTTCTAATTCATTCGCGGTCAAACAAAGATCAAGATCCAAATGAAGATTATATATAGAGATTATCTTATCGGGGTACAAACCTCCTAGACTAAAACTTATATTCAAGTTTATCACTCATGTTAGGTTTAAGGTTTAAAGTGTTTATATTAAGAAAATGTTTCAGAGCATTTGAACCAAATTTATGATCAAACACCAGAAGTCAACATTTCCAGAATTTGTAGTAGAGATTGAAATCTCCAAATAACTAGAATGTTATGATTGTAAGCCTGCACACATTTTAAAAATAACTGAATACTACAAAAAAGTTCTTAGGCCTACAAAACCACTGAAAGGGAGGGGACCACCATAAAACACCTGTCAAAAAACACAAAAAAACAAACCCCAATATTACGAAATTAGATAGATAGATAGATAGATAGATAGATAGATAGATAGATAGATAGATAGATAGATAGATAAGATAGATAGATAGATAGATAGAGACTTTATTAATCCCAAGGGGAAATTCACATAATCCAGCAGCAGTATACTGATACAAAGAAACAATATTAAAATAAATAGTAATAAAAATGAAAAAATTAAGTGTATTATATGTTTTAAATTGAATTAATTCAAACAAGGTTCACATTTTTGGAAAGTATTAAAAAATTTGAAAATGAAACTAAATAAATAAAAAAGAATTCATAATCAAACAAGTCCAAACAAATGCAAATTTAATAAACTCTTGAAAAAGGTAACTACTTTGAAAATTGTAAAACCAAAGGTGAAAAAACAGACAATCCAAAGAACATCAAAAGCACACCCTGAACAGAAAGATCACCAACAGGAGCTGAACGAGATGCGCCAGGGGGGCTCAAGACCCTCCACACACCTGAGGCCTGCTGGGCCACAAAACAGGCCTTGGGTAAGCGGCACAGCAGCAGCGCCCACTCTGACACAAACTAACAGAAATACAAAATAAATAAGCATTAATAACAATTACAAAAATAATTCAAAAACTTAAATCACTCAGAGTAATGACTATTAGAACTAAGAAACAACATTATTATTTTATTTTATTAACTGTTTTCATTACTTTACTCCCTTTAGTTTTATTTTTTTTTTTTGACCATCCAACTCCACAATATAGTACTCTGGGCCAGGAGTTGATGGTTGTCCTCCCTCTTGTATTGCTTTTTGATAGATCTCTGGACATTTTGTGTTGCTTTGCCACTTTCCCATTTTTGGGGCCGATACCCAAAAAATACCCAGTGGCATTTAGGGACAGGCTCAGCTTTGGTGAGCCTCTACTGGGCAGGTTAGTCACGGTGTCATCGGTTTCTTGGACTTTTATTTGGGGCTGTGTCACCTATTTTGTCGTTTCAAGTCTCCATTTAATAACAACAGGGTTGTGTACTTAGCGCTGTCCTGCACTCTTTGCTGATCTATGACTGTGTGACCAGAGACGACTCCAACCCCAATATTACATTTGCTGATGACACCAACATCACAGGTCTGATGACAAGATAGCTCAGTGAAAGAGGTCTGTCTGCTGACTCAGTGGTGTCAGGGCCACAATCTGACCAGTAATGTCAGTTAAGCCAAGCAAGGAGCTGCTCAGAGACTTCAAGTGGAAGACGATCCTTCCATCTGCATCAGAGGACATGTTGTTGAAAGGGTAGGCTGATGAACTGAAGTTTATGTCTGACTTGTAACATATTTGCTAGAAACTGTAAAGGAGAACCAGCATGCCTCTCAGTGTGAAATAAATGTCAAGAAAAAGTTCATGTTCAAAGCAACACAGAAAAACAGTTGCATTTCATTTTAAAACAATTTTAGTAACCCTAGACACATTAAAAAAGTACATAACTGATGAATTCAAATTGGAAGATGGTAGTTGTCAGTCTAGATATGTGTTAACATTTTGTCAGTCAGTCATGTCAGTCACTTTCCAACCCACTATATCCTAACACAGGATCAAGGGGGTCTGCTTGAGCCAATCCCAGCCAACACAGGGCGCAAGGCAGGAACAAATTTCAGGCAGAGTGCCAGCCCACTGCAGGACACACACACACACACACACACACACACCAAGCACACACTAGGGACAATTTAGTATCGCCAATGCACCTAACCTGCATGTCTTTGGACTGTGGGAGGAAACCGGGGCACCCGGAGGAAACCCACGCAGACGTGGGGAGAACATGCAAACTCCACCCAGGTCTCCTAACTGCAAGGCAGCAGCACCACTTTGTCATTAATCATCAAAATCTAGAAAATTATTTCATTTGTGTCTAATGGTGAAGACTAAAACTAAAACTGGCAACTAAAAGAAGAAAACTGAAATAACCAATTAATGACTTCTTTTCACATGTTTGGGGGATTCAAAGGTTTCTTACCACATTTTAGTGCTGTATCTTGATCTGTTGTACATCTCTGCTGAATCCTCCAATTAACCATTAATCTTTACAAATGTCCGACTCGTGCTCCTTTCTGTGATCTTTCCAAACCTGAGATTGTGCCCCCCCTCCTTTAAATATGACCAACAGAACACACACACAAACCCCACTCCCTTTAACTCCACTTCATGCTCAGCTGGTGTCTTCTGATTCCAGCACTGCTGATGACTTGTAATCCATTCACCTCACTGCTCACTTTCACGTGTGTGTTCTGCACCAAACAGCTGTAACAGGTTGTGAAGTAATTGATAAAAATATTAAAGGGATTTGCAATCAAAACAATCAACACCCACAACTCATTTCACCACACACAAAATCCTACAAACTATTAGTCTGCACGGTCGGAGTTTCATCCCAAAAACCATCCTGATACATTTCCCGTTACTCTGGGCAGATAAGCCTCGTTAAGAATTTCAGTGTCTGGAATTCTCTTCTGCCACTTAACATGAAGGACCTTTCTGAGACATAATGTTTGTGAATTGTTGAATCTGTCAACACACCTTCCACAATTTACAGGTATAAAGAAAACCCTAAACACCTTCATCAGTGGGCTTACGCCTCTTCTACTTCAGATGTTAGCATGACATCTGCCCGAGGCTACACTTCCTTTAGCGGTCCTGGTGTTAACTTCATCATCAATGCCAGTGCACTGGGACTGTGTGCTGCCAAGGTATATGAACCTGTTCTCAGTTCTGACTCTTTGATTCTAATTTTAAAGTTGTGTTTAGCCTATGGTGTTCCTGGTGCAGGCTGATGCATTACTTCAGTTACTTCTTATTGTTAATGATAAGTCCAAAGTTGGTCCATTCATCAGAGAACTTATCACCACTTCACTGTTTATCACCTGTAATAGAATAAAGAGTCCTGTCAAATAGAAAAAGATTTGGGGTTTTATCCCCGTATATTGTCGTCCAGACAACAATGAAAAGAATGATTCAAAAATGACTTTTCAGTACACAAATGAATGAAATGCTGTTACAAAATGGCGTTTATATAGCAGATGGAAGGATGGGAGGAAGTGGTTGGCAGGAAGTGACGATTGGAGGCGGGACCACGGAACCAACGTCACCAGGAGTAGACTGTAGTAATCGAGTGGGAACCGGAAGTGACGTCATCAGATGGAAACCGGAAGTGACGTCATCGCGGCCATTTTGGATTTGTGAATTTGTAAATGTTTTATTTGTCTTCCGGTTTTTTTCTGTGGATAGAAAGAGATTCCGGTAAGTACCACGTGATAAACCCTTGTCTCGCGAGATTTCACTCACCTTTAGGCTCTTTGACTGCCTCCAACTCTCTTCACTGTGTCAGCTGGTGTGCGTGGTTTTTATTTTGAAATAAAGTAATAATCTTTTATAAACAAATAATGTGTTTGTAATAAACCTCACAGATCACAGTGACACACTTAAAACCTTTGCCTACATTCCACCCTTTGACACTGTGGCGTGGGACTAGTCTATGACGAGTTTGTCCACAAGGCAGGAAGTATTCATTTCCCCTACAGTGCAGAAGGCTCGCCAAGGGTGTTAATAATGAACTAGAGTGTACCGACTCCTTGCATTGTTCTTTTAGCAAGTACACATAATTTGTTTATAAATTAGAACTGCAAATGATGAATATAATTGGATAGACAGTTACATTTAACAAACTCTAAATGGATGGTGATCATTTAGTGATAACACACCATTTCTGTGTGTGGAGACTCCTTTACTTCTTCTGCACAGTTAATTACTTTGTATCAGTCTACATTTTTGCAACAAAATTTGCTCACAGTTGGTACCATCACCCCACATTACATTATGTGTAGTCATGGCAAATGTAGGTGTAATATCTGCCTAAACACTTCAGTGGAAGTTACTGCCATATGGCTCTAATAACAGCTTCCAGGAGGTGTATTAACATACGTGCCCACCCTTTGGCATATGAGTTATAACACAGATCAGTTGCTATTACATTATATCCAGGTCTATTGCTATGATTATTTTAAATAGGCCTCTACATAATTTAGTCAGTCTCTACTGGTGTTACTGCTTTTTTTCAGATTGTGAAAACACTCCTCTATTTTCTATCCTCCCCAGCTTCACTATAAGGTACTTTAGTCTCCTTTGGTTTATAGTTATACAATATCATTTGATGTGAACAATGCATGGCCTCATACCCTTGAGCCCCTCTTATAACACTTTCAGATCTTTTTCCTGAACTTGCTATACATGTCTTGTCCCACCCAGTAGTGTGTAGTTAAAGTCTTTTCTGTTGGTGACTTTGTTGATCTCTCTGAAGATGATTATTCATAAAGTGACGTGGCTGGCAGAGCAACTAAACAGTAAACAATACTGCAGCTTGTATATCAGTCGCCCATGAGAGTCATTGCTTCCAACAGTTGTCATCACATTTTTTTTTAAACCTCGGTGGCATTTCAAAATCTTTTTATTTCACGAGTCCATAAAATACTTTGCCTTTAGTCAATGATGTCTGATCAACCATTTCATGCCATCAGGTTTACTTAGCTGGACTTGCAATCTTCTCTTCTGCGATTCACCCTCTCTGGGTAAGCAGCTCATTTCTTCACCAGCTATTATCAGGTAAGTGCAGCAGACCGAGGGTCTTTAGTGCAGTCACTTTGAATCATCACAGAACACCACCTTTCATTTGCTGATAAAACAACACTGGACTATAGAGGTTTGAACTACCACTACAGAGAATGGCCAAAATAAAATACTTGCCGTACTATTAGAGTTAAGCGTGAAAGGGTAGAGCAAATACATAACATAAAGCAATACTTCAACAGGCATGTGTATAATATGATACAGAACACTACTGATGGGAATCCTAGACTCTCAGTTCCCCATCTTATATTATACATCATGAATGACCACTAAATACACTAATGTTACAAGTCGGTACATGTTAACTGGATTAGTGAAACTGTTTCTTTGGTATTTGAATACACTAAACACAAATACACACAATGCATCACTTCTCCAACACAGATCTCGTAAGCTATAACAAAATATTACATATTTCCTTCTTCTTTCAGCTATCAGGTTTAATTAACTTATGGTGTATTTCATCTCAGTCTATCAATCAAAACCTTTTAACTTCTAACAAACTGTAGCTTATCTTATCAAGATTGAAATCTCTTAAATTTCTTTAAGATATTTCAAAAGCACAGTTTCTACAGACTAATGGTAAACTTCTGAATGATTCCTGTATGGCACAAATGTCTCCTGATGTGCAACTCACTTAATGCTCTACCCATATAAGAGCATCATCACTGGACACTAAACTTACAATACATTGATGTATCAACAAAATCTTCAAATTAATCACTAACAGACATTGTGGGCCCCGGCCGGGGATGGAGCCCAGCCGGGACGCCCAGGAGGACTAGAGGAGGGCTTGTGCCTCCTCCAGACCGAGAGGGGGCGTCCGTCCTGGTTATACTGGAGGCCTCGGGTAGAGGGCTTGGAAGCCCAGCCCTGTAGGGACCCGTGGCCACCCCAGTGCCTGATTATCCCAGGAGCCCGGCACTTCCTGGGGGAAGATGACAGGGGACACCCGGACGGCTTCCGGGTGCGCAGCCGGCACTTCCGCCACACGGGGGTGTGTCCGCGGCAGATTGCCGGGAAGCAGCTGGAGCCCATCCGGGATCCTATAAAAGGGGCCGCCTCCCTCCAGTCATAAGTGGATGTCGGGTGGAAGAGGACAGAGCTGGAGAGAGGACGGGAGGCGGTCAAAGAGAGAGAGGCACTGGAATTTGGGGAATCGGTGCAAGAGGCACTGGGGTTTGTGGTGCACGTTCAATTTGTAAATATTATTGTAAATAAACAGTGTGTGGTGGAACTATGTTGTCCGTCTGTCTGTGTCCGGGTCAAAGTTCACAACATGAATGCACACCTTTCAGTTCTACAATACATTTCATTATTAAAGAAGTGCTAATAATCAATTATTTTTCAAAGTACATTAAAATATATAAGCGTTTTTCTCTCATTGTGTTGTATAAGAAGACTGGAGAATGTGATCAGTCCAGTATAATACGGTAACATTCAGAGTCTGTTTGCACCTCATAGCTACTCAAGGCTCTGGTCGCCCTTTTATAAATACAACATTTTTGCATACAGGAATTCAAACCTTTACACTTACAAAGAAAATAAGCCCAATAATTACTGCTCAGTAATCTATGGGTGACAACCAATCATTCACCCCCCACTGCTATGATACACGTCTGATTTCTTGTTTCATGAAATATTGAATTTTGGATAGCCTGTGTGTTCCATCCTTGCCCACAGAGTGTTTGCTAAATCTGGGGAAAAAGCACATCTATAGATTTAAAGTTGCTCATTTTTTATGCATGTAATATGTTAATTAATTGGTATTAAGGTCTTACAATTTCACAGCTACAAGCTGGTATGTCCAATGTGCTGACTTCACAGCAGGGTCAGTAGGCATTGCCTTATTGAATGCTGCAGTGGTTTTTAAGCTTCAACATCTGACGTGTGCCTTGCCACACATGATAGGCTCTGTCAAACACGCATCTTAAAAACAAATTGGTTGCCTGGTTTTAAATTTACTTGCCGAGCTCCTCATGGAAACAAAATTCAAATGTATTGATATTCACCTGCAGGCTTTATGTCTCAAATTTGTATATGATCCCATATTACTTTTTGGCGTGTCCCCCACATTTGAGATCTGCTTCAAATTACTAATTTGTCAGCTGACACACAAAGACACATATATACAGTATATATAGACATAAACATGATGACATATAGGGGACATCTGCCACCCAAGATCCCGAACAAGAGCCATTAATCTTTTCAGAACAATACTTTTCTTTCATCTTCTTCTCACTCAAGTCCAATTTATTACAAGTCACTTTACTCCAAGTAGATTTCATCAGACTCCATTCCCAAGTATCTTACTTGCCTAAGGTAGAAGTATTTTACTTCATAAAACAGGACAACATCCAACTTACTGGAGAAAAACAGCTTTGCACAAACATCATCCTCTACTGTCCCCTTGTACCTGAGACCTCCATCGTCCCAGCTGGGGTGCCTCCCATACACTCACGCACACTTATCAATTGCACCATCCGTTCACACAACACCCAGTATTTTCACAAATTGTTTTCAATAAAACATATTCTCAGGCTCAGTTCAACTTCCTTTAAAATAGCATTTAATTCACAGAGATCCCTTTCAAACAACCATTCTTTTAATGAGCATAATCGAGACTTTGTAGGTTGATGCTGTTCATTTTTAAATGACTGACTGCCAGCCCCTGCTGTTACTGACTCATTTTTCGTAAGGTAACATAACGCATGCCTGCTAACACATTCCATGTATCTGCAAGCACTGATTCTTTATGCCTAGGGTTTACACGCATGCTAGCTAGTAATTGTACAGTTTCTCATAATAGTGACACTTTTCTAATAATTAACGATATAGTATAATTAGTTTGTGAATAACAGTGTTCCCCCAACATGGCTTTCATATTCTAGCCAGCTTTGTACATCCATAACGCAGCCAATTCTTTTTCCCGTTACTGCCTTCCCCCACCATATTGCAGTGGAGATACCAGTTCAACTTAACTGTGCCCACAAAGTTTTAGCTAAACCAAGATGATGGATGTCACATGCCAGACTAGAATGTCTTTTTCCTCCCCACTTTTTCTTCTCTTTTGGACCTTTAATTCCAACTTGCATACAATGCGATCACAAACAGTATTCTTCTACTGCTTTTCACAACATTTTAAACCTAGATGTTAAGCCCTCCAACTTACAAGATCTTGTAAACCTGCACCCCGTACAGTGTAGCCAAGTTGTTGATTCACACAGCCACGGGTGTCCGGATTCACCTGCTTAGTGGCAGGTCCTGCTCACATCACTATTTAAAGCAAGTGGCTCCGTATGAAGCTGCATCCTGCTGACTATGCCAATTGTATCCAGCATGGGGTGCTTGATCCCCCCTGGGATGTGTCATTTCTTGATGAAGAACAGACTATCTGCAGGAAGGCTATCTGTTCTTTTCATCTGAGAAGGGAGTGAAAGCAGAACAATGTCATCGTCCCTGCTTGCATGCTGCAAGTGTCTGAGTGACAACTTCTGTTTGAGTAAATGCTTTGAGGATGTTCCTGACTTAATGACAGATGCATTTTTCTCTTGTGCAAGTCTGTACCAGGTGGTAGAATGTATCAGATGGTACCAGGAGTGGGGTCTTACATAAATGGATCCCCAGCAGGTACAAAATGCTTCTCTTCCACCAGAACCAGATAAGGTACCTTCAGGGATTCTTGTGCTTGTCCAACCCAGGGATATACTTGTGAAGATGGCTCCTTCGGATGACCCAGAGTGTTTTCTTATTCTGTTTTGAATGCATGGCCATGTTGATGTGCTGGGACAGAAGAGGATGGGTGGCTATCTTGGTCATTTTTTTGACTGGGGATGCCCTGCATGTCATAAGAAATCTTCCCCCCGAGAGACTTGATAATTATGATTTCCTGAAGCAGAAAATCCTCCTCCTTATGGCTCTGAGCCCATTGGCCAAGGGGTGCAGGTTTCGGCTCCAGAAAATTGATCGAGACTGCTCTATTCAGGGGACAGGTACAGGACTTAGTTGGCCTTATTTAAAGCTGGTCCTGTGGAGACACCTTCAAGCACATTGAAGTCTTGTCAGCAATAAGTGATGACCTCTGTGATGAGATGCTCTAAAGTGATGTCCACTCACTGCTGGATTTGACTTTCAGTTTGAAAGGGTCCCAAGCCACATGGAGGAAGAGGGCCTACCCTAGTCTGGCTCTTACTTCTGCACAATCAGCACATCTCCGCACCAATGGGAAGGACCATCCGACCAACAGCCCAGAGGGTCTCACTGTGGAAAAGGTTGTCCAAGAAGCCAGACTGGAAACTGAACATGATTTGAACAGTGAGGCTGGGGAAGATCCCTCTCCTGATTCTCTCAGACAGTTGGAGGATGCTTCGTAACAGGCTCTTGCACCTTTGGCCTCCTCAGATGGGGCTGGTGATTGGCGCTCAGGGCAAAAATTGGCTAGGGAACCAGGGGTTGATATCAACATGGAATCAGGAGCTGTTGTGTCACAGACTCTGAGAATGAAGGGGTTGACACAAATATATTTTGTGGTCTTACAACAAGTGGACCGCAGCTTAGACTTTTCATTTGAGTAAGCACATGTCACAGATGATTGTTACTATGAGGAGCGGGATGGCCCTACTTTCAGAACTCGGCACTTTATAGTTAAGAATGGCTTCTTGTATCGGGTGATTTACGATCACATTGGAGCAGATAAATTGAGCAGTTAGCGGCCCCAAGTGGTCACTGAGAGGCGGTGTTGAAAATTGTTCACATCCATGATTTTCTGTGGGTTATCTTGGTGCGGAGAAGTTGAAGGATCACTTTTCAAAACACCTTTATTGGCTAAATATGGGCAGAGATATGGAGCAGTTTTGTAAGTTTTGCCCTTACTGTGAAGTTGTATCAGTCAAAGTACCCTCTAGGGCTTATTATGCCTATTTTGGACGTCAATTTCATGAGAGTTGGTTGTTGATCATTGTTGATCAATTTCCAAAGAGTAATAATGGTTATCAGTGTATGCGCGTGTTGGTTGATTATGCAATGAGATATCCCAAAGTGGCTGGTTTGTGCAAGGCTAACACCCAGACTGTTACTAAGGCCTGAGATCTTAACTGACCAGGGTATGCCCTTTACTTCCAGCATCATGAAACAGCTATGTGAGAGCCTTGCAATTAAACAATTGAGCACCACTTTATCATCCTCAGACGAATTGCCCGACTGAATGATTTATCCTGCACTAACACTGCTGGCGATCTAATGGAGTCACAGCAGTCTCCAATCCCTAACCTAACTATGCTAAGACTAACAGTAACGCTAAACACAAAACACTCATATTCTAATGGCTTGGGGTCTAACCCACCACCTTATCCCCAAAAGACCAAATCAAGATGCCTCCCCCTACCTGTTAAAATTTCGGACCACCCTGCATTTTGGGCGCTAAAACTGTGGTAGAAATCAACATCTTAATGAATGAAAGAAACTTATTCTCTAACAGGACAAATCTGATAAAACCTTTGAGTCAGTAATCAGACAGAAGAAAAGCTTGTGAATCTGCGTCATTTATTACACCAAGCTGAGGATGGAGCTTCCATGATAGCAGACTGTTACAGCCTGGTCAGGACAATCAGGGTTCATTTTATGAACTATTGACTTTACATACAGTGTCAAACAATGTGCAATGTGCAAACAAAGCATTTCACTCCGGCCCTCAACCCCAGGCCGCCAGGAGGAGCTCTCCAGACAACATGATCATGCCCCAAGTTCCAGCAGGGCATCATGGACTATGTAGTGTTTGTACACAGCCATGCTGGATACCTTGGGGGCCACCAGGCGTCGCTGTAGGGGGGCTCGTAGGCTCTTATGTGCCCTATAACCCGGGAGTGCGTCACGGTCACGTGACAGGAAGAAACGACGTGCTCCCGGGTTGAAGAAAAGGACTATTTACCCTGACCCGGAAGGAATAAGGACTTGTGGACTGTTGGGCAGGAACACCTCCGGGTCAGGGAGTATAAAAGGACTGTGAGAGCTCCCAGACGATGAGCTGAGTTGGGAGGCAGGGTGGCTAAGCGTCTGGGAGTGGAGGATTGGTTTATTAATTATTATTATTGTTTATTGAGAATTGTGGAGAGGAGCGTGCTTTGTGCACTTTATTATTATAATAAATATCATCATTGGATTTTACCTGGTGTCTGACGTATAGTCTGAGGGTACAAGGGTGCGAGAAGCATCATATTCTATTACAATGTTTACTCTGGTGGGTCTGTTGATTTACACCAGGGATCTCAAACTTCCATCCTGGAGGGCCTCAGTGGCTGCAGGTTTTTATTGTAACTCATTTCTTAATTAGTGACTTGTTTTTGCTGCTAATAAACTCCTTTTCCTTTCATTTTAATTGATTTGGTTTCTAAGATTTGTTCCCCAGAATTTCTTCCATTGAATTGCTTCATTTGAATGAAATGTGAAGTGAGTGAGCCAACAGAAGACCAACTATGTCAGGTTCTCAAACTCACACTAATTTCATTCCAACCAGTTGCCTAACTAGGCACTAATTGTTGTTATTAATTAAACCTGATCTTTAATTCCATGGCTTGCTGCTTTTATCATTGTGCAATACCATACATTTTCAAAATTGTTGATTTTTCTGTTTACTTTTCTAAGAGCATTATTAAAATGTTTTAGGGACCCGAGCAAATCAACATGCCGGAGACCTCCACTCTTTTTATTTTCAGGTATTGTATGATGGTCATCGTTTGCTGGTCATGTTTTGGTTCATTTTGTATCTCATTATTGCTTGGCTGCTAATTAAGGGAAAAAAAACAAACAATTAAGGAGTCTGAGTCTTCAAGTCCATTCAAATGAATTCAAAAGAAGTTAACTAGCACCGAAAACAGGTCACTAATTAAGAAAAGGTCTAGAATGAACACCTGCAACCATTGGGGACCCCCAGGACTGGAGTTTGGGATCCCTGGTTTACACCCAAATGACTTATCCTCTTTAATAAAACCCCTGTGTGCGTCCAGGTGTCTGTGTGTGTGCCTTCTGGTGAAGTGCGCATGTGCAGACCGCGCCGTGCATCACGCCGTGCCCTGCCCATGAGCAACGGCACCATGGACGCACACACACTGGAAGCTGGGCATGCAATGAATGCCCTTGCCACGGCCGTGCATGATAAGAAATGAAGGACATCATTGCTGGGGAGAGTGCTGATTGGGTAGTCACAGCCGCAAACATAAAATCCGTTGCTGGGGAGATGCCACACATACAATAATCAGCTACACGCCAGCACAGATTAAAATACTTGCTGGGGAACTGCACAGTACTTGCTGGGGAGACGACACAGTCACGATTATCAGCTACACACCACACATTACATCAGTTGCTGGAGACACTCTGCTGATTGCCCACTGTTGTGACTGAAAATTAAAGTCATATTACGGACAACAAAGCCAGCATTACTGTCAGAGAAAATTAAAGACAAAAATACAGTGACGCATATTACAGCCACATACAAGCTAGTATTACTGTAAGAGAAAATATTATGGACATATCTACTAACAACATGCCACCCAAAGAAAAGGACACGTCAAGCAGGACAAAAGACACGGACAATCAAATCCTATATAAGCAACATCCCCTGGAAGAACGGTCAGCTCAACAAGTAAACATCAAAAAGAAAGGCTGAAAGACAAAGAAAAATACGAGCAAACACAGTAGATCGATTGAAGAAAAAGAAAATGACCGTCATAAAAACGGTAAAAGAGAAAGACTCAGAGGAGCAAACCTTGTATCAAATCAGCAAATCAGTATTCAGCCACGGTCAGTTATATGTTGCATTATCAAGAGTTAGAAGTTTTGCAGATGTTGCTGTCAAGGTTGTAGATGGTCCTGAACAAGGCAAACTGTTCCCAAACTCAGACAGAATATTTACAACTAGCAGAATACCCGCGCTTCGCAGCGGAGAAGTAGTGTTTTAAAGAAGGTACGAAAAAGAAAAGGAAAAATTTTAAAAATAACGTAACATGATTGTTAATGTAATTGTTTTGTCATTGATATGAGTGTTGTTCTCATATCTATCTATCTATCTATCTATATATCTATCTATCTATCTATCTATCTATATATCTCTATCTATCTATATATCTATCTATCTATATATTTATATATATATATAGCAAAATACCCGCGCTTAGCGGAGAAGTAGTGTGTTAAAGAAGGAAAGAGAAAGAAAAGGAAACATTCTGAAAATAACGTAACATGATTGTCAATGTAATTGTTTTGTCACTGTTATGAGTGTCGCTGATATATATATATATATATAACAAAATACCAGCAGCAAGCGATGTCATGTGTTAAATAAGTTATGAAAAGAAAAGGAAACATTTTAAAAATAATGTAACATGATTGTCAAAGTAATTGTTTCGTGTATTTGGCGGCAGCGTCACAAAGTTTTTTTCGTCTAGCTGCATCAGAAAATGTACCCCGACGTCTGACACGCCTCCTTTTTAGTGTTTTCTCACAGCTTGGATTGCTGCTGTCATATATATATATATATATACACACACACACACACACACACACACACACACACACACACACACACATACATGCATACATACATATATACACATACATATCTTCATATCTACATATCTATATACATATCTACACACACAAATTATATATATATGTGTGTATGTGTGTGTGTATGTATGTATGTATGTATGTATGTATGTGTGTGTGTGTGTGTGTGTGTGTGTGTGTGTGTGTGTGTGTGTGTGTGTATATATATAATCTAGATAGGGGTGTGTGTGTACATATATATACACATACATATACTTGTGTGTATGTTTGTGTGTGTATAGCTTTGGTCACTGAGTGCAAGGGAAAAATAATGAAATATAGTCTATAAGTTATTAAACAGTAAAACATTAACGTTTTAAGAAGTACAGGTACACTGATCACTACTGGAGTGGTTGCGGGTACACTACATTTTAAAGACTGTGTAACACAACAGGTAAGTAACTAACAGCAGCTAAAATGTATATGGATCATCTCTCGGTAGTTGATCCCTTTTGAAAGGCGCTACACGACGGCTGTGGTATAGAAATTACATTTTCTATGTGAACGTTCAAATTTGTGCCTCTGGTAATGTGCCTTACCGGCAATTAAAGAAAATTAGTTTTGTGTCCTCTGCAGTGTTAAGAGAGAAAGGCTTTGGTTTGGGATAAAAAGAAAAAAAGGTGTAAAGAAAGGAAAGTTGCCTTTTTCTTTTATATAGTATAGAGAGATGTGTTCGCTGACGTTATGATCGCCTTTTGGGGACAGTCGCGGTGGGTCTTGTGTAGACTGGTGAGACGTCCCGCCATTAATCGGCTGTGATGGCACTGTGAGTCCTCCACTCGTATGCGTGTGTTCATAATCCGAGCTGAGGACCTGATAATCGATATCGCAAAAGAAAGTGTGAATCGCCTTAATATTATTTTGTCTTGGTGTAGAAAAGGGGTCCCGTGTTTGCACTTGTCTGGGCTATAGCGCAGGGGGAGGATGAAAAAAATTAAAAGTGCTTACTTTGACTTAAAGCAGAAGCGCAGTCAGCGTCTCAAAGGCCGGCACAGCTATGCACACGCGCTGGCTGCTCGACTTTTGCTGGGCAGGAGACCACAGTTTTTGTACACACGTTCATGATATCAAAAGTCTCAGCGTCTTTGGAGGTAATTCATATATTATATATATAGCAAAATACCCGCTACCGCAGCGGAGAAGTAGTGTGTTAAAGAAGTAATGAAAAAGAAAGGAAACATTTTAATAATAACGTAACATGATTGACATTGTCATGAGTGTTGCTATCATATATATGCCTGCCTAAATAAGTCACCCTCGCTTCGCTCTTACTTTTTTACCGTTCATTTAATCACGGCTAGTGGCGGAAAAATTATAAAATGGAAGGAGGATGGCTTTACCAAAACAATTATTGATGGCGAATCAATTATTCATAAAGCTTGAATTGGTGATCTGTTTTTCTGTGTTAACCTCATATTTTTTCATACTTCTTCTCAAACTAAGGTGGTGCGAGGGTAAAATGAATCGGGATGCGCTGATCAATGTAATCGGTGTACCAGGAAATCATGCATTGACAAAGCTCCCTTTGCTTGTAATGCAAAGTGTGATTAAATGCATTATTTTTCAACGCGTTATGGAGCACATGCATCGAAGCTTCTCAGCTGTGCTTGTGCTAAGAAAAGGAAAGATTTTAAAAATAACGTAACATGATTGTCAATGTGACCTTTTGTAAGTAGTGCCTGGAGGATTCAGTGTGGAGAAACTCTAGAGACAGCGTGTGTATTAACTTGAGGTAAATGGGAGGGGAGATGATGACGTGACTCCCCGACCACCTTAACTGTCAATCCCCCACAAACACAGTCTCGGAATTTGCATAAGCACAACCCTTCACCTACAATTTTAACTTAGTTACAAAGTGATCAAAACTCTCGTTTATATCCTGCGTCCTCTCATTAAACTTGTATCCCGCATTACCTGTGGGCATGTGAAACGCCAGCGGTAGCCTGTCTATGAACTTAATTTAAAGTTTAGGTTTACACCTTGCTTTTTTTCCGAGGCAGCAGCACTCATGAATATGGTAGTATATGCCACTCGCTCGCTTCTTATTGTTTCACTGCCTTCTCAATTATATAATGCATGTTTTCTTAAGCGCTTTTTGGAGGTCTTCCTGGTTTTCTACGCACTGCGTTGACAGTCAGTTCACGTGATTACGTGGGAGGCGTGATGATGTCACACGAAACTCCCGCCCCACGTCTTTCCAGCTCAACTCCATTACAGTTAATGGAGAAAAATACCTTCCAGTTATGACCATTAGGCGTAGAATTTCGAAATGAAACCTGGCCAACTTTTGTAAGGAAGCTGTAAGGAATGAGCCTGCCAAATTTCAGCCTTCTACCTACACGGGAAGTTGGAGAATTAGTGATGAGTGAGTGAGTGAGTGAGTGAGTGAGTGAGTGAGTGAGGGCTTTGCCTTTTATTAGTATAGATAAATGTTGTCTGTAATGAGATTGTATAGAAAAATTTCATGAGGTAAAGAAATAGAAATTTTTTCCTAAATATCTTCTTCAGATATTGTGTCTTACAAATTGTTACAAAGTTTTACACTAAGGCAATATGAATGATACTTTCTGTATTGTCATATATGTTTCTATTTATTTTTTATTATTATTTTACTTTAGCAAAAATATTTTTGACCAAAAAAAAAATTAAGACAAGAAACAGAATGAGGTCAAGGTCCCTTACCATTTAATATAAACTGTTCCTACTAATGTTTATGCACTACTGTTCTAGCGCCCGTTATTGTAATGGGCTTAATGTCTAGTGATGAAATAAAAGTCTATAATGCTATATTATGGTTCTTCGTATACCATTTGGGTTGAGCCATCACCTTTGAAATGTCTGTGTCTATAACAACTGTCCAGTCTGGTTCTTCACAGGACATCTGCTGACTTCTTAGTCACCTCTTAGTCATCTTTCAGTCCATTTTGTGTATTACATCTTTGACTCTATCGTTCATGTAACCTTCACGTAGTACGGTGTCCATTTTAGGACATCCTCCTCCCTCAGAGAAAACTCCATCATTCCTACTACCTTCAACAAAATATTACTCCTCCCTGCGAGGAATCACCCGTCACCCCTCGTCCCTCCCCTCTTCTCCCTCCTTCCACCACCGTCCGCTCTCAGTTCTCCGATGTCCATTTTCCCTCATCCACCCTCCTATCTCCGTCATCCGCCTGCAGCTCTCCGTCAACCCCCACACCACCCCGCCCCTCCGCACATCACGGCATTTTCGTTAATGAAGTGACGTCATACTCCAGCTCCACCTTCTTCACAAGTTCGTTCGCCGAATTATTTATTCAATTGTATTTACAGTAAGAATTTACAGCACGACTCAAACGCGGAAACGAAGTTAAATTACGTTAATTGTTGACTGTATTTTTAACTAATAGTATGGGATGGTGTTTTTTGACTCAGCTACAGATGCCGATGGAAACCAGAACTGCTTTGGAAAAATAAGAACGCCTTAAGTCCGATCTGGAAGAAGGTAGCGCAGCGCCTTGATTTAAACGATTCCATGTCTTGGTGGGTTTGCATAGCTTGTTGTCAATATCTTTACACCTGTTTTTAAGGCTTATTGAATGAAAGGGGCTTTCGTGAAAAAAGTTAGGGCTTTGCTACAGGACATGAAATCGTTTAAATCAAGGCGCTGCGATACCTTCTTCCAGATCGGACTTAAGGAGTTCTTATTTTTCCAAAGCAGTTCTGGTCTCCATCGGCATCTGTAGCTGAGTCGAAAAACACCATCCCATACTATTAGTTAACGATTAACACATTTCTATATGTATTGTAATCATACAATACAACTGATAATATGTTGCGCTTATTTATCTGGTGTACCGAAATTTTCGTGCGTTTAACGGCTGAAATCCGACGTGGTTTGTGCCTTTCAGAATGAAAAAAGTTTGCGTTTAACTTTTTAATAAAAGATGAGCTTTTAAGCCTGAGAAATCACCCCGTAAATGTACACGTTTTAATGCACACGTGTTAATATGTATGCTTGCACAGTATTACAGTCGTGCTGTAAATTCTTACTGTAAATATAATTGACAAATAATTTGGTGAATGAACTTGTGAAGAAGGTGGAGCTGGAGTATTACGTCGCTTCATTAACGAAAATGCCGTGATGTGCGGAGGGGCGTGGGGAGTGTGGGGGTTGACGGAGAGCTGAAGGCGGATGACGGAGATAGGAGGGTGGATGACGGAAAACGGGCATCGGAGAACTGAGAGCGGACGGTGGTGGAAGGAGGGAGGAGGGGTGACGGGGGATTCCTCGCAGGGAGGAGGAATATTTTGTCGGAGGTAATAGGAATGATGGAGATTTCTCTGAGGGAGGACGATGTCCTAAAATGGACACTGTACTCCTGGTTTCCAGATAATCTTGAACAGGTTTCTGACATTTATTAACTCTTTATGCTGTGTCTTTAAGATGAATGTTATGTTACCCTAAAATCATTCTTCCACATGAATGAACAATGTTATTTAAACCTGTCACTGTCACTCATTATATATTTCCGGCGCCGCATCCGAGTGGCAGCCTTTCCAGCAGCTCCGTATATGACTTTATCTTTTTACCTTTTTATCTCATTTTTATCTCTATTTTTCTCTATTTCACTGATCACTTCTACCACTTTCTTTTATGTGAAATTGCTCCCTGGACACTTTTACACATTTTTAATCTTCAAAATCTTTTGGTCTTCAGGATACTTCTATAACATCAGTAGACAGGTCATTCATCTCTGTGCAGTGAGGCATATTGGCATGATGGTAAAATGACTTGTACATACGATGGGTCTTATACCAAATGTGTAATATCAAGAGAAGTGCGTCTCCGTTAAGTCAGCTCAGACCACTCCAAAGTGATGATTTGTTGGTCGGTCACATTGCACAGATGAATAAACACTTTACTGATGCTTTGTAAGTGTTTTGAAGACCCAAAGAAGTGTTTGTTAAGGTCTTGTTACTACAGTAGTAGTAAATGAGTAATAGGTACCTAAACTGAAGTGTTACCGTTGCAATACAACACTGATGGCAATTTGCAACTTTAAGTTTATGTACTCATGGGGCGATTTTAAAAACCTGATGTTAGGATTTTGCAGGCCCATCTTGTGAGTGTATGTGCCACACAGTATTAATCAAGTGACAGCAATTTGACAGGAGTAAGGAGTTACAGTAAATATTGATGTTTGACTGGCTGCCTCTGCCAAAGCCTTTAGTCAGACGTCCTAGTGAGAGTTTTGATGTAGTAGTAGTAGTAGTTTTGTTTGCACAATATTTTTTGCTTGGTCCTGTTTTGCTCTTTTTGAATATCTATCTGTCTGCTTCAGTAAGTATTGCTACTTTATTTTATTACACCACACACAATTTGAAACAGCTGGCATCTCATCTGAATGCTATTTAAGTGTGAAGAACCACCAGAAGGCCTTTTCTTTCCCAGATTTTTTAAAAGATTCATTTTTATATGTAAATGACACAGATTATGAATATATTGATTATTGATTATGAATTTCCACTTGGGATTAATAAAGTATCTATCTATCTATCTATCTATCTATCTATCTATCTATCTATCTATCTATCTATCTATCTATCTATCTCACTGAATGGGGTGAATCGCCACATTAATTGCTTTAGATAAGACCCTGAGATTCTTAGAATGACAAGGTAACAAATCAGAGAAGTAATCACATTTACATTTCGGCAGTTAAACAGAGAAATCCTAAAAGTTTGTGCACATAGCGTAGGCTGATCTTTCTTCCACCATCGTTCAGCAGTCCTAAAGGCGCGCCGAGCTGCTGGGTGGTGTCATTAAGCCATGAAGTAGGTCTTCCCATTCGGCAGCAGATTTTGAGAAGTCAGTTGAGTCTAAAACCATTTCACAATATTAATTAAATACTTAAACAGAATCATCAATACAGTCACAATGGCCTTGCAGATCCAAACTGGTAAACATAGTTTTAAAATCAGATATAATCTAAATATATAAAAGTGAAAACCCACTGACTGATTCATCACTAGATCTCTTAAACCCCAAGTTGTAGAATTTTGAATTTGGTATGGAGGTTTGTTTTAGTGTCAAGGTAAGAGATAAGAATGGATTTTGTGAAACTCCTACGCTAAGGGGATGAAATTACCCTTTAAATACACGGACTAAGATTTTTATGTGACGTCGCCGGTCAGTGGCATTCTGTATGATGTGAATCGACCTTAAGTCATTTGATTTTGCAGTCCTGTTCTGTGGATGTGCGGTTGTGTTAGTTTGATTTTTAAATATTTTATTTGCTCATTTTCAGTGTTTTTCTTTCTGTTTCCATTCTACGCTCTCAGCAGTCTGCACTTGTCTGTAGATTGATCTGAATTATTTTGTGATCGTTTGTAGTTATAAGTTTAGATTCAGGTACTCATGGTATTTGTTAGTTTGATTTTTTTATTTTATTACTTTTACTTATTTTCAGAAGTATAGTCATATGAAAAAGTTTGGGAACCCCTCTTAATTCTTTGGATTTTTGTTTGTCATTGGCTGAATGTCCTTTTAATATCTGACATGCCTTTTGGAAACAGTAGTATTTCAGCAGTGACATTAAGTTTATTGGATTAACAGAAAATATGCAATATACATCATAACAAAATTAGACAGGTGCATAAATGTGGGCATCCCGACAGAGATATGACATCAATACTCAGTTTAACCTCCTTTTGCCTCTCGACGCTGTCCTCCTATAGCCTGTGATGAGTGTCTGGATTCAGGATGGAGGTATTTCTGACCATTCTTCATACAAAATCTCTCCAGTTCATTTCAATTTGATGGACAGCCTACTTCAAATCATCCCATAGATTTTCGATGTTCGATATTCAAGTCAGGGGACTGTGACGGCCATTCCAGAACATTGTACTTCTCTCTCTGCATGAATGCCTTTGTAGATTTCGAACTGTGTTTTGGGTCGTTGTCTTGTTGGAATATCCAACCCCTGCGTAACTTCAACTTTGTGACTGATTTCTTGAACATTATCCTGAAGAATTTGTTGATATTGGGTTGGATTCATCCGACCCTCGACTTTAACAAGGGCCCCAGTCCCTGAACTAGCCACACAGCCCTACGGCATGATGGAACCTCCACCAAATTTGACAGGAGGTAGCAGGTGTTTTTCTTGAAATGCGGTGTTGTTCTTCCGCCATGCAAAGTGCTTTTTGTTATGACCAGATAACTCAATTTTTGTCTCATCAGTCCAAAGCACTTTGTTCCAAAATAAATATGGCTTGTCTAAATGAGCATTGGCATACAACAAGCAACTCTGTTTGTGGGCTTCTTTCTCATCACCCTGCCATACTGATGTTCTTTGTGCAAATTGCGCTGAATTGTAGAACGATGTACAGATACACCATCTGCAGCGAGATGTTCTTGCAGGTCTTTGGAGGTGATCTGTGGGTTGTCTGTACTCATTCTCACAATCCTGCCCATATGCCGCTCCTGTATTTCTCTTGGCCTGCCAGACCTGCTGTGTTTAACAGCAACTGTGCCTGTGGCCTTCCATTTCCTGATTCCATTCCTTACAGTTGAAACTGACAGTTTAAACCTCTGAGAGAGCTTTTTGTAGCCTTCCCCTAAACCATGAGACTCAACAATCTTTGTGTTCAGATCTTTTGAGAGTTGCTTTGAGGATCTCATGCTGTCTGTCACTCTTCAGAGTAGAGTCAAAGGGAAGGAAGCACAACTTGCAATTGACCACCTTAAATACCTTTTACCACTCATAACTGGACACTCCAGTCTATGAAGTTCAAGGCTTAACCAGCTAATCCAACCAGTTTGGTGTTGTAAGTAATCAGCATTGAGCAGTGACAGGCATTCAAATCAGCACAATGACAAGGGGACTCAAATTTTTGCAAAGCTAGTTTTCACATTTGATTTAATTTCATACAACTAAATACTGCTTCACGAAAAATCTTTGTTCGGAAAACACCGCAGTGCTCAGGTGTTCCTAGGAAATGAAAGACATACCACTGTTATCTTTCTGGTTGAAAGGAGAGTCAATTATTATGCAGGCTGAGAGGGGTCCCCAAACTTTTTCATATGACTGTATTCGAATATCTTTACTGGCTGCGGTCATGGAGAAGCTGTCTTTATCCCACGTATTCTTCTTCTACCATCTGACTTTCCTTTTCAATTTAAACTCCTGCAAATTCCAATTAAAGTGTGCTTTGTAATGACTGTCAATGAAGCACAAGGCCAGTCTCTGAAAAAGGCGGCAGTGGATTTGAGGGTTGATGATTGTTTCTCTCATGGCCACTTTTAGGTGGGATGCTGCAGAGAGAGTTCACCTTGCTCTCTCTTCATTCTGAAACTTGGGGCTGCTACATCTAACATTGTGTATAGAGAAGTATTGTAGCTCCTTGCTCAACATATTTGCTCCTTTTGTGTGATTTTCATATACAGCACAAATTTGGTACATAATGATAAACTGAAATAAAATTGTGTCCATATTTATTCAGCCAATTTATTAAAAGAGAGCTTTGTGAGCGAAGCCGCAGTTAGTAGAATGATGAAAAATACAAGAATAGTGTGGGACATGGCTTGTAATAACAATGTCAACAGTAGTATTACATCCATTATTAAAGAAAAATGATCAGTAATATGAACATCACATATTTTAGTATTATTAACCGTAACACCTCGCATAAGAACGAGATCAATGGTTTGACCAAGAGAATGCATTGGATCAGTAATATGCTGAATGAGTCCAATAATGATAAAAAGTCTTTAACCAATGTTTTAGATTGATAGCAAACATGGCTATTCAAATCACCAACAATAACTACTTTATCATAACAAAGTGTTATTTCAGCCAAGAGATGGGAGAATTCAGAAATGAACATTATTATTAATTGTAGGAGCCCTATAAACTGTAACACACAACAAAGGAGAAGAGCGACACACTTTGAAAGTTGCAGTTTGAAACTACTAAATGGACCCCAATGTAAGGCTCTGACCCAAGAACAAGAATTTTAAGGACTTTGGCAGGCCCTGCCATGACAAGACAGCTGAGGAAAGTTCCAAAAGGATAACCTGGTGGTACCAGGTCAGTAAAACATGAAGATTCACCATTAACATTCCAGATCTCAATGATGAAAAAGAGGTCCAGCTTCTTTGATGTAATAAAATCATGCAAGATAGAAGTTGTATTAGTCACTGAGCTCACGCTCAGGGGAGCAACCTTGACAGACGTAGAGAAGCTATCTGTAGGCTGAGCTCATGTGAGCCGGTGAATATCAGTAGCATTTACTCCCCTCGAACACACAGAGAAACCATAAAGGCGGCCTTGGGAAGGAGAAATTAAATCTGGTTATCAGCAGCCAAGAGGTTGCATCCTGTAGAGGAGAAGACGGGTCGAAGAAAACTCTCAGACATCGGGAAACCAAGGCCAGCGAGGAAGATTGGAGCCAGCATCATTTAACTTCCACACTGGTTCACCTCCAGTGAGAGCGTCTGAGTCTCCGAGAAGTACACAGCTCAGTCATACAGGTGAACACCGGCGTCCAGGTAAAAAAGTCAGGAGGCAAATGAAAAACTGAGACTGGAGGTGAGACAGGAGTTGAAACAGGCAAATGAATGGCTGCGACAGGAATTGCAATTTGAGCTGCGACAAGTGCTGGGTAAAATTGAGGAGCACATTCAAGAAAACTCGGTTAAACTGAGCACATTTACTGATCAATTGGAGGATCTCAAGGAGACATTCACGACTCAGATTGAAATAGCCTAAAATTTAGCTGCCAGTGCCGAGGAAAAAGCAGTAAATGTCAGCTCTGAATGCAAAAAAACTCGGAGACAGACTGGCTGCTTTGGAAGATGGAAGCAGAAGGTATAATGTCAGAATTGAAGATCTGCCTGAGAATTGAGAAAGTCCAAACCCGGTGAAATTAGCAGCTGAACTTTTTTCTAAAATAATTTGGGACGACTTTAAAGTAGAATCTGAGATAGCAGCGGCTTACTGCGTACGCGGATCAAACACTGTTAGACCCAGATCTTTTATAGTTCGTTTTGAACGATTATCATTTAAGCTAGAGGTGATGGCACTCCTCAGAAACAAGCAAGATATTATATATGAAAATAACCACATTCGTATCTTCCCGGACTTCTCTCCAGCAACAGCTACTAAACGCGCAGCCTTCTACAACATTAAACAGCGGTTACAGCAAGCCAACATCAAATACAGCCTCTTGTATCCGGCAAAACTGAAAGTGGAATGGCAGGGTCAATTCTATGTCTTCGCTAGCAAGGAAGAAGCAGAAAAGGAATTAAGAAAGCTGATCCGGGACTATTCTGATACATAATAGTGAGTCATGGCGTTAATGATATGCAAGGATTAATAATCTACTGTCTGATCTATTTGTTTTAAAATACGGGTTTTTATCATCATATATTCTCATTATTACTTAGTATTACTAGGGCGCTATCTGTTTATGTTTTATTGTGCTTAATTACTTTTCTTTTTTTTTCTTTTCTTTTTCTTTTTTTTTATTCTAATTATTTTCTCTACCCTAAACGAGACTGTTCAATATCATACCCTTGGTTTATTGTTATTGCTATTACTGCATTAAGACTTGTTATGCTTATTCTGGACACATTTTAACACCATCCCGGGTTTATTATCTGGGTGTATCATCTTAATGCACTAAAATTGCTGAAGACTATATATATATTTTAAATGCAAAATTATTTATTTTTTTTAAAGACTATATTGGTAATAGATATCTCTATCTCTTAACCCTAAAGCAGCTGCATGGGGCTTGTTTTGCTTTGGACGTGCTCTGTCTCTGGGTATGTCAGAGGACTGGGACTGTGAAGTGGGTTTTAGCCTCACTTGGGGAGGCAAAAATAAGGGGGGGGGAGAGAAACAGAGCAGGCTTGATCTATACCTAATCTATCCTCCTAATCTTTATAATTATAACTACCAACGTAATAATAAGCTGCATGGCAACAACTCTAGGGGAAATAGGAAATTAAGACCAAGCTGTCTCACTTCCAGTTAAGACTATAAAATGACATCAAAAACTCAGAATCAGTGTCTCCATGATGGGACAGTTAACTTCGTAAGCTGGAATGTTAAAGGCCTGAATCACGAATTAAAGAGAAAGAAAGTACTTTCTCACCTAACAGGTCTAAATGCTAAAATAGTATTTTTACAGGAAACCCACTTACTAAGCAAGGATCAGTTCCGCTGCAAAAGACTGGACTGGCCAAATGTTCCATTCTAGCTTTACAAAGAAAACTAGAGGGTGGGAATTCTCATACATAGAACAGTACCATTTGTAGCATCAGATGTAGTATTGGATCCTGAAGGGAGATATGTAATGGTCATGGGAGACTTATCTAACTGTAAAATGATTTTGATAAATGTTTATGCACCTAATGTTGATGATAAGGAATTTATACAAAATTTATTTGCATCCATTCCCAATCTGAACACTCATAAAGTTATAATGGCTGGGGGCTTTAATTGTGTTCATAAATCCACTTTTAGATAGGACTTCTCCACAGGGGAACGCATCTAACACGCAAAGATAATTACAAAGTTTATAACTGATCACAACTTATCAGATCCCTGGAGGTTTTAAACCCAAATTCAAGAACATATTCTTTCTACTCACCAGTACATCATTGCTACTCAAGGATTGATTACTTCTTTATAGACAATAACTTCTTGCCTAAGATTAAATCTTGCAAATACGATGCTATTGTTATTTCTGACCATGCACCTATGATTTTGGAGCTAAAATAACTTAGCCCCATACACTCACCCGCTTCTATTAGCTGACGAGAATTGTACGGAATTTATATCCAAACAAATCAAATTCTTTCTAGAGACAAATACATCCCCTGAGATCTCTGCAGGAATACTCTGGGAAACTCTTAAGGCCTTCTTAAGAGGACAGATTATCTCATATCTTTCCCACAGAAATAAATCCGAAGCCAAGAAAGTAGCAGAGATAAAAAGCAAATTACTAAAATAGATGAAGAACATGCCAGACTACCAAGCGAGACTCTACATAGGAGGAGGCAGGCTCTACATTCAGAATTAAACCTCTTGACAACTAAAGAAACTGAACAACTAATTTACAAATCCAGACATCATTACTATGAACATGGAGAGAAAGCTAATAAGCTTTTAGCTCAACAAATTCACAAGCAAGAAGTGCAACGCAATCTCGTAATCACTAACACGAACGGAGATAAAATCATCGAACACAAAAATATAATGCACACTTTCAGAGACTACTATAAATCCCTATATACTACTGAGTTTAAAGAAGACAATACACAATCTAATGCATTTCTGGATACATTACAGATACCACAAATAGACGCTTTTAGTGTGGAGGAACTTGATAAACCTCTGCATTATCAGAATTACTAGATGCTATAAAGTCACTCCAAGGTGGAAAGCAGCAGGCCCTGATGGCTACCCTGCAGATTTTACAAGAAATTCTCCCTCAGCTAGCTCCCTCCTATTAGCAACATTTACAGAAGCCAGAGATAACCAATCTCTTCCACAAACCTTTACCAAGCACTAATCACTGTTTTCCAAAACAAAATAAGGACTTATTACAATGTGCATCATACAGACCAATTTCACTTCTGAATAACGACGTTAAAATACTCTCTAAAATCATAGCTAGAAGGATGGAGAAAGTGCTCCCCTCGTAATATCACAAGACCAAACTGGATTTATTAGGGGCCACACTTATCTTCAAATCTTCGAGCCTGTTTAATGTAATATACTCACCAACTAAATCAAACACCCCAGAAATATTATTATCATTGGATGCAGAAAAAGCATTCGACATGATTGAATGGAAATACCTTTTACTACATTGGAGAAGTTTGGGTTTGGCCCAACATTTGTGCATGGATTAAATTACTGTATACTAACCCAGAAGCTTCAGTTTGCATCAAAAACATTTGCTCAGACTACTTTAAACTAGAACGTGGCACTAGACAAGGATGCCCTTGTCACCGCTGCTGTTTGCAATTGCCATTGAACCACTGGCAATACATTGTCGAAATACTGATCAGATAAAGGGGATTAGCAGAGAAGGACTGGAACAGAAAATCTCATTATATGCAGATGATATGGTACTGTATATATCGGACCCAGAAAATTCTGTGCCTGCAGTCTTAGCAGCACTCACAGAATTTCAAAAGATCTCTGGTCTCAGAATTAATCTGAATAAAAGTGTACTCTTTCCAGTGAATTCTCAAGCATATAATATTAGATTAGACACCCTACCTTTTATCATTGCAGAACAGTTTAAATACCTGGGTAAACATCACAAGTAAACATAAAGCTCTTTATCAACAAAATTTCGCGTCTGCATGGAAAAAATTAAGCAAGACTTGCATAGATGGTCAACTCTTCATCTCACTCTAGCAGGAAGAATTAACACTGTTAAGATGAATATTCTTCCTAAGCTCCTTTTTATTTCAAAACATCCAATATACATTAATAAATCATTCTTTAAGCAATTAGATTCAACAATAACCTCATTTATTTGGAATTCAAAACATCCACGCATCAAAAGAGCGACCCTACAAAGACAAAAGGCAGAAGGCGGCATGGCTCTACCTAACTTCCAGTTTTATTACTGGGCAGCAAATATACAGGCGATAAGAACCTGGACACAAATAGAAGAACATACACAGGCTTGGACCGCAATAGAAGTAAAATCCTGCAGTACTTCTTTGTATTCCTTGCTCTGTGCTCCAATAAACACACGTTATCGGCAATACACTAATAACCCAATTGTGCTCCACTCACTTAGAATCTGGAACCAATGTAGAAAGCATTTTAAGACGGAGAAGCTTCTATCTGTGGCACCCTGCAAGAGAACCACCTCTTTCAACCTTCACAAACATATGCAGTTTTAATATCTGGAAAAATTTGGAATTAACTTGCTTAGAGATCTTTATATAGACAACGTCTTTGCATCCTATGAACAATTACATTCCAAATTTAACATTCCAGCTACACATTTCTTTCACTATCTTCAAATCAGGAACTTTGTTAAACAGAACCTTCCAGATTTTCCTCATCTTGCACCCTCATCCATGCTGGAAAAATATTGCTCAATCTCAAGGACTTAGACTCCATCTCTACAATATATAAAATCATTTTACAATCCCTCCTTTCAAAGATCCAAGAGGACACTGGGAAAAGATCTCTCAATTAATATATCAGAAAAGGAGTGGAAAATAGCAATGCAGAGAATTCACTCGAGCTCCCTATGCGCAAAGCATACAATTATACAACTCAAAATTATATATCGAGCACATCTGTCTTGACTAAAACTCTCCAAAATGTTTCCAGGGCATGATCCAACCTGTGAACGCTGCAAATTAGTCCCAGCCTCACTAGGTCACATATTCTGGGCCTGCACCAAATTAACATTATTCTGGACAAACATTTTAATTACCTTTCAGACAGCCTTGGACTCACAATTCCTCCTAACCCATTAACAGCTGTGTTTGGGGTTCTTCCAGAGGGTCTTAAAGTGGAGAAGGACAAACTAATTGTGATTGCATTCACTACACTTTTGGCACGCAGACTTATTCTAATAAACTGGAAGAACCCAAACTCTCCTCTTTAAGTCAGTGGGAAACTGATGTGTTATATTATTTGAAATTGGAAAAATCAAATACTCAGTTAGAGGATCTGTACAGACTTTTTTCAAAACATGGCAGGATCTAATCAGTAATATTTTAAAAAAAGCTCATAAAGCACAGAGAATTTATTAATTTAGGTATGTTTACAAGCCTTAAATTTTACACCGCTTGGCTTGCTCTCTCTCTCAGGGTGGGGATCGATCTGTTCTTAACTCAATTTTTTTTTTGTAAAAACTTGATTGATTTGTATGGATTGCAATAAAATTAATAAAGAAAGATAATAAAAAAAAAAAATACTTGGAAGGAAAGTGAAGAGAAAAAACTGAAGCACTGAGAACTACTCATCTGTTTTAGACGTCAAATTAGTGATGGGAAAATGAAGCCTCATGAAGCTTTGAATCTTTCTTTCTATTTGTGCCGAAAACAATTCGAAGCGTCGAAGGCTCAGCCCCAGTATGAACAGCGACATCTGGTGGTTAACTGAGGTCAGATTAGATTAGACTAGATTTATTTATAAAAGCATATTTAAAACAACAGAGGTTGCGCCAAAGTGCTGTACAAAGAAGAATTTAAAATAAACATAATACAATCAATCATGCAAAAGCAGATTAATAAAACAACCAATTATAACATCCACAATAATGCCATTATGAAGAAAACAAGTAGGTCTTAAGACGACTTTTAAAAACCTTGATAGAGGATGAACACCTGATGTTAAAAGGCAAGTCATTCCAAAGCCATGGAGCAACAACTGAGAAAGCTCGGTCTCTCCTCGACTTCAGCCGAGATCTTGGCACTACAAGGAGCAGTCGTCCAGATGACCTCAGTGCTCTTGGTGGCACATAGGGGTGAAGGAGGTCACAGATGTACTTTGGAGTGAGACCATGCAAGGCTTTAAAAACAAACAACAAGATTTTAAAATCAATGCGACACCTCACTGGTAGCCAGAGGAGACGTGTGGGAGATGTGATCCATTTTTCTCAAACCAATGAAAAATCTCGCTGCAGCGTTCTGAACCAGCTGAAGGCGTGACAGAGCAGATTTTGACAGACCCAACATATAAGGAATTACAGTAATCTAGGCGAGATGTAATAAAGGCATGCATGACTGTTTCTAAGTCCTTCTGTGATAGAAAGGATTTTAGTTTAGAAATTTGCCTCAGTTGGTAAAAATTGGACTTTACTACCATGGAGATTTGTTTTTCAAAACTTAGTGATGACACAAAGATGAGACCTCGGTTTCTGACATCATTATAAATCATTGCTGACAAAGGTCCAAACTGCATGCCGAATTCAACTGCAGATGTGGCAGGACCAAAAATAAAGACTTCTGTTTTATTTTCGTTTAATTGCAAGAAATTTTGTGCCATCCAATATTTAATATCCTCAAAGCATTTCAACAGCTTTTTTTTACAGATGAAGTGATGTCAGAAGTAACTTTGAGGTACAACTGCGTATCATCAGCAAGGCAAGCTCTCAAGAGCGCGAGTGAAGCAGCACTCTCTGTTTCAGCCTCACGTCACCAGTAAAAGGTCAGAAAAGTCTGTGTTCATTTTATTCTGCTAAGGTCCTTGTCCATTTATACTATTTAAGTTCTGAATGCTGTTAGTCGCCATCTGTCACCAAAGCTCTCCAAATCTCTCTCTCCTCACAACCCAACATTGCTGAATGAGAATGATGCAGTTTATATAGACAACCTGTTCATTTAGTACCAAAGCTGTCAAACCGACGAAATGCTGTCAAGCCAATAAAGCGCTCTGTGAAGCACCGATGAGGTACGGAGCATTGACATAGAATTACTAGACGCCGCATAACCAGCAGAATCGTACGTCAACGTCGCCGCCATATTGCGCGTGGCACTGCTGTGGAGTGAAGTAATGAATAATGTGCTGCTTGGGATTTTACAAACCGCTGTAAGCTCCAAACCAGATCCCAGGGGATTACATTTCATAGGCAGGGGTGCGGAAATCCAACGCCCAACTCGTCCGACACGGGTAAATTTAACCGTCGGTCAAGCGTGTTTTTCTGGTTTCAGTTGTCCGCGGACAAGTGCAATTTTTTGGAGAAAAAAGAATTATATATTATATTTTCCCCACTACTTTCAAATTTTAAACATTTGGGTACGTACTTCGTGTGGAAACAATCTACTTAGGCATGTTCTTCATGTCTCAGATTGGTCTTTAATATTTTTATAAAATGACGGCAGAGTTTTCAAAGGGGAAGCACTCTTACGGTCTTACATAAGTATTTTACTCTACTATTTACACGCTTGGAGATGCTGTTATTTTTTTTTTTTTCATGCCGACATTACGATGTAATCTGATAATTTTTCGTTATAATCGATAACTTTTATATATCATTGATAAAATTCATTGTTTCTACATAAAAATGCGGTCATTTTACTTGCAATGCAAATGTTTTCACCACATAACAAAGCTTGCTGGGCAGTTAATCTTCCCTAAAATTTGCGATTTCGCGTAGGTTGTGATATATTGCGGAGTTAAGAAATTTATTGCGTGACAATATCAATTCTGATGAGCTGTCTATAGATTGTTTTTAATTAGAATTTTTTTCATATTAAACAAGTTGGTTTCACGCTGTCAGTTTATTAAAAATAAAGAAGAAAACATTCTAACAGTTTCCAAATGTTATGAAATATCTATAAAAATCTTCACTTAGATGCGATTATTGTTTCCCAACAAAATAGGTAATATTTACTTCTTTGGAAATGTACCATCTTGCGGAATTTTGAATACGTCATTAGGAATTTACCTGTGTAACCCATAATGCACTGCGGTAAGCACGTTTTTCTCGCTGTATGCGTGTTGCTGAAACTGAAGCAAGTAGCATCGCGGATGAGAAATGGATCGTTTCTTGATTAAAACTGGCACAACAGGCCCTGAAAAACCTGACAATGAGGACAAGAAAAGAAAAACAAAAGCTGAAAGGGACCATGAGTATGATAAAAAACGAAAACGGGCTTTTCAATCGCAATGGCTCAAGGAGTTTCCGTGGGTAAATGCACCGACTCTGTTTTTTGCCAAATTTGCCGTCAGTATGAGAACCAGGAACAATGCAGTTCAGCTCAAGCAGAAATGAACAGCATTCAGCCCATGCTGTCTGAGATGGTAAAGATTCCTGGGGGAGAAGATGTTGCAAGACAAAAGCTGAAGAACATGGCAGAAAATGAATCAGGACAGTGTTCTGTTATGTAACTGTAATATATGAAAAAAGAACTAGTGTAGCTATAATGAAGGCATTGTTTATTAGCCAGTTAAAATAATAAGGGAATCGTTTATATAATGTTCTAGACCAAGGTGGCAAAATACTACTACCTGAAAGAACTTCAGTTTTAAAATGGAAGGCAGTTTTGGCATCAATAAAAGAGATTAGAAAAAATAAAATGTTTTTCACTTTTGTTATTTGTTTATGGGCAAATGAATTTAACTGGAAGACAAGTGGATTTTCTAAATTTACTTGTCCGTGGACAAGTAGAAAAAAATTGATTTCCACACCCCTGTCATAGGTAAGGCTGAACAATTGTTTTGGTTATATTTGGCCATTAGAAAATCCCGTTTTATAATCTTAGCACTCAAGGTCAGCTTACAATAAAATTAAACAACATTAGTAAAATTAAAACAAGAGAATGATAAATCAAAAAGTAACAATTAGCAAACAAACAAAGATATCTTGCAGTAACAGTGTAACATTCACAATTGGTATGCCAGTTTGAAAAGATACGTTTTGAGGGCAGTTTTAAAATGTGTTATTGAATCGAGCTGACGAATATGAGAGGGAAGAGAATTCCCGAGTTGAGGAGCACAATGAGAGACGCTCGAGCTCCCATAGTAGTGAATCTGATGTGTGGTACAGAAAGTCGAGCTGCAGATGAGGATCTGAGTGAACGAGAGGAGTGCCAGTCTGGAGGAGATCAGTGAGGTTGTGGAGAGCTTTAAATGTTCAGAGCGGTGTTTAGTATTGTATTCTGTAGTGAACAGGGAGCCAGTGAAGTTGAGAGAGAATCGGTGTGATATGTGCAGTGGGTTCAGAACAGCAGGTTATTATCCTGGCAGCAGAATTTTGAAGAAGTTGTAAGCGATGGATATACGTTTTTGTGGGATGCCAGATAGAATATCCATCTATCCATTATCCATACATTCATCCATCCATTATCCAACCCACTATATCCTAACTACAGGGTCACGGTGGTCTGCTGGAGCCAATCTCAGCCAATACAGGGTGCAAGGCAGGAAACAAACCCTGGGCAGGGTGCCAGCCCACCACAACCAGATAGAAGAGCATTACAGTAATCTGTACGTGAGGTGACTCGGGCATTAACCGACACTTCAGTACTGTGTTGCGTAAAAACAGGACGTCTAGAAATGTTTCGGAGATGGAAGAAGGAAGTCCGAGAAATGTTACTTCTATGGGAGGAATTATTTAATAATAAGTATTATTATTATTATTATTTAATAATTGCCATTATTAGTGTATAAATGGATATAAATAATTGCATTTAAACGATTCACCAAAATCTGATGTATGTAAACGATACTGTTTTAAACGTATTTTTTTTTCCATCAGAAAACCTGGTTTCCACGTCTACCTGCATTAGTTTAAATGGCACTTTTGCCACTCGCAATAGGGAGGACGCGCTGACATATCGTGTCGGCAACACACTGAATGTGGCGTCTATCTATATAGTAGGCTGACCCGCCTTTTAAGGCGACCGACTTTTAAGTTGACCACTTCTTAAGGCAATTCAATATGTAGATCAATTTGATATTTTATACAAACTCATTAATTTGGTTATATTGCATTTGAGTGGTATTACTTTAATACTCGTAGTTTATTTTTGTGATGAAATGTAAACTTTTTTTCTATATTGAGGTCGCCCTTTTGAACCCCCCTGATATTTACTACGCAGTGAGGCATTTGTACTCCATCAACATTAATTATTTCCAGAGACATCATTTTGTCTATTTTTCCAGCGCATCGCACACAAAAGCAAGGGAACAATGGAAGCACCAGAACTCTGCTCACATCATGTCGCTTCGTACCGCAAGCTGCAAGTAGTAAGTCTGTGATAAGCGGAATACTGCTACGCTTTCCACTCATGGGACGGAAGGGCAATCCCAACCGCTTTTATATAGAAGGATGTCTATGGCTCGGAGCTTCATACGTCACCGGTCATGTGACAGCGGTGTTCTGACACAAGCTCCGATGTTTTGGTATCATTTTTCCATTTCTACTTCAAATCATTTGAATGATTTCATTAGAAAGGAAAAAATGTGTAATATGAGATTGGCTTAACATGGAAGAGTTAAAGCACTAACAAGCTATGGAATTTAATTATTGACAAGGATTGTTTTTTAATTAAGCAACTGGGTTGGAAAAAAACCCTGCAGTAACTGCGGCCGTCTAGGACTGGCTTTGCTCACCCCTTTCCATCAAAGAACACAACGTTCTTCGTTCACAGGAATTCAAAACAAAGCAAGTAAAAGAGCAGACAGGCCGCCCTTTTATGTAAAAATTCTTAATTAACTCCTTCATGATCTAAGACTAACTATATCTCTTACTATACTAACGTGCATTATAATATATAATACTTGTCCTCATACATGCTTTATGATTTTCCTTTAATATATGCAAATCATCAATTTTCAGAATATACGTTTCTATAAAGCACAATTATGCTTTATTCGAAATGAAAAGATAAAGGAAAGCATTTCTAAATGATTCTCCTCCGTCCAGTAGATGGCAACATTTACACGCTTGGCATGACTTGTCTAACAGCACTTCTTAGAGTCGCCCTTTGATGACTCGTTTTGTTTCTTGTTGTTTAATTCCGCTGGCGGGCTGCTCGAAATTTTATACGAGACACGTGTTTACTTCAGAGACAAAAGCGATCTGAAGAAGAGAAGAAGGAAAAACCAAAAGGTAATCGGTAGGCATTAGGAGCTGGAAGGGGAATGGAGTAGCAATGGCGGAAAGGATTGAGTAGTGAGAAAAGCGCTATATAAATGCAAATAATTAATTTAAAGCAAAGGGCGGCGTGAGGGCAATGAATACTGTGAAAGGGAAATAAAAACGAAGAAACAGTCGAGGATGCGAAAGAGAACGTCGCGGCAGTCTGTACATTTTGGCGATGAACGGTCCACTTCCAAATCCGCAGTTTACGTTCATGCTGAGTCTCCTGGCTGCGATTGAACAGACCAGCGTGGGCATCCATTGTGCGCGAGCGCGTCTGCCACTTCAACTGCAGCTGCCTGCGCCCGACTGTAAACGGACCTATAGCCGCCCCGTCCGTGTTCGTCATTCAGCCTGAATTTATTATGTGGGAAAAGTACAAAATAATCGAGACTCCAAGTTTTACAGTAGGTTTCTCTGAAGTAGTGCCTGTAACGCGAACAGTGCACTGGAGACAATGCCGCGTTGTTATTAATGCATTACTAGCCGACGCCCGCCGTAGCATACGGCGGTGTAAGAATAGGAACTGAAAACGACGAGAAAGAAATTCAGAAATCAGGGAGAAATAAACACTTCTTGAAAGACGCAGTGTGCATGTAGAAATTCCGGCCAAGTAGGATTACATGTGAAAGTGATAAATAAATCGGGCTTCCCGAATTTACGTTCTATGGTCATAGTATCCTGATAGTTTTGTTGCATGTATCTTGGACTTCCTGGAAATGTAGTGCGTGTGATAGTCCTTTGTATTCTTGTACGCGCATATCTTGTTGATGTAATCTGAGAGAGTTGAGTCGCGCGCCCTCTGTTTTAACACACGCATCTACGACGTACTGTTGGAATAGTTCGCCGCTGGAGTGCAAAATACTAAATGTATTCCTCATTGCTAATCTGTACGCGTAAATTTTATCGAGAACATGTTGTAAATCTTTGTGCCCCAATGTCTCCGTAAGGGGATAAAAGTGGGTAAACCATAGGATCGCAATTCATATTGAGCGTGGAAATCTGTTTACAGGAGTTGCGTATGGGACAGATGCAAATGTCCCTTTCGGCAGGCGTTTCGCTATAGTCTCCGACGAAAACCGCTGCAATGTCAGGGCATTGTATCGTCGTAAATCCTGCCTAGGGTTTTCCTTGAAAAACATTCATACAGATGCTGTTGGATTGGACTGAGCGATTTCATGCATGTGTTTGTATGATTTAGCGAAGGGGTTGGTGGTTCTGAGCATAGAATCTAGCTGGAGAAGCACATTTTCGCTGCATGCAGAGTTTGCTTTATTTTGTAAGCGTACTGCAGTAACTTGCGCTGTGTCAAAAACATACAACTGTCCATATCCTGGAGATGTAGAAGTGTTAGCGAATAGTGGAGCGATTTGGTGATTAAATTTGCCCGTGTATTTTAAAACAGTATGGTCCGTGGCCAGGAGGTTGAGTTATCTATGCACCCATGGAAGCAAACGCTAGAGAAGAGTTGTATTCTCAAATGTGTTGACGATCATTTTTAGCTTCTGATGTTTGCTGTTGTAAAGACACAGGTGGCTCCGGCAAAGGTGGTAAAGCTATTTTACCGTTGTGGCAGCACCTCGAGTACTTGTTGGGTGTATTACGCTCAGCAGGCCGGTATAGTGAATGGCATGGAAGACGACCAATAGGAATCGAGAAATGACGTCGGCTACGTGTGGGCGGGACCGGTTTTGAAGTGGAAGCAGGATGAACCAGAAGAGAGATGTGTGTGTGTATATATAAGGTCTTTTCGGTTTACGTGGTATTTCCGACTCGACAACCAGCATTTATTGTCTGTCCGAGTCACGGGAACGCGTGCAAGAGTGTGGAGGGACCCATTGCTGTGACATAAAAATTCGGGGAAGCTTCTGAGTGCTGTAAGGTGTTTTCGAAAGCTAGAAAAAATAGTTGCGTTTGCATTTAAAGGAATCATGGTAACTACTGGGATTTGCATTTTCAAAGTGGGGCCATAAAGGGGATCATCTCGTCACTAAAAGCGGCTGTTGCGGCAGGTGTATCAGCAGGCGAGAAGGTCCTGCTACTGCTAGTGATGTGCAATGAACGAACGAGTTCTTTTGTACTTGGCTCGGTCTCTGAACGAACGTACTGGCACAATGACATTAACGCACGAATCTTTTCGAGGCATGCGCAGTGCGTACTACAGTTTACAGTGGTGTGAAAAACTATTTGCCCCCTTCCTGATTTCTTATTCTTTTGCATGTTTGTCACACAAAATGTTTCTGATCATCAAACACATTTAACCATTAGTCAAATATAACACAAGTAAACACAAAATGCAGTTTTTAAATGATGGTTTTTATTATTTAGGGAGAAAAAATCCAAACCTACATGGCCCTGTGTGAAAAAGTAATTGTCCCCTGAACCTAATAACTGGTTGGGCCACCCTTAGCAGGAATAACTGCAATCCAGCGTTTGCGATAACTTGCAATGAGTCTTTCACAGCACTCTGGAGGAATTTTGGCCCACTCATCTTTGCAGAATTGTTGTAATTCAGCTTTATTTGAGGGTTTTCTAGCATGAAGCGCCTTTTTAAGGTCATGCCATAGCATCTCAATTGGATTCAGGTCAGGACTTTGACTAGCCCACTCCAAAGTCTTCATTTTGTTTTTCTTCAGCCATTCAGAGGTGGATTTGCTGGTGTGTTTTGGGTCATTGTCCTGTTGCAGCACCCAAGATCGCTCAGCTTGAGTTGCCGAACAGATGGCCGGACATTCTCCTTCAGGATTTTTTGGTAGACAGTAGAATTCATGGTTCCATCTATCACAGCAAGCCTTCCAGGTCCTGAAGCAGCAAAACAACCCCAGACCATCACACTACCACCACCATATTTTACTGTTGGTATGATGTTCTTTTTCTGAAATGCTGTGTTCCTTTTACGCCAGATGTAACGGGACATTTGCCTTCCAAAAGTTCAACTTTTGTCTCATCAGTCCACAAGGTATTTTCCCAAAAGTCTTGGCAATCATTGAGATGTTTCTTAGCAAAATTGAGACGAGCCCTAATGTTCTTTTTGCTTAACAGTGGTTTGCGTCTTGGAAATCTGCCATGCAGGCCGTTTTTGCAGGCCAGTCTCTTTCTTGTGGTGGAGTCGTGAACACTGACCTTAATTGAGGCAAGTGAGGCCTGCAGTTCTTTAGACGTTGTCCTGGGGTCTTTTGTGACCTCTCGGATGAGTCGTCTCTGCGCTCTTGGGGTAATTTTGGTCGGCCGGCCACTCCTGGGAAGGTTCACCACTGTTCCATGTTTTTGCCATTTGTGGATAATGGCTCTCACTGTGGTTCACTGGAGTCCCAAAGCTTTAGAAATGGCTTTATAACCTTTACCAGACTGATAGATCTCAATTACTTCTGTTCTCATTTGTTCCTGAATTTCTTTGGATCTTGGCATGATGTCTAGCTTTTGAGGTGCTTTTGGTCTACTTCTCTGTGTCAGGCAGCTCCTATTGAAGTGATTTCTTGATTGAAACAGGGGTGGCAGTAATCAGGCCTGGGGGTGGCTACGAAATTGAACTCCGGTGTGATACACCACAGTTAGGTTATTTTTTAACAAGGGGGCAATTACTTTTTCACACAGGGCCATGTAGGTTTGGATTTTTTTTTCTCCCTAAATAATAAAAACCATCATTTAAAAATGGCATTTTGTGTTTACTTGTGTTATATTTGACTAATGGTTAAATGTGTTTGATGATCAGAAACATTTTGTGTGACAAACATGCAAAAGAATAAGAAATCAGGAAGGGGGCAAATAGTTTTTCACACCACTGTATATTACATTCTGTGACAGTCTGGAGCTGTCATCCTAACTCCACTTACATGGCTGCTGTCTTCAGGAAATAACCAATAGGTAAACACAAAACGGTCGTGACGAGAACTAGGCAATGACTGACCTGGTAGATGACACCAAACACCTCAGTTTACTCTGACTGAGTGACTCTGACCGTCTCAGTACAATGGCTGACTGAATGAACCAGTGTGCCACCTACTGATTTGGAGAACATCTGAAAGTTCATTCATAATCTGCAGCACAGTATAAAGAAAAAAGAATTGGTTTGTGTACTGAAAGGAGGAACGAACTGTAGACAAGTGACTCGCAGTACAGGGTGGTCCAGATCTAATTATGCATATCCAGATCGTCTGGATGACTTTGATTTATGCGGGGACGATTCCAGTTCTGCTCGAAGACATGTCATCAGTTCTCACACTTCTCGATGGTCCTGGATTTTTCGGGTGATTTTCTCTGTAATAAACTTAAGTTATAGCATAATGAAAAGTGCATAATTAGCTCTGGACCACCGTATACAATGAATCTCAGTTCAGTTCACTGATGCTATATAAACGGGAGACTGCATCAGAACCTCATGTTGTCCTTTTATCGCAGTCTGATCATTTTCAGTTTCATTGCCTGGTTTATTAGTCTGACAAAACTCAAAAAAGCTCCAGCAGATGATGAAGTATGCAGCTAAAGTTAGGGGGCTGATGTAGATGATTTGACTAGTGTGTGTGTGTCAAAGGGCAATGTTAAAGAAACTGGAAATCATCTCAACTGATGACAGTCACCCATTACATGTAGAACAACAACAACATTTATTTATATAGCACATTTTCATACAAACAGTAGCTCAAAGTGCTTTACATAATAAAGAATAGAAAAAAGACACAATAATAAAACAAAATAAATCAATATTAATTAACATCGAATAAGAGTAAGGTTCAATGGCCAGGGGGGACAGAAAAAACAAAAAAACTCCAGACGGCTGGAGAAAAATAAAATCTGTAGGGATTCCAGACCATGAGACCGCCCAGTCCCCTCTGGGCATTCTACCTAACATAAATGAAACAGTCCTCTTTGGATTTAGGGTTCTCACGGAAGGGCTTGATGATGATGATGGTCACGTAGTCTTCTGCCTTTTAATCCATCCATCATTGTCGGAGCATCATGAAGCTTTGAGTAGGTGGACGTGGCGCAGGCCATCACCACAAAGAAACCGGAAAAAGAAACAGAAAAGAGAGTAGGGGTCAGTACGGACCCCTAAAGTTCAGTAAATCAGGAAGGGTAATCACTTTGAAAACCCACACAAATCACTCCACAAACTCCTTTCTTCCTACTGCCATACGACTTTTCAAGAAGAAATATCGGAGATAGTGGTTAAGGTTTTGATATATATCCTGTAACCTTTTTTTTTTTTGGTGTAAATATGTATTATCTAACCTTAACCTTCCTTGCTTCTATTTGTCTGTTTTATTTCATTCTGTCTGTTATTAGATGCAACTGAGAAGGAAAATTTCATGTTTTCTTATGTAAACATGACTAAATAAAGAAACCAGATATAAAATAAGGAAATTGCAGGAGATTAATCAAAGACTAAAATCAAAAATGTATTTAGTCATAAAAAATGTAATCACTCACATTTTGTGTTTCTTTCAACATCTAGGATATAAAAAAAAAATTGCTTACTTGATTAGGCTCTCGGCTTGTAGACTGCAATAACCAGATTTAAATGCAACCAGCTGGTTCTCTATTATGTGTGAAAAACATGCAAAACTTTATTCTAAATTTTATTTAGGCTATACTTCTGTATGATATCAGTAAAGCTTGTTGTTTTTGAAGAGAACAAATTAGTGATACAAAAGCTAGTCATTTTGGTGAAATGAATCATTAAAAAGAATCATTTTGCACATCACCAGTTACCACTCAATCGCCTAACCATGCATATCTGTAACTGTACTTCTTACTTTACAGTGCCGTGTCGCTCCCCGATTTGGACCACGCATGCGTGAAAACTACCGTATGTACTCGTGGATAAGTTCTCCTGCGAATAAGTTGGGACTTGATTTTACTGTGTAATTTCTGCTATTTTATAATGTTGGTTGTATAAGTCAAATGCAGAAAACTCATGCTATTGGTACAATGGATTATGATATGCTAATGCCCACCTGAAAGAGTAACCACGGGGCACACTGCCTTATTTTTTTCTATGTGGGTGCAGCAATGCGCTGTATTAGCGTGTGCTCCTAACCTCTGCCTCTTTCTGTTGTTCCTACGTGACCACACAGTAATACCACACACCCTCCCACCACCGCAGAAATGCAAAAACCTCTCCCAGCTCAAGTCTGGTTTATCAGGGAGTAAAGTAGTACCGAGAGCTGTATAGGCTAAAAAATATATCGTTATTTGGAACACGTGCATTTCATGTGTGTTCCATGTCTACAAAGATCTACGTAAGTGTAGGATGACAGGAAATGCAAGAAATGTTGAACACATACCTAAAAGGGCAGCAGTAGCTCAGTCGGTAGAGCGGGTTGTCCAGCAATCGGAGGGTCGCAGGTTCGATCCTGGCTCCCGGCATGAGAATGCAGCTGTTGTGTCCTTGGGCAAGACACTTAACCTACCTTGCCTGCTGGTGTTGGTCGGAAGGATTGGTGGCGCCAGTGTTCGGCAGCCTCGCCTCTGTCAGTGTGCCCCAGGGCAGCTGTGGCTACGTAGTAGCTTATCATCACCAGCGTATGAATGTGTGTGTGAATGGGTGAATGACTGTTGTGTTGTAAAGCGCCTAGGGGGGTTCTTGAACTCTAGTAGGCGCTATATCAAATACAAGCCATTTACCAAAAGACAAACTCTTTTCCTGTTTTAGTAGTAATGACAAAATTTTGAAGTGTATAATGTGTGAAGACTGAAGTCCAAATATCAAATAAGCACTTTCACAAAAGGTACAAATATAACAAAACAAGGGTACTTTTATTCAAGACTTTAACCGGAGCAAAAGAAACCGGGTTAGTGTATGTCGTTTTAGCGACTGCCTTGGTAGTACAGTGGTAAGAACTGCTGACTCTTATTCAGAAAGTCGTGGGTTTGAGTCTTCACGTGTCCCAAAATAAACGTTTTCAGTAGTGAGCTGCTCTTATTGTTACTATTATACAATAAAAACATACATTTGATTTGAGTCTTTTAAGAGGCAGTGTAAATGTATGGTACTTGTAAAGGTTAGCATTTTATTTGGTTTTATTCTCTCGGTCGCGTTTGCGTTCACACTCACCCCGATCTGACACTGCTGTTTTTAAATAAAGACGAGCTATAACAGACGTGAACTCAGATCGGAGAAAGAGAACAGAAGCCCTCCCCGCAAGAAACGTCCACTCGCATATAAGAACAACGCAGCTGTACCAGGCGTAAAGGCGAAAGAAAGATGGCACCGTTTTGATGCAGGGCAAGGTCTGGCGTCATCCTGCCAGTCAGTCTGCCCCACACCTGTCCTTCAAAGATACAGCATGGCTTGCAGAGCTCGCCAACGTATCAGGCAAACTCCTGTTTGTGATTATGTTCTGAGATGGTCTTTACATAAACATTTATATATTACTTATATAAAAGCCAGATCGAATGTTATTTACCTTGATTTATTTACTTAAATTCAGACAGCGTAAAGTCACAAGTAGAATGCAGAACTTCCTATGTTTGATCGACAAGGTCGTGCTCACAAATTACACTCCTAATGTCACAAACAATGGTACGAGAATGCAGTTAGATTTCTTTTTTGAGTACATACACCGTCCAGATCTAAACACTAGCATGAAGAGTTGCTCGTGTACTGGAGTGACTTTAGCTGCTGGTTGAGGTCCCATTTTACTTTATGGTGCCAAGCAGAGTTTTATTGAGGTGAAACAGTCTATTAGCCAGTGAAAACGCTTTGAAGAAGCTGTCTGTTGTTACGGTGGTCATCGCTGCTCTTGTGAAAAGAATGGAGATAAATGCCATCAACTCAGAGAGGGAGAGGCAAGTTCGTTGCGCAACATGAATGTCACTGAGAGAATAAAACTGAATAATAATATAATGGTAACTTTTACAAGCAGCCAAAAGTTGAACCGGGTGTTACAAATTCAAATCAAATGTATGTTTTTATTACATTATCAGTAACGGCGCACTGCATGATAACGTGCAGTGAATACACTTGATTTATCGTTTTCATCCTCTTTCCCTTTATGTTTAGTATTGGTTTGCTCAGAGGTTGATGCGCTTGCTGCTTCTTGAGCAGCTCTTGTTTTCTCCACCCTAGCGGCCCGCTTCTTTTCTTCTTTCATTGGGATCTTGTCGCGTTAAAACTGATTCTGTCAGTGTTTGTCTTGCAATTACTTACTACGTTTTCCTTAAATCTTGGCGCTTAAATCTTTAATCTGCATCAAGAATGATTTAAGATATGAAGAGGTAGGGGAAGTGACGGAGAAGGTGGTAGGGATGAGAACAGCACCCGTACACATGCGCCGCACGGTCGCGGCTGAGAGTTGATTCTACAATAAAATAAACTAAAAATTTTAAAGAGGAATAATCTTGGAGGTCAATCACCACCCCAAAAGCGGACAGTAGAAGTCACTTAGTATATTTGTACCAAATTTCAGGTCAATAGGTCAAACGGTTTGTGAGCTACAGGGGGTTTAAAATCCTGGACATACACTACCATGGCTGTCCATTTGTATCATATAAGAAGATAGTAATAATAATAGCAGCTCGCTACTCAAAATGCAGACTGCCCGGGGACTCGAACCCGAAACCTTTTGGTTATAAGGCAGCAGTTCTTACCTCTGCTACATTCAAGAATACATAATCAGCTTTCTATCGTTTGACATTTGAACTTGGGTTTTAAACTCATTGACAGCAACATGTAAATTGAATGATCCTTTGGTTATATTCTTGAATAAAAGTGCACGTTTATTTGATATTTAGAGTAATGTCTTCTTCACACATCATACATTTCATGTCATTATTAGTATAACATGGAAAAAGTTTCTGTTTTAGTTGTTTTCAGAGAAAAGCCCAGCAAAATGACACCTTTTATTGGCTAACTAAAAAGATTACAATATGCAAGCTTTCGAGGCAACTCGGGCCCCATCAGGCAAGATGTAATCAATGTGTTCAGTATTTCTTGTCTTGCATTTTGTGTCAGCCTACACTTACACAGATCTTGGTAGACCTGGAACACGCATGAAATGTATGTATTCCAAAAAACAATATATTATTTACCCAATACAACTCCAGGCATCTCACACCACGATAAAGGGACTTCAGCTGGGATGGGATAGCAGGCTGCTTGTGCCAATCGACAGATTTGCAGAACAAAAGACGCTAGTGAGGAGAGGTGCAAAGGGTTTTAAGATGGCCCAAGATTACGAGTTTTTTCATAGGCGTCAGGGATTCTAGTGTTAAACTGGAAATGTGCACAAGTTATTTTTGACAGCTTTATGAACTAATTATGCCTCTTTTATTTTGATAGATAAAAAGAAGCCTCCATCCAGTTCACATGGCCATATCAGGAGGTGTCTGACATCCAGGCCAGGGCTGTCTATGTGATGACGAAATTTTAGAAAAGAGCAACATATATTTGTGGGTAAGGAAGAGTTTCACATAGAACATGGAGTTAGCCAAAGAGGGTGGCATGGATGAAAGACTGGAGCCTATTAAACAAGATGACCATGAGTTGGGTGCAGCGGAATATTTATGTGTGAAGGTGGAGGATTGTGAAAGAAGAATTTCAGTTTTTAAAGAGGAGGAGTGCAAGGAGAAGATTATTGAAATTAAAGTCGAAGATTCAGAAAATCTGTCAGTTAGTCTTGAACTGCAAAAGCATGAAACTGGGAATATTTCTAAGGAAGATCTCTGTGAAGAATCTCATTTCAGTTCACAGCCTTTAGTCACTAATGTGGGACAACTGACCACCCAGCAGAATTCTGTGGTACTGAAATCTGAGCTAACAGAGTCTGAAGAAAAAGTCGGTGAAGGAATCGGGAGAGAAGCAGATGAACGGAATTCATCAATGAGTGTGGGAAGAAGTAAGTAATATAATGAAACCTTCACCTTTCTTCTTCTTTTGTAAGTTCTACCTATGTGTGTTGTGGCATTTTTGGGGATAAATTGGAGCAAGATACGCACAGCTTAGGAGTAAGCTAATAGGTTGTATGGTACCTGAGCTGACCTTACCTTTCAAAGATGCCTGCCAGTTACTTTCGTACATTTTTCTAGTCATGAAGGTTTTGGGGCTGGAATCATACTGGCTAAATGTGTTTTCCTTCTCAAGGGCAGTGCAGTCTTTAATATGGATTCAGCCTTCTCCAGATTATCAAGTTCATTGACAAATATTTTTCCTAGCTCCATTTGGTGATGTAGGGAATCAAACTAGACCACATTTAAGAATTACTTGAACTCATGAAGAGTGATATTTTCATACCCTTTGAATAAGACTGCTTTTGTTATTTGGCACAAGCCCTGACTTATGCATTTGTTAATAATAGGCTTGGGGCACTTGGCTTCCCCGAAACTCTTTGCTAAGGCATTGATCAATCTATGAAATTTAACATCTCAGAAACCAACACACCCAACATATCCTGTCTGTGCTGTGGATCACCAATAACGATTGCCTTCTCTGGGTTATAGTCTAATAGCAAAACAGACCAAAACGGAGCTATTGAAACAGGCAGGAGTTAAAATCAAAAGATCTACAGTATTTAAATAAGTCATCAAAGGAAAGGGAAAACTGCAACTCTAAGTCTTAGTGAATACATAAATGTAGGTCCTGTGTAATGAGGTAAACCAAACTTTCATTCAAGCCTGCCCATGGTTATTAAAGCCTTGCTATTAAATTAAGTAGAGCAAAGTGGGAAAGTTCTGTCCTTAAAGAATCTCATATTTCAATCATGCATTTACAAGTAATTGTCATTGTGTAATTGTCCACAGAAGCACTCTGCTTGGTTTTGTTAGGCTCCAATTGTTAATCTAGCAAATTTAAATAGTGCACTTGCCTGCTGAATCCCTGATTTCCCTAGGTATTGGTATGAACACCAGAATGACATGGTCTTCACTAACTGTATTATATAATGTACACATTCAGAGTATGTGGGGTAAAGTTCAATAATTCAGTGTGCGCTTAAGAATAAAATACAGTGGGTATAGAAAAGAATCCCCCTCTTCAAAATATTCCCATTTTTTTGATTTACAGCCTTAAATGAAAACACACAAATAATATTTCTTCCCAGCTTTACTTACTCAATGCACCCTCTAACATCCAAGTGAAAGATATCACAGCTACAGTTCAGAAGAATTATAAAAAATCAAAACCAAGACCTACTGAGATGAATGAAGGGTCACCCCCCCCATGTCGATGTCATTTTGTTGACCCCCCTTTTGCTTTAATGACCGCCCTGAGTCTGTTGGGATTCTTCTCTATCAGCTTTGCACACCTAGATTGTGCAATATTTGCCCCCCACTCTTCGTTACAGTTGAACTGTTCAAGGTCGGTCACACTGGGTGGTGAGCGTTGGTGGTCTGCTATCTTCAGATCTCTCCACAGATTTTCAGTGTGATTTAGGTCTCGGCTCTGACTGGCCACACCAGGACTTTCACTTTCTTCTCCTTCAGCCACTGTTTGGTCCATTTTGCTGTGTGCTTTGGGTCGTTGTTGCCGTGTTGAAAGGTGAACATTCTGCCCATCTTCAACCTTCTGGCAGAGGGTAGCAGGTTTTCCTCCTGAATTTGACGGTATTTTTCCCCCATCCATTTTTCCTTCTACCCTAACTAGAACCCCAGCCCCCCCACAACCGGACGCTGCCCCCTCCATGTTTTACTGTAGGTATGGTGTGTTGTGGATGGTGAGCTGCATTGGTGGACCGTTTGGTATTGAGGCCAAATAGTTTGATTTTGGTCTCCTCTGACCAGAAGACCTTTTTCCATTTGGCATCAGAATCTTCAAGGTGGATTCTGGCAAAGCTCAAACAAGCCTTCATGTGGCCCTTTCTTTAGAAGTGGCTTTTTCCTTGTGACCCTCCCGAACAAGCCACAATGGTGGAGTGCTTGTGAAATTGTTGTCACATGCACACCATTAATGGCCACTCTGTGCCATCAAAATCTATAACTCCTTCAAAGTGGCCATTGGCCTCTCTGCAACCTCTCGTAACAGTTTCCTCCTTTCTCTTCCATCCAGTTTGGAGGATCGAAGGAGGGTCCTAGTAGTACCAAACATTTTTTTATTATAGACTTTACTGGGCTCCTTGCGATTGATAGATCCTTTGAGATTTGTTTGGTCTCCATCTCCTGCCTGCCTTATGTCCGTCCACAGCTCTATCCCTGAGATCTTTTCTAAGTTGCTGGCCACCCGTAGTCCGATGTTTGCTGTCAGTTGCTCTACCAAGGAAGGAAATGAATGGACAAGGAACAGCTTCACTGATCACACTCATTACAACTGAGCACAGGTGGGAGGGAGACAGTAACCAGGGTCTGCAATGATAATGGTGGGCACGGATACCTGACTGAGTTTAGGGGGATCCTTTATTCATCACAGTTTGTCTTGGTTTTTATTTTTTTTATAATTCTTCTGAACTGTAGCTGTTATATCTGTCACTTGGATGTTAGAGATTGCATTGAGTAAGTAAGGCTGGAAAAAATATTACTTTGTGTGTTTTTTTTAAGGCTGTAAAGCCAAAAAATGGGAATATTTCGAACTGTAATAACAACAATGATAAAATATAAGTAAAACTATGCACTTAAAAATGCTAAAAATTAATAATATAAAACATTTAAATATCATAATTTTTTGCCACTTTTTTTTTTAAGCCATATCTAATGTTGCTGTATTCTTAGTTCCACTAGCATTTACTTTTTTCTGCTTTGTTCTTAAAAACATGGTATCGCATTAAAAAAAAACAAAAAAAAAACCCTAAACTGGCTATAGAAAGTGACAAGAAATCATATACATCACATTTAAATTATTACGCTATTTGTTCCCTTTGGACTTTTTTGGTCAGCAAGACTCATAAGGAAATGATAAAGAGATAAAAACAAAAAACTGTCTGTTAAGGTTTGTTCTATGAAATTAAAATAGCAAGTTATAAAAAGTGCCAAACACTAAACGGTGCACAGATGTTCACAGTCATGTCACGGACAGGAAAAATGACCAATGTCGACACCTTCTAGGATCAGCTGTTCTGAGCTGCTGCCCTCGAGGACTACTTAGAGCTTTTAGACCACCAACACAAGTTAGGACTTGAAAGAAAGCCCCTTGTCACTGTGATACATGTCACAACAATATGTTTGTGTCTATTGTATAATAATAGAGTAGTATGTTAAATAGATTCAGTTACACACCAAAATAATTGACTGAAGTGGACCTCATTATTTTTATTATAATATTAGAACATTAGAACAATCTAGACGAGAACAGGCCATTCATCCCAACAAAGCTCGCCAGTCCTATCCACTTGTTTCCTCCAAGAAAACATCAAGTTGAGTTTTGAAAGTCCCTAACGTCTTACTGCCTACCACACTACTTGATCTCTTATTCCAAGTGTCTATCGTTCTTTGTGTAAAGAGAAACTTCCTAATGTTTGTGTGAAATTTACCCTTAACAAGTTTCCAACTGTGTCCCCGTGTTCTTGATGAACTCATTTTAAAATACCAGTCTCGATCCACTGTACTAATTCCCTTCATAATTTTAAACACTTCAATCATGTCACCTCTTAATCTTCTTTTGCTTAAACTGTAAAGGCTCAGCTCTTTTAATCTTTCCTCATAATTCAACGCCTGTAGACCTGGAATCAGCCTAGTTGCTCTTCTCTGGACCTTCTCTAGTGCTGCTATGTCCTTTTTGTAGCCTGGAGACCAAAACTGCACACAGTACTCAAGATGAGGCCTCACCAGTGTGTTATAAAGGTTGAGCAGAACCTCCTGTGACTTGTACTCCACACATCAAGGCGCTATATAACCTGACATTCTGTTAGCCTTCTTAATGGCTTCTGAACACTGTTGGGAAGTTGATAGCTTGGAGTCCACTATGACTCCTAAAGCCTTCTCATAAGGTGGACTCTCGATTTTCCGACCGCCCATTGTGTATTCAACCCTAATATTTTTACTTCCTATGTGTAATACTTTACATTTACTGACATTAAATTTCATCTGCCACAAATCTGCACAAGCCTGCCTGCTATCCAAGTCCTTCTGTAAGGATATAACGGATTCCAAATTATCTGCTAATCCACCTATCTTGGTATCATCTGCAAACTTAACCAGCTTGTTACTTATATTCCTATCTAAATCATTTCTATATATTAAAAATAGCAGCGGCCCTAGCACTGACCCCTGTGAACACCACTCTTAACATCGGCCAGTTCTGATGAGGTTCCTCACACCATCACCCTCTGCTTCCTGTGTCTGAGTCAATTCTGCACCCATCTAAAAACATCACCCTGAACTCCCACTTCTTTTAACTTGATGCCCAACCTCTCATGTGGCACCTTATCAAATGCTTTCTGAAAGTCCAGATAAATAATATCATAAGCTCCACTTTGATCATATCCTTTTGTTGCCTCCTCATAGAATTCCAACATGTTAGTAAAACACGACCTCCCTCTTCTGACCCCATGCTGACTGTTCAGAATAACTCCTGTCCTTGTCATGTGTTGCTCAATCTTATCCTTAATAATTCCTTCTATTAATTTTCCTGTGATGCATGTTAAGCTTACTGGCCTATAGTTGCTTGGGTCTGCCCAGTAACCCTTTTTATATAATGGGATGATATTTGCCATTTTCCAGTCCTTTGGAATCTCTCCAGTGCACAGTGACTTCTTAAAAATGTGTGTCAAGGTTTTATATCTGTACTCACTAGCCTCCTTAAGAACACGAGGATAAATATGATCTGGGCCTGGTGATTTGTTTGATTTCATCTTATTTAATCTGAGCAGCACTTCTCCCTCTACAATTTCCAAATCCCTCAGTACCTCCTTAGTAGTCCCTGTTACTGCTCTGAGGTTATCAACTTGCTCACTTGTAAACACTTCAGAAAAATGTAAGTTTAGGGCATCTGCTATTTCACTGTCTGTATCTTTTAATTCCCCTTTACTATTCCTGATGAACTTGACCTCCTCCTTAACTGTTCTTTTACTACTAAAATACTGAAAGAATCTCTTGGGGTCTTCTCTCACCTTATCTGCTATATTCCTCTCCAACTGTCTTTTAGCCTCTCTGATATCCTTCTTAATGGTTGCCCTCATGTTCTCATACGCGCTACGGTTCTCTTTGCAGTCATTAGTCTTATATGCCTTATACAGCAGTTTTTTCCTTTGCAACTTCTTTTTTAAATCTTTATTAATCCATCGTGGAGTTTTTTAGTTTCCTATTACTTCCAAATTTCGGTATGTATCTGTCCTGCATTTCATGTAAAACATTTTTAAACCTGTTCCACTGCTCCTCGACTGTCTCCACATTTAAAAGCTTATCCCAGTCTATCCTACTTAGACTTTGTCGCATCTGCTCAAAATTAGCCCTACCAAAGTTCAGCTTAACAATTTTAGTCTTTGCATCTGCACTCTTACAAAATACTGAGAATTGTATTACATTCTGGTCACGTGACCCTAGTGGTCCAATCGCCTCTACACCCTCAATTCTATCTGATTATTACAGAATACTATAAAAACGTAAGGAATTAATAACAATAATAATAATAGTAGTATTATTATTATTATTATTATACGTGTGAATGCATGATCAAATTCAGCCGCTGCGTAGTGGGGTATGAATAGGGACAATACCACGGGTTCATTGAAATAATTACACAGCAAGGTGCACACGCAATGCAAACATAATGTGTATATTATTGAAGTAAAGGTTCATATAAATTAATTATATACAACTTTTTAACAAGTTGAGAGATGTCAACTGGTTAAAATGCACGAAATTATACATGTATTGCTTTATAGTCCACACATAGTGTATGTATATTATTAAAATAATGATGTAAAATCCTATAAAATGGTATAGAATCTGCGTCGTAGACTTATGTTGTGTCAAATTTCTTCAAAGAAGTTTTTAATTATTTTGCTTTAAAAATCTTACGCCAAACATATGAACCGTTGAAAATCGCTGATCTTAATCAATTTGTTTTAACGCATGCTCCGTGCAAAATGCTGTCATATCTGTTAGTAAACACGCACGCAGCGATGTCCTGATGTCTGCGTTCTAAGGCTGCAGGTAAATTAAACGCTATTGACGTTTTACTGGGGTGCTCTGTGATTGAGGGCGGACAGTAAACTTTGTTAAAATGATATCGAAAAATACCAGTCGTCAGTTGTGTTTTTTAGTCGTTTTGGCGTGTTTACTGTTCTGTTACCAAAAAATTCTTCAACGGGGCTCATCAACAAAGAAACGTGGATAGTAAGATTTAGTAAAATATCAGTAATAATAATACATTGCTCGACACCCAGTAACACTTTACAAAGACATTTAAAAGACAGCTCGTTAAAATAAATGTAGCAATCCATTGTCATGCTATAAGTGACAGCTTGCTCTTAAACATTTACACAGGTGGTTTTTCCTGGGAATAAAAAAGGGGGAAAAATCCACGGGAAATGTTTTGTTTTTGAACTCAAATTTCACCTCCGCCATGTGAGTCATTAAAACTATTGGAATGAAAACGCATGTCTCATCCACTGGTCGGGACGCTCGTTTTCCATGGCTGCTGCAGAGCCGTAAAATGTGTGCCTTCTGACTGCTGATTACAAAATGAACACAAGGAGAGGTAAAACTATGTAAAATTGATTTTAAAAGGTCGTATGTATAGTTTTCTATATAATCTTCTCCACTATGTGTCTGCATCCTATCCCCTACAGGGAACACTCATTTCCATGGCTGGAGCAGATCCATGGGCTTGTGTGCACCCTGTCTGCTGCTTTCAAAATGAACCCTGATAACTAATATTATCTGAAATCCATGGTAAAAGATTGATGAAAGTCTTCTACATCACTTTCAAGTCTACTGTGTCCCATTGTCCTCTCCACTCAAAGGGACACTCACTTCTACAGCTGAGCTTTTGCCTCAGAGTTGTGAGCCCCAACTGTTGCTTGCAGAATGAACATTAGACAATTGTTATTGGATTGGCTGTTTTTTTCATTATATATATTAATATTTATTTATTCATTCAGCCTCTGTTAAAAAAAGAAGCACATTTTCCCTTAGAGGACAAGTTCTATCTATCTATCTGAAATATATGAGACTTGGAAAAATTAATATTATTTGTCAAATGAAGTACCAAATATCCACTGATACACATTTGTAGGACAAGTCAATTAAAGAGTCCGACAAACAGCAACTGAGATATTAAAACATTTTATTGAATCTGTTCTGACAATTATAGTCTTTTAATTAAAATAATGATTATAATTATCAGAAAACATAGCCATTTTAATGTCAGCATAAAACCAGGCCAGTAACATCTTTGTGAAATAATATCAGCAGTTTTATAAATTCCAGAATGTACACTGATAGCACTGGCATGAACTTCCTTACAAGTATCCTTTGTCTACTAAACTCAACAAATAACTTTCATATTCCTCCTGTTGCTCTGCTTGTCTTTTTGACAATAGTAAAGGTCATCCCCTTGAAAAAATTATATTCATGCAGCAATTAATAATATGGTTATAATGTAAAACACTTCAAACAAACCTGCAAAATGTACATTTTCTTTGTTTAAGTTGACTTCTTCAATGGATCTAACACTTACAACATGGGGCACTACAACACACATACACAAATATCTTTTAGTATTGTTTTAATATAGCCTTGAAAATTGTTAGTATCTGTCCTCTATCCAAGCCACCCATTTACAAAAGAGATTTACAGGCTTGGGCCACAAGACAAAAAATGAGACGGAAAGAAATGCCAATCTAGTGCTTGCCACACTGACACTCACTCATACTACTGCAATTTAAAAGTGCCACCCAACCTGATGCCAACTCTTTCAGATGGGTAGTGAAACCCGGAAAATGTATTAATGGATACAGGAAAAACGTTGAAAGACTTATTCTGACAGTGACCATGTTGGGGATTGTTGATCTGTGAAGTGGCAGTAAAATAAAAAAATTTAAAACCTGATTACAAAATATATCAAGAAACCTCAAAAGGTATATAATGATTAATTTATGAAAACTCCATAGAATACTTTCTAATACATGTTTTCCTTCAACAGTCATGCTAATGTCAGAATTTGTGTGTTTTATCACCTATACTTTGTGCACATATTGAAACTGTTTTATGGAAAAGCAAGCACACGAGTAAATAATTATCAGCGGTTACAATTTAAATGTATATTTGCAGTATATACTGTATCCTGAAATGCCAAATTAGAAATGAGAAGATGATAAGTTATTTTTGCTTAACAAACTGATCACAAAATTTCCTAATCGTTTGACTTTGTTGGTACCCTAGAGTGGCACATATCTTGGAAGAAGTCCTATCAGGTTTATTTGAATTTTAAAAACCTAAAAATAATAATAATAATAATAATATCTTACATTTATATAGCATTTTTCTGGCTACTCACAGCGATTTTCATAGACATACTTAAAAAGACAGTGTAAGCGCTTGATTTTTTTTTAAATTAGTGGATGAGTAAGGACATAGTAGACAAAAAAGTGATATAGAAGACTTCCTTCAATCTCTTTAAATAAACTGTGGACAGTTTTGTAATTCCAGTATTAATTTACAAGCAGAAGACGGGGCACACATTTCTACAGCATAGACAAGCTGTGGAAATAAGTGTCTCCTCTGCTAGAAGGGATTAAGAGACACACTCGATATGAAAGCGTTATAAAAGACTGTCTGATAGGCTTATTAAAGAAACTGTGCACAATTTTAACTGCCTGGTGTTCATTTTGTAATGGACCACTGCAGATGAGGAATGTCACAGGCTGCTAAAAGTTTTTAAAATACATTTGATGAGTTTTAATCTCCATGAAAAACGGTGCACAGAACTCCTATGTGTTTTATAGGATAATTGCACCTGCTGTGAAAATGAGATTCCTCTCCAATGTACAGGGGTGAAAGGGTGGGTGTGATAGGAAATTTATTTATTTATTTATATAGAACTATATTTCATTCCAATAGTTTTAATGACTCACATGGCGGAGGTGAAATTTGAATTCAACAACAAAACATTTCCCGTGGATTTTTTTCTCCTTTTTATTCCCAGGAAAACCACCTGTGTAAATGTTTAAGAGCAAGCTGTCACTTATAGCATGACAATGGATTGCTACATTTATTTTAACGAGCTGTCTTTTAAATGTCTTTGTAAAGTGTTACTGGGTGTCGAGCAATGTATTATTATCACTGATATTTTACTAAATCTTACTATCCACGTTTCTTTGTTGATGAGCCCGTTGAAGAATTTTTGGTAACAGAACAGTAAACACGCCAAAACGACTGAAAAGACAACTGACGACTGGTATTTTTCGATATCATTTTAACAAAGTTTACTGTCCGCCTCAATCACAGCGTTTCATACACCTGCAGCCTTAGAACGCAGACATCAGGACATCGCTGCGCGTGCGTGTTTACTAACAGATATGACAGCATTTTATACAGAGCATGCGTTAAAACAAATTGATTAAAATCAGCGATTTTCAACGGTTCACATGTTTGCCGCAAGATTTTTTAAAGCAAAAATTAAAACTCTTTGAAGAAATTTGACACAACATAAGTCTACGACGCAGATTCTATACCATTTTATAGAATTTTATATCATTATTTTAATAATATACATACACTATGTGTGGACTATAAAGCAATACATGTATAATTTTGTGTATTTTAACTAGTTGACATCTCTCAACTTGTTAAAGAGTTGTATACAATTAATTTATATGAACCTTTACTTCAATAATATACACGTTATGTTTGCATTGTGTGTGCACCTTGCTGTGTAATTATTTCAATGAACTCGTGGTATTGTCCCTTTTCATACCCCACTACGTAGCGGCTGAATTTGTTCATGCATTCACATGTATAATAATAATATTACTACTACTATTATTATTATCATTGTTATTAATTCCTTACGTTTTAATAGCCTTTCTTACTACTCAAAGCAATTTGTAAAAATAAATAAATAAAATAACAGAATGGAAGCCCCCCGGACACAAACCAGTGATCATTTAACCGCGAGTCAGCAATATTACTCTTATCACCACCTCTTCTTGTTAGATACGCGCATTATAATTTTGAGCACTACTTTTTTTTATTTTATACTGTCATGAATAAATTATATCAAAAAGGTTTTTTAAAAAGCCAATTTGAAGCAAAGAGGGTAAGTAATAACTATTTTCTTTTGTAAGTCAATCACAAATGCTTAAGCCTAAAAAAGATCGCCTGTCAAAATAAGAGACTCTTTCACCTTGTTGACGTGAATCATCTTTAAATTAAATGCTGCCAATAAAGAATAATAGAAATCACCGCGCTGCTTTCTAACTTTGACAAGCTAAAGTTTTATTGGGTGAAAAAAATGATCTTCCGTGACAGATACACTTAATCAGTAGTGTGTGCGACCCACGATTTGTGAGTTTGAGTGTTTGTGTTGTGTACGCGTGTGTGGTTTTCTCAGTTTACAATAAAAACAGACATCAGTTATTTGTGAAGCAGGAATATTCTGATCATTCTGGTCCCTGATCACTGATAAACATTCAGAAAAAACAGTGCTATTCCAGTGTTTACATCCATAACATCCTTTCAGCAAACAGGACTAAGTTCCTTGCTGAACCAGATCGCCCTTTAATGAAATGCTGCCAATACGGAATAACAGAAATCACCGGGCGGCTTTCGGTCAATGATAAACCAGCGTCTGTAGAGGTGAAAAAATGGGACGTACTGTGGTTGCGATTAATGCTTTCTGGTAACTCTGCTTTTGAGAAGAATCTGTCATGGGTGGGACAAGAGGGAGCGAGTGAGGCGGGTACAATGAGCCGGGCGGGACGGAACGAGGCGAAGAGGTGGTATCTGCGCGAGTGTTTTAAATAATAAAAGGAAAAAAAAGTGCTTTGAAATCGAGGACCCCCAACAAATAGGGCTTACGAAACAAAATTCGACAGAGAGGCGTATGCCACTTGTATAAAATGTGCACAATAATTACAACAGTGTTGAAGTAATGATGAAGCAAAAGGGAGCTGCTAAACATGGGTGACCACGTTGTGCCTGCCCATAAATCCCAACTAATGTATATATCTGAACCGATCTATTTGAACCAATGTATATATATCAGAACGGATCTATGCAAACCAATTTATATATATCTCAACCAATGTATATAAACCAATGTATATATCTGACCGGATGTATTCAAACCGATGTATATATCTTAACCAATATATCCCAACCAATGTATATGTTTGAACCGAAATATAAATCTGAACGGATGTATTAAAACCAATGTATATATTCAAACCAATGTATCCGAACCAATATATATATCTGAACCAATGTATATATTTACAAACCAATCTTTTTTTCCTGAACGGCCCCTCATAATATATATATACACACACATATATCTATACTAATAAAAGGCAACGCACTCACTCACTCACTCACTGACTCATCACTAATTCTCCAACTACCCGTGTGGGTGGAAGGCTGAAATTTGGCAGGTTCATTCCTTACAGCTTCCTTACAAAAGTTGGGCAGGTTTTATATCGAAATTCTACGCGTAATGGTCATAACTGGAAGCAGTTTTTCTCCATTTACTGTAATGGAGATGAGCTTCAACGCCGTGGGGGAGTTTCGTGTGACATCATCACGCCTCCCACGTAATCACGCAGTACATAGAAAACCAGGAAGACCTCCAAAAAGCGCTCAAGAAAACATGCATTATATAATTGAGAAGGCAGTGAAACAATAAGAAGTGAGCGAGTGACATATACAACCATGTTGATGAGTTCTGCTACTTCGGAAACAAAGCACGATGTAAACCTACACTTTAAATTAAGTTCATAGACAGGCTGCCGCTGGCGTTTGTAATTTAGTGCCTGCCCATATAAGGCCGTCCGTCAGCGGCAATCCAATAGCAAACTGCCACGGGTAAATATTCACGGGTGAAAGACTGTCCTTATGCACAGGAAAATGAGATGGTCAGCGTGGTGTTTGACACAAACGCAGCGAAACTGCGAGAGAAAGTTTTAAGTGCCAGGACTAAGGTAACATTAAATACAGCTATGGACATCGCACGAGATGGCACCAGCACAGCTGGGAACCTTCGATGCATGTACACGGCGGCTCCGTGAACTGGCGCAGTGCACAGATAAAAGCAACAGTTCAAAGAGCTGAACAAAACCGAATTACACAATTGAAAAGGCAGCAAAAATATGAAGCGTCTGATAAGCATATTCATAAATGCAGCTACTGTGGAAACAAAGCACACGGTGGAAAAAGTCAATGTCCGCTAAAGGAAGACAGTGTAAAAAACCCGTGCATGCAGTGTGTCAGGTCTCAGATAAAGAAGAAGACGAGCTGTTTATTGATGCAGTAAGAAACGAATCGAAGAATGAAACCTGTCATCTTTACAACGATTGACAAACACGGAATGTAACTTGAACACAACACATCCTACAAATACGAACCTGATTGAAAGAAATAATGATAATCAAATCCTTGATGACAGCAACACTCAGTAACACTCACAAAACAAATACTGTATATTGACAGTCATGTTACGTTATTTTAAAATGTTCCCTTTTCTTTTTCTAGCTTTTTTAACACACTACTTCTCCGCTGCGATACGCGGGTATATATATATGTATATATATATATCCCGATCTACATACTCGAATAATGGATACTTTATTCGCTATCAATGATTGTTTTGGTAAAGCCATACTCAGTGTATTCATTAGATGAATGGTAAAAAAGTAAGAGCGAGGGGAGGATGACTTATTGAGTCATGGAGGCTGTAGTCTTGCGTCAACTCTATCTGAATTGCGATCACATTTGAAAAATATATCTTTTCAAGTTCTATTTAGTCCATATGTGTCAAACTCAAGGGCGGGCCACATCCGCCCGGCGTGTAATTATATCCGCCCGAGATCATTTTATATACTGTATTATTGTTATTAATGGCCGGGTATATGAAGCGCTGGTAACACAATAAACTACAGATCCCATAATGCAGCGCTTCAGCTGCCTTGCCACTTACCGCTTACTAGAGTTATTGCGCACTGAGTTTGCACGGCGCTTTGGTGACTTTGAAGAACAAAAAGTCCGTCTACATGCGGCTCGAACCTTGTGCATGTTTGGTAGCACATATCTGTGTGAGAAGCTCTTCTCAGTGATAAAGACTAACAAAACAGCACACAGGAGTCACCTCACTGATGATAACCTGCAATCCATCCTGAGAATCTCCACAACACAGAACCTCACAGCAAACAGAAACGAACCTGTGGCCAAAAAAGATGCCAGGCGTCCAGCTCTAAAATGACATCTGAGCAAAGACAACTGAATGATTTGATTTGTTATTGCGTAGGCGGAGTCAACCGTTTTAACAAACAGCGTATTGCACTGATCCGAAATAGCTGTGTGTGTATATATGTAGATATGTATGTATATATATATATATATATATATGCATATATGTATATATATATGTGTGTGTGTGTGTGTATGTGTGTATGTATGTGTATATATATATATATATATATATATATATATATATATATATATATATATATATATATATATATATATATATATATATATATATGTATATATATATATATATATATATATATGTATGTGTGTATATATGTGTATGTATGTAGATATATATGTATGTATATATGTGTATATGTATAGATATGTGTATATATATATATATGTTTATGTGTGTGTGTGTGTGTGTAAATATATATATATGACAACAGCACTCATCACTCACAACAGTGACAAAACAATTACATTGACAATCAGGTTACGTTTTTTTCAAAATGTTTCCTTTTCTTTTCATTGCTTCTTTAACACACTACTTCTCCGCTGCGAAGCGCGGGTATTTTGCTATACTATATAAAAAAAGGCAACTTCCCTTCTTTACACCTTTTTTCGTTTTATCCCAAACCAAAGCCTTTCTCTCTTAACACTGCAGAGGACACAAATCTAATTTTCTTTAAATGCCGGTAAGGCACATTACCAGAGGCACAAATTTGAATGTTCACATAGAAAATGTAATTTCAATGTACCTGTACTTCTTAAAACGTTAATGTTTTACTGTTTAATAACTTATAGACTATAATTTATTATTTTTCCCTTGCACTCAGTGACCAAACCTATACACACACATATAGACACATACAAACATATACACAAGTATATGTATGTGTATATATATATATATATATATATATATATATATATATACACACACACACACATACATACATACATACATACATACATACATGTATATAATTTGTGTGTGTGTATGTATGTGTGTGTGTGTGTGTGTATATATATGACAGCAGCAATCCAAGCTGTGAGAAAACAGTAAAAAGGAGGCGTGTCAGACGTTGTGGTACATTTTCTGATGCAGCTACGAAAACAACTTTGTGACGCTGCGCCAAATACACAAAACAATTACTTTGACAATCATGTTACTTTATTTTTAAAATGTTTCCTTTTCTTTCTCTTTCCTTCTTTAACACACTACTTCTCCCCTGCCAAGTGGGTATATATATATATATATATATATATATAGATAGATAGAGAAATATATATATAGATAGATATGAGAACAACACTCATGATCAATGACAAAACAATTACATTAACAATCATGCTACGTTAGTTTTAAAATTTTTCCTTTTCTTTTTAGTACCTTCTTTAACACACTACTTCTCGCTGTGAAGCTTGGTATTCTGCTATATATATATATATATATATATATATATATATATATATATATAGATATAGATATAGATATAGATATAGATAGAGATATATATATATATATGTATGGTTTAACTTTTGTAAGTAAGCTGTAAGGAATGATCCTGCCAAATTTCAGCCTTCTACCTAAACAGAAAGTTGGAGAATTAGTGACATTGGAAGCTTCAATATGGCGGCCGACAGTGGCATCATACCACTGAAATAAGTACATACATCGGTTTTGGTTAGCACACGGAAGCCACCTACCAAATTTCGTGAAGATGGGGCCATAAATAAGAAAGTTCAACATGGCGAACGTTGTCAACCGTTATGACTGTTATGCATAGAATTTCAAAATGAAACGTGCTTAATTTTTGTAAGTAAGCTGTAAGGAATGAGCCATGCCAAATTTCAGCCTTCTACCTACACGGGAAGTTGGAAAATTAGTGATGTTGGAAAATTCAATATGGCAGCCGAAAGTGGCGTCATACCACCGAAATAAGTACGTACATTGGTTTTGTTTAGCGCATGGAAGCCACCTACCAAATTTCGTGAAGATGGGGTCAGCCTTTTACCTACACGGGAAGTTGGAAAATTAGTGACGTTGGAAAGTTCAGTATGGCGGCCGACAGTGGCGTCATACCATCGAAATAAGGATGTACATCGGTTTCGGTTAGCGCAGGGAAGCCGCCTATCAAATTTCATGAAGATGGGGCCATAAATAAAAAAGTTCAACATGGCGGACGTTGTCGACTGTTATGACCGTTACGTGTAGAATTTCGAAATGAAATCTGCTTAACTTTTGTAATATATATATACACACACAACTGATGTTTACAAAATGGTCAAAACATTTTATTTTTTGAGTAATGATCTTTAATTATGCAATGCAGAAATTGTTCAAGTGCAGAATAGGACAACCACTGTCCCTGCAGCATGTTCTTTTGTCCCATGACACAGCATTCATCCCATCAGATTCACACTTCAAGTCACAGTTACTCAACCTACAGACATTGCACTCTCCTCCGTGTATCTTTCAGCCCTTACAGATATTCTTAATGATCTGCTATCTGAGCTGCTTAAGTTTTTACAACTGAACACAAAAGTAGTTGCCTCAGCCAATCTTGAGGTGAGGGTAATAATAACTTTGCATTTGTGAAACTGATTGTGCCTCAGTTTGAAAACAAGGCTTATTTAAATACGACTTAGCTATGTCTCGGTTGCATAGGCAGAGATGCCAATCAGTTTGCCACCTACTCATGTTAAGGTTGTATTTATTTAAAAATATTTAATTTCCTAATTCCTCCTTTAATTGCAGATGTATGTCTGAATATCAGCTTCTCGCCATCTTTATCTCTTCAACCCTCTCTTCAATGCAACCTGGAACAGAAACGGGACAAAGGGAACATAAAGAAATCAACAAGAGGATCTGAGAATTTGACATCATCCTCTTTTCATTGTAGTTCTCTTTCTTTGAAAGAAAATGTCAAAACTGACCAAGATCAAGGACATAAAACAGAATCAGAGGCTTTGCACACTGGCCAAGAATGTGGAGAAATGTTTAAAAACAAGTTAAACTGTAAAGATAAGTCAGTTCATTCAAAACCAAAGCCATTTTGCTGTTCTGAATGTGGCAAAAGATTTAGCCAGAGTAGCCATCTTAAGAGTCACACAAGAATTCACACTGGAGAGAAGCCATATTGTTGTTCTGAATGTGGCAAAAGATTTAGCCAGAATCACACTCTTCAGAGTCACATGAGAATTCATACTGGAGAAAAACCATATTACTGTTCTGAATGCAGCAAAGGATTTAGCCACAGTAACGGTCTTCAGAGTCACACAAGAATTCACACTGGAGAGAGACCATATTGCTGTTCTGAATGTGGCAAAGGATTTATCCAGATTACTGATCTTCAGAATCATGCGAGAATTCATACTGGAGAAAAGCCGTATAGTTGTGATGAATGTGGCAAAAGATTTAGGCAGAGTAGCAATCTTCGGAGTCACTCAAGAATACACACTGGAGAAAAACCATATTGCTGTTCTGAATGTGGCAAAGGATTTAGCCACAGTAACACTCTGCAGAGTCACATGATGATTCATAGTGGAGAAAAACCTTATTGCTGTTCTGAATGTGGAAAAGGATTTATCCGGAGTAGTCATCTTCAGAGTCACACAAGAATTCATACTGGAGAAAAGCCATATAGTTGTGCTGAATGTGGCAAAAGATTTAGGCAGAGTAGCAATCTTCGGAGTCACTCAAGAATACACACTGGAGAAAAACCATATTGCTGTTCTGAATGTGGCAAAAGATTTATCCAGAGTCACACTCTTCAGAGTCACATGAGAATTCATACTGGAGAAAAGGCCCTGAAGAAGTATGTTAGAGAGGTGAAGGTGAAGAAGCAGAAGGAAGAAAAGAGGGAGAAAGAAGTGAAAAAGTCACCTTTCTAATTACTTAAGTCTTGATAAGTACCTTCATGTTGGTGGGTTTTGTTTTTAAAGGTGTACACCAAAACTCATCAAGGCAAAACTACTATTATAGTATGAAATGGAACCCAAAAAGTAACTCATACTGGCCACACGTCTCCCAGGATAAAAAGGTGCCCAACACCTGCCTCTGAACTAGAGTAAGTGATGGTGCTACCAATAGTGCAAAATCTCCGGGTGATGAAAAGAATATCTGCAATGTGGTGTCAGTCCAGATGGACAGTGTTGCTGGCCCCACCACAGGGGTATGGAACAGACAACAACAATGCAGCTTGAGCGAGAAATGAAGAGGACTTGACACAGTTCAGTGGTCACTTGAAGATAATGAGGAGATCATGTACTGCTACTTTTATGCAACAAGTATTGAATTTCTGAATAAAGGATAACTTGAACAAAACTGGAATCCCGGAAAGTAGTATCAATTTCCAAACTAAATAAGACAACTGATGCAAACCTGAGATCACTAATCATGACAATTAAAGAGAGTAAGCAAGTAAACCAAGAGACATTACAATACTTACAATGAGCAGCCAAAGAAGTAATAGAGTAACAAAGGCAAGACCCAGGGGGCATGAGAAGAGAATGGACAAAGACTTGGAATGAAGAGAAGATGCAAGATCTTGTATGGTGTGGCATCTACTCAAACATAAAAGTATCAGCCGCCAAACCTAGAAATAAGAGGAAACTGACATTTGAAAACAAATTCAGAAATAAAAATCTAAATATGAACAGAAACAAAACGAACAATGCTTACTACTCAGAAATGGAATGTATTTAAAAGTAACCACTTCTGAAACAAAGATATGCAAATAATAAAGGTAGAAGTTTTGAAGGCACTAAGAAAGGAAAGAATCGAGGTGTAACAGTCTGAAGATGACAATGAAAGCCTATGTGCCACAGAAACTGTCCAAGGACCTCAACAGAAGTTGAGTCCAAATATCCAGGATGCAGAACACCTGGAAATAGAAAAACCTACAGAAACTCAACAAAATTCTCAAAAGAATCAGAGCTCTGTAGAGCATACCCGGAAAGAAACAGAAAAGGTACCATCAATAGAGGATAAAGATATTAAGGAATTCAGGGAAGAGCTTCTGGACCTTGTTGATATGGACAAGCAGACCGAAATCTGTAGAAGAGAGAAGTGACCTGGAATATCGCTAAACACCATATGCAGTATTATAAACGAGGTCAACAAAGCCAACAGCAAATAATGGACATAACAGTCAGCAGGATCAAACACTGTGCAGCAAAACTCATCAGCTTTAAACTATTAGAGCAGAGGAATATTAGGATAAGGAAAAAAAACAGCAAATGAAAATTCCTCCATGAATGGTACAAACAGAGAAAAAGTAAGAGGTTTCATTGAACAAATCCTACATGGAAGGGGTGAGATCTTGTAAAGTCCTAGGTCAACTATGGTATCTGAAACTACAGTTCTGTATATTAACACATGGGGACTTGAAACTTCACAACAGCCAACAACAAACTTGAAATCCTAGCACAAACTCAGAAACTAAGAAGGTACAAACAAAAATTAAAGGAAAAGATGCAAAACAGATTACTTGGGGACAACTGAAAAACATTTTATTGAACGTTAGATGTACACAATGGAAGTAACTACACCACAACAGAAAAAGGAAATGGAAACATTCTGGAGAAATGTATATGAGGATGCCAAAGAGCGCAATCAAGAAGCAGACTGGTTAGGAAAAATCCAGAACGACCCTGAAAACAAAGAAATGAAGGAAATAGAGTGGCCCGAGGAAACAGTAAACACGGTTAAATCTGCTGCCAACTGGAAGACACCCGGCCCTGACAGCACTGCACCAGGATATGGCCAAATGTAAAATCATGTTAAAGCAGGACCTGCAAAGGACACCACACTGGCTCACTGCTGGAACAACACTTCTAATTCCAAAGTATGACAAAACCTTTGAGCCAAAAAATGATGCCCCATAACCAGCCTATCCACATTTTATAAACTCTTCACCACTATTGATGCTAAGAATATTTATTGTTGCCTGGAACACAACATCATAATGGCAGAAGAATAAAGAGGAAACAAATGATCATCATATTGAACAAAAGACCAGCTATTGTTGAACAAAGTTGTAATGGAGTGCTGCACAAAGGGCTGAAACCTGAATGTGGCTTGGGTGGATTACACGAAAGCCTTTGACAGCGTGCCACACTCATGGATACTCAAATTTTTGGAAATGAACAAAGATCCATCCTGCTGTCATAAAGTTCATTTTCACCACCATGAATCACTGGAAGACAACCGTGCATCTCCAGCACAACAAATTACAATTCCAGTCAGTCAGTCAAATATACAAAAATTTTAAAAAGGAATATTCCAGAGAGACTCACTTTCACCACTACTGTTGTGCATGACATTAAATCCATTAAGCACCCTTCTCAAAATCCTTGGCCACAGATTCAATATCTGCACCTGGACCCAGCCAAACCCCCAGATTATCACACATCTGTTTGTGGATGATTTGAAGTTGTTCAGCCCCAGTGATACGCAACTACTGGAACAGCTGGGTAAAGAAATTTTCAGAATCCATCAAAATGGAATTTGGACTGGACAAGTGCACCATGGCAACTTTCATAGACGGTCACAGTAAAAATATCAAACTGGATAATGAGCATATCATCAAAAATCTTAATATTGAAGAGACCTACAAGTATGTGAGAGTAAATGAAGGTGCAGAAATCAGTCATAATGAATTGTGGAGGAAAAATAATTCATCACACAAAGGTGATACTCCAGACTTCCCCGTACAGCAAGCAATAAAATCCAGGTGATAAACCGACTAGCCATTTCCATCCTATCTTTCAGCTTTGGTATCATAGACTGGTCATAGAATGATTTTCATGAACTGGATATAAGATCACGTAAACTTCTTCATGCACACCAGTCAATATACAAGAATCAATGCATCTCAAGTTTCTGCATTTCCAGATCTGAAGGAGGCATGGGGCTCATTGAAAGAGATTCCTTATACAGAACTGCAGACATACCACTTCATCTCAGCAGACCATCATGTATGGAAGATACATCAAACAAAAAAGTTAAGATTGAGATGAATTATTAAGCTCAGCCAAACATTTCAAAGAAACGAGGGCATGACAGAGATACAGCCAACTGGTGTGCAAACAACAGCAGTGCAGCTGGCTAGACAACAAAAACATCTGAATTTGAAACACTGCAGATATACCAAGAAATATGCAGACCTCCTGCTCCAGCCCCATGTAGACCAAGAGCTACTACATGGATAGATTAGAAGGAGTGATTTGAACCCAAGGGATGAGTACCTAATAATGGCTTCACTGGACAGTGGCCTTCACACAAGATCATTCAAGGCAACAATAGGAAACAATGGGAAAAGAGATGAGTGCAGATTCTGCCAGACTGAGATGGAAACAGTCACTCATCTGATTGGTGGCTATAAGGTGCTGATGGCAGAAGACTTACACAAACGAAGATGCAATATATTTGCCAGAGTACTGCACTGAAAAATATGATAAAAATACAACTTGCCAGTACCACAGATGCATTGAGACCACACCGCAGAACAAATAACCAAAAATAAAAAGGTGTTAGTCACTTGAGACATACCAATACCAATAGACAGAGGCCTGCCTCGACACCTTATCAATCACCATCACTTCATATGAATTGCAGAAGGAAGTGTTATTAGGGACAATGCAAGTACTACACCAAGGCCTGGCAGCAAATCATCATCTTCTTCTTTTGGCTGCTCCTGTTAGGGGTTGCCACAGCAGATCATCTTCTTCCATATCGTCCTGTCTTCTGCATCTTGCTCTATTACACCTACCACCTGCATGTCCTCTCTCACCACATCCCTAAACCTTCTCTTAGGCCTTCCTCTTTTCCTCTTGCCTGGCAGCTCTATCTTTAACATCCTTTTCCTAATATACCCAGCATCTCTCTTCTGCACATGTCCAAACCAGCACAATCTTGCTTCTTTGACTTTGTCTCCCAACTGTCCAACTTGAGCTGACCCTCTAATGTCCTCATTTCTAATCCTATTCATCCTCATCACCCCAATGCAGATCTTCACATCTTTAACTCTGCCACCTCCAGCTCTGTCCCCTGCTTTATGGTCAGTGACACCGTCTCCAACCCATATAACCATAGCTGGTCTCACTACTGTGCTGTAGACCTTCCCTTTCACTCTTGCTGATACCCATCTGTCACAAATCACTCCTGACACTCTTTTCAACCTATTCCACCCTGTCTGTACTCTCTTTTTCACCTCTCTTTCACAATCCCCGTTACTCTGAATTGTTGGTGGAGTGGTGGCTGTGAGGATAAGGATCTGTACTGGCAACTGGAAGGTAGCTGGTTCGAATCCCGTAAATGCCAAAAAAGTGACTCTTCTCTGTTGGGCCCTTCAGCTATGCCCTTTAACCTGCAATTACTGAGCGCTTTGAGTAGTGAGAAAAGCGCTATATGAATGCAAAGAATTTCAACTCATCCACCTTCACCAACTCTATTCCCTGCATCCTCACCATTCCTCTGACTTCCCTCTCATTCAGACACATGTATTCTGTCTTGTTCTTACTGACCTTCATTCTTCTCCTCTCTAGAGCAAACCTCCAACTCTCTAGGGTCTCCTCGACCTGCTTCCTACTCTCATTACAGATCACAATGTCATCAGCAAACATCAGAGTCCATGGGCACTCCAGTCTAATCTTGTCTGTCAACCTGTGCATCCTCATTGCAAGTAAGAAAGGACTCTGAGCCGATCCCTGACGTAATTCCACCTCCACCTTGAATGCATCTGTCACTCCAACCGCAAAACTCGCCACGGTCACACTTCCCTCATACATATCCTGTGCCACTCTTACATACTTCTCTGCCATTTCCGACTTCCTTATACAATACCACAACTCCTCTCAAGGCACCCTGACATACCCAACTTACGGGGTATATGCACTGACAACATTCATCATCACACCTTCAGTTTCCAGCTTCATAATCATTACTCTGTCTGACACTCTTTTCACTTCCAAAACATTCTTGACATCCTTGACTCCCCTTCCATGTATCTTGCACGTACAATATGCCAACCTTCTTTCTCTCCATCATATTGGCTAACTCTGTCCCCTTACCAGTCATACTTCCAACATTGAAAGTTCCTACCCTTGGTTCCACTCTCTTTTCCTTCTTCCTGTCCTCCTGCCTCTGGACACGTCTCCCCATTCTTCCTTCTCCTTTTTTGGCCAACAGTAGCCCAATTTCTGCCAGCACCCTGTTGGATAACCGTACTGATGGCGCCATTGTTAACCTGGGCCTCGACCGATCCAATATGGAAATTGGTATTGTTTTCCATATATTGATCTGGCAAAATTTTACACTGGATGCCCTTCCTGACATAATCCTCCCCATTTATCCAGGCGTAAGACCGGCACAAACAAAACACACTGGTTTTTGCTTCCCCTGTGGCTGGGTTCCCTGGCAGTAAACCTAAGAGAACAGAAACAGTAGGAGTGCAAGAATCACACCAGAAGTCTCAAGAGTGAGGTTCACACCTGTCCTGAATTGTAAGCAAACTAAACCATTGTTGAAAAATGAACCCCCCAAGAAGAGATTACTTGTAAACAAATTCTGAAATAAACACCCAAATGCGAACAGACACACTCGGAGAATGTTCATTACTCAGAATTGGAATATATTTAAAAGTAACCGATCGTCACACAAAGATATGCAGACAATAAAGGGAGACGTTTTGAAAGAAGAATAAAAGAGCAGACTGAGCGACAATGAAAACCTGTTTGTCAAAGAAACTGTCTAAGGACCACAAGAGACGTGGACTCCAAATATTTGGGACACAGAACAGCCTGAAATAGAAAAAATTTTCATAAACACCAACAGGATCTAGACAAAACTTTAAAAGGAATAAGGCATGTAAAGGTCATTCCCTGAAAGTAACAGAAAAGATGACAGCAATGGAGGATAACGAAAACAAGGAACTGAAGGAAGAACTGCTGGACCTTGTTGATCTGAAGAAACACACAGAAACATGTAGAAGAGAGAAGTGACCAAGAATATCATGAAATGACAACACCACACGTAGTATTATAGCCACGGCCAACAAGACTGGAACTGAAATAAAGCAAAGCCAACAGCAGATGATGGACATAACAGTCAGAAGGTTCAAATACTGTGCAGCAAAACTCATCAGACTTAAATTAATAGAGTTGAGGACTATTAGGAGAAGAAAAAAAATAACAACAAAATGACATTCTACCATAAATGAAATGAACCAAAGTCAAAAAAAGAACAACATATGGAGTGAAGCCGTGTTTTTCTAGTTGTAAGATACTTTTTAGTTTTTATTTTTATTTAGTTTTTGAATTTTTTAGTTTTTCACCATTTTCTAATTTTAGTTTTTTTCATTATTTTATTTAGTTTTAGTTTTTCAGCAGTTAACTTTGTTTTTGTTACATATTTTTTCTTAATACTCACCAAAATGTCCACTTGGACACAGTTTTACAAGTATAAACACCGTTTTTTTTAGAGTTGTCAAATTGTATGTCATTCCTGTTGTACTTGTCAACTTAATCCATACAATGAGACTCTCTGTGACAGAACTCCGGTGTCCCCTGATGAGGTGACAGTTCGAGGCTTCCAGTGTAACCAGAAAATACAAGAAATAAATAACAAGTGTGCATGGGTGGCATATGTTACTTTAACTGCAACAAGTTTCAGAAAATGGTTATTTCCTTCCTAAAGTGGTTTTCTTTTTGATATTCTCTTTGTGAGCAGCAAGACCACCGCAGATTTATACTCTTATTTTAAATGTATTTTTAATATCTTCTGATGAAGAGTATATGTACTCTACCTATTTCAGAATTTTGAAAGTTTGTTGTTTTTTGTCAGGGAATTCTTACTTTTTGAAATACTGTTCAAGTCAGTACTTATTCATCCATTTTCAACCACTTCTCTGAAGCCTGGTTACAGGACCAGTAGTCTTAGCAGTGAGGTCTTTTGCCCCAGTCACCCTTGCCAAGTCATACTGTGGTGTACCAAGGCATTCCCAGGCCGTCAATGAGATATAATCCTCCGAGTGAGCCCTGGGTCTTCCCCAGGATCTCATCACAGCTGGTCGTGTCCATAAAACCTCCACAGGGATGCGTTCAGGAGGCATTCGTATCCATAGCCTGAACCACCTCTGTTGGCTACTCTTGATGTGGAGGGTCACCAGCTGTCCTCTGAGCTTTCCTGCCTAAAATTCGTGCTTCTCGCTCGATCCCTAAGCAAGACCTCAGCCACCTTATGGCAAAGCTGATTTTGGCCACTTGTACCTTTTGATCTTATTCTTTCAGTCATTACTGAAAGCTCGTGACCATAGGTGAGGGTAGGGCATAGAATGACTGGTAAAATAAAAGCATTTTCTCCTGACTCCGCTCCTTCCTCCCCACTACAGATCTGTGTAGCGACAGCATAACTGAACCCACCACCCCAATCCGTCTGTTGATCTCACCATCCCATTTCCCTTCTCTCATAATCAAGAGATGGGGATAGTTAAACTCTTCCACTTGAGGCGATAACTCAGCTCCCACTCGGAAAGGACAGTCCACCTTTTTCTTACTGAGGACCATGCCCTCAGATTTTGAGGTGCTGATCTTCATCCTTACCGCATCACACTCAGTTAGAAACCATCCCAATGTGTGCTGGAGTTCACAGCCTGATGAAGCCAACAGGACCACGTCATCTGGAAAAAGCAGCAACACAGTTCTAGGGCTACCGAACTGGAGCCTTTCCCCTCCCTGATTGTGCCATGAAAACCGTAACCAGGGTAGACAAAGCATAGCCCTGATGGTGTCCCACACCCACTGTAAACAGTGATGATGTTTCTTCTGTGTATGCGGACACAGCTATGACTGTAATTGTACAGGGACTGAATAGACCTTATTAGGTGCCCATGAACAGCATACTCTCCCAGCAACCCCTACAGCATCCCTCGTGGACTACAGTCATATGTCTTATCTAAGTCCTCAAAACGTGTAGACTGTTTGAGTGTACTCCCATGTCCCCTCCAGGATCTTCATGAGGTTAAAGAGCTCGTCCACCATTCCACAACTAGGACAGACTGGATCTGAGGTCCTGTGGTTGGGTGGAGTCTCATTTCTAGTATTTTGACACAAACTTTCCCAGGAAGGCTGAGGCATGTGATGTCCTGGTAGTTGGCAGCACACCCTCCTGTCCCCCTTTTTAAAAATGGGGACCACCACCCTGGTCTGCTGTTTCCAGAAGCACAGGCCCCAATAACCATGCAACATTGAATAGGCACGTCCACCATGACAGCCCATCAATTTCCAGAGCCTTCAGCATTTCTGGGTGTATCTAATCCTCCCCCAGGGCTTTACAACTGCAAAGTTGCTTATCTATCGGTAACCTCCCTGAGGGAGATGGGCATTGATCTCCCCCCATCAGCTTCTGTCTCTGCCTCCTCCACAGATGGCATGTCCACCAGGTTCCAGAGCTCCTCAAAGTATTCCTTTCACTTACAGACAACATGCTCAGCCCAGGTCAGCACTTCACCATCCTTGCTGAGACCAGCCTGGTGAATCCCTGCCTTTCCTTTTTGAGTCACACCTTCGTTGTCAGCTTTCAAATCCTGGCTGAAGACTCACTACTTCAGTTTAGCACAACCTGACTAGAGCTGCTGATTAACTGTACAGACTGCATCTCTGTTCTTAGTCATTAGCACTAAAACATGATAGGTATAATTTGTTACTAACCCTCACCTATTCTGTTTTCTCGGTACTCAAAGGTGGCACTTGGTGCCACTCTCCACCTGCCAAGTTGTTTTTCCTGCTGCAGGAATCGTCGGGTAGAAGGGTCCTTTCATCGAATTGGCTGCCTCAGCTGTGGAATGGCCAAATGGGGGAGGCAGCTTGATGGCTGAAGTCTCCAGGACTCTAAACAAATCCAAATCAAATTATGTGATATCAAGTCAGTCATTCTCCAACCCACTATATCCTAACACAGGGTCATGGGGGGGGTCTGCTGGAGTCAATCCCAACCAACACAGGATGCAAGGCAGGAACAAATCCCCGGGCAGGGCGCCAGCCCACCGCAGTTATGTCATATCATCTACTGTTAAATTCTGCTCTGTACTTGTAATATTTTTATACTGTATTGAGGATTAGTTGTGTTCTGTTCTACATATTATATTGTATTGACCCCCAACCTTTTGACACCCACTGTACGCCTAACCTTCCTGGAAAGGGGTCACTCCATTTCCATTTTTTCCCCACAAGGGTTTTTTGGGAGTTTTTCCTTGCCTTCTTAGAGTCAAGATTGGGGGGCTGTCAAGAGGCAGGGCTTGTTAAAGCCCACTGTGGCAGTTCTTGTGTGATTTTGGGCTATACAAAAATATATTGTATCTTATCTGACCACCTGTACATCTCAAGATGCTATCATGAGAGCCAAATACCCTCAGGCCACATCATGGCAGATATCTATATGCCACATGTTAATGAATTTTTCCATATGTCGCTGTAGCCCTCAGCCTGAATCTGTTAATAATGATTGCACAGCTTAGTCAGGTGAGAGGCAGCAGCCAAAGACTCCAAGCTGCCATCACCACACTCGAATCAGCCCGTCGCTATCAAAGACTTCAAGTCAGAATCCTCCTCATTCCCTCTGTTGATCTTTCCACTGACTCCATTAGTCTTATTCTCAATGACCTCTTGTGACGTGTGTTTGTTTCCTTGTCATTTTCTTCCTTCATCAGGATGCTCTTTCTGATTACATCTCTAAAAATTAAACAGGAAAATTCAACCAACAGAAGGCAATCATACAACCGTTCACTCCTGCATTACCCAAAACATGCCTGATCATTTTCTGCCCTACTTACTGAGAACAACAGAGCCTAAGACTTGAATGCCTCTTTTCTGATTTGCTCCCCTCCAGTTCACCTCATTTGCTCCTATAAATCTTCCCAGAGATCTGCCTGACAGTGGTTTTGGTGGACATCGCCTTAGTGACTAATGCAATAGTAACCAGTGTGCCTGATAGCCGTCTGAAACTCAGACTTTCCTTTGGAATCTTTCCTTTCCACACGTGCCACCTCTCTGTCTTTCTGTCTGTTTGATTCTCTCTGCCTCTTTCCATCTCACAGACAATGACTGTGTTATGGTCACATGTTTGCTTTATTCGTTTAAAGTTTCTGCAGTGTTATTTAGGGGTTGCTTCTGGTCTGGTTTTGGTTTACGTCTACAACCTTTGGAGTCAATGCCCACCTGTTTCTCTTTCACAGCCATCTTTTGATGTTACTCAGGACTGGTTTGGATGCCGAGGATAATCACAGTTTGTTCAAAAACTTTGTTAATTTTATACTCTGTCTTTCTTGGCAGATATTTTTTTTTTCTTCACCATGTCTCATAGCACCAGTGGACACTCCAGATCTCACATTCTCATCTTTCATTTTCGTATTTATAAAAAAATGTGGTGCCTTATGAACAGAGGAACGTGAATAAGAAACAGCGAGCGATAAGAGAATGAGAGAAACAGTGAAATAAAGGAGTGGAAAAACAATAGGACAGAGAAAGGAGAAAACAACAATCGAGATAAATGAAAGTGACAATGACACACACACGTCACACCAAGTGTTTCATGTATAAGAGGTGTGTACGCACAAAAATGTTGCATAGGTCCGTTTCCATGCTCAAGTAGCTATATTAAAAGCTAGACTTGGTCTGCTGAACCCCACTAAAGCACCACTCAATGCCCACCATACCCACTGGTACATCTTGTCGGCACACTGGGCTCACTGGTGTTTAAAGACTTTTTGTAGATTTACCAGTTCTCACTTTATGTCTTGTCTGTTCCTCTTCACCACAGACAGACTTCAGGTCCTCTTAGTCAGAGAAGTCGGCCATGAAGAATTCATCTGGAGAGCTCAACGAGAATGAGCAAACCACGGTGTGCCGAGTGTCTTTAAAGGCTTTAGTCATCGTGTGCCTGGAGGTCTACATATTTCTGTCTCTCTGTGACTTTGTGTCCAAGCAGAGTTTGACTTTCCAGATCCTTCCGTTCTACATCAGGAGAAGACCAGCAGGGTTGCAGTGGTTGTCATTGGGGGTATAAGAAACCATCAGCTGTTTGGTGAGATGTCCATTTGTTCACTTTACATGTGTGTATATCAGGGTTTGTCCACCTCTGGTCCTGGAGGGCTGCTGTGGCTGCAGGTTTTCATTCTAATTCTTTATCATTCACCAATGTCTGCTGCTCGTTGTCTTCTTTTCACTTTATTTTAGTCACCTTGTTTTTTAAGATACTATAAATTGCTTATTTTTTCATAAACAGCACCTGAACAGAAATGAGATATGAAGTTAGTGAGCCAACACATGACCCCCTAAGTCAGGGCCTCAAACTCCAACCAGTTTCTTAATTAGAAGTCAATTTTTGTTGTTAATTAAACCCTTTATTTAATTCCATGCCCTACTGGTGGTCTTATGCTGCCACAGCAGATGTTTCCCAAACTGTTGATTTTCTTTAATCTATGATCATTCTTAAAATGTATTGTGGACCTGAGCAGATTAACATTATTGAGCCTGTCACCTTCTTTATGTTCAGACATTGTATGGTGGGCACAGGTTAGCTGGTCATCTGTTGTATCTCGTTATTGTTTCGCTGCTAATTAAGAGACAAAGAAACAGTTGAGGGCCCCATGCCTTAAATAAGAAGTCAATTTAAAAGAACCAACATTAAGAAGATGGTTGGAATGAAAACTTGCAGCCACTATGGATCCCCAGGAATTGAGCTGGACATCCTGATATATGATGATGGAAAAGCCGCTCAAAGTGTCAATGGAGGTAAAGAGCTGATATGTGGCGCTGCTGTTATTTGAATCATGGAAGTACAGCAGCAGCATCATTAACGGAGAGTTCTATAATGGCAGACACACACTAAATCATCCAGGGCACTAGAGGGCAGACAGCATGGCAGTGGTCAAACATGCCTGGCACTGTGAAGGGTAAGAAGATTTCAATTTTGTGCTTTTGGATTTGTAGTGTGATGTGACAGTCAGCTCATCGTCACTTTAATACACAGCCCGTCTCCAGATTAGTAAAACGGAGGTCACATGACACCTAGTCATAACGTTGTCACACAAAGCAGGACTGACTGTCTCAGCTTAGGTCATGTCAGCATTCGTGATTCCACCATTAGAAAGACACTGGGCTAAGATGGTATCCATGGCAGAGTTGCAAAAACATTATCCTTTGGGATAATGTTATGTGGACCTTCTTTTTTCGGCTGATCCAGTTAGGGGTTGCCACAGCGGATCATCTTCTTCTGTTTCGTCCTGTCTTCTGCATCTTGCTCTCACACCTATCACCTGCAGGTCCTCTCTCAGTACATCCCTAAACCGTCTCTTAGGCCTTCCTCTTTTCCTCATGCCTAGCAGCCCTATCTTTAACATCCTTCTCCCGATATACCCAACCTCTCTCCTCTGCACATGTCCAAACCAACACAATCTCGCCTCTCTGACTTTGTCTCCCAGCCTTCCAACCTGACCTGACCCTCTAATGTTCTCATTTCTAATCCTATCCATCCTTGCCACACCCAATGCAAACCTTAACATCTTTAACTCTGCCACCTCCAGCTCTATCTCCTTCTTTCTGGTCAGTGCCACCATCTTCAAATCAAATATAACCTATGGTAGAGAGTCTAAATGAAATGACTCTTGAATAAATGATATTTAAAGGACTCTGAGAGCACCAGGAAGCAGATTCCCTTTAGGTACAAGGACCATGTCTGATAAAGACAAGGCGCTGCTCTTCATCTGCTTAATAGCAGCCCTACACTGAGGTATGGCTATGGACGTATCATGCTATAAGGAAGCAGGAACATGGTGACAGGTCAGAATTGAGCCAAGGATAAATGCTGTGCTCTATGCGATTCAAGACCCACAGATGATCTTTTGGCATCAACGATCACCAGCACAGTTGAGTTGTTAGTGGCAGGAACCTCTGATTCCTTGAACTGGAACTTGGGTATGTTGTACAGCAGTTTATTGTTTCGATGGCCTGATCAGTGGCTTGACCCAGTTTCCCCAACCCCACCCATCATGGCAAGGTGAGTGTCCCCTTGGAGTCAGACAATTCCTTTGTTTGTCGACTTTTATCACAGCCCATTCTCCAGGATTCAAATTCAAGTGCTGTTATTTCCGATGTGCTAGGAAAAGCAACTTCTACCTGCTGGCATAAAGACTTACAGTACATGTTTTGCTCAGCGATAGTCAGGATTGCAATACTTCATCTGTAAGTGCCACAAGTTTCTTATGGATCCCAAAAACAACGTTTCATGAGCGATAAGAATGGTTTTGTTGGGGGTACCCCTTATCAACAATAATGCTATCGGTGAAACAGGTGGCCATTTTATCCAGTCTCTGCTTGCATATTGTCCAGTTTGTGTTCTATAATCAAAATGAATTGTGATAATGGTAAGCACAATGCTCAACTTTCCTTTCCCTTTATATTTTCCCCTATAGTTATATCTACTTTACCTGTGGTGGTGGCCTTCACTCAATTGAGAACGTAGCCATCATAACAAGCAAATCATAACACTCTTAATATACACTAAGGAAAAAGACATTTTGCTGGTCTCATAATATTCATAGCTATTAGCACATTACCCTTTGCTGTGGTCAAAATCACTTTGTAACCTAAAATTAATTTACTATATTACCCCCCTTTTTGACACCTGTGTCAAATTTGCGATATACATATTTTCGAGGAAACATGAAGTGAGAGGGTATCGGTCAGTGAAAACTCCAAAACTGGGGCCCACTAATATAACTATCGATAAGAGCCAAATGTTATAACTCTCCTAACAGGGAACACAGATATGTCCAGGGATGGCAAACACAAGAAAAGAAAAAGGCAGAGGGGTGTGGAGGTTGGTAGTTAAAGAGTTATGTTCCGTGGAGGTTCCTGTAGAAATTAAGAACATTCCAACTGATTGTTCTAAAGTACGAGTTTGTCTCTGTGTTTACTGTACCCATTAATGGATAGAAATATAACACCAGTGTCCTCCAGAGAACATTCCTGAGTCAGCATAGCAAGCAGACATCAAGGAAGAATTCCACAGTCTGGACCCTAACCCTAACCCTAACATCCTAATTATTTTAGAAACTGGCTGTGTGAGTCTGTGCTGTAAAAATCCCGGGCTCCAAGAAACTTTTGAAATCATCAGGAAAAAAATTGAAATGCAGAGTTGGCGGTTTTGTTCTGCCGATGTGCTCGCCCCCCTTGTCTATCAGCAACTAAGAGAGTTTGTCTTCCAACTCGTTAATTTGGAGCTGCCTTACCGGCTCTTTGAGCTTCATTGCTGTAGCCTGTCACTTCCAGGCTGGACAGACAGAGACACACACTTCCTTGCGTAGACGTTTATATATATAAGACAAGGGGGCTCCATCCCCTGCTCACTTCGCTCGCCATCCCCAGGGCAAGTGCTACACGTTAGCCATTTCGCGGCTGTGCAGCTCGCGTTTGGGGAAGAGGATGTACAATTTAAAGAGATTGTTATTTTCATGGGAATTGTTCCATATGTCTAATAGAACTAACTATTTTACATTACAGCAAGTAATTAACCATCGTAAAAAATAGTAAAACATAATAATTTGAAAGAAAATTATGTTTCATGTTGCGTTAGAGGTATTTATTGCATTATACGATTTTGTTCTGTTTGGCTTTGACATGAATACGCAAATACTTTTTAAACTTACACTTTTACTGCAAAACTTCAATAAAAACAATATTTGGAATAAAATTTTTCGTCGATATTGCACTGAATTTTGATTCCGTGTTTGGACTTACATCATGACAACGCAACGTATAACTGCCCGTGAGTGAATTTCGTTTCTTTCTCTCTCATACATAAACTGACTTTTTCGAATATTTATCCCTGTGATTTGTTAACTGTCATAGCAAAAGCTATTCTAACAGGAAACTGTAAACGTTTTAATATGAATGGCATATCAAGATCTCCTTTGGTGTCTAATGTTATCCCCTGAATATGTACTACATTACCTTTCTTGGATACATCCTTCTTTCAACAGTAATTGGGCAGGTGGAATATCGGACGGTGTTACCGGTTGTAGATATTCAATGTGCTATTGTAAGTTGATGTTTCCATCTTCCGCACCATCACCACCAACTGTTTCAGGATAGTCAAAGGATACACATTTAACCAATTTGCCATGTAACCGATCAACAATTTTCATGTTAATTTGTTTGAGTTCATCGTTTCTCAGGATTGCCCGTGACATTCAACAAGATTTGCACAAAATCTTTTTTTTAAGCATAGAATAAGCTTCTAAAGCACGGAGGAAGCAGAGTATCTCCCCATTCTCTTTTTTTTTTTCTTTTTCTTCTCCATTCATCTACGTATATTCACTTATTAATTTATCTATTTACTTATTTTTACTGGGTTTCAGTTTTATTCTGCTGCCCATGCTCTCTTTCTCAGGGGTGTGGGTTGATTTGTTGCCAATCCTATTCTTGTAAAATTGATCTATTTGTATGGAATGTTGTGTGATTTCAATAAAATCAATAAAATTAATAATACAAAAAAAGATTTTGACATAGTAAGTCTCAAAAGTACTCAAAAGGAAAGGGGTACACATAGTATACCATATCTGGGGCCTCATGCATAACACTGTGCATAGAATTAACACTATATCATGGTGTACGGACAAAAGCGGAAATGTGGTAACGCACAAAAAAATCCAGATGCATAAATCTGTGCGAACGGCAACTTCCACGTTCTTCCTCTCCATAAATCCCAGTCCGCATGAAAAGTAATACACGTGCACACGCCTGCTGTCCCTCCCCGTCTCCATCGTAACTAAAGTAGCACGTTAAATACTTCTTTCAATGTGTTCTTTTTATGTGCTCTATGTGTGTGAATTACTACATGCTACTTAAACGGGCTTTCTCTTCCGCCGACAGGACTCACAATCTATTACATTTGTGATAATACAGCTCTCTGAACAATTTATAAGATATAAGATGTACAATTGATATCATTTACATAATGATAGGAATTAAAGCATGTATTAAACATGGGGACATGGTGGCGCAGTGATAGTGATGAGCTGGTGCCCCATCCAGAGTTTGTTCCTGCCTCCTGCAAGATGCTTGCTGTGCCGTGCGCGTCCTTCGATGAAATAATTTATTGTAGCAGTACTGTCTCTTTCAACTGTACTAACCCCTAATTCCTGTCCTTACTTTTCTTTCTCCAAATACCCAATCGCCACACAATCAGCTCTGTAATAAACATTAAGTCATCTGTAAGCTTAAAACGCTGATTCTTCAAAACACTGAAATATCTTCATAGTACGTGTTTAATTATTCTATCCATCTATCCTTCCAGTGTCGCACCAGCCTCAGCAAGAATACAGCACGTTGCAGGAACAATCCGTGAACGAAGCGCCAGCGGCTTGCTAACGCTGCGGCACCATGTCCTCACATATTTCATTATTAACAATACAGATTATTTAAATGAAGTTAAAGTTTTATCCATATAATATAATAAACATATTTTGCTGCATTTCATCTTAAAAATTATATCGTCATCATATGTAAATACGCGCTTTATAAACTGGCTCAGGTTGTGCAATATTATAACTGTACTTTACAGTGAGGTGATTGTACTTATAAGTACACACAGTTCTACAAGGAGCAATTGATGGACTGATTGAGTGTGTTTAGAGTTCTTGTGACGAAACTGTTTCTGAACCACGAGGTCCGTACAGGAAAGGCTTTGAAACGTTTGTCATATGAGTGAAGTTCAATAGACAGCATGGCTGAGGCAATGTGTGCTTGATGCTGTATACCGATAATTCTCTTTCCGATCAGCTGCTGTACAGCTGTGATACACACTCAGATACAGTGATATAAATACTCCGAGTAGTGCAGTGAGAGCAATATGGAAAAAGATGATCCGCTGTGGCAACCCCTAAGGCGAGCAGCTGAAAGAAGAAGAAGAAGGTGCAGTGACAGTAACAACACTTAAGCAGATATGGTATTTAGAATGGTTTGACCATTCTGTGGACCATTATATTGTTACTGGTTAATTAAAATCAGATGCATTAAAATAATAAACAATATGCGGTTAATTTCAGTGGATTTATAAAGTCACGTCAGGGATGTGGATGTAAAAAAGAAAGGGTAACCACACTGGAACAGTAGCACTGCATTGATGCTGCGTGCCACCAGTCTACATACGGAAGGGTTTGAGGTATTGTGGAAATGTGATAGATAGATAGATAGATAAAATTTAATTATAGTGTAGTAGGCAGGATTAGATAGATAGGTATGAAAGGTGCTATATGATAGATAGAATTTAATTTTAGTATAGTAAGCAGGATTAGATAGATAGGTATGAAAGGTGCTATATGATAGATAGATAGATATAATTTAATTATAGTGTAGTAGGCAGGATTAGATAGATACATAGATAGATAGATAAAATTTAATTATAGTGTAGTAGGCAGGATTAGATAGATAGGTATGAAAGGCGCTATATGATAGATAGATAAAATTTAATTATAGTGTAGTAGGCAGGATTAGATAGATAGGTATGAAAGGCGCTATATGATAGTAGATAGATAGATAGATAGATATAATTTAATTTTAGTATAGTAAGCAGGATTAGATAGATAGATAGATAGATAGATACTTTATTAATCCCAATGGGGAAATTCACATACTCCAGCAGCAGCATACTGATAAAAACAATATTAATTAAAGAGCACTAAAAAAAAAAGCAATGGAAGTTAAAAAATGGTGGAGAGTGCGAGGCAGGCATAACAGTCTTGTATAATGTTACTGTTTACCCCCCCGAGTGGAATTGAAGAGTCGCATAGTGTGGGGGAGGAACGATCCCCTCAGTCTGTCAGTGGAGCAGGACGGTGACAGCAGTCTGTCGCTGAAGCTGCTCCTCTGTCTGGAGATGATCCTGTTTAGTAGAGGAAGTGGATTCTCCATGATTGACAGGAGCCTGCTCAGCGCCCGTCGCTCTGCCACAGATGTCAAACTGTATACATCGCGATTTGAACGTGGAAACGTTCATACGCAACATTTTTGTGCGTATGCACAATTTATACATGAGGCCCCTGATGACTGAACTCCGCCTCTCAGACACCTCTTATGCTCAACAGAGTGTAGTGAGAAGTCAAGTAAATGACACCTTTAATTGGCTAACTAAAAAAGATTACAATATGCAAGCTTTCGAGGCAACTCATGCTCCTTCTTCGGGCAAGATGTAATAAAATTTAAAACCAGATTCATATTTTCTTCTATCGTACCGGTAGATAAGGGATGCTCTTACAATAAAGGTTTATGAGGGTGTGAGATACAGAAAACACAAATCAGTGCAAACGTCGCTTCAGAATATTTTGGGTATTACCGTGTGGTCACTGTAATGCTCTTTAGGTTGAAGTAGCGACACACTCAGAATAACGTTTCAAATGCTGTTCATTTTGAACCCTGTTTAAGCAACTCTCCATACAGCTTGTTTTTTAAACCACACCCATCCCTCACAAAGTCATACATCCCAAAAGACGCAGACCATAGCAATCAATACCTGAAAATAAATTAATCGACAAAAGCATTATTGAACAACCATATACAACATCTTCCCCACTCCCCCACCAATTGAATTAGGTGTGAAAAGAGGTCAGAAAGTCTTGGAAGCAGGCAGGCCTTGAACGCAGTGTTGCTGCTCGAGATATTGGGGTTCCACTGCTAGCAATGTGTTGAGGATCCATATTCTGGGGAAGAAGAAGAAGGGGGCCTGAGACATCCAAGTTATGTCACCTGAGGTAGGGTTGCCCTTGATGATGCTATCAGATCCAGAAGGGGATGGCACCTTGCCCAGCCTGCTGGCGTGCCACTGAGACCCATCCACTAACTACTGTATACTGTTGCAGGTCGAAGCTGGCTCTTAATCTGAAGGGGTGATGACCAGAAGGAGTGAAGCTTTAAGGCAGACCCTAACGCAGTCCAGCACCTAGAAATTGGGAATCCATATTCTCCTCTTCCTGTTGAAATCATGTTGGGACTTTGCTCGTCATTTTTGCATGTTTGACTCAGCTGACTTGGTGGGTAAAAATGTTGTAGGGGGACGAAGCCTATGCAAGGGTAGTTTCAGCTCATGGCCTAGCATAAGTTTGGCTCCAGTCGTAACATGCTGAGCAGCTATATAAAGCAGCAGGGTCTGTGATAGTGCTTCATTAAAAGAGAAACCCTGCGACAGGTGAGCTCTGAGGCCATTTTTTAGGCTTTGATTAAAACGTTCAACCCCTCCATTAGCCTGGGGGCGATTAAAGAATGTTTTAATATGGCGTATACCCCGGTTTTGGACAAAATCAATGAACATGGCAGATGTGAACTGTGGACTATTATCTGTTATAATGCATTTTGGTAAACCCCAGCAAGCAAATAGTGTGTCCAGGAAACCAATGAGGGACTCTGCTGTGACTGAGCCCATGGGAATGACCTCGGGCCACTTTGCATGGAGGTCATATGCTACTGCCAAGAAGCACTGGTGATGTGGCACACCTTTTAATTTGCCACAAATATCAACTTGAATGTGTTGCCAAGGCTGATCAGGTCAGGCCAAGGGTTGAAGAGGAGGCACTGGTGGGGGCCCAGTCTTACCACTTACACAGCAAAACACTTTTTTTGAACTGTCTTGCTTCCTAAAAGGTTTTGCTGATTGTGACAGGTACCTACTGGATATGCACAAATATACTGCATCACGTAAGAACTCTGAGAAATAGACATTTATATGTTTACTGACAATAACGTATTTAGTCACATTTATGTTTCGCATAAGCTATTAATTTCAATAGAATTAAAACTGTTTTGCTCCTGATTTTCTTTTGTATTCAATGTCTGGTGCATCACGTTGCAGTGTCCAACAGTAGTCAGCAAGCATTGACGGATTCCAGTTGCCCTGGTATCGTCTCTCCATCGTATGCCCTCTTTGATCTTGGCGTCAGTTATTCTTGGGAACATCTGTCTTAAATAACAAAAATCCTTGCCTTCCTTGTTCAGTGTTTTCACAAAATTCTTCATGAGTCCCAGTTTTATGTGAAGAGGAAGCAAAAATATCTTTACCGGGTCGACAAGCGATTCATGTGCCACATTTTTCTGTCCTGGAAATAAATTTTCACAGAGTGGCCGGTTCTATGTGACTCTTTGGCACGGGTGTCCCATTTACAGATAAAACAACAGTACTTTGTATAGCCGAGCTGCAGTCCTAGTAACAGAGCAACGACTTTAAGATCTCCACAGATATTCCAGTTGTAGCTGCTATACCGGACGTGCTTCATCAACAGTTCCATATTCTCATACGTTTCTTTCATGTGTGCCTCATTGTCAACAGGTACTGAAGGATAAACGTTGCCATTGTGTAGCAGAAAAACTTTCAGGCTTAACATTGACGAATCAATGAAGAGACGCCACTCTTCCGGGTTGTGATCACAACCCAAGGCCTAGAACAATCCTTCAATGTCACAACAGAAACAGAGACTTTCGACTTGTGCAAAAAGCGTGGCTATATCATGATGTCGGCCTCGAAACACAGAAATGTTCGTACCTGGTGACGGCAAACATCATTCCTGCAGTCTCGAACCCAGCAGCTCGGCTTTTGCTTTTGACAGACCCAAATCTCTGATCAAATTGTTCAATTCAGACTGTGTTATCAGATGTGGATGTGATGAGCACAGGTGAAAATCCAGGTCAATGTCACTGTCAGTACCCTGCATTGCATTTTCTTCATCTGGTTCATCTAAGGTCCAATCCTCTGGTGGCTTCGGAATTGGAAGACTCGTCATGTGGCACGGGTCTCATTGCTGAAGGCAGATTAGGATATTCAATTGACTTCTTGTTTTTGGTAGAGAAACCAGATACATTAGTCCAACAGAAGTAACAGTCCATCTCATGGTCTTTCTGTTCTGCCCATATCATCAGAACAGCAAACGGCATTGTCTTTCGAGTACCTCTGAGCCAGGCTCTCAGACTGGCAGCACATGTCGCACAGCAAATGTGAGGCGCCCATTCCTTGTCTTGATCACCAATTTTGCAGCCAAAATACAGATAAGCTTTCTTCACAAGAGCAGTCATCCAACGTCTCTGAGGCGCAAGTGTATATTCGCCACAGATATAGCAGAATGTATCGCGGCTGTTACGACATTGACGAGACATATCGCCTGACACCAATACGTCTATAGCATCAAGCTTACATACTGTCATATTGATACACATACTATACTTTACTATACAGATACTATACATAAATACTGACTATCTACAGTGGTGTGAAAAACTATTTGCCCCCTTCCTGATTTCTTATTCTTTTGCATGTTTGTCACACAAATTGTTTCTGATCATCAAACACATTTAACCATTAGTCAAATATAACACAAGTAAACACAAAATGCAGTTTTTAAATGATGGTTTTATTATTTAGGGAGAAAAAATCCAAACCTACATGGCCCTGTGTGAAAAAGTAATTGCCCCCTTGTTAAAAAATCACCTAACTGTGGTGTATCACACCTGAGTTCAATTTCCGTAGCCACCCCAGGCCTGATTACTGCCACACCTGTTTCAATCAAGAAATCACTTAAATAGGAGCTTCCTGACACAGAGAAGTAGACCAAAAGCACCTCAAAAGCTAGATATCATGCCAAGATCCAAAGAAATTCAGGAACAAATGAGAACAGAAGTAATTGAGATCTATCAGTCTGGTAAAGGTTATAAAGCCATTTCTAAAGCTTTGGGACTCCAGCGAACCACAGTGAGAGCCATTATCCACAAATGGCAAAAACATGGAACAGTGGTGAACCTTCCCAGGAGTGGCCGGCCGACCAAAATTACCCCAAGAGCAGAGAGGCGACTCATCCGAGAGGTCACAAAAGACCCCAGGACAACATCTAAAGAACTGCAGGCCTCACTTGCCTCAATTAAGGTCAGTGTTCACGACTCCACCATAACAAAGAGACTGGGCAAAAACGGCCTGCATGGCAGATTTCCAAGACGCAAACCACTGTTAAGCAAAAGAACATTAGGGCTTGTCTCAATTTTGCTAAGAAACATCTCAATGATTGCCAAGACTTTTGGGAAAATACCTTGTGGACTGATGAGACAAAAGTTGAACTTTTGGAAGGCAAATGTCCCGTTACATCTGGCGTAAAAGGAACACAGCATTTCAGAAAAGAACATCATACCAACAGTAAAATATGGTGGTGGTAGTGTGATGGTCTGGGGTTGTTTTGCTGCTTCAGGACCTGGAAGGCTTGCTGTGATAGATTGAACCATGAATTCTACTGTCTACCAAAAAATCCTGAAGGAGAATGTCCGGCCATCTGTTCGTCAACTCGAGCTGAAGCGATCTTGGGTGCTGCAACAGGACAATGACCCAAAACACACCAGCAAATCCACCTCTGAATGGCTGAAGAAAAACAAAATGAAGACTTTGGAGTGGCCTAGTCAAAGTCCTGACCTGAATCCAATTGAGATGCTATGGCATGACCTTAAAAAGGCGGTTCATGCTAGAAAACCCTCAAATAAAGCTGAATTACAACAATTCTGCCAAGATGAGTGGGCCAAAATTCCTCCAGAGCGCTGTAAAGACTCATTGCAAGTTATCGCAAACGCTTGATTGCAGTTATTGCTGCTAAGGGTGGCCCAACCAGTTATTAGGTTCAGGGGGCAATTACTTTTTCACACAGGGCCATGTAGGTTTGGATTTTTTGTCCCTAAATAATAAAAACCATCATTTAAAAAGTGCATTTTGTGTTTACTTGTGTTATATTTGACTAATGGTTAAATGTGTTTGATGATCAGAAACATTTTGTGTGACAAACATGCAAAAGAATAAGAAATCAGGAAGGGGGCAAATAGTTTTTCACACCACTGTACTTTGTTGTGCAGTGAAATCGACATCCAACACAACGCTTCTTCACATTGAGACTACAAGTTGGAGCCCAAAGAAGTCAAATGACAATGTCAACCATTAGAAAGGTCTTGTTTGAGATAACGTGAATCATACAAAGCTTCATCTTCTGCCACCATTTTATGGATAAGAAGCCCCCAAATAACAGAGTCAGCCCCTTCTATACTCACTCACCATAGAAGGTCACTTTTGTCCATCGGTACCACTCAGCAATGGGTTGGCCTTTGAGTTTTTTGAGTTTTTGAAACATTTAGGTTTTGTTTTTGGCCTGCAAATTTTTTATGTTTCATTTCGTTGACCTCCTCAAATGTGTGAGTATACTGTGCAGTGCTCTGAGAAAGTATTTGCTCCCTTCCTGATTTCCACTAGTATTGCTCCATCATAAAACTTCATCATTTCTGATTCCACATAAAATTAGTAGAAAATAAATACAACCTGAGTGAACACAACACACCAATATTGAATGATTAGTTGATTTATTGAAGTTAAAAACGTTCATAAACACCTATATCATCATGTAAAAAAGGAATTGCCCCCGAAATTTAATATCTGGTTGTGCCACCTTCAGAAACACCAACTGCAGTCAAACAGGTCCAGCCACAGAAATTTTGCCCTCCTCTTCTCTAGAGAATTCTTTTAATTCAGCCACACTGCAGGGTCTTTGACTATTAACTGCCCATTCAAGGTCCCACAACAACAACTCAATTGCGACTAAAGCCTTCATTTGGTGGTTTTTCAGCCATTCAGAGGTGGACTTGGTCTCGTACTTCAATTCATTGTTCTGCTGCATCACCCATTTTTAAACCATGGAATGATGACCGGACATTCTCCTTCTGTACCCTCTAGCAGAGAGCTGAATTTGAGCTTTCCTCAGTAATGAGAAGTCGCCCAGGCCTTGAAACAGCAAAGCACCCCGACACCATCACACTACCACTACCACGATTGACTGGGCACGATGTTCCTATTATGGAAATCTGTGTTAGTTTTATTCCGGATGGAACAGGCCCTGTGTCTTCCATAAAGTTCCACTTTTGACTCCTTGGGCCACAGTTGAGAGAGTTAGCCGATATGATGCAGAGAAGGAAGGTTGATATACTGTGTATGCAAGAGACTAAATGGAAGGGGAGTAAGGCCAGGTGGATCGGAGGTGGATTCAAATTGTTCTATCATGGTGTGGATGGGAGGAGAAATAGTGTAGGAGTTATTCTGAAGGAAAAGTATACCAAGAGTATTTTGGAGGTGAAAAGAGTGTCAGACAGAGTAATGATTATGAAGCGGAAAATTGGAAGTGTGATGATAAATGTTGTTAGTGCATATGCACTGCAAGTTGGGTGTGCAATGGAGGATAAAGATGATTTTTGGAGTGAGTTGGATAAAGTGATGAACAGTGTACCCAAGGCACAGAAAGTGGTGATTGGAGTAGATTTCAATGGACATGTTGGTGAAGGGAACAGAGGAGATGAGCAGGTGATGGGTAGGTAGGTATGGTGTCAAGGAGAGGAATGAAGAAGGTCAGAGGATAGTGGATTTTTCAAAAAGGATGGACATGGCTGTGGTGAACACATATTTAAAGAAGAGGGAGTAACACAGGGTTACGTACAAGTGGAGGAAGATGCACACAGGAAGATTAAATCCTATGCAGTTAAGAGTTGATCTGAAGCATTGAAGACTGCAAAGTGGTGGCAGGGGAAAGTGTAGTTAAGCAGCCTAGGATGGTGGTCTGTAGGATGACATTGGAGATCAAGAAGAGGAAGAGAGTGAGGGCAGAGCCAAGGATCAAATGGTGGAAGTTGATAAAGTAAGAGTGCAAGGTTGAGTTCAGGAAGAAGGTAAGACAGGCACTGGGTGGTAGTGAAGAATTACCAGACAGCTGGGCAATTACAGCAGATGTAGTAGGGTGACAGCAAGAAGGGTGCTTGGCATGACATCTGGACAGAAGAGGGAGGAAAAGGAAACTTGGTGGTGGAATGAGGAAGTACAAGAAAGTATACAGAGGAAGAGGATGGCGAAGAAGTGGGGTAGTCAAAGAGATGAAGAAAGTAGACAAGAGTACAAGGAGATAAGGCACAAAGTGAAGAGAAAGGTGGCGAAGGCTAAAGAAAAGGTGTATGATGAGTTGTATGAGAGGTTGGACACTAAGGAGGGAGAAAAGGACCGGTGGGCTGCAGAGGGACCGAGATAGGAAATGTGCATCTGGTTAGGGTGATAAAAGATAAAGATGGAAACGTACTCACAAGCGAGGAGAGTGTGATGAGCAGATGGAAAGAGTACTTTGAGAGGCTGATGAATGAAGAGAATGAGAGAAAGAGAAGGTTGGATGATGTGGAGATAGTGAATCAGGAAATGCAATGGATTAGCAAGGAGGAAGTAAGGACAGCTATGAAACCGTTGGTCCAGATGACATACCTGTGGAAGCACGGAGGTGTTTAGGAGAGATGGCAGTGGAATTTTTAACCTGATTGTTTTAAAGGAATCTTGGAAAGTGAGAGGCTACCTGAGGAGCGGAGAAGAAGTGTACTGGTGCCGATAGTTAAGAATATGGGGGATGTGCAGAGCTGTAGTAACTACTAGGGGATAAAACTGATGAGCCACAGCATGAAGTTATGGGAAAGAGTAGTGGAAGCTCGGTTAAGAAGTGAGGTGATGATTAGTGAGCAGCAGGATGGTTTCATGCCAAGAAAAAGCACCACAGGTGTGAAGTTTGATCTGAGGATTTTGATGGAGAAGTTTAGAGAAGGCCAGAAGGAGTTGCATTGTGTCTTTGTGGACCTGGAGAAAGCATATGACAGGGTGCGGAGAGAGGAGCTGTGGAATTGTATGAGGAAGTCAGGGTTGGCAGAGAAGTACGTAAGAGTGGTACAGGATATGTACGAGGAAAGTTTGACAGTGGCGAGGTCTGTGGCAGGAGTGACGGATGCATTCAGTATTGAGGCGGGATTACATCAGAGATCGGCTCTTAGCCCTTTCTTATTGTCAATCATGATGGACAGGTTGACAGATGAGATTAGACAAGAGTCCCCGTGAACTATGATGTTTAATGAAGACATTGTGAGTCTGTAGTGATAGTAGGGAGCAGGTTGAGGAGAACCTGGAGAAGTGGAGATATGCTCTAGAGAGGAGAAGAATGAAGGTCAGTAGGAAGAAGACAGAATACATTTGTGTGAATGACAGGAAGGTCAGTGGAACGGTGAGGATGCAAGGAGTACAGTTGGTGAAGGTGGATAAGTTTAAATACTTGGGAACAAAAGTACAGAGTAACGGGGATTGTGGAAGAGAGGTGAGGAAGAGAGTACAGGCAGGGTGGAATGGGTGGAGAAGAATGTCAGGAGTGATTTGTGACAGATGGATATCAGCAAGAGTGAAAGGGAAGGTCTACAGGACAGTAGTGAGACCAGCTATGTTATATGGGTTGGAGACGGTGGCACTGACCAGAAAGCAGGAGACAGAGCTGGAGGTGGCAGAGTTAAAGACGCTAAGATTTGTATTGGGTGTGACGAGGATGGATAGGATTAGAAATGAGGACATTAGAGGGTCAGCTCAGATTGGAAGGTTGGGAGACAAGGTTAGAGAGGCGAGATTGCATTGGTTTGGACATGTGCAGAGGACAGATATTGGGTATTTTAGGAGAAGGATGCTAAAGATAGGGCTGCCAGGCAAGAGGAAAAGAGGAAGGCCTAAGAGAAGGTTTAGGGATGTGGCAAGAGAAGACCTGCAGGTGATGGGTGTGACAGAGTAAGATGCAGAAGACAGGACAAAATGGAAGAAGATGATCTGCTGTGGCAACCTCTAACAGATGCAGCCAAAAGAAGAAGAAGAATGTCCACATAACATTATCACAAAGGTTTTTGGAGTAATCAAAGTTTCTTTTGACACATGTTAGATGAGCTGTCATGTAACCTGTGCCCACCATACAATGTCTGAACATAAAGAAGGTGACAGGCTCAATAATGTTAATCTGCTCAGGTCCACAATACATTTTGAGGATGTTCTTAGATAAAAGAAAATCAACAGTTTGGGAAACGTCTGCTGTGGCAGCATAAGACCACCAGCAAGGCATGGAATTAAATAAAGGGTTTAATTAACAACAAAAATTGACTTCTAATTAAGAAACTGGTTGGAGTTTGAGGCCCTGACTTAGGGGGTCATGTGTTGGCTCACTAACTTCATATCTCATTTCTGTTCAGGTGCTGTTTATGAAAAAATAAGCAATTTATAGTGTCTTAAAAAACAAGGTGACTAAAATAAAGTGAAAAGAAGACAACGAGCAGCAGACATTGGTGAATGATAAAGAATTAGAATGAAAACCTGCAGCCACAGTGGCCCTCCAGGACCAGAGCTGGACAACCCTGATATACACACATGTAAAGTGAACAAAAGGACATCTCACCAAACAGCTGATGGTTTCTTATAAGGCAACAGCTGTGAAAAGACCCCCAATGACAACCACTGCAACCGTACTGGTCTTCTGATGTAGAACGGAAAGATCTGGAGAGTCAAACTCTGCTTGGACACAAAGTCACAGAGAGACAGAAATATGTAGACCTCCAGGCACACGATGACTAAAGCCTTTAAAGACACTCGGCACACCGTGGTTTGCTCATTCTCGTTGAGCTCTCCAGATGAATTCTTCATGGCCGACTTCTCTAACTAAGAGGACCTGAAGTCTGTCTGTGGTGAAGAGGAACAGCCAAGACATAAAGTGAGAACTGGTGAGTCTATAAAAAGTCTTTAAACACCAGTGAGCCCAAGATGTACCAGTGGGTATGGTGGGCATCGAGTGGTGCTTTAGTGGGGTTCAGCAGGCCGCTTTGTGTTTTAGCTGCTTGTCAGTCAGTTTGTGTTACTTTTTGAATCATCCTGTTCTAGTAATTACTGCACACTGATGTCACCAAATGCCATCTTCACAGTCCCCATTCTGAGCTTTTCATGTGCGGGTACTAAAGCGTCAATTTTCTCTCTGCGGTCCTCTTAACGGTGAGGAGTTTTTACAGGTGAGTTTGTGTCCTGATTGTTTTTAATGATCCAGATGAATATCCTTGACACTTCATGTCCTCTCCTGGGGCCTCAAGTGTAAGTCCTTGAGTAGAAATCACTCTAAAAAATGATGTACAGACAAAACTAGAAATGTGCATACGCACAAAAAATTTAGATTAAAAAAATTCAGCGTATAAAACTGTATGTAGGCAAAGTTCTACATATTCCCTTTATAAACCAACGTAGATTTTAATACACACTTGGGTCTACAGTCCCACCCTGACTCCTCCCACAATTTCACCTATTTGAATACACAAATCAATATAAATAACTCCATCAGTTCAGTGTTTTGTTAAACGACAACAGAAAAAGCATGTGTATAAAAAAAAGAACAATGTCAGAGAATGCAAAATGACGCCGAGGCAAGTAAAAACATACTATTTGGTGGCTTAAGCAGTGGTGTAAGCAATAAAAGAAAATTGATGGAGTGGCACAGCGTGGCGGAGGCACTCAAAACTTCAAGTTCAGAATGTCACACTGTGCCAGAAATGAAAAAGAAGTGGTCAGATATCAAAGTCGACGTGACAAGATGAGTCACAGCCCACCACTGTCACTGTCAAAGTGTCAACACCACTGGAGGACGTTGCGGAATTCCGGGGCTCACACCGCTTGATGAAGTCAACTGCTTCAGTTATTGGTGCTGCACATATAAACCGTCATTTTAATCTCGCTCAGTCAGTGAACTGGCGAGAAATCACGTCTTCAGTGGGTACCCGCTGGTGCCTAAATAATAGTGTTCTATGGTTACATCATACAGATAACTTACAATTTTGACATAATTAACAATATTAGTAATATTGAAAGTCTTATCTTACCGAGAAGCCAGCCATCATACACAACACCATTTTCAAGTTTATTCCCACAACTACTATTTCTCAGAATAAATGAATTATGAGTTGAGCCAGGCCTTCTTGCCACCAAATTAATGAGACACATTCTTGCATCACAGATAATTTACACGTTAATAAAGAGGAAATGCTTTCGATTTACAGTACAAATTCATTCTCTGAAGGCCCTTTATAGCAATGTGTGTGTAGTCAACCACTCCGATTACATCTGGAAAACCGGACATTGCTGTGAATTGCACTTTGATGTTTCCTTGTTCAACCGCAGTGTAAGATTATGTTATATATCTGGATGACAAGCAGATAATATACAGTGGTGTGAAAAACTATTTGCCCCCTTCCTGATTTCTTATTCTTTTGCATGTTTGTCACACAAAATGTTTCTGATCATCAAACACATTCAGCTCCCTCTATTCCTATTTAAGGAAAGGCATCATCACTGTTCAAGACATTAATCCATAATGGGTCAAGAACTCTGCCTGGTCTACTTCCGTTTTATACATCATATGTTTTTCAATAGATCAGCCCTATTCTGAATAGTGTAGATCCCCCAGTTTAGAAGTGCAGAATAAAATTATCCAAAATTATGTAACATTAATGAGTTAAGTCCTTCCTCATAGAATGTAACATAAGCTTTTCTTTATCACACAACTTAAAAATAAAAAGTTCTTTATTGCCCTGTGCTGTCATAATGTTTTGTTAGTACAAAGTCCCTAATGCTTTTACCTCTCCTAAACTAGTTTGATAAGTAGATCCAACTCTCTTCATCTTCTCCATTAACCATACACTACATCAGGGGCCGCCAACTCCAGTCCTGGAGGACCACCATGGCTGCAAGTTTTCATTCTAACCCTTTTCTGTATGAGTGACCTGTTTGTGCTGCTAACTCATTTTAATTGATTTGCTCTTGAAGGCTCTGAACCCTTAATGATTTCTTTTTCCTTAATTAGTAGCCACATAATAATGAAATACAAAATTAGCCAAAACAACGGGTGTCCATCATACAATATCTGAAAATAAAGAAAGATGAAGACTTTTGATCTGCTTAGGTCCCCAACACATTTTAATAGTGCTCTTAGAAAAGAGAAAATCAACAATTTTGGAAATGTCTGCTTAAGCACAACGAGAGCAGCAACAAGCCACAAAATTAAAGAGCTGGTTTAATTAATGACTGGAATTGGCACCTCATTAAGCAGCTGGTGGGAGTGAAATTGGTTGGAGTTTGAGGCCCTGACTTAGTTGGTCTTCTGTTGCCTCCCTCACTTCACATTTCATTTCTGTTTGGATGCCATTTAATGAAAGAAATGAAGCAATTCAGAGGAACAATGAAGACATTCAGGGGAGCAAATCTTAAAAAAACAATTTAATTAAAATGAATTAAGAAGAAGTCAATTAACAGCACAAACAGGACACTCAATTTAAAAGGGTTAGAATGAAAACCTGCAGCCATGGTGGTCCTCCAGGACCGAACTTGGTGACCCCTGCCCTACATTATTTTACATGTATGAGCTGTCATTGATGGTTGTCTGTAGCTTGAAGGACCTGAGGGGTGTCATGAATTCCAACTAACTCTTTAATGTGAGCCTCATTTATTCCCATTTTCTTCAACTTTGATTTAATTGGCTATAACTTCGTCATACTTCACTCATTCTTCATGTTCTACCCCACAAAATGAAGGTCAGACATTTCTGTTTCAGCATTTGTACACAACGGGAATTCGTTATTTAGTACACATCTGTAATACCTGAATAAGTTACAAAATTCAGTAACAAATTTACCAAAAATTTCATATTTCCTTAGGTTTTTCAGTAAGCTAATAAATACTATAATATACGTGCAAATAATATGTCTAGTTTTACTGTGTTGAAGCAGTACAAAAACCAGGATTCCTTTTCTCCACTTTTACAGTTTTTAAATAACTGTTCATAGTATACATACAAAATTCATTATTGAAGACCCCTGGCCAATGTTAAATTTGGAAGGGCAGATGCTACTCTTTCAAAATTGATATAGTGACGCGTGAGTCCCTGTCTTACATCCCAAAACATGAGGCAGAATCTCAGTACTTTAGCAAAACTTTAGTAGCTTTATTCAGCTTGAAAAAGGAACAGCACAGTTATTTATTGTAGTGGGATCTACCATTCTCGTATATACAGACACAGCAATCAGACAGGCCCGTGATCAGGTTAGTCACATGTAATCCTGTTCCTTGCATTTGTAATGTTCCTCGCATCACCCATCGACGACAGCCGCCGATAGCGTGACCGCGATCGGCTTGAATTTGCTTTGGCGGCGAGTCGCTGCAGCTCTGTGAGCCTGCAGTAGCCCCGGCAATGGATAAACAGTCTTCCACAGATTCGGCAATCGCACTTCGGGATGCTCTTCGGCATGTCATCCCATTGGGGGGAGTCCCAAAAGAGTTTAGAAACCACACAATATATAATACTAGCAAAATACCCGTGCTTCGCAGCGGAGAAGTAGTGTGTTAAAGAAGTTATGAAAAAGAAAAGGAAACATTTTAAAAATAACGTAACATGATTGTCAATGTAATTGTTTTGTCACTGTTATGAGTGTTGCTGTCATATATATATATATATATATATATATATATATATATATATATATATATATATATATATATATATATATATATATATACACTGGTCACAAAAATTAAAGGAACACTTTAAAGAAACACATTAGATACATCAGATCTCAATATGAAGTTGGATATCTATACAAATAACGACAGGGCAATGTCTTAGGAACAAAAGGATGCCAAGTCTTTTAATGGAAATAAAAGTTTTCTGCCTACAGAGGGCTCAATTGTGTAGACACCCTAAAATCAGAGTGAAATGAAGATGTGGCAGGCTAGTCCATTTTTTCAAAAACTTAATTTCTGCTACTCAAAATGCTTTTCAGTATCTTGTGTGGCCCCACGAGCTTGTATGCATGCTTGACAACGTCGGGCCATGCTCCTAATGAGACGACGGATGGTGTCTTGTGGCATTTCCTCCCAGATCTGTATGAGGGCATCCCTGAGCTGTTGTACAGTCTGAGGAGCAACCTGGCGTTGCCTAATGGACCGAAACATAATGTCCCACAGATGTTCTATTGGGTTTAAGTCAGGGGATCGTGAAGGCCATTCAATTGTTTCAATTCCTTCATCCTCCAGGTACTGCCTGCATACTCTTGCCACATGAGGCCGGGCATTGTCGTGCATTAGGAGGAAACCAGGACCTACTGCACCAGCGTAGGGTCTGACAATGGGTCCAAGGATTTCATCCTGATACCTAATGGCAGTCAAGATGCCGTTGTCTAGCCTGTAGAGGTCTGTGAGTCGCTCCATGGATATGCCTCCAAGATCATCACTGACCCACCACCAAACCAGTCATGCTAAATGATGTTACAGGCAGCATAATATTCTCCACGGCTTCTCCTGACCCTTTCACGTCTTTCACATATACTCAGGGTGAACCTGCTCTCATCTGTGAAAAGCACAGGACGCCAGTGGTGGACCTGCCAATTCTGGTATTCTATGGCATATGCCAATTGAGCTCCCCGGTGCTGTGCAGTGAGCACAGGGCGCAGTAGACATTTGGGCCCTCAGGCAACCCTCATGAAGTCTGTTTCTGATTGTTTGGTCAGAGACATTCACACCAGTGGCCTGCTGGAGGTCATTTTGTAGGGCTCTGGCAGTGCTCATCCTGTTCCTCCTTGCCCAAAGGAGCAGATACTGGTCCTGCTGATGGGTTATGGACCTTCTATGGCCCTCTTCAGCTCTCCTAGAGTAACTGCTTGTCTCCTAGAATCTCCTCCATGCCCTTGAGACTGTGCAGGGAGACACAGCAAACCTTCTGGCAATGACACGTATTGATGTGCCATCCTGGAGAAGTTGGACTACCTGTGCAACCTCTGTAGGGTCCAGGTATCGCCTCATGCTACCAGTAGTGACACTGACTGTAGCCGAATGCAAAACTAGTGAAGAAACAGTCAGAAAAGATGAGGAGGGAAAAATGTCAGTGGCCTCCACCTGTTAAACCATTCCTGTTTTGGGGGTCATCTCATTGTTGCCCCTCTAGTGCATCTGTTGTTAATTTCATTAACACCACAGCAGCTGAAACTGATTAACAACCCCCTCTGCTACTTAACTGACCAGATTAATATCCCAGAAGTTTCATTGACTTTATGCTATACTCTGATTAAAAAGTGTTCCTTTAATTCTTTTGAGCAGTAAATATATATAGCTGATTACCGATTGGCTTCACTCACTAAATGCAAGGGAAAAAAATAAAATGTAGTCTATAAGTTATTAAACAGTAAAACATTAACGTTTTAAGAAGTAAAGATACATTGAGCACTACTGGAGTGGTTTTTCGGCTAAACTACATTTTAAAAACGGTGTAACACAACAGGTAAGTAACTAACAGCAGCTAAAATGTATATGGATCATCTCTCGGTAGTTGATCCCTTTTGAAAGGCGCTACACGACAGCTGAGGTATAGAAATTACATTTTCTATGTGAACGTCCACATTTCTGCCTGTGGTAATGTGCCTTACTGGCATTACCAGAAATTAAAGAAAATTAGTTTTGTGTCCTCTGCAGTGTTAAGTGAGAAAGGCTGTATTTTGGGATAAAAGGAAAAAAGGTGTAAAGAAAGGAAACTTGCCTTTTTCTTTTACAAAGTGTAGAGAGACGTCTTCGCTGACGATATGAGTGCCTTTTGGGGAGCGTTGCGGCGGGTCTCGTGTAGACTGGAGAGACAGCCCTGTCATTAACTGGCCGGGATGGCACTGTCGCTCCTCCGCTCCTGTGCGTGTCTTCCGCGACCCGGCATTTAACCATTTTTCTCGCACTTTCGCTGAGTTTGTGTCAAACACTAGTGTATCCCTGACCATCTCATCTTCGTTTGCATAAGCACAGCCCTTCACCCGCGAATCATTTGCATAAGCACAGTCCTTCACCCGTGAATATTTAGCGGCAGTGTTTCTATTGGATTGCCGCTGATGGACGGCCTTATATGGGCAGGCACTAAATTACAAACGCCACCGGCAGCCTGTCTATGAACTTAACTTAAACTTTAGGTTTACACCGTGCTTTCTTTCCGAGGTAGCAGCACTCATGAATATGGTTGTATATGTCACTCGCTCGCTTCTTATTGTTTCGCTGCCTTCTCAATTGTATAATGCATGTTTTCTTCAGCGCTTTTTGGAGCTCTTCCTGGTTTTCTACGTACTGCATTGACAGTCAGTTCACGTGATTACGTGGCCGGCGTGATGATGTCACACGAAACTCCGCCCCCCATGGCTTTCGAGCTCAACTCCATTACAGTAAATGGAGAAAAACAGCTTCCAGTTATGACCATTACGTGTAGAATTTTGAAATGAAACCTGCCCAACTTTTGTAAGTAAGCTGCAAGGAATGAGCCTGCCAAATTTCAGCCTTCTACCTACATGGGAAGTTGGAGAATTAGTGATGAGTCAGTGAGTGAGTAAGTGAGTGCTTCGCCTTTTATTAGTATAATTATACATAGTTGGTGTATATCAAGGAGGCAACCAAAGGACCCAATGGTGGACACGAGAGGTAAGGGATGACATGAGGCTGAAAAAAGAGACCTCCTGTGTATGGTTAGCATGGGAGACTCCTAAAGCAGCCGAGAGGTACCAACATTTCAAAAGGGCTGTTACCTTGGTGGTTAGGGAAGCAAAAACCCAGGTGTGGGATCAATTTGGAGAGACCATAGAAAGCAACTATTGATGAGGCTCAAATAGGTTTTAGCAAACTATCAGGCAAATCAGAAAGGGAAGGCAGGGATTCACCAGGCTGTTCTCAGCAAGGATGATGAAGTGCTGACCTGGGCTGAGCATGTTGTCTGGTAGTGGAGGGAATACTTTGAGGTGCTCTTGAACCCAACTGACATGCCCTCTGTGGAGGAGGCAGAGACAGAAGCTGATGGAGGGATCAATGCCCATTTCCCTCAAGGAGGTTACTGATAGATAAGCAACTTTGCAGTTGTAAAGCCCTGGGGGTGGATGAGATCCACCCAGAAATGCTGAAGGCTCTGGAAATTGATGGGCTGTCATGGTGGACGCGCCTATTCAATGTTGCATGGTTTTCGGGGCCTGTGCTTCAGGCAACATCAGACCAGGGTGGTGGTCCCCATTTTTAAAAAGGGGGACAGGAGGGTGTGCTCCCAACTACCAGGAGATCACAGTCCTCAGCCTTTCTGGGAAAGTTTATGCCAAAATACTAGAAATGAGACTCCACCCAACCATGGGCCCTCAGATCCACGACATGTAATGTGGAGTCTGTCCTGGTTGTGGAATGGTGGGCCAGCTCTTTACCAGATCCTGAGGAGGAATGGGAGTACACTCAATCAGTCTACACATTTTGAGGACTTAGATAAGACATATGACTGTAGTCCACGAGGGATGCTGTTGGGGTTGCAGGGAGAGTATGGTGTTCATGGGCCCCTAATAAGGTCTATTCAGTCTCTGTACAATTACAGTCATAGCTGTGTCCGCATACACAGAAGAAACATCATTACTGTTTACTGTGGGTGTGGGACACCGCCAGGGCTGCTTTGTCTCCTACCCTGGTTGTGGTTTTCATGGACAAGATATCAAGGTGCAGTCTGGGAGGGGAGCGGCTCCAGTTTGACAGCCCTAGAACTGTGTTGCTGCTTTTTCCAGATGACGTGGTCCTGTTGGCTTCATCAGGCTGTGAACTCCAACACATATTGGGATGGTTTGTAACTGAGTGTGAAGCGGCAAGGATGAGGATCAGCACCTCCAAATCTGAGGCCATGGTCCTCAGTAAGAAAAAGGTGGACTGTCCATTCCGAATGGGAACCAAGTTATAACCTCAAATGGAAGAGTTTAACTATCCCCATCTCTTGTTTATGAGTGAAGGGAAATGGGATGGTGAGATCAACAGACGGATTGGGGTGGTGGGTTCAGTTATGCTGTCGCTATACAGATCTGTAGTGGGGAGGAAGGAGCTGAGTCAGGAGAAAATGTTTTTATTTTACCAGTCAATCTATGTCTTATCCTCACCTATGGTCATGAGCTTTGGGTAATGACTGAAAGAATGAGATCAAAAGGTACAAGTGGCCAAAACCAGCTTTGCCACAAGGTGGCTGGAGACTTGCTTAGAGATCGGGCGAAAAGCACAAATTTCAGGCAGAAGCTGAGAGGAGAGTTGGTGACCCTCCACATCGAGAGTAGCCAAAAGAGGTGGTTCAAGTAACTGATACGAATGCTTCCTGAACGCATCCCTGTGGAGGTTTTACGGACACAACCAGCTGTGAGGAGACCCTGGGGAAGACCCAGGGCTCACTGGGAGGATTATATCTCACAGATGGCCTGGGAATGCCTTGGGACACCACAGTATGACCTGGCAAGAGTGGCTGGGGAAAAAGACATTTGGGAATAACCACTAAGACTACTGGCCCTGTAACCTGGCTTCGGAGAAGTGGTGAACAATGGATAGATAGATGGATAAGTACTGACTTGAACAGTATTTCAAAAAGTAAGAATCCCCTGACAAAAAACAAACTTTCAAAATACTGAAGTAGGTAGAGGACATATACTCTGCAACAGGAGATATCAAAAATACATTTAAAAAAGGAGTATAAGTGTGCGGAGGTCTTGCTGCTCACAAAGACAATATCATAAAGACAAGCACTTTTGGAAAGAAAGAAGCATTTTCTTAAACTTGTTTCAGTTAAAGTAACATATGCCACCCATGCACACTTGTTATTTATTTCTTGTATTTTCTGGTTACACTGGAAGCCTTGAACTGTCACCTCATCAGGGGACAACCGGAGTTCTGTCACAGAGAGTCTCATTGTATGGATTAAGTTGACAAGTACAACGTGAATGACATACAATTTGACAACTCTAAAGAAAACGGTGTTTATACTTGTAAAACTGTGTCCAAGTGGACATTTTTGGAGAGTAGTAAAAAAAAAAAAATAATACGTAACAAAAATAATTAATTGCTGAAAAACTAAATAAAATAATGAAAAAAATAAAATTAGAAAATGGTGAAAAATTTAAACTAAAAAATTCAAAAACTAAATAAAAACTAAAAAGTATCTTACAACTAGAAAAACACAGCTTCACTCCATATGTTGTTCTTTTTTTGACTTTGGTTCATTTCATTTATGGTAGAATGTCATTTTGTTGTTATTTTTTTTTCTTCTCCTAATAGTCCTCAACTCTATTAATTTAAGTCTGATGAGTTTTGCTGCACAGTATTTGAACCTTCTGACTGTTATGTCCATCATCTGCTGTTGGCTTTGCTTTATTTCAATTCCGGTCTTGTTGGCCGTGGCTATAATACTACGTGTGGTGTTGTTGTTTCATGATCTCTCTTCTACACGTTTCCGTGTGTTTCTTCAGATCAACAAGGTGCAGCAGCTCTTCCTTCAATTCCTTGTTTTCTTTATCCTCTATTGCTGTCATCTTTTCTGTTACTTTCAGGGTATGATCTTTACATGCCTTATTCTTTTTAAAGTTCTGTCCAGATCCTGTTGTTGTTTTTGAAACGTTTTTCTATTTCTGGCTGTTCTGTGTCGCAAATATTTGGAGTAAACGTCTTTTGTGGTCCTTAGACAGTTTCTGTGACAAACAGGTTTTCATTGTCACTCTCAGTCTGCTGTACCTCGATCTCTTTTATTCTTCTCTCAAAACTTCTCCCTTTATTGTTTGCATATCTTTGTGTGACAATCGATTACTTTTAAATATATTCCAATTCTGAGTAATGAGCATTCTCCGAGTGTGTCTGTTCACATTTGGGTGTTTATTTCAGAATTTGTTTACAAGTAATCTCTTCTTGGGGGTTCGTTTCCCAATAATGGTTTAGATTGCTTACTATTCAGGACAGGTGTGAACCTCACTCTCGAGACTTGAAGATTTGTTCTTCTGGTGTGATTCTTGCCCTCCTACTGTTTCTGTTCTCTTAGGTTTGCTGCCAGGGAACCCAGCCACAGGGGATGTTAAAACCAGTGTGTTTTGTTCTTGCTGATCCCAAGACCGGATAAATGTGGAGGATTACGTCAGGAAGGGCATCTGTTGTAAAATTTTGCCAGATCAATATGCGGACAACGATACAAAATTCCATACTGGATCGGTTGAGGCCTGGGTTAATAATGGCTACCACCAGTACTGTTAGCCAACAGGGTGCTGGCGGAAATTGGGCTACTGTTGGCAAAAAAAGGAGAAGAAGATGGGAGACGTGTCCAAAGGCAGAAGGACAGGAGGAAGGAAAAGAGAGTAGAATTGAGGGTAGTAACTTTGAATGTTGCCATTATGATTGGTAAGGGAAGAGAGTTAGCCAATATGATGGAGAGAAGGAAGGTTGACATATTGTGCGTGCAAGAGACTAAATGGAAGGGGAGTAAGGCCAGGTGGATCGGAGGTGGATTCAAATTGTTCTATCATGGTTTGGATGGGAGGAGAAATGGTGTAGGGATTATTCTAAAGGAGCAGAATGTCAAAAGTGTTTCGGAGGTGAAAAGAGTGTCAGGCAGAATGATGATTATGAAGCTGGAAACTGAAGGTGTGATGATGAATGCTGTTAGTGCATATGCACCGCAATTTGTGTATGACAGGGTGCCTTGAGAGGGGTTGTGGTATTGCATGAGGAAGTCGGGAGTGGCAGAAAAGTATTTGAGAGTTGTACAGGATATGTACGAGGGAAGTGTGAGAGTAGTGAGGTCTGCAGTAGGAGTGATGGAGGAAGGATTACATCAGGGATCTGCTCCAAGCCCTTTCTTATTTGCAATGGTGATGTACAGGTTGACAGACGAGATTAGACAGGAGTCCCCGTGGACTATGATGTTTGCTGATGACATTGTGATCTGTAGCAAGTTTGAGGAGACCCTGGAGAATTGAAGGTTTGCTCTAGAGAGCAGAGGAATGAGGGTCAGTAGGAACAAGACCGAATACATGTATGTAAATGAGAGGGAGGTCAGTGGAATGGTGAGGATGCAGGGAGTAGAGCTGGTGAAGGTGGATGAGTTTAAGTACTTGGGATCAACAGTACAGAGTAATGGGGATTGTGGAAAAGAAGTGAAGAAGAGAGTGTAGGCAGGGTGGAGTAGGTGGAGAAGAGTGTCAGGAGTGATTTGTGACAGACGGGTATCAACAAGAGTGAAAGTGAAGGTCTACAAGACGGTATTGAGGCCAGCTATGTTATATGGGCTGGAGACGGTGGTACTGACCAAAAAAAAGGAGACAGAGGCGGAGGGGGCAGAGTTAAAGATGCTAGGATTTGCACTGGGTGTGATGAGGATGGGCAGGATTAGAAATGAGGACATTAGAGGGTCAGCTCAGGTTGGACGGTTGGGAGACAAAGTCGGTGAGACAAGATTGCAATGGCTTGCACATGTGCAGAGGAGAGACGCTGAGTATATTGGAAGAAGGGTGATAAGGACTGAGCTGCCAGGAAAGAGGAACAGAGGAAGGCCTAAGAGAAGGTTTATGGACGTGCTGAGAGTGGACATGCCTCTTCCTCCTTAGTTTCCGAGTTTCTGTTAGGATTTCGAATTTGTTGTTGGCTGTTGTGAAGTTTCAAGTCCCCATGTGTTAATATACAGAACTGTAGTTTCAGATACCATAGTTGACATAGGACTTTACAAGATCTCAACCCTTTCATGTAGGATTTGTTCAATGAAACCTCTTACTTTTTACTCTGTTCGTACCATTCATGGAGGAATGTACTTTTGCTGGGTTTTTTTTCCTTACTCTAATATTCCTCTGCTCTAATAGTTTAAAACTAATGAGTTTTGCTGCACAGTATTTGATCCTGATGACTATTATGTCCATTATCTGCCTTTGGCTTTGCTTTATGTCAGTTATGGCTTTGTTGACCATGGCTATAATACTGCATATGGTGTTGTTTAGTGATATTCTTGGTCACTTCTCTCTTCTACAGATTTCGGTCTGCTTGTCCATATCAACAAGGTCCAGCAGCTCTTCCCTGAATTCCTTAATATCTTTGTCCTCTATTGATGGTACCTTTTCTGTTTCTTTCCGGGTATGCTCTACAGAGCTCTGATTCTCTGAATTTTGTTGAGTTTCTGCAGCTTTTTCTATTTCTGGCTGTTTTGCATCCTGGATATTTGGCGTCAATTTCTCTTGAGGTCCTTGGACAGTTTCTGTGGCACATAGGCTTTCGTTGTCACTTTCAGACTGTTACACCTCGATTCTTTCCATTCTTAATGCCTTCAAAACTTCTACCTTTATTATTTGCATATCTTTGTTTCAGAATTGGTTACTTTTAAATACATTCCGTTACGGAGTAGTAAGCATTCTCCGTTGTGTTTTTGTTCATATTTAGCTTTTTATTTCTGAATTTGTTTTCAAATGTCAGTTTCCTCTTATTTCTAGGTTTGGTGGCTGATACTTTTATGTTTGAGTAGATGCCACACCATAAAAGATCTTGCATCTTCTCTTCATTCCAAGTCTTTGTCCATTCTATTCTCATGCCCCCTGGGTCTTGCCTTTGTTACTCTATTACTTCTTTGGCTGCTCATTGTAAGTACTGTAATTTCTGTTGGTTTACTTTCTTACTCTCTTTAATTGTCATGATTAGTGATCTCAGGTTTGCATCAGTTGTCTTATTTAGTTTGGAAATTGATACTACTTTCCGGGATTCCAGTTTTGTTCGAGTTGTCCTTTAGTCGGAAATTCAATACTTGTTGCATAAAAGTAGCAGTACATGATCTCCTCCTTATCTTCAAGTGACCACTGAACTGTGTCAAGTCCTCTTCATTTCTCGCTCAAGCTGCATTGTTGTTGTCTGTTCCATACCCATGTGGTGGGGCCAGCAACACTGTCCATCTGGACTGACACCACATTGCACATCTTCGTTTCTTCACCCAGAGATCGGTAGCACATCACTTACTCTAGTTCAGAGGCAGGTGTTGGGCACCATTTTATTCTGGGAGACATGTGGCCAGTATGAGTTACTTTTTGTGTTCCTTTTTATACTATAAAAGTAGTTTTGCCTTGATGAGTTTTGGTGTACACCTTTAAAAATAAAGCCCACCAACATGACGGTACTTATCAAGACTTAAGTAATTAGAAAGGTCATTTTTTTACTTCTTTCTCCCTCTTTTCTTCATTCTGCTTTTTCACCTTCACCTCTCTAACATATTCCTTCAGAGCCTTTTCTCCAGTATGAATTCTTGTGTGACTCTGAAGATTGCTAATCTGGCTAAATCTTTTGCCACATTCAGAACAATAATACGGCTTTTCTCCAGTATGAATTCTTGTGTGACTCTGAAGATCGCTACTCCGGATAAATCCTTTGCCACATTCAGAACAGCAATATGGCTTCTCTCCAGTGTGAATTCTTGTGTGACTCTTAAGATGGCTAATCTGGCTAAATCTTTTACCACATTCAGAACAGCAATATGGTTTTTCTCCAGTGTGAATTCTCATGTGACTCTGAAGATCGTTACTCTGGCTAAATCCTTTGCCACATTCAGAACAGCAATATGGCTTCTCTCCAGTATGAATTCTCATGTGTACCTGATGATCACTACTCCGGATAAATCTTTTCCCACATTCAGAACAGCAATATGGTTTTTCTCCAGTGTGTATTCTCGAGTGACTCTGAAGATTGCTACTCTGGCTAAATCTTTTTCCACATTCTAAACAGCAAAATGGCTTTGGTTTCGAATGAACTGACTTGTTATCTTTACAGTCAGACTTATTTTTAAACATTTCTCCACATTCTTGACCAGTCTGCAAAGCCTCTGAATCTGTGTTATGTCCTTGATCTTGGTCAGTTTTGACAGCTTCTTTCAAAGAAAGAGAACTACAATGGAAAGAGGATGCTGTCAAATTCTCAGATGCTCTTGTTGATTTCTTCATGTTCCCTTTGTCCCGTTTCTGGTCCAGAGAGGGCTGAACAGATAAAGATGGCGAGAGGCTGACATTCAGACAGAAATCTGCAATTAAAGAAGGAATTAGGAATTAAAATATTTTTAAATAAATACAAGCTTAACATGAGTAGGTGGCAAACTGATTGGCATCTCTGCCTCACCTCTCATTTCCATTCCAAGGATAGTCTAAGAAAAGCACTAATGAAACTGAGACATAGCTGACTACTGTATATACTCAAATATAAGCCGGGTTTTTCAGCACCCAAAATGTGCTGAAAAATGTCACCCTAGGCTTATATTCAAGTCAGGTCCTGCTGCCCCCGCCAACCCGACAGAATGCTGGAGTGTACCATACAGTGAAACCTTGGTTCACGAATGTCTCTGAACACATACAAATCGGGTTAGGACCAAAAAGTTCGCCAAACTTTTGAATCTATTAGTTTTCTCTTTTATTCAAGGTTTTCTCAGTGTACTATTACGCTCTGCATTCTATGGTATAATTAACTATATTTGTGCATCAAAATCTTTAAAAATATATATTTACATACAGTTTGTACAGTCTGTAATGGATTAATTGTTTTTACATACAATCCTATGGGTGAAATTACTTCAGGTCATGACCAAATCGGGTTACGACCAGAGTTTTGGAACGAATTACGGTCGTGACCCAAGGTTCCACTGTACCTAGTTTGGTCAGCAGGTGGTAGAAGAACTGTTGCGGGCTCTGTTTGGTGCTGTGCTGCCTCTGTGAGACTCATTCTGGGCTGTGCACTCAATTATTGAGCTGATGTGCGGTAATTTATTTTGATTATTGAAACTTACTGGTAGCTGCTGCATTTCTCACCCTAGGCTTATACTCAAGTCAATAAGATTTTCCAGTTTTTGTAGGTAAAATTAGGTACATCGGCTTATATTTGGGTTGGCCTATACTCGAGTATATACGGTAAGTCTTATTTGTCTTGTTTTCAAATTGAGGCACAATCAGTTTCACAAATGCAAAGTTATTACCCTCACCTCAAGATGGGCTGAGGCAACTACCTTAGCGTTCAGTTGTAAAAACTTAAGCAGCTCAGATAACAGATCATTAAGAATATCTGTCAGGGTTGAAAGATACATGGAGGAGAGTGCAATATCTGTAGGTTGAGTAACTGTGACTTGTGTGAATCTGGTGGGATGAATGGTGTGTCATGGGACAGAAGAACATGCAACAGGGACAGTGGTTGTCCTTTTCTGCAGTTGAACAAGAAATAACACGATTTATAATAACAGAAACAAAATGTGTGTGCTGCTAAGAAAGCAAGAGTACATTACTGTTCTGAATTTCTTCATTGCATAATTAAAGATCACTACTCAAAAACAAAATGTTTTGTCCATTTTGTAAACGTGCTAGTTATAATATCAGAATGTCAGAAGTCAAAACGCTTAAAACAATGACATATTCAGTGACAATGTGGCAGGTGAAAACTACATGCAAGAACATCCTTCAAAATTACTAGAATATTAATTTATATGCAGGCATATATAAAATTCAAATAGGTGCACAGGAAATTCTGCAATGAAGTGAAAGAAAACCAATGAAAACAAAATAAAATCATTGAGAGAAAAAATGTAAATCAAAAAGTAACACATTAGAATTCTTTAAAGGTATCCACAAAGTTGGTCAAAGAATTACTCATGATTAAACTTCAATGCACGCTAAGGATATGCCGTTGGATCATCTGCTGTCTTGTTGCTGCTGGCGAGCTGCCTGTTCTGCTTGTCGCATGTCGTTGTTTTAAGAGCTGTGAGCACATGAAGCGTGTCTGCCAAAAGCAATCCAACAACTGCTAGGGTTAGATGTCTGTGGACTTGTTTTAAATGATGTTTTACTGCCTTGTCTTGCGTGACATTGTAAAAACAATAATTGTTCTTTATTTCCAGTCCCAGGCGTGGTTAAATCTCTTTCTGGCAGGACGTATATCGCTGCTTGCGTTGTGGGGGGGTGGGGAGGGGGCAAGTTGTTTCCGCGCTGCCCTTCGATCATTTTAAAGCCTGTACAGCCACAGTCTTTTTTGCCACTTCGTGTCTCTGCTGCTCACATTGTGATCGCTTCTCCGTGATCATAAATATACACCTCACCGAATTATGTTTCCTTTGAAATTGTCGTTGTTTTAACTGTTGCGGGACCACAGATTCTCATAGCGTATGGTCCATTATTGTGTAAATCTACGTTTTGTACATTTAAAGATGTGAATGTGAAAAGACAGAAAGTTTTCTGCTCTTTGCCTTTTATTTCTGCCCTCACTTTGTTTTGTTATTTTCTCAATTACACCTGGTCCTGATGATTCATTTCCTTTTTTTTGCGCTAATGCAATCTTTTAGTCGTCAACTTTTCATTTATAACATATTGCCCTTTATACACTTTATATGCACTGAGACCTCTGGATCTGTGTGTGCTGCGTGCCTTTACACTACTGATTTTTTTTTTGCTGGCTGATATTGCTTGTAAGTAGGGTGTGTCTTGCAAGAATCTCATGTTCTATATCCCCGCGAGATGCTCCGTGGCCATTCTCTTTCATCTCATGGGTCTTTTATTTGTCTTCCGTGATCTTAATGTGAAGATCATGTATCGTTTCCTAGTCATTCCATCCCACTGGATTTTTTTTTATAACACACACATATATACATACGAGGGGGGGACCCAAAAATAAACAGAAATATTTTTTAAAACGTGTTTAATTTAATTTTCTGTACATCCTTCAAAGTACTCTCCATTGGCGGAAATACACTTATCTAACCGCTTGTTCCATTGTTCAAAACATTTTTTAAATTCGTCTGAAGTAATGCCCATTAATACTCTGGTTGTTTCTTGTTTTAGCTCTTTGACGTCAGCAAAATGCCGTCCTTTCAAGTCTTTTTTCATCCAAGGGAACAAAAAGAAATCACACGGAGCTAAATCCATAGAGTAGGGTGGGTGGTTCAGGGTTGTCATACCGTTTCAATAACAATAGTTTCTGCAACACTTTTTTCAAGAAGAAAACAAAGTTTAACTGCCGCGCGTTGCTCACGATAATCGACGACCATCGTAAAAAAAATGACGCTTGCACAAAACTACTTTTACAAAATTCACTGAACACAAGCACAACCTTCCAGACAGATAGCACTTGGCAGACTGACTTGTGAGGAGTGTAACTAGATCGCACTACCGGCTCAACCACATACTACAAGTACCAACCTAACAACAACAAAATTCCAGTTATTTTTGGGTCCCCCCTCGTGTGTATATATATATATATATATATATATATATATATATATATATATATATATATATATATATATATACAGTGGGATGCAAAAGTTTGGGAAACCTTGTTAATAGTCATTATTTTCCTGTATAAATCGTTGGTTGTTACGATAAAAATGTCAGTTAAATATATCATATAGGAGACACACACAGTGATATTTGAGAAGTGAAATGAAGTTTATTGGATTTACAGAAAGTGTGCAATAATTGTTCAAACAAAATCAGGCAGGTGCATAAATTTGGGCACCGTTGTCATTTTATTGATTCCCAAACTTTTAGAACTAATTATTGGAACTCAAATTGGCTTGGTAAGCTCAGTGACCCCTGACCTACATACACAGGTGAATCCGAGTATTTAAGGGGTCAATTGTAAGTTTCCTCCTCCTTTAATTTTCTCTGAAGAGTAGCAACATGGGGGTCACAAAACAACTCTCAAAGGACCTGAAGACAAAGATTGTTCACCATCATGGTTTAGGGGAAGGATACAGAAAGCTGTCCCAGAGATTGAAGCTGTCTGTTTCCACAGTTAGGAACATATTGAGGAAATGGAAGACCACAGGCTCAGTTCAAGTTAAGGCTCAAGTGGCAGACCAAGAAAGATTTCTGATAGACAGAAGCGGCGAATGGTGAGAACAGTCAGAGTCAACCCACAGACCAGCACCAAAGACCTACAACATCATCTTGCAGCAGATGGAGTCACTGCATCGTTCAACCATTCGCACTTTACACAAGGAGATGCTGTATGCGAGAGTGATGAAGAGGAAGCACAAACAGAGCCACTTGAGGTCTGCTCAAGCACATTTGGACAAGCCAGCTTCATTTTGGAATAAGGTGCTGTGGACTGATGAAACTAAAATGGAGTTATTTGGGCATAACAAGGGCGTTATGCATGGAGGAAAAAGAACACAGCATTCCAAGAAAAACACCGGCTACCTACAGTAAAATATGGTGGTGGTTCCATCATGCTGTGGGGCTGTGTGGCCAGTGCAGGGACTGGGAATCTTGTCAAAGTTGAGGGACGCATGGATTCCACTCAGTATCAGCAGATTCTGGAGACCAATGTCCAGGAATCAGTGACAAAGCTGAAGCTGCGCCGGGGCTGGATCTTTCAACAAGACAACGACCGAAACACTGCTCAAAATCCACTAAGGCATTCATGCAGAGGAACAAGTACAACGTTCTGGAATGGCCATCTCAGTCCCCAGACCTGAATAGAATTGAAAATCTGTGGTGTGAGTTAAAGAGAGCTGTCCATGCTCGGAAGCCATCCAAACCTGAATGAACTAGAGATGTTTTGTAAAGAGGAATGGTCCAAAATACCTTCAACCACAATCCAGACTCTCATTGGAACCTACAGGAAGCGTTTAGAGGCTGTAATTTCTGCAAAAGGCGGATCTACTAAATATTGATTTGATTTCTTTTTTGTGGTGCCCAAATGTATGCACCTGCCTGATTTTGTTTGAACAATTATTGCACACTTTCTGTAAATCCAATAAACTTCATTTCACTTCTCAAATATCACTGTGTGTGTCTCCTATATGATATATTTAACTGACATTTTTTATCGTAACAACCAAAGATTTATACAGGAAAATAATGACTAGTAACAAGGTTGCCCAAACTTTTGCATCCCAGTGTATCACAAAAATCACATTATGTGCAAAATTCAATAATGAACTCAAAAGTAGTGTATTTGGTTTGCAAACACTTTAAACAAATCAGGTGCTTTTGAACAGCAGTATTCCCTTTACACAGCAGCTTTTAAAATACTTCTTGTAAATCTCAACTTCAACATTAATGTAATCAAATCAAATCTAAAACTAAAGCTATTGGTCACTGCCAGGGCATTACCGTTTTCTCTAGTTTGTTATATTAAAAGAAGTTCCCCTCAGAGTCCAGAGCCACAATGATAACATTACAACAGGCACCGTCCGAGCAAAAGCAAGTTCACATTTCTAAATCGTTTTTCTTTTTTATCTGAACAGATACCATCAGAAACATTTTCTTTTATCAGGGAGCAACATAAACAGTCGTATGTTCAGTAGCAGCTCTTTGAGGGCTAATAGTTTTTCCAAAAAACTCTTTTCTAAAAAGCGCACTAAGCAATGGTTTCAAACATAAAGCAGCATAAAACTTCGGTTGCTGCCTGTTTATAACCTTCTGTCGGCGCCTGTTTGCAGACTGCGGCGGGTCAACGGTCAGCAGGAATGCACGATGGGCTGGCTGTCTTTATGAGACGGGTGTGTGGGGGTGGCAGTTGCTGTGAGACACACTATGGTTTGTATCTCCTGTCATCGTAAGTGTCTGTCCTCCCAGGACAATGTTGGTAAAAATGCACATTACACCTCTGAAAGAATAATGCAAGAGCTGCTGGATGTCTTAGCATCAGAAATAAAATCTAACATACTGAAAAATATACCCGGTGAAAATGTTTTGAGTATTCTGTGTGATGAAACCATGGACATCTCAGTTGTAAAACAATTAATTGTTGACATTAAATATGTTTGCCAGGTCACTAAAGAGGTCAGAATTAGTTTTGTATCAACCCGCTATATGATTGATGGCACAGCGGAGACTACTGTATAACCAACACACTGAGTGAGACTATGCACACTCTAGGCTTCGAAACTGCTAATCTGGTTGGACTAGGGTCAGATGGAGCGGCTGTTATGATCGGGAAACAGAAAGGTGTGGCAAAACTGCTTAAACATAAAACATCTGGACTCTTGGTCAACTGCCACTGTGTAAACCACCGATTGGCTCTTGCAAGTGCCCAAGCAGCAGCTGCTGTACCTTATTTAAAAAAACTGAATGACCTCTTAAGGCAGCTGTTCTATTTCTTCCAAAATTCTTCAGTTAGGATGATGGGTTTAACAGAAATTCAAAATATTCTGAACATTCCCCTGATTAAGCTGAAAATGGCCAGTGACACTAGATGGCTGTCTCGTGAATTTGCAATACAGTCACTACGACAGAGTATGAGGAGTGGCATAGCTGCACTGGAAAGGGAGACCACTGAATGAAATGACATCACAGCTGAAGGATTAAGCAGATGTATTAAAACGTACAATTTTGTTTCCTCTCTGATGATGCTTTGAGACATATTACCTTTTCTGTCCAACTTGCATAAGGATTGGCAAAGGCAAGATGTCAATCTTACCGAAATCGAGCCAATTTTGCTCGCCACAAAATTGTCCATCGTGGAGTTGAAAGACACTCCTGGGAGATATTTTCAAAGCCTTCATCATTGTCTGGCAGAAGAATGGTCAGATCTCCACGTTGTTTACACACAGAGTGATGTCATGTCATTCGATTTGATGAACACCTAGAGACAGTTGTCAAGCACCGAGATGCAAGATTCCCTGACATGACAACTATTTCCAGCTTTTCAAAAGTTTTCAACGCCGAAACTCACGATTCAAGTGAGTCTGCTGAAATTCTTTTCAATCATTGCTCCAAAAATGGTAGCTCTCCAATTTTAAAATATGAAAGTAGCAGGCAAGAATGGACAGTTGCATCAAAAATGATCAGAAGTCAATCATACAAAGACTTCAGTCCAAAGCAGATTTTACTCAAAATGACAATGACATCAGAGCTCAAAGAGTCGTTTCCAGATTTAGCCAGACCAGCTCGTATTGGGCTAGTGATCCCAGTGAGCACAGCTGAATGTGAAAGGGGGGTTTCTGTCCTTAAAAGGGTCAGGACATGTTTAAGAAATCGCATGAATCAAAGCACGCTAAATTAAGTTTTTAATTAATAAAGAACTTTAACATGGCCTTCTCATAACTTCACTTTAATTTAATCCTGATACTCTGTATGTTCAATTCATCATAATAACTATTCATGGTGGCTCTAAAATCCATACTGACCCCAACTCTCTCTTCTGTTTCTTTTTCCGGTGGCCTGTGCCACCACCACCTACTCAAAGCATCATGATGCACCAACATTGATGGACTGAAAGCCAGAAGTCTACGTGACCATCATCATCAGGTCCTTCCATGAGAACCCTAAATACAAAGAGGACTGTTTGACTTATGTTAGGTAGAATGCCCAGAGGGGCCTGGGTGGTCTCTTGGTCTGGAACCCCTACAGATTTTATTTTTTTCTCCAGCTTTTGGAGTTTTTATTTTTGTTTTTTCTGTCCACCCTGGCCATCGGACCTTACTTATTCTATGTTAATTAATGTTGACTTATGTTTATCTTTTATTGTGTCTTCTATTTCTCTATTCATTTTGTAAAGCACTTTGAGCTACATTTTTTTGTATGAATATATGCTATATAAATAAATGTTGATTGATTGATTGATTAAATACAAAGAGGACTGTTTAATTTATGTGAGGTAGAATGCCCAGAGGAGACTGGGCGGTCTAATGGTCTGGAACCCCTGAAGATTTTATTTGGAGTTTTTTTGTTTTTTCTGTCCACCCTGGCCATCGGACCTTACTCTTATTCTGTGTTAATTAATGTTGACTTATTTTATTTTTCTATTCTTCATTATGTAAAGCACTTTGAGCTACTGTTTGTATGAAAATGTGCTATATAAATAAATGTTGTTGTTGTTATTGTTGTAAATAATCTCATGCTGATCTCCTTGGAGGGCCCAGATCCTGGGGACTTTGATTATGGGAAAGTTACAGACAACTGGGTCTCTAGGAAGAAAAGAAGAATAAGTATTTAACTGAAGACACCTTCTGCATATGCAAATTGGCTTGGAAGAATATTTAAAAAATTTTCTTCATTAGGTTTCCCATACTTTTTTTTTTATTGTTTTCACTTTTCTTCCCAACAGTGACAATACTTGTGCCTCTTGGTTTATGTCATAACAATTGTTATTTTAAATTATTGTTAGGGTTGCAGGATCCTGAATTGGATACTTCTTAAATTTAAAAAAAAATATTCTGGCACAGGGCGGCACGGTGGCGCAGTGGTAGCGCTGCTGCCTCGCAGTTAGGAGACCCGGGTTCGCTTCTCAGGTCCTCCCTGCGTGGAGTTTGCATGTTCTCCCCGTGTCTGCGTGGGTTTCCTCCCACAATCCAAAGAAATGCAGGTTAGGTGGATTGGTGATTCTAAATTGGCCCTAGTGTGTGCTTGGTGTGTGGGTGTGTTTGTGTGTGTCCTGCGGTGGGTTGGCACCCTGCCCAGGATTGGTTCCTGCCTTGTGCCCTGTGTTGGCTGGGATTGGCTCCGGCAGACCCCCGTGACCCTGTATTCGGATTCGGCGAGTTGGAAAATGGATGGATGGATATTCTGGCACAAGTGTCAAACCTTAAAAAAGGAAGTCATATTGAGCATTGGAAAATAATTAATAATAATTAACCAATAAAAATAATGCACATTTAAATTTCCCCACCACCAAATTTCCCCGTCCCGCCCCCACCCGGCTACTTTTTCATGCCAGGAAAATGTCTGGGAGAACACTTCTCTAAGTAGTCCTCGAGGGCAGCAGCTCAGAATAGCTGATCCTAGAAGGTGTCGACGTTGGCCATTTTTCCTGTCTCTGACATGACTGTGAACATCTGTGCACCATTTAGTGTTTGGGAGTTTTAATAACTTACTATTTTAATTTTATAGAACGCACCTTAACAGTTTTTTGATTTTATTTCTTTACCATTTCCTTATGAGTCTTACTGACCAAAAAAGTCCAAAGGGAACAAATGGCATAATAATTTAATTGTGGTATATATGATTTATTGCCACTTTCTATAGTCAGTTTAGGTGGTTTTTTTATGCATTGTTTTTAAGCACAAAGCAGAAAAAATAAAATGCTAGTGGAACTAAGAATACAGCAACATTAGATATGATTAAAAAAAAAAAAAGGTGGTGACAAATGAAGATATTTAAATGTTTTATATTATTAATTCTTGCCATTTTTAAGTGCATAGTTTTACTTATATTTTATCATTTTTGTAATTACAGTGGGTATAGAAAAGAATCTCTTGATCTCTGGGCAAGATCAGTGGGGAAAAAAAAACGCGGTCATTGATTACAACCGCAAGAATTTACGTGAATGAATATGAATAATGTTGCATCTGTGCCACAATGTTCTATAAGGTCATAAAATCAATAATTCCAAATATCATATATACCTATGTCTCTTTTTTTTTTGTCAGTGCAGATTTGACATCATGGGCCTTAAGGCGCATACTAATTCAGCGTAAGCAGGAACACTCAATAAAACTGAATTAAAAAAAATCAAATGACAATGAGATACGAATAAGGCAGATTAGACAGCGTTTGTGTGTCAGCTTTTATCCCTCCAGATCAGAGAATTTCAGAGAGTTTTGATTGTCTCAAAAACACCACTCACATCTACAGTTATTCCCAGTTTCAAATAAAAACTAACAGCACCAGATCCCTGGGTGGGGGGCACGGCAGTATGTATCGTGATTGTGACTGAGAGAATAAAGGTGGAAAAAAAAAAAAAACGGTAACTTTTACAAGTACTATACATGTAATACAGTGGCTGTTACAGACACAAATCAAATGTATGTGTTTATTGTATAATATTAACAACTAGCCAACCCGCGGCATACCATACGCTGCATAATCAGGCCGGTTTTTTAATAATTTTTAAGCACAAGGAGAAAATTAACATTTGAAAAATCGGTAATGTAATTAAGTAGCCAGAAAAGCAACATTGTAACAATGCACTGAACGAACCAACACACAATCGTCCGTGTGGCACTCAAGCGCAGAGGGTGGAACGGGAGGAGAGGAGAAGGACGTCCACTCCGCTCCCTCCGTCATGCTAGTCTGCTAATTTTTCATCCAGTATGCACTGCCTGCTCATGTGCCCACCTCTAACTCGTCACTCGAGTCGTTGTCGTCTTTGCACAGTCGAGATGCACCTGTGACTCACGTAGACTTTTCATTGCTCTGTGCGATTTTGGCTGACTTTCTATATATAATCCACCAAGACACCCGACCACGGTGGTAGCGAGGTGTGTACAAAGTGCAGGAACATCTAAGACGACGCATGTTTGTCGCGGATGCGAATTGTTGTATGTAGCGTGTAAAACAGTTTGCTATGGTGCACGCGGTCATGCGTCGTAACCGAAAACTCGTTTTTTAAAGACTGCTCACGTCATTGTGTTTTAACCTCATTTGTAAAGGAATGTTTTAAGGATCCCATGGGATACCCCTCGCAAACCGTTTTACACGCTGCATACAGCGATTCACATCTGCGACAAATATGAATCTTCTTAGATGGTGCTGTCGCGTCCACCCACGCTCTCGAAGCACACACACTGTCTGGTCATGTGTCCGCTCGCAAAAGCAACTAACAGAGACCCGGCCACCAACTGTAAGACCATGGGATACCCCTCGCAAACTGCTCTACATGCCACATACAGCGATTCACATCTGCGACAAACAAACTGTTTTACACACTGCATACAGCGATTCACATCCACAACATGATTTTTCTTAGATGGTCGTGTCACGTCCACCCTCGCACTCGAAGCATACACACTGCCTGGTCATGTGCCCGGTCGCAAGAGCAACTGACATGACAGAGACCCGGCCACCAAGTCCAAGACCATGGGAAACCCCTCGGAAACTGTTTTACACGCCGCATACAGCGATTTACATCCGTGACAAACATGCCTCTTCTTAGATAGTCCTGCCGCGTCCACCCTCGTTCTCGAAGCATACACACCGCCTGGCCATGTGGTGCCTCTGTGTGAACCGGTCGGGCACAGAGAAAGTCAGCTGCTGAGAGAGCGTCTCGACTGTTGCAGGGCCTGCATTGGTGAAGCAGGTGAGACGGTAATGAAACAGAGGCAAAGGGCTTATTGGTTTTTAAAGACTGCTTCCTTCATTGTGTTTTAACCTCCGTTGTAAAGGATTGTTTTAAGGATCCCATGGGATACCCCTCGCAAACTGTTTTACACGCTGCATATAGCGATTCACTTCTGCGATAAACATGCCTCTATAAACAATCAACGTGGCTCAGAGGTGCATGTGGACTCTACGACATACGAACATAAATGACGCCGTTTTTCCTGTGTCGTTGCGTCCGAGTTGTTGGCCGTGGTTCTGCGAGTTGTCGTCGTATCTTAGAGTTGGTGGGCATGGCTCCTTCCTGTGTGCGCCATGGGCGTCTTCCCTTAGAGAATTATATATATAGATAATCACTACTCAAAACGGTAAATATACGAGGCAGTCAGGATCGAACCGGGGGACTCTTGATTATAACTCAGCAATATCTACCACTGCACCACGGAAGCTATTGTATCATCCTTGAACCTTTTGTGAAAGTGTTTATTTGATCTTTGCACTTCAGGCTTTACACATTACATAGTTTATGTCTACATTTTGTCATTTATTACTGAAAAACGTTTCAGCTTTAACGATGTATTTTTTGGGTACGTTAAATGCACTTATTTTGTTTAAAGACTATGTGCACTTTAGTTTGTATTGTATAATGTATAAAAACCATTTGATTATTTTCAAATTCATATGTTTCACTGGTTGTTTAAATTTGATTATTACTAATTTTAATCGTGTTAATGCAGAGACATCAGGGTGACATTCACAGGTGGACAGACGTGATCAGATGAGGCAAGACATGCACTGGAGCCCAGAACAGGATGTGCAACCACAGGTCGCAGGCGTCAGAATAGTCAGGCATGAAATAATCGTGACTTATCGAAAAATAAATTGAATAATTAGTCGACTACCAAAATAATCATTAGTTGCAGCCCTAGTGTAAATGTACATTGCATGTTCTCCTGGTATCTACTCAATTCCTCCATCTTTTTCTCATACCCCCCACCTGTGTCTGCTGTCTTAATCTCTGTCTGGTGTGACAGAGTGTGGATGTGTGTTGTCACACATGTGCGTCCCAGGTTTATTATTTTCCGAGCTCATCAGATGTATGTAATAACCCTCTGGGATGATAGGAGGCACTTTTGCTAACATTATCATCTCCTTGTTCCTCAACATCTCCGGGAAGAATGCCCAGTGTCAGCGACTAACCCTGCCCCCTTCTCAGCCAAGTTCAATAAAGCTGGGCATCCCTGGATGGTGGTGACTCACTTTGGTTTTTGAGCTAGACCGAGAGCCCCTAAATGTCAGAGCCGCTCGACTAAGCAGCATTTCCAGATTAGAGAACGCTACAGGATGAGAGCTTTGTTTTGCACCATTACACATTTCTTCGTTTTCAATTGGTTTTTGATTCCACTTTTGTTTTGGATCCAATCTTTACTCTCGCAGCGTGCCCTGCTGTGGATTGACATACATTCTAAATTTGATGTCTGCCTCACTTCAAAAGGTGTCTGTGACACCAGGGGTCAAATTTATAAAACTTGCGTATGCATAAAAAAAAAGGCTTGAAATTTGCAGTGTTCCACTCAAACGTTGGGATTTATAACAGGAAACCCAACAGGAGAACAATCATATATTTACGGTAACGGACTCATAAAGACACAAATTTTTGGAGAACCTAAGAAATGATGAGACCCTTAATCAAGCAGGGAGCCAAACCCGCAGAAGAACGACTCACAGATATCAATTATTCATATCACCAAGCGGCTATGATAATGTACATCCATCCATCATGCTATATCCCAACTACAGGGTCACGGGGGTCTGTATAATGTACATTGTCTGAGAAACATATTAAAACTCAAAATGATCACTATGACGTAGAGACCATTTTATGATGGCTAATGTTGTGTATTTAAGCTGAAGAATTTTTGTTTTTTTAGCATATTGTCCCTTCTCAGGCAACTGGTGCTACATCCAACTTTCAAATGGTGTGGATAATAATAATAATAATAATAATAATAATAATAATAATAATAATAATAATAATAATAAATTTTATTTATATAGTGCCTTTCCCATGCTCAAGGCACTTCACAGAGTTTAAGAAAGAACGGCAGGGTATAAAGTATATAGCATCATACTAAACCAGATAAATAAAAAAGAGTAAGAGAGTAAATTCAGAGAAAAAGCCTAACAGACAACATAATTGATGGTCTCACACACACATAGAGGTTACATGAGCATCTTGACATGGAGGTAAACTGAGAGAAGGGTAATAAAGTCAAGTAGAGCTAAAAGCCTTCCTGAACAGATGAGTTTTAAGTTGTTTTTTAAAAGAATTCATGGAGTCAGCTGGCCTGACTAATTTCGGTAGGTCATTCCAGAGTCTGTGCACTATACAGCTGAAGGCCCTGCTGTCACCCATGGAGTGTAGATTAGTGGGGGGCACAACAAGATTGTCAGAATCAGAGGACCTTAGTGGGCGGACAGGCACGTAGTGATGGAGAAGGTCACTGATGTAGTTTGGCACAAGGCTTTGTAGGTTATTAGTAGGATTTTGTGTTCGATTCTGTAAGACACAGGGAGCCAGTGAAGGTGAAGCAGGATTGGTGTGATGTGCTCGCTGTTGCTGGTTTGAGCAAGGACTCTTGAAGCCGAGTCGAAGGGGCACCTACCAGTAGGGAATTACAATAATCAGTGCAGGATGTGATAAAAGCAACAACATGTTTCTCAGTATTAGAAAAGGAGAGGAAGGAGCGAACACGGGATATGTGACGGAGGTGAAAGTAAGAAAGTTTCTTAATGTGATTTATGTGGGCGGAATAAGAAAGGGAGGAAACAAAAATTACACCAAGATTCTTTGCAGTAGAGGCAGGGCTGATGAGATCACCTCCAAGATGGACTGGGAAGGAGCTCATTTTTTTTAAGTTTCACTTTAGTCCCAATTTGCAGGAGTTCAGTTTTGTTGCAATTTAATTTTAAAGAGTTCTGCTCCATCCAGGTTTTAATTTCACTAAGGCAAGTTGTGAGCTGAGAAAACTCTGATGAAGTTCCACTTTTAATATTGAAGTAGAGTTGAGAGTCATCTGCATAAAAATGATAACCCAGTTCAAAGCAATGAATAATATGGCCAGGGGGAAGCATATAAATACAGAAGAGAAGAGGGCCGAGGACAGAGCCCTGAGGAGCTCCTTGTGTGACTGGCGCCGAGCTGCATCTGCTGTTGCCAAGACTAACAAACTCTTGCCTATTAGTCAGATAGGACTTGAACCACTGGAGGGCAGTGCCAGTGATACCCAGCATATACAGTGACCCCTCGCTATATCGCGCTTCGACTTTCACGGCTTCACTTCATCGCGGATTTTAAATGTAAGCATATCTAAATATATATCACGGATTTTTCGCTGGTTCGCGGATTTCTGCGGACAGTGGGTCTTTTAATTTAAAGTACACGCTTCCTCAGTTGGTTTGCCCAGTTGATTTCATACAAGGGACGCTATTGGCAGATGGCTGAGCAGCTACCCAATCAGAGCACGTATTACATATTAACTAAAACTCCTCAATTATATACGATGTGCTTCCTGCACGGTGCTTGATTGTTTGCTTTTCTCTGTCTCTCTCACTCTCTCTGCCTGACGGAGGGGGTGTAAGCAGAGGGGCTGTTTGCCTAGGGGATACGGACACTCCTCTACAAAATGCCACTTTAATGCGGTGCTTCGGCATACTTAAAAGTACATATTGATTTTTTGATTGTTAGCTTTTCTCTCTCTCTCTCTCTGACATTCTCTGCTCGTGGCACGCATTCTTTGAAGAGGAAGATATGTTTGCATTCTTTTAATTGTGAGAAAGAACTGTCATCTCTGTCTTGTCATGGAGCACAGTTTAAACGTTTGACTAAAGGGTGTTATTTCATGTCTAGAGGGCTCTAATAATGTTAACAATATGGGAGAGTTTATAAGGGCTTAAAATATATAAAACTAACCATACAAACATATGGTTTCTAATTCACGGATTTTCTTCTATCGCGGGGGGGTTCTGGAATGCAACCCCCGTGATCGAGGAGGGATTAGTCAAATGCTGCACTGAGGTCTAACAGAATTAATATGCTGGTTTGTCCAGAGTCTGCTGCCATAAGCAAATCATAATCATTACCCATAGCAAAGCAGTTTCACAGCTGTGCTGCGCCCTGAAACCAGACTGAAAGGCTTCCATCAAGTTATTAGTGGTTAAGTAATTGGTGAGCCGGGAGGCTACAACACGCTCAGGAACTTTTGACAGGATAGGTAAGTGGGAAATAGGCTGAAAATTGTTAAGATCATCAGCATCAAGACCAGCCTTTTTTAACATTGGGGTTACAGAAGAGATTTTAAAAGTGAGCGGCACAGAGCCAGTGTCAAGGGATGAGTTTATTATTGTTGTAATAGTCGGGATTATGGCATGAAGGCAGGATTTAAGAACTGTGCTGGTGATGGGGTCCAGTACACAAGTAGTCGGCCTCATCTTACAGGGCAGTTTATTACCAAAAGCAGATGTGACTGGTGAGAACTTAGAGAAGGAGCTGGATGGAGTAGGAAAACAGGGAGAGATATAAACAGATGATGGAGTTATGTTAGTTGAATTATTTAGGTCTTTAATTTTGTTACGGAAAAAGTGGAGGAATTTCTCACAGACTTCAGTAGAAGAGGTAGTTGGGCACCTACACATACATAAAAGCTAAAAGGATTATGCCAACATAAAAAGGAAATGCAGCAGCCATTTCTGATTCTTCTAGCATAATCAGAGCAAATTACTGTCACCATACTTCACTAAGGGTACCCAGAAAGAATGAAGCTGCTTTTCTTAAATGTACTCAGTTTCATTCTATACTGCTCCAAAAAAACTAAAAGGCATACTTTTGAATGAGAATATAGCATCAAGTCAGTGAACTTGTGAGCTATTGATCTGGTCAGTTAACTAGCAGAGGGGCCTGTTAATCAGTTCCGCTGCTTTGGTGCACTAGAGGGGCAACAATGAGACGACCCCCAAAACAGGAATGAATGCTTTCACAGCTGGAGGGAGGCCACTGACATTTCTCCCTCCTCACCTGTTTTGTCACTCATTTTGCATTTGTCTACGGTCAGTGTCACTACTGGTAGCATGACGACATACCTGGACCCTACAGAATTTGGTGAAACAGCTAGTCCAACTTCTCCAGGATGGCAGGCACATCACTACATGCCTCCCATTGCCAGAAAGTTTGCTGTGTCTCCCAGCACAGTCTCAGGGGCATGGAGGAGATTCCAGGAGACAGACAGGCAGTTAGTCTAGGAGAGCTGGGCAGGGCCCCTCGTAGAAGGTCCTTAACCCATCAGCAGGACCCACTCTTTGGGCAAGGAGGAACAGGATGAGCCTACAAAATGACCTCCAGCAGGCAGGCAGAACACTGGTGTGAATGTCTCTGACCAAACAATCAGAAACAGACTTCATGACAGTGGCCTGAGGGCCCGACATCCTCAAGTGAGCATACCATGGAGCGCAATTGGCATTTGCCATATAATACCAGAATTGGCAGGTCCACCACTAGCAGGCACCCTGTGCTTTTCACAGATGAGAGTAGGTTCACCCTGAGCACATGTGACAGACGTGAAATGTTCTGGAGAAGCCGTGGAGAACGTTATGCTGTCTGTAACATCGTTCAACATGACCGGTTTGGTGGTGGGTCAGTGATGGCATATCTGGGGAGGCATATCCATGGAGGGACACACAGACCTATACAGGCTAGAAAATAGCGCCTTGACTGTTATTAGGTATCGGGTTGAAATCCTTTGAACCCCCTTGTCAGACCAGATCCTGGGATCCTCCTGGTGCACCACAATGTCCGGCCTCATGTGGCGAGAGTATTAAGGCAGTTCCTGGAGGATGAAGGAATTGATACCATCGACTCTTCCATCCACTCCACCACGCTCACTAGCCTGACGTCAATCAAATAGAACACCTCTGGGTGGGACATGCCGTTTCAGTCCATCCAATGTCTCAGACTGTCCAGGAGCTCAGTGATGCCCTGGTCCAGATCTGGGAGGAGACACCATCCGTTGTCTCATCAGGACATTGTCAGGCATGCATACAAGCACGTGGGGTGGGGGGAATACAATCTACTGAGTACCATTTGGAGTTGCTGCAATGAAATTTCGGCAAAATGGACTAGCCTGTCACATTATTTTTTCCTTTCATTTTTGAGGTGTTTTTGAATTCAGCCCTCTGTAGGTCGATCATTTTCATTTCCATCACACGATGTACCATCCTTTCATTGCTAACACATTACCATATCAGTAGAGATATCCGACATGATTTCCCCCCCCCCTATTAAGATCTGATGCGTTTTCAAAGTGTTCCTTTAATTTTTTTGAGCAGTGTATTAATGCACACGTCATCTTTGATGCCAAGATGAGGCTGACAGTTGTCACTTGCAATGCAACATAAAAAAGGGCATCTTCAAGAACAGATGCCATCCGCAAATTGAAATCAGAGAATGTACGTTTTTATTCTTCCCGTTACTCGTATAATCTGTTTCTTTTGTTTGTTTCTGACACCTGCACTTAAGCCACCAAATAAAAGGTTCTTTGCGAGCCTCTGATTTAGAGACGAAAGGTTCTCTCTCATGCTGTTGGATGCGTCTTGAGGCTGGACTACCAGCCAATGAAGGTCTGCAGCATCCTGATTGCATATGTGTATGAGGTTCATTAGTATGGTCCACATTCAGTACGGTTGTTTCAGGGCGGAACTGGGCAGGGTCACAAATGCAAATTTACAAATTGAACATGGTTTATAATGGGTAAATGGTGTAAAAATGTGCTCACTCTAGGCTTTGTAAATGTATTTTTTTCATTTTCACCATTTGTGTATTTTCAGGCTTGAATTCGCACAAAGTTTTATAAATGGATGGATGGATCTGAGAAGTGGAGCTGATGAAATGTGTCTATCAGCCGAAACTCAAGTTCAAGCCCCTCCATGTCCAGTGGTCACAATTGCTCCCTCACTCTTACTTAATCTCAGTGCTCTTGAGAATTCTCATTTTCTTATTGTTCCTCTCATTTCACCCCAAATCTTTAATAAGACCCTGCAGTTAACATGTCATCTTTAATGATGGACTCAACCACATAGCTTCATCTTAGTCTGTTGACATTCACCTACACCACGATGGAGTAACAGAGAGGAGATGAGTAGACAACTATCTAAAAGAAAAAGTAATCTGGGACATGAATTTGGGTTTTCCATTTTTGTTTTGATTTATTTAACGCAATTCTGATGCCTTAGAAATCTGGATTAAATTCAACACCACACCTACCTGTACCATCTCTTACATTATTAAAGGACAGTGGTGCAGTAGCTAGAACAGCCGCTCATGGCTTGAACCTGTGGATTTGCACTGTAATAATAGATGAGCTATGGGGTGGAGTGAGTTTGCTGTCCAACATCAACTGGAATCTACCCGTTCAGTTTAGTTTATGGGTTTGGGGCGGAGTGGTGGCTCTGAGACTAGGGATCTGCACTGGCAATTGGAAGTTTGCTGGTTCGAACCCTGTAAATGCCAAAAGTGACTCTACTCTGTTGGGACCATATCCTGCAATAGCTCCGTCCTGGGTATGATGTTAATCTGCATCCAGCTCTGCTTGTAGGCTATCCAACCTGCATGGAAAAACCTGGGGGTTGGTGGCAGAATTGGCACTCCAGCCACCATAAAAAGCCTCACCCTGGTTCCATTCCATCTGAACTAGTGTGGTGCCTAAGTGACACCCATCATATGGCTGCACTCGGGTCCTAATCTGTGATCCTGAGTTGGTTTGTCATGTGGTGGGTGCAGCAATGATCTCTATATAAGTGCCTACTCCTAACCTCCTCCTTATGGGTTCATGATTCTGGAGTCACATTCGACACCCAGATGTTGTCCACATGGACCTCACATGTTCTCTGTATGTCTGCACAAGTCTTCCTCAGGAAACTCCAGTTCGTCTCTGAAGTTCTCTGAAAATGTGCAGTCATGTGGACTGGGGACTGTAAACTAGTTCAATGTGGGAGTCAGTGGGCAGTTAAGGGGCCTGAGATGGACTGGACTGGCACCCCCTATAGACCTGCTGTCTGATGTTGTTGCTCCTTAATGTGCAACTCTCAACTGAATTAACAGTGTTTGAGAGAATAATGGGATTTTACATACCGGTATATACTTTAGTTTAACATGTATGCTGAATCCCTTAACTTTCCCAACATGTTCTATAGGTGTACATTATATAATAATCAGCTTAAAGTTAGTGCTGTGTTTAACAAATCCACTTATGGAGTAAATGTCTTTCTTTGTGAGGAGGAGAGTTTGTGGACACGATCACCACGGACAAATCACTCCATCTGAATGGTACCTGCACAACATTAGAAAATGAAGACTTGTGACCAAAATCTTGCCAGCAGATTTAGCTGTAAGGTGGAAGGATTTTACGATTTGTTATTTGTGTGTTACAAAACTTGGTGCAGGAAAAGTCATATACTGGATTCTTTCAGTTTCTTTGAGCTCACACAAACATTAACATTTTACTAATTGTTAGGTCAGTTATTCTCAGTTGTTATGCACCTAAGTAGTTCATCTCTAATTGTGTATCTTGCTCTGATTTTGCCACAACAAACAGAAGTAGAACTTACAAAAGAAGAAGAAAGGTGAAGGTTTCATTATATTACTTACTTCTTCCCACACTCATTGATGAATTCCGTTCATCTGCTTCTCTCCCGATTCCTTCACCGACTTTTTCTTCAAACTCAGTTATCTCAGATTTCAGTCCCACCGAATTCTGCTGGGTGGTCAGTTGTCCCACATTAGTGACTAAAGGCTGTGAACTGAAATGAGATTCTTCACAGATATCTTCCTTAGAAATATTCCCAGTTTCATGCTTTTGCAGTTCAAGACTAACTGACAAATTTTCTGAATCCTCAACTTTAATTTCAATAATCTTCTCCTTGCACTCCTCCTCTTTAAAAACTGAAATTCTTCTTTCACAATCCTCCACCTTCACACATAAATATTCCGGTGCACCCCACTCATGGTCCTCTTGTTTAATAGGCTCCAGTCTTTCATCTATGCCACCCTCTTTGGCTAACTCCATGTCCTGTGTGAAACTCTTCCCTACCCACAAATATATGTTGCTCTTTTCTAGAATTTCGTCATCACATAGACAGCCCTGGCCTGGATGTCAGACACCTCCTGGTATGGCCATGTGAAATGGATGGAGGCTTCTTTTAATCTATCAAAATAAAAGAGGCATAATTAATTCATAAAGGTGTCAAAAATAACTTGAGCACAATTCCAGTTTAACACTAGAATCCCTGAAGCCTACGGAAAAACTTGTAATCTCTGGCCATCTTAAATTCGTTAGCACCTCTCCTCACTAGCGTCTTTTGTTTTGCAAATCTGTCGATCAGCACAGGCAGAAAACAGCCTGCTATCCCATCCCATCCCAGCTCAAGTCTCTTTATCGTGGTGTGAGATGCCTGGAGTTGTATTAGGTAAATAATATATTGTTTTTTGGAATACATACATTTCATGCGTGTTCCATGTCTACAAAGATCTGTGTAAGTGTAGGATGACACAAAATGCAAGGCAAGAAATACTGAACACATAACTAAAACAGAAACGTTTTCCATGTTATACTAATAATGACACAAAGTGAATATGTGAAGAAGACTTTACTCTAAATATCAAATAAACACGTGTGCTTTTATTCAAGAATATAACCAAAGAAAAAAAAAAATCATTCAGTTTACATGTTGCTGTCAATGAGTTCAAAACCCAAGCTCAAATGTCAAACGATAGAAAGCTGATTATGTATTCTTGGATGGAGCAGAGGTAAGAACTGCAGCCTTATAACCAAAAGGTTCCGGGTTCGAGTCCCCGGGCAGTCTGCAGTTTGAGTAGTGAGCTGCTATTATTATTACTATCTTCTTATATGATACACTACCGTGGCTGTCCGTTTGTCTGTCCAGGATTTTAAATCACCTGTAACTCGCAAACCGTTTGACCTAATGACCTGAAATTTGGCACACATATACTACGTGACTTCTACTGTCGGGTTTCGGGGTGATGATTGACCTCCAAGTTTATTCCTCTTTTTATTTTATTGTAGAATCAACTTTCTGCAGTCTACAGTAGGACGGCTGTGCGTACTGACGCCATTCTTATCCCTACCACCTTCGCCATCACTTCCCCTACAACTTCATATCTTAAATCATTCTTGAGGCAGATTGAAGACTTAATTGCCAGCTTAAGTGAAAAATTAAGAAAAATGTACTAAGTAATTGCAAGGCAAACACTGACTTAATCAGTTTTACCGCGACAAGATGCCAATGGAATAAGAGAAGCTTGTCGCTAGGGTAGAGAAAACAAGAGCTGCTCAGAAGTGGTAAGCACATCAACCTTTGAGCAAACAAATGCTAAATGCACAGAGAAAGAGCACGAAAACTATGAGTCAAGTGTATTTGTGCAGTGCGCCGTTACTGGTAATATAATACAAACATACATTTGAGTTGAATCTGTAACACCCGGTTTAAATTTTGGATGCTTGTAAAAGTTAGCACTTTTTAATTATTCAGTTTTATTCTCTCAGTGACGTTCACGTAGTGCAAAGAACTTGCCTCTCCCTCTCTGAGTTGATGACATTTATCTCCATTCTTTTCACAAGAGCAGCGATGACCACCATAACATCAGACAGCTTCTTCACAGAGTTTTTGCTGGCTAATTGACTGTTGCACCTCAATAAAACTCTGCTTGGCACCATAAAGTAAAATGGGACCTCCACCAGCAGCTAAATTCACTTCAGTACATGAGCGGCTCTTCACGCTAGTGTTTAGATCTGGACGGTGTATGTACCCAAAAAAGAAGTCTAACTGCATTCTTGTACCATTGTTTGTGGCATTACACGTGTAATTTGTGAGCATGCCCTTGTCAATCAAACAGAGGATGCTATCTGAATAAATAAATCAAGATAAAGAACATTCGATCTGGCTTTTATATAAGTAACATATAAATGATTCTGATGTAAAGAACATCTTAGAACATAATCACAAACAGGAGTTTGCCTGATACGTTGGCGAGCTCTGTAAGCCGTGCTGTATCTTTGAAGGACAGGTGTTCTTATATGTGAGTGGACGTTTCTTGTGGTGAGGGCTTCTGTTCTCTTTCTCCGATCTGAGCTCACCTCTGTTATAGCTCGTCTTTATTTGAAAACAGCAGTGTCAGATCAGGGCAAGCGTGAATGCGACTGACAGAATAAAACTGAATAAAAAAAAAAAGCTAACCTTTTCAAGTACCATACATTTACACCGGCTGTTACAGATTCAAATCAAATGCATGTTTTTATTGTATAATAGTGACAATAAGAGCAGCTCACTACTAAAAACGTTTAATTTGGGACACGTGAAGACTCAAACCCACGACTTTCTGAATAAGAGTCAGCAGTTCTTACCACTGCACTACCAAGGCAGTCGCTACAACGACATACACTAACCCGATTTCTTTTTCTCCGGTTATAGTCTTGAATAAAAGCGCACTTGTTTTGTTATATTTGTACCTTTTGTGAAAGTGCTTATTTGATATTTGGACTTCAGTCTTCACACATTATACACTTCACGTCAAAATTTTGTCATTAGTACCAAAACATGAAAAAAGTTTGTCTTTTAGGTATGTGTTCAACATTTCTTGCATTTCCTGTCATCCTATACGTACGTACAGTAGATCTTTGTAGACATGGAACACACATGAAATGCACGTGTTCCAAATAACAATATATCTTTTAGCCTATACAGCTCTAGGTACTACTTTACTCCCTGATAAACCAGACTTGAGCTGGGAGAGGTTTTTGCATTTCTGCGGTGGTGGGAGGGTGTGTGGTATTACCGTGTGGTCACGTAGGAACAACAGAAAGAGGCAGAGGTTAGGAGCGCACGCTGATACAGTGCATTGCTGCACCCACATAGAAAAAAATAAGGCAGTGTGCCCCGTGGTTACTCTCTCAGGTGGGCATTAGCATATCATAATCCCTTGTACCAATAGCATGAGTTTTCTGCATTTGACTTATACGACCAACATTATAAAATAGCAGAAATTATACAGTAAAATCAAGTCCCAACTTATTCGCAGGAGACATGGAACACACATGAAATGCACGTGTTCCAAATAACGATATATTTTTTTAGCCTATACAGCTCTAGGTACTACTTCACTTCCTGATAAACCAGACTTGAGCTGGGAGAGGTTTTTGCATTTTCTGCGGTGGTGTGAGGAAGTGATAGCTGGCTGCTTGCTGCTTGGGCTTAACAACACATTTACAAGACAAAAGTTGCTGGATGGAGAGGTGTGATCGGATTTAAGGTGGGCCGAATTAACACTTTTTTTTGTAAACTTTGGTAAATCTATTGTTAAAGGACTGCTAAAGACCCAGCAAGCAAGCCAGAGTCAGGTGGTTGGTGGACAAAGCTTGCTGGGAGGTTTGGAGGAGAAGAGAATTGCGATTATTGTGTTATTTGATTGTGTTAAGGTGCTTAGGGAACACTGTGCAAAAAGAAAACAATTAAAAATACCTCTTAGTGTTTTTACCTGGTGTTCTAAGTGTAAGTCTTTTGGGTTTAAAGGGGCAACAGTGTCACCTAATGTCCACAATATCAAAAGCTATTTTTAAACAAACACAAGTTGTCCATAGAGGGAAATTGCAACAATAGTTCATAATGGAAGAGAAGCAATATATAATTCATTATGTGACTGAAAAAATAATAACCAGTTAAATTGTGAAATGAAAATGAGAAAAATAGCATGCTTAATTCAGCCCTAAAGACACAACCTACCATGAATCTCGGAAGAACAACAAAGTATTACCAGAATATTCTCATTATGGTAAACTACTGTGGAACTGAAATAAAAACTTAGAACTGTCAGTTGTAATTCGGCATGCCCAGTTCAGATAGTGTCATCTTGTAAAGTGGAATGTGGCTCAGTAATGACATCATCACATACTCTGTAAATCACCATAAACCAGAGTAGCAGGAATGATGTACCGTATATACTCACGTATAAATTGGGTCTTGAAACCCGAAAAATCGATCATAAAATCAGACCCCGACTTATACGACACTGTGGTATAGTGGGTCCACAGCTCACTGTGCAAAGGCCAATTCATTTTAAATAAATGATCACCGCGCTCGCGGCTTAGCGAGGGTACGTTGGGCCATAGCGGGCCATGGGGCATTCCGTAGGGTGTGGGCGTTTCTCACCGAGTGCACAGGTGTGGAACTGCCCACATTCGTGATTGTCCCATGGCTAATGCTGCAGCTGCTGTGGCCCGCGTCATTTTAAAAAGTGCGAGGCGGCTGAGAGGGGGATCAGAGAGAGAAAGGAAAGGAAAGAGGACGGAGGTTACCGGGAGCAGATGAGGAGGCAGGTCGGTGAGAGAGAGAGAGCCGCGAAGAGTGTGCGGGTGAGCGAGTGAACGAACAAGCGCTCACGGGCAGCTGCAAGGGCCTGGGATGTTAGGCCTACACCCAGGCGTTGGAGTTAGATGTCGCTCCCGCTGAGCGATCAGGTAGCGGGAGTGACCAAGGGAAGGCGACTGGCCGCAGAGAAGCCAAGGAAAGGCAGCAGAAGTCGAGAGACTTGGTGATGGAATCCTCAACGTGGGCGACCTGGCCGTTGTGGAAATCCAAGTCTCTGAGGCAGGGATGAGTGCCGCCTGAAGCCAGGGTTCGGGAGGTCTCCAGTCTCATGAGTGAGAAGTAGAGGGCAGTTGCAGAGAGCGTCTCGCCTGCTGTAAAGCCCAACCGGGAGAAGCAGGTGAGACGCTACCAGAAAAGCACTGGACTTGTTGTTTTAAGAACTGCTTCCTAAAGAACATTTTAAACCTCTCGTTTTAAAGGATTGTTTTTTCTATTGTTTTAACTTCCACGTTGGTTTTTTTGGATTATTTATTTAATGAAGAACTTTGAGAACTGCACTTTATGAACACTGTTTTGTGTTTGACTGTCTTTTAATAAAAGCACTTTGCACTTTCAACCATCCCCTTGCTTAGATGTTATTGCCTCCGCTGACTAGCTCACTCGGTTTCATTATCGACGGTGTTGGGTTCAAGGGTTCCCAAAATCAGATGGGAGTGTGGAGCCAGAACCCACATCGTCACAGACACTTCATTTTTTTTTTTTTTTAAAACATCTTCTTGCCTCCTCCAATCTCGCATCGGTTTCTCAGACGCATCGAATTTTATTGCAGCAGCACAGTTATCAATTTGTTTTACTACTTCAACGACTTTTAATTTAAAGCCAGCTTCATATTTTCTTCTGATCGAACGCTGCATCGTAGATAAGGGATGCTCTTACGATAAAGGTGTATGAGGGTGGGAGATACAAAAAACACAAATCAGTCCAAATGTTGCTTCGGAATAGTTTGGGAATTACTGTGTGGTCATGTAGGCACAATAGAAAGAGAGAGAAGTTAGGAGCACATGCTAATACAGCGCATTGCCGCAACCACATGGAAAAAAAAAAAAAAGGCAGTGTGCTCCGTGGTTTCTCTCAGGTGGGTGTTAGCATATCATAATCCCTTGTACCAACAGCATGAGTTTTCCGCTTTCGACTTTTATGACCAACATTATAAAATACCAGAAATGATGTGGTAAAATCAAGTCCCAACTTATTCGCGGGAGAACTTATCCGCGAGTACATACGGTAGTTTTCGCGCATGTGTGGTCCAAATCGGGGAGCGACACGGCACTGTAAAGTAAGAAGTACAGTTACAGATATGCATGTTTAGGCAATCGGGTAGTAACTGGCGATGTTTTAATGATTCATTTCATTCAGTTCACCAAAATGATTAGCATTTTTGTATCACTAATTTGTTCACTTCTAAAACAAAAAGCTTACTGATATCATACAGAAGTAACGCTTAAATAAAATTATTAAAATAAAGTCATGCATGTTTTCATACATAACAGAGAACCATCTGGTTGCATTTTAATCTGGTTACTGCAGTCTACATGCCCAGAGCCTAATCAAATAAGCATTTTTTTTTTTTTGCCTAGATGTCGAAAGAAACAACATGTGAGTGCTCATCTTTTATGACTAAATAAATTTGATTTCAGTCTTGGATTAATCTCCTGCATTTTGCTTATTTTATATCTGGTACTTTCTGATGCAATCTCCCATTTATACAGAATCAGTGAATTGAACCGAGATTCACTGCACTGAGAGTCACTTGTCTGCAGTCCGTTCCTCCGTTCATTACACAAACCGATTCTTTTTGGTTTATACTGTACTGCAGGTTGTGAATGAACTTTCAGTTGTTCTCCAAATCAGTAGATGGAATCCTGGTTCATTCAGTCAGTCAGTGTACTGAGATGGTCACAGTCACTCAGTCAGAGTAAACGGAGGTGTTTGGTGTCATCGATCAAGTCAGTCATTGCCTTGTTGTCGTCACAACCATAGACATAGAATTACTAGACACCGCATGACCAGCAGCATCGTACGTCAAAGTCGCCGCCATATTGCGAGTGGCACTAATGTGGGGTAAAGTAATGGATAAAGATTCCTCACGAATGTGCTGCTTGGGATTGTACAAACCGCTGTACGCTCTAAACCAGATCTCGGGGGATTACATTTCATAGGAAAGGCAGAACAATTGTTTTGGTTATATTTGGCCATTAGAAAATCCTGTTTTATAATCTTAACTGTAGCTACGCCAGGCCAAGATAGCAAAGCTACGCATTTATGTGTTCAAGTGAGCCTCCAAACAACGTTTTGGCTAAACGTATTTAGTCACTAACTATGTAGATTGCTGTTAGCTGTTAACATTTCTCAAACTCTGAAGGTTTCCCAAAGAAACCCACCTCAGGAAATAGTGGGAAGTCAGGTAGCTCTTAGATGGTATTTGGAGAAAGCTGTCCTGTGATGTGTGCTGCGCTAGTTTGGTAACAGATGCTGTACCGGCGTCATATGATCAAAGCTACCACCTGCTCACATTAAAAAACAAAGGAGTTTTGATGATTCCTTCTGAGGGTCCAGTCAAGGTGGTCAAAGTAGCTGAGCGTGTTATCCGACAGTCGACATTAGGGCAAGCTGTCAGTGTATCTTTGACCAGTCAGTTTGTTCAGGCTGAGATTGGTTCAGATGGTGTGTTTTTTTTCTCAAAGAGCACATCAAGGAAACACAGTTTGAAATTGACAACCATCATTTCATGCTCATGTCTTTAGTTGTGTCTGTCTTCTACAAATTAAGACTGCACCATATTGCCAGACTGAATACTCTCAAATTACAGAGTGGCAACACACAGAAAAAGCTATGCAAGACAGTTCTGTTTCAAGGATTTTAGATCCCATCCTGTAGATATTTAAGTAACCACATTGTGTGTGTGTGTGTGTGTGTGTGTGTGTGTGTGAGAGAGAGAGAGAGTGAAATGTTTTCAGAAATTATTAAGCCAATTTGTATACAATAAATGTCATTGAGTGGATCATTTCACTGTTAAAAGAAAGAGCAGACTGCCAGTTGCAGTCTTACTATTTTGACTTTCAGAGACATTGGTCAAGTTTTCGTCTCAATAATTAATAATAATAATAATAATAATACATTTTATTTAATAGGTGCCTTTCTTAGCACTCAAGGTCATTTTACAATAAAATTAAACAACATTAGGAAAATTAAAACAAGAGAATGATAAATCAAAAAGCAATAATTAGCAAAGAAACAAAGATAACTGGCAGTAACAGTGCAAAATTCACAATTGGTACACCAGTTTGAAAAGATACGTTTTGAGGACAGTTTTAAAATGTGTTATTGAATCGAGCTAACGTTTATGAGAGGGAAGAGAATTCCCGAGTTGAGAAGCACAATGAGAGACGCTCGAGCTCCCATAGCACAGAGTTTGACGTGTGGTACAGAAAGTCGAGCTGCAGATGAGGATCTGAGTGAACGAGAGGAGTGCCAGTCTGGAGGAGATCAGTGAGGTTGTGGAGACCTTTAAATGTTCAGAGCGGTATTTAGTATTGTATTCTGTAGCGAACAGGGAGCCAGTAAAGTTGAGAGAGAATCGGTGTAATATGTGCAGTGGATTTAGAACAGAAGGTTATTATCCTGGTAGCAGAATTTTGAAGAAGTTGTAAGCGATGGATGCGTTTTTGTGGGATGTCAGATAGAATAGAATTACAGTAATCTATACGTGAGGTGACTCGGGCATTAACCGATACTTCAGTACTGTGTTGTGTAAGAACAGGATGAAGTCTAGAAATGTTTCGGAGATGGAAATGTTACTTTTATGTGAGGAATTATTTATTATTATTAATAAGAATAATAAAATAAATATTAATTTTTAACAATTGCTATTATTAGTGTATAAATGGACATAAATAATTGCATTTAAACGATTCGACAAAATCTTTTGTATGTAAATGATATGGTTTTAAGCGTTATTGTTTTTTCATCAGAAAACCCGGTTTCCGCGTCTACCTGCATCAGTTTAAAATGCGCTTTTGCCACTCGCAATATGGCTGATGCGCTGACGTATCGTGTTGACTGGGCAACACAGTGAATGCGGCGTCTTCCTATATAGGTCTATGGTCACGAGCGTTTTGTGTATACCGATAGGCTATTTCCTAAAGACAGCAGCCATATAAGTGAAGTTAGAATGACAGCTGCAGACTGTCACAGAATGTAATATAAACCGTAGTACGCACTGCGCGTGCCTCGAAAAGATTCGTGCGTTAATGTCATTGTGCCAGTACGTTCGTTCAGAGACCAAGCCATGTACAAAAGAACTTGTTCGTTCGTTTATTGCACATCACTAGCAGGACCTGCTGCCTCACCCGCCGCTTTTAGAGACGAGCCCCTTCATTGTCTCATTTTGAGAAGCTCCGAGTGAAAATACAAGTCCCAGAAGTTGCATGGATTCCTTTAAATGAAGGCACAACTATTTTTTCTACCACTCGAAAACACTTTACAGCACTCGGAAGCTTTGCCGAATTTGTATGTCACAGCAATGCGTCCCTCCACATTCTTGTGCGCGTTCATGTGACTCGGACAGACAGTAAATGCGGATTGTCAAGTCGGAAATACCACGTGAACCGATGAGCACGGAACAGACAGAGAGCTCCTGAACGCCACATTATGCATTAATAGCTACGTGACATTGTCTCCAGTGCACTGATAGTGTTACAGACGCTACGTCAAAGAAACCTCTTGTAAAATTCGAAGTCTCGATTTTTGTACTTTTCTCCACATAATAAATTCAGGCTGAATGACGAACACGGACGGGACGAGGGAGCGGCTATAGGTCCGTTTATACGCGAGCGCAGGCAGCTGCTGAGGCGCTCGCGCACAATGGATGCCCACGCCGGTCTGTCTGATCGCAGCCTGGAGGCTCAGCATGAACGTAAAATGCGGATTGGAAGTGGCCGGTTGGCGTTCATCGCCAAGACGGACGGACTGCCGCGACGTTCTATCTCTTCCTCGTCTATTCTTCATTTTTACTTCCCTTTTCACAGTATTTATCGCCCTCACGCCGCCCTTTGCTTTTAAGCCTTCCCGACATCGCTACTCCATTCTCCATTCCTCTTCCACGTGGCATTCCCTTTCCAGAGCGATGCTCACAATGCTTACCGATTACCTTTTGTTTCTTTCTTTCTTCTCTTCTTCAGATCGCCTTTATCTCTGATGTACACACATGTGTCACAAATAGAAGTCCGAGCAGCCCGCCAGCGGAATTAAACAAGAAGAAACCAAACGAGTCATCAAAGGGCGACTCTAAGAACTGCTGTTAAGACAAGGCATGCTAAGTGCGGAAACACTGCCATCTACTGGACGGAGGGATAATCATTCAGAAATGGTTTCCTCTAGTCTTTTCATTTCGAATAAATTGTACTGGTTTTATAGAAACGTATATTCTGAAAGTTGATGATTTGCATATATTAAAAGAAAATCATAAAGTATGTATGAAGACACGTATTATATATTATAAAGCACGTTAGTATAGTAAGGGTTATAGTTAGTCTTAGACCATGAAGGAGTTAATTAAGAATTTTTGCATAAAAGGGCGGCGTGCCTGCTCTTTTACTTGCTTTGTTTTGAATTTCTGTGAACGAAGGACATGGGTGGGCAAAGCCAGTCCTAGACGGCCGCAGTCGCTGCAGGGTTTTGTTCTAACCTAGTTGTTTAATTAAAAATCAATCCTTATCAATAATTAAATTTCATGGCTTGTTACTGCTTTAACTCTGCCGTATCAAGTCATTCTCATATTCTACATTTTTTTCCTTTCTAAAGATATCCTCCAAATGATTTTAAGTAGAAATGGGAAAATGATACCAAAGCGTCAAAGCGTGTTTCCATCAATCAGAAGCGTAGTGACTCGTATCACAGCGTCGGAGCTTGAGACGGAACACCGCTGTCACATGACCCGTGACGTTTGAAGCTCCGAACGTCATCAGTGCTTCACAGCGCCTTATTGGTTTGACAGCGTTTCGTCGGTTTGACAGCTTTGGCGCTAAATGAAAAGGTAGCTCATATAAAAGGCATCATTCTCATTCAGCAATGTTGGGTTGTAAGGAGAGAGAGATTTGGAGAGCTTTGGAGACAGATGGCGACTAACAGTGGCAAATGGCGTTCAAAAGTTAAATAATATAAAGGGACAAGGACTTTAGCAGAATAAAATGAACACAAACTTTTCTGACTTTTTACTGGTGACGTTAGACTGAAACAGGAGAGAGTGCTGCTTCACTTGCCCTTTTGAAAGCTTGCCTTCCTGATGGTACGCAGCTGTACCTCAAAGTTAATTCTGACATACAGAGCATCCGGAAAGTATTTACAGCGCATCACTTTTTCCACATTTTGTTATGTTACAGCCTTATTCCAAAATGGATTAAATTGTTTTTTTCCTCAGAATTCTACACACAACACCCCATAATGACAACGAGAAAAAAGTTTACATGAGGTTTTTGCAAATTTATTAAAATAAAAAAAACTGAGAAATCCCATGTCCATAAGTATTCCCAGCCTTTGCTCAATACTTTGTCGATGCACCTTTGGCAGCAATTACAGTCTCAAGTCTTTTTGAATATGATGGCACAAGCTTGGCACACCTATCCTTGGCCTGTTTCGCCCATTCCTCTTTGCAGAACCTCTCAAGCTCCATCAGGTTGGATGGCAAGCGTCGGTGCACAGCCATTTTAAGATCTCTCCAGAGATGTTCAATCGGATTCAAGTCTGGGGTCTGGCTGGGCCACTCAAGGACATTCACAGAGTTGTCCTGAAGCCACTCCTTTGATATCTTGGCTGTGTGCTTAGGGTTGTTGTCCTGCTGAAAGATGAACCGTCGCCCCAATCTGAGGTCAAGAGCGCTCTGGAGCAGGTTTTCATCCAGGATGTCTCTGTACATTGCTGCAGTCATCTTTCCCTTCATCCTGACTAGTCTCCCAGTTCATGCCGCTGAAAAACATCCCCACAGCATGATGCTGCTACCACCATGCTTCACTGTAGGGATGGTATTGGCCTGGTGATGAGCGGTGCCTGGTTTCTTCAAACGTGATGCGTGGCATTCACACCAAAGAGTTCAATCTTTGTCTCATCAGACCAGACAAATTTTGTTTCTCATGGTCTGAGAGTCCTTCAGGTGCCTTTTGGCAAACTCCAGGCGGGCTGCCATGTGCCTTTTACTAAGGAGTGGCTTCCGTCTGGCCACTCTACCATTGGTGGATTGCTGCTGAGATGGTTGTTCTTCTGGAAGGTTCTCCTCTCTCCACAGAGGACCTCTGGAGCTCTGACAGAGTGACCATCGGGTTCTTGGTCATCTCCCTGACTAAGGCCCTTCTTCCCCGATCACTCAGTTTAGATGGCCAGCCAGCTCTATGAAGAGTCCTGGTGGTTTTGAACTTCTTCCACTTATGGATGATGGAGGCCACTGTGCTCATTGGGACCTTCAAAGCAGCAGACATTTTTCTGTAACCTTCCCCAGATTTGTGCCTCGAGACAATCCTGTCTCAGAGGTCTACAGACAAGTCCTTTGTCTTCATGCTTGGTTTGTGCTCTGACATGAACTGTCAACTGTGGGACCTTCTATAGACAGGTGTGTGCCTTTCCAAATCATGTCACATCAACTGAATTTACCACACATGGACTCCAATGAAGCTTCAGAAACATCTCAAGGATGATCAGGGGCAACAGGATGGACCTGAGCTCAATCTGGAGCTTCATGGCAAAGGCTGTGAATACTTATGTACATGGGATTTCTCAGTTCTTTTATTTTTAATAAATTTGCAAAAACCTCAAGTAAACGTTTTTCACGTTGTCTTTATGGGGTGTTGTGTGTAGAATTCTGAGGAAAAAAATTAATTGAATCCATTTTGGAATAAGGCTGTAACATAACAAAATGTGGAAAAAGTGATGCGCTGTGAATACTTTCTGGATGCACTGTAACTTCATCTGTTATAAAAGCTGTTGAAATGCTTTGAGGAAATAAAATATTGGATGGCACAAAATTTCTTGCAATAAAACAGAAGTCATTATTTTTGGTCCTTTGGCAGCAATGACTCATAATGATGTCAGAAACCAAGGAGCAATTAAAACCAAGAATACAGCTGTTTAAAACTAAAATAAGCAATAAGAGTTCAAAATCTTAATGAGTGAGACAAATTAAATGAATCAGACGTGTTAGTTGAGTAGCAAGCACTTGTTATTAAGCAACTGGGTTGGAACAAAAACCTGCAGCCAATGCAGCCCTCCAGGAATGACTTTGCCCACCCCTGTTTGAAGGAGTTGAGCTAACGAACAGCGAGGTTTTGTTTTAGGAACACACGTGCTGGGTCTTCTGCCTGATATGACAGATTAAACAAGTTTCTGTAAGCATTCAAGGCTTCATTATGGGAACACTATAGGCAAGCTTTTGTACTAGTGAGTATATATATATATATATATATATATATATATATATATATATATATATATATATATATATATATATATATATATATATATATATATATATATATATATATATATATAGGTTAGGGCGGCTTGGTGGCGCAGTGGGTAGCACTGCTGCCTTGCAGTAAGGAGACCCGGGTTTGCTTCCCGGTTCCTCCCTGCGTAGAGTTTGCATGTTCTCCCCGTGTCTGTGTGGGTTTCCTCTGGGTGCTCCAGTTTCCTCCCACAGTCCAAAGACAAATTCTAAATTATCCCAAATGTGTGCTTGGTGTGTGGGTGTGTGTGTGCCCTGTGGTGGACTGGCACCTTGCCCAAGGTTTGTTTCCTGCTTTGCGCCCTGTGCTGGCTGGGATTGGCTCCAGCAGACCCCCATGACCCTGTGAATAGGATATAGCAGGTTGGATAATAGATGGATGGATATCTAGGTTAATGGTGCATTTTAGTTTATATGTCTGTGCCTCTTTATGAATAATAATAATAAAGTTACAGAAGAGTATATTAACCCAGTTTTAAAATATATAAGAATTAATTATTAAGGGCCTGTACTTTTATTTCAAGTAGACAAGAGTCACCATTCCAAGCTGTCCACAGCTCAGCCCAGTTCTTGTGTACTAAACAGATGGCATGGACGGCTAGTACCACTTTCTATTATGGTGACGCAAATCGGATGTTAGTTTTTAACATTAGGCACCCGAAGGGGACATTAACATTAGGGACCTGTAGGCAACTATGCTCCACCCCCACTAACTTTAAGGTTAGTATTTGTGGTTTGGGTAGGTCAGTCTAATAATTTAAAGTCCAAAAATTAAGCAAGCGGGGAATCTCCCCCATGGACCCCAACACTACAATGGGTAGGAACTGCCATTCACGCCATCCGTTTAGTACACAAGTACCCTGAGCCCTTATCAGTGACGCTGCGTACTGCTGCCTAACTGGAACAGCTGTCTAATATGCCAGCCCAAAGACATGCTAGTGCAACAAGAAAACATTAATTGAATTATAATTAAGCAGTCCAGTTTTCAAAGGAGGGTTCTACTGAGTCCAAATTAGTGGTGAGAAATAATTAACCAAAGGCCTTCGATCTTTAACAGCTCAGGATTAGGGAGGAGTGATTAGGTGACGCTCACCTTCAGGTGGCAAATATGTCCTTCAAGCCAAAGGGATTTCAATTAAGAAACAGACAGTGAAGGATAAATTGTTATGAGAAAGTCTATGACGGCAAGATATCATTATGAGAAAGTCTGCAGCACCAGGGTCCTCATACATAATGCCGTGCATAGAATTCACACTAAAACATGGCATAAGGAGAAAAGCGGAAATATACACTCACCTAAAGGATTATTAGGACCACCATACTAATACGGTGTTTGACCCCCTTTCGCCTTCACAACTGCCTTAATTCTACGTGGCATTGATTCAACAAGGTACTCAAAGCATTCTTTAGAAATGTTGGCCCATATTGATAGGATAGCATCTTGCAGTTGATGGAGATTTGTGGGATGCACATCCAGGGCACGAAGCTCCCGTTCCACCACATCCCAAAGATGCTCTATTGGGTTGACATCTGGTGACTGTGGGGGCCATTTTAGTACAGTGAACTCATTGTCATGTTCAAGAAACCAATTTGAAATGATTCGAGCTTTGTGACATGGTGCATTATCCTGCTGGAAGTAGCCATCAGAGGATGGGTACATGGTGGTCATGAAGGGATGGACATGGTCAGAAACAATGCTCAGGTAGCCCGTGGCATTTAAACGATGCCCAATTGGCACTAAGGGGCCTAAAGTGTGCCAAGAAAGCATCCCCCACACCATTACACCACCACCACCAGCCTGCACAGTGGGAACAAGGCATGATGGATCCATGTTCTCATTCTGTTTACGCCAAATTCTGACTCTACCATTTGAATGTCTCAACAGAAATCGAGACTCATCAGACCAGGCAACATTTTTCCAGTCCTCAACTGTCCAATTTTGGTGAGCTCGTGCAAATTGTAGCCTCTTTTTCCTATTTGTAGTGGAGATGAGTGGTACCCGGTGGGGTCTTCTGCTGTTGTAGCCCATCCGCCTCAAGGTTGTGCGTGTTGTGGCTTCACAAATGCTTTGCTGCATACCTCGGTTGTAACGAGTCGTCATTTCAGTCAAAGTTGCTCTTCTATCAGCTTGAATCAGTCGGCCCATTCATTCTCCTCTGACCTCTAGCATCAACAAGGCGTTTTCGCCCACAGGACTGGCGCATACTGGATGTTTTTCTCTTTTCACACCATTCTTTGTAAACCCTAGAAATGGTTGTGCGTGAAAATCCCAGTAACTGAGCAGATTGTGAAATACTCAGACCGGCCCGTCTGGCACCAACAACCATGCCACGCTCCAAATTGCTTAAATCACCTTTCTTTCCCATTCTGACATTCAGTTTGGAGTTCAGGAGATTGTCTTGACCAGGACCACACCTCTAAATGCATTGAAGCAACTGCCATGTGGTTGGTTGATTAGATAATTGCATTAATGAGAAATTGAACAGGTGTTCCTAATAATCCTTTAGGTGAGTGTACGTACACATACAAAAATTCAGATGCATAAACCTGATAAACCTGTGCGTTCACCATCTTCCACATTCATCCGCTCCATAAATCCCAATGAGCATGTAAATTAACCGCCACTCCCCAAACTCCTTCCAGAATTATGCCTCTTTGAATATGTACATGAATATAAATAGCCCTTATGCCACACTGGTTCAGATGGAATGGAACCAGTGTGAGGTTTTTTATGGTGGCTGGAGTGCCAATTCTGCCACCAACCCACAGGTTTTTCCCTGCAGGTTGGAGGGCCTGCATGCAAAGGCTGGATGCAGATTAACATCATACCCAGGATGGAGCAATTGCAGTTGAAGGGCCCAACAGAGTAGAGTCACTTTTGGCATTTACGGGATTTGAACCAGCAATCTTCCAATTGCCAGTGCAAATCCCTAGCCTCAGAGCCACCACTGAGATAAGAATTGTAATAAATCTGAAGCTCGTGGAATGCTCAGGGCTCAAGTCATCTGAATTGAGTCTGTATGTGCGCCGTACAATAAAGCCTGATTCTGCTGCCTGTCCTGAGACTCCGAGTGCCTACTTTCGGGGTGAGGGTGCCTGTGCTGCCTAATCTGCTTCAACATTGTCAGCCATGCACCCTTTACTACCAGGATTGGCTCCAGTCTCTTGTGATCTTGAACTGGATTCAGCGAGATTGAGAATAGTGATGCTGATTATGATAATAATAAAGAATTTAATAATTAACTTCTGCCTATGTCAAGAGATGAGCTGCAACCCCCACAGGCCTAAACTGGATTAGTTGGTTTTGATAATGGCTGAATCAACAGTTAGCTTCAAGATGAAGTTCAATGTAATGTTGCATTGTTCAGTGTTTCATGGTAGAAGTACTCCACAGTTTCTTTGTTGTTGGTAAGCTGACTGGTGTTTGCTGTGGGAAACGTGTGGCCATCCAATGACTTCTTCAGTCGCAGTTTCCTACCAGGTGTCCACAATCCAGTGAAGCTGTACTGGCAGGTCTGCAACAGATGTTTGGTGACAGGGGGGCAGTGGATGATTGTTTGAAGGAGGTGGACTCCCTTTTCCTCTCTTCTGTTCTCTCTATATGGCGAGTAGGTAAAGCAGATGGGTTAGTTGGTGTATGGAGAAGATAGTGTTGTGGTAGTAGAACAGCTTTTTCCAAATTATGTAGCAGCAAGATTCAGTTCCACCAGACTGATAAAGAGGCATCACTAATCCACCTGTCCAAACACAAGGGAAATGGTTTGCTCTGTGATCACCTTGGTGGTGTATCATTGCTGTCTGTCACAGGTGAGGTTCTCCCCAGGCGTTTTCTTAACCATCTTACTTCACATCTTAATCAGGAGCTTATTCCTGATGCACAATGTAGATTGGTTTATTAATATGGTGTTTGCTGTTAGGCATCTACAAGAGAAATGTCAGGAGCAAAATATCAATCGCTTTTTTTTTTTTTTGCTGTATCGATTTCAGCAAGGCTTTCCACTCTGTTAGCAGAAAGAAGGTTGATGATCATACTTAAAGAAATTCATCACCATGGTGTGTCAAGTTCATGCTGAAGTTCAGGATAATGGTGACGCACAGGAGTCCTTCCCTCTCTGAAATGGAGTTAAGCAGGGCTGTGTCTTCATCCTGATGCTGTTCAGCCTAATGTTCTCCAGCATGTTCATTGATGCTTTTAGATAGACAGATAGATAGATAGATAGATAGATAGATAGATAGATAGATAGATAGATAGATAGATAGATAGATAGATAGATAGATAGATAGATAGATAGATAGATAGATAGATAGATAGATAGATAGATAGATAGATACTTTATTAATCCCAAGGGGAAATTCAAAGACTATAATGTAGGCACTGGCATTAGTTAGCACACAAATGGAAAACCGATCAACCTTACAAGGCTTCACAAAATAAAGTAAGTTTAGGACAGACACCATCAGATGGCTCCTCGTGATCCTAACTGTGACCTCAATGCTGGTTCAAAGGCTGATAAGCAGTGCAGTGTTGATAAGTTCTCTGATGAATGGACCAGCTATGGACTTGTCATTAACAATAAGAAGACTAAAGAATGCAACAGTCTGCACCACGGACACCATATGTTGAACTAAACCTTATAACCAGCAGTCAAAGACTCAGTTTGGAGAACAGGTTCATGTACCTTGGCAGCACACAGTCCCAGGGCACTGGCATTGATGATGAAGTAAACACCAGGACCACTAAAGTAAGTGTAGACTCGGGCAGACTTCATGCTAACATCTGAAGCATAAGAGGTGTAAGCCCACCAATGGGCCTGAAGGTGTTTAAGATTGTGGTGCTCCTCACTTTTCTTTACACCTGTAAAATGTGGAGGGTGTTCCAAAAATTCCATCATTCCCAAATATTGTGTCTCTGAAAGCTCCTTCATGTTAAATGGCAGAACAGAATTCAAGACACTGAAATTTACCATAACTGGGACTGCATCAGGATGGTTTTTCAGATGAAATCTCAGCCGTGCAGACTAATAGTTAGTGGGTTGGGGTGTGTGGTGAAACGAGTTAGAGGGGTGTTGATTGTTTTAATTATAAATCAGTTTTAGTGTTTTGATTGATTTTGGCACAACTCATTACAGGTCCGGTCGGTGCAGGACACGAACGTGAAAGTGTGCGGCGAGGTGCATTGATTACAAGTCATCAGCAGTGCTGGAGTCAGAAGACACCAGCAGAGCATAAAGTGGAGTTAAAGGGAGTGGGGTCAGTGAAGAGGGGGGATTCTGTGGTCATATTTGGAGTAGAGAGAACACAATCTGTGGTGTGGAAAGTTAACAGAGAGGAGGACAAGTTGGATAATTAGGATGATTGATGGGAAATTGGAGGATTCGGTAGAACTGTGCAAAAGACTGAGATACAACACCATTCTGTTTATATCTGTAACACAAACAAAATGTGACAAGTTGTCTTTGATTCCCTCACAACCTTTAAGTTTTTGGCATTGAGGAATTCATAAATCAATTAATTCAGCTTTCACTCTTAGCTATCATATTTTACCACTGGACACAAATGATTTGTGAAAACAGTTTTCTTGATTTTGATGATTGATGACAAAATATTGTTCATAGGCTTTACTATCAAGTAAAAGGTAGTGTGAAAGCTGGCCCCGGCACAGACAGACGGACATCGTTGTTTCACCACACACCATTTATTATATACAATATTTACAAAGTTTTTCCTTACGTGCACCCCCAGTGCCTTCTCACCGATCTCCCCAAGTCCAGGCCCACAGTCTTTTGTGCCTTCCTGGCCGCCTCCCGTCCTCTCTCTCCAGTTCCATCTGTCTCCTCCAGACTTCCACCAATGACTGGAGGGAGGCGGCCCCTTAAATAAGGCTCCCGGATGAGCCCCAGGTGTTCCGTCTCTAGCCACGCCCAAGCGTGGCGGAAGTGTCGGCTGTCTTCCTGGCAGCTCTCCGGGTGCCACACAAAGTCTTCCCCCCGGCACTTCCCGGGCTCCCGGGATAATTAGGCACCGGGGCGCCGCCTGGCGGTGGCCACGGGTCCCTACAGGGCTGGGCTTCAAAGCCCTGTACCCGAGGCCCTGCCTAACCAGGACGGACGCCCCACTCTGTCTGGAGGAGGCACTCGCCCTCCTCCGGTCCTCCAAGGCGTCCCGGCCGGGCTCCTGCCCCGACCGGCAACGCGCGGGATAAACCGGCATCGGGCGCCGCCTGGCGTGACCACGGGCCCCTACAGGAAGGGCTTCCATGCCCTCAACCCGTGGCCCCAACAGAACCAGGACGGACGCCCTCGCGGTGTGGAGGAGGCACAAGCCCTCCTCTCGTCCTCCAAGGCGTCCCGGCCGGGCTCCAGCTCCGGCCGGCGACTGCATGGGATCAACCGCATCGGCGCCGCCTGGCGGCAACCACGGGCCCCTACAGGGTAGGGCTTCCATGCCCTCGACCCGTGGCTCCCAATAGAACCAGGACGGACGCCCCCTCGCGGTCTGGAGGAGGCACAAGCCCTCCTCATGTCCTCCTGGGCGTCCCGGCGGGGCTCCAGCCCCGGCCGGGGGCCACAGTAGGTATAATTTTTAAAGGCTGTGTCTAAAAATAATTAAAAGAAAATAAATAAAACATGCCAAATACAACTAGAAGGGCAGAAGTTTCAGCTTTACCTTCCTTATATACAGTATGGTAAGCACAAAGCTGTTCTGACAAATATCACCATCCATTTTGAATTCACTAATTATGTAATTTATCTGTCATTTATTTATTTTTTTTTTTATTTTATTGATTTTATTAAAATCAAATAACATTCCATACAAATGTAAAAACGGGTTGAAAACAAATCAACCCCCACCACTGAGAAAGAGAGCTAGGCCAGCAGAGTAAAACTTTAAGCTAATAATAATTAATAAATGATTAAAGATAAATGGAGTAAAAGAGCAGAGAACCTGCTTCCTCGATTTAAATGCTTATTCTATCCAACCATCCATTATCCAACCCGCTATATCCTAACTACAGGGTCACGGGGGTCTTCTAGAGTCAATCCCAGCCAACACAGGGTGCAAGGCAGGAAACAAACCCCAGGCAGGGCGCCAGCCCACCACAGATGCTTATTTGAAAATGTTATTAATTAGATCCTGCCAGGTTTTGAAAATCTTTTGTACAGATCCTCTAAGTGAGAATTAGATTTTTTCAACTTCAAATAGTTTATAACATCAGTTACCCACTGACTGAATAGGAGAGATAGGATTCTTCCAGTTTAGCAAGATAAGTCTGCGTGCCAATAGTGTAGTAAAGGCAATTACAGTTTGTTTGTCCTTCTCCACTTAAAGCCCATCTGGGAGTAAACCAAACACAGCTGTTAATGGGTTAGGAGGGATTGTGACACCAAGGCTGTCTGAAAGGCATTTAAAGATTTTGGTCCAGAATGATGTTAATTTGGTGCAGGCCTAAAACACGTGAGGCTGGAGCTTGATTGCAGCGTTCGCAGGTTGTATCTTGCCCTGGAAACATTGGCTAAGTAGATCCAAGGTATACTCCAACACGTGTCTAAAGGTAGAGTGACTCGAACGGAGGCTGACGCGTGAGTGAGGAGGGCCCCACTCGGCTTCCCACTCCTGACATCCTGTTTCCTGCCCCCCTGAGCCCGCAGCCCCTGTCTTGGATTAGAGTGAATGTATTGCTCCTGCAAGCAAACTATGATACTTAGCGCAATGAGAGAAGTCACAAAAAAAGTCACAAAATCATCCGGAATAGAGCTATCAAGATCTACGGAGACAGCATCGAAAGATATGGCAGACCTGCTGCTACACACAAGGCCCGAAGATCCAGTAAACAAACCCCAAACGACAAGGGAGAGACGCCTGCGAACAGAGGAATTTTACCGCTGTGGAGGACGTCACGTTGCCGTAGAGCAGGGGTGTCAAACTCAGTGGCTGCAGGTTTTCATTCTAAACATTTTCTTCATTAGTGATGAGTTTTCTTTCCCTTCATTATAATAGCCCTGATTTTAAGAATTCCGTCCTCTGAATTGATTTGTTTCTTCATAAAATGGCAGCCAAACAGAAATAAGATGTGAAACGAGCCCACAGATGACCACCTAAACTGGGATTTCAAACTCCAACCAATCTCTTAATGAGAAGCCGATTCTTGCTGTTAATTAAGCCTGTTATTTAATTCTGTGGCCTGTTGCTGCTCTCATTCTGTCACAGCAGACATTTCCAAAAATGTTGACTTTCTGTTCGTCAAAATGTTTTGGTGACCTGAGAGATCAGACCTTCACTATTCTTTATTTTCAGATACTGTGTGACGGGCACAGGTGAACTGGTCATGTGGCGGCTTGTTTTGTGTCTCATATTGTTTGGCTGCCAATTTAAAAAAGAGACAACTAAGGGGCCTGAGTTAAATTAATTAAAACCAAAGCAAAAGAAGTGAATTAGCAGCAAAAACTGGTCATTAATGAAGAAGATGGCTAGATTGAAAACCTGCAGCCACTGCGGCCTCCACGACTGGAGTTCGACACCTCCATGCCATTAACAATGCATTCTGTCCTAAATGATAGCACCCACGCTTCTTTTGATACTTCCCAATACAAGACCAATGCTTCTCAGTTTATTCATATATTTTGATAATATTTTGATTTAATCTGAATTATTTTAAACATATAACCCATATTTATTGCCCGTGTAAATATGTGACGTTTGGTGAGAATAAACAAAAAAGTAACGACGCATATAAGTTACGGTGCATTGTTTATAATTAACAAAACTCATTGTTTGTCTGAAATGTTATGCTTTGTATTTTTACATTTGCCAATGGAATACAGTACTTCAGTAGCCAGTCGATTTATTTCTGCATTTCTGAAAGTGGACATTGTGAGTATTCTGCATTGCATTTGGTCCAGGTGTGATGTGCGCCAGTGTCTCTGACAGACTGAGAGGCGGCAGACGAGCTCACGTAACGGGAGGCAAGACACCTCCTCACCCTGATGCCAGGTGCATCTCGTAAATATTCCCATGTTGTGATTTTTCTCATTATTTCCAATTTATTGTTATCCGACACATATGTACAGAAAATGTCTGCCTTATTTAATGTTTATGACAGGAAAGACGGTAAAGCCTGGAATGAAACTCACTGTTGATGATCGGCGACAAGTGGCAGCAGGTGCCTGCTTTGGGGAGCAGGGATTTAAAGCATTGAGGAAGCGGATTCTCTCCCCTCTTCTTTATTCTATTTATTTTTATTCATTTATTTATCTACATATTTTTGAAGTTTTACTCTGCTGACCTAGCTCTCTTTCTCATGGGTGGGGGTCGATTTACTTCAAACCTTGTTTTGTTAAACTTGATTTGCTTGTATGGATTGTTGTGTGATTTTAATAAAATTAATAAAATATTAAAAAAATAAGGAAAGGAGCAGGAAAATGTTAAATGTGCCAGTGACTGCGTAACTGGAAGCTGGTTTAAGAATACATTAACGACAAAAGCTCAGTCTTTTCATAATAATTCTACTTACATAAATTAGGTATTCTGCTGTGCTGCAGTTCGTCGACTTCTTACTTATTGATCCGTCACCAGCCTTTAACAAGATGCATTCACATTAAGGATGTTGCTGACAAAGTCAGGTGCTTTTTTAAAATTCGGGGTCCAGATGTGCTTATTCAGCTATTCCATCTTGTCAGTACTTGAATGATCTTTATGTCCACCTCTGGATGAATTTGCAAAGTTTATTTTCAGCTTTTTTGTCTCATTAACACAGAAGTCCCGAGGCTCCCACACATTACAGAAGATGTCGTCGATGGCACTGATTCTGTTTTGAAGGCAGTTATGCGGCACGCGCTTTTACTCACGTTAAATTTTGGAAAGCAACGATACATATAAGCTACAAATCTGAAAATTGATGAATACTAAAAATGTTTAATACAATACAATACAATACAGATTATTTTTGTGTAGCCCAAAATCACACAGGAAGTGCCGCAATGGGCTTTAACAGGCCCTGCCTTTTGACAGCCCCCCAGCCTTGACTCTCTGAGAAGACAAGGAAAAACTCCCAATAAAAACCTTGTAGGGAAAAATGGAAGAAACCTCGGGAAAGGCAGTTCAAAGAGAGACCCCTTTCCAGGTAGGTTGGGCGTGCAGTGGGTGTCAAAAGTAGGGGGTCAATACAATACAATATACAGAACAGAACAATTCCTTAAGACAGCATAATAATAAAAATTTTAGAAGTACGGTTTAACAGTAGATGATATGACATAATTAGGTTTGGATATTTTTAGAGTCCTGGAGACCTCATCCATCTAGCTGCCTCCCCATTTGGCCATGCCACGGCTGAAACATTGCTCCGATGAAAGGACCCTCTTTCCCATGATTCCTGTGATCCTCCATCAGGGATGACTTTACCATAGGCAGGCAAACAACTTGGCAGGTGGGCCGTGGCACCAATGGCCACATTTGGGTACCGAGAAAAGAAACAGAATAGGTGAGGGTTAGTATTCAAATATAATTATCATGTTACTTATGTTATAGTGCTAATGACTAACAACAGAGATGCAGTCTGTACAGTTAATCAGCAGCTCTAGTCAGGATATGCTAAACTGAAGTAGTGAGTCTTCAGCCGGGATTTAAAGGCTGAGACTGAAGGGGCATCTCTTATGGAAGCAGGAAGACCATTCCACAGTTTAGGGGCCCTGTAACTAAAAGCTCGACCTCCCACTGTTATTTTATTAATCCTTGGAATCCTAAGCAGACCGGCATCTTGAGATCTTAATGCTCAGGTTTGTAAGTCATGATAAGTTCAGACAAGTAAGCGGACCTTGGCCATTTAATGCTTTATATGTTAAAAGGAGGATTTTGAAATCTGCCCTAAACTTAACTGGGAGCCAGTGTAAAGATTTAAGAACTGGGGTTATGTGTTCATATTTTCTTGTTCTTGTAATAATTCTTGCAGCGCATTTTGGATTAACTGGAGGCTGTATAGAGAACAGTTTGAACAGCCAGTGAACACCGCATTGCAGTAGTCAATCCTACTAGAGATAAATGCATGAATTAATTTCTCACAATCCTGTTTATTTAGAAAGCGCCTTAATTTCCTAACATTTTTAAGATGGAAAAACATGTTTTGGACGACTTTGTAATATGCATTAAATGACATGCTAGAGTCAAAGATAACTCCTAGATTGCGGGCTGATTCAGTAAAATTAATTGGGATTCCAACTGAGTTAAATGACGACAAAATATTGCTGTGATCAGCGTCATTCCCTCCAACAATTAACATCTCTGTTTTATCTGTATTTAAAGACAAGTAGTTCTCATTCATCCATTCCTTTAATTCACTAACACAACTAATTAAAGACAACATCGGAGAAACTTCATTTGATTTAAATGAAAGGTATAACTGGGTGTCATCTGCATACGAGTGAAAATTAACATTATGTTTCCTAATGAGAGATCCCAGTGGAAGCATGTAAAGTGAAAACAGTAAAGGTCCCAGTACTGAGCCCTGCGGACACCATATTGAACTTCTGTGTATAATGATGGAGTACTGTCTGCACATTTCTGTACATACTGGAATCGATTTGATAAATAAGAACTGAACCAAGCGAGCACGTGGCCTGTAAGCCCAACATCGTTTTCTAGCCTGTGCAGTAAAATAGAATGGTCAATGGTGTCAAATGCTGCACTTAAGTCCAACAACATAATTACAGTGGAATTTCCTTCATCAGAGGATATCAGAATGTCATTTACAACCCGTGTTAGTACCGTTTCTGTACTATGACCAGTCGAAAGCCAGACTGGAATTTCTCAAATAAATTGTAATGCGTAAGGTGTGACTGAAGCTGACTGGCGACTACTTTTCTAGTATTTTAGAGAGAAATGGTAAATTTGAAATAGGCCTATAGTTATTTAGTATGTGTGGGTCTAGGTCTGACTTTTTAAGTAAAGGTTTAATGACTGACACTTTTAGTGCATCAGGTACGTGCCATGCAGTAATGAACTATTGATAATGGTTAGAATAGGCTGCAAGAACATCCATTGCACTTATTACTAGTTTTGTTGGCACTGGATCTAGGGAACAAGTAGTGGGCTTCATTTTAGTAATTAAAGTTAAGACTTCCTGGTGAGTTACAGGATTAAAATTATTAAAGTGCTGAATGCAATGTGACAGGGTCTGCTAAGCTAGTATTTGGTTTGTACTGTGATGCTGAGATCTGGGATCTTATATTTTTAATTTTCTCATTGAAGAAGTTCATAAAGTCTGTACTGCTAATATCTGTTGGTATTTTGCACTGTTGATCTGAATTCCCATTTGTTAATTTAGCCACTGCTCTAAAAGTACCCTAGGATTTTTATTATTGCTATCTATTAATGTAGAATAGTATTCTGAGCGAGCTTTAAAGAGGGCTTTTTTATATTTATTACACTCTCTGTCCATGCAATTTGAAAGACATGTAGCTTTGTTGTTCTCCATCTGCGCTCCAGTTTTCGACACTCTAATTTAAGAGCTCGAGTATTTTCATTAAACCAGGGAGAGTTTCTATGTGCTTTGATCACTTTTGTTTTAGGGGAGCCACTGTGTCCAGAGCATCTCTCAAGGTCACATTATAATGTGATATTAGCTGATCTAAATTGTTTTCCACGTTTACATTTGATGTTAACTGATCTAAATGGTTTTCCACAATTACACTCGACTTACTCAAGGTATCTATAAATTTTGAAGCAGAATTACAATCTAGATGTCGCACTGTCTTTGTTTTAATCTGAGTGCGCTGGCATGGGCAGAACTAAATCAAACGTAATTAAGAAGTGATCGGAAATAACTACATTTAATGGAGTAATATTTAAATTTTGAATTTCAACTTTGTAAGTTATAATTAAATCTAATGTATGGTTATGATTATGAGTTGGACCTTTGACAATCTGACAAAATCCTACTGAATTTAACAAATAAGTAAAACATTTGCTAAAAGTGTCAGTTTCCACATCAATGTGTACATTAAAATCCCCATCAGAACTACGTGATCATAATTTATAGCCAAATCAGACAGAAGGTTGCTAAATTCAGTCATGAACAATGAATATGGCCCTGGTGGTCTGTAGACTAGCACTATAATTGTGTTGGAATCTGTTTTAATATTTAAAATGAATGCCTCAAAGGATGTAAAGTTGCCTAAATTTTTAGGAGTGATTTGCATTTTGTTACAATGAATTATTCCAAGGCCTCCTCCTCGACCAGAATCTCTAGACTTATGAAGGAACGAGTATCCATCTGGTGACGCCTCAGCTAGGGAACAGTGTCACATTTACTAAGCCAGGTTTCAGTAAGAAGACACAGATCAGATTTTGTACTTAATATATATCATTTACCAAAACAGCTTTAGTGCCAAGAGAGCGAATGTTCAATAAACAGCATTTAAAACTGCATGGTTCTTTCTGAACTGCTGATATATTTTTGTTTTAATTTGAATTAAATTTCTATTACAGATGCCCCTGGTGGAGTGTCTGGTTTTATCCCTTGGTCTAATTATACACCTTATTTTTGGTTATCAATTAATTTATGGTTTGTATCAAAACTAAATTTACTGGATGCCCCACAACAGGGATTATGGGTAACAGCTTCAGGAAAATAACAGGTGGGATAAAGAACAGCCTGTGATTTAAGATCACATGACTGCGGCCTGGATGGTGCTCTAATCAGTCAACCAGGCAGTTTTGCTGCCATATTTTGGGATAATACATAAGATCCCTCCAGTTAGGATGAAGACCATCTCTTCTGAAAAATCCAGGCCTTTCCCAAAAATCATCCCAATTGTTCACAAATGCTATGCTTTTATTTGCACACCAGGTTTCTAGCCAGCAGTGAAAGGAATGCAATCTGCTATAAATCACATCCCTCTATATAATCTTGGTAAGGGACCAGATACAATTAAATTCCGACATTTTGTTTTAGCTTTGGTGCATAGAGATGAAGTTCCGCTTTAATACCTCAGATTGCTGTAAATAAATATCATTAGTGCCGACATGCAGCAATAAGGTAGATACTTCATCGTCGGCAACACGGTCCAATGCGGCCTTTATGCCAGAAATCTTGGCCCCTGCAAGGCACTTAACATTAACTGCTGGTTTAACATAGTTTGGAATTCTAACATTCCGCACTATGGAATCGCCAATTATGAGCACTTTATTATTCTCAGTTTCCACAGGCGCGCTGCGGAGAGCTGAGAACCTGTTCTGGGTCCGAATTGGTGACCTGGGTGCTGGGGGACTAAATTTTGGATTCTTAGACCCCCGTCTTACTGTTACCCACTCGCCCTGTGGCTGAATTGGTGCTGCTGATTTCGGCCTCGCACTGACTACAGTGGGACCTGGAGAGACTGAAGCCGAATCAGATGTAGCCGAATTGTCTAAACAAACCGAGTCGATCCAATTTTCGGTTTGCCTAATCGCTATCAGATTCCTAACGCGGTCCTCCAATTCGCGTATTTTCCCGACCAACTCTAAATTAACTAAACATTTTTGGCAGGTGAAGCTATCTGCACTGTCGGCCGGAAAACCTGAGCTGTACATACTGCAGGACACACAACATATAAACGTGCCCTCGATGGGCAGAGAGCAGATAGAACTTACATTAAATGTTGAAGTCATCTTTGCCATTTTTATAGGTGCTTCGGCGCTTTCCGTGTTGAGCAGAATCACCGTCGCTTTAAGTTTCCACCACCCGCTGAGCGATCGACTTTAATTTCTCACTGCCGGTTATTTCTACTGGTCAGCTGCCGGCTTTACCTCAGGTGAACTTGCTCAGGTGCTTTCGAAGGGCTACGTGCCTGTGGGAGACGCCGCCGCTCTCTGCTTCCGCTCGCTGATCCGCTCCAGTACTTGTAATGTTATTCAATATATTTAATGAAAAGTCATTTGAAGTTTCTGATGAGTTTTTTTCAATATAATATGGGTCTGTAGTCAGGTTGTCTGTGTCAGTCCGAGAGATGCAAACAATCCTCATATCTATCTCTATTTAGACCATGTTGTAATGTGTTCATTGTGTTCAACTTTCCATTAATATGCTCGGATACAGCGCTCTGTGAACAGCCAGCTTCTTTAGCAGTGACTTTTTGTGGCATCGCCTCATTGTTCAGGGTCTCAGTAATTGTCTTCTGGACGACTGTCAAGTCAGCAGTCTGATTGTGTGGCCTACTGAACCAGACTGTGAGACCATTTAAAGGCTCAGGACCCCGTTGCAGGTGTTTTGGGTTAATCAGCTGAGTGGAGTGTCGCAGCGTGAGTCTACAATATTGAACTTTGTCACAATATTCTAATTTTCTGAGATACTGAATTTTGGGTTTTCATTATGGCTATAAGCCATAATCAGCAAAATAAAAAGAAATAAATGCTTGAAATATATCACTCTGTGTGTAATGAATCTATGTATGAGTTTCACTTTTTGAATCGAATTACTGAACTAAATGAACTTTTCAATGATATTCTAACTTTTTGAGATATACCTTTACTCTAACCTTGTCCCCGTATATGTTTTCAGACTGATCCTGCTGGGATGGAATCTTACTCCTCTAAAGTTTCTGTATGTTCCTTCATTTACTAATGTCTTACATGCTCCTGTAGCAAATTCCATATCCATTCTTTGTCCATTAATGTGTAGTTCTACTTTATGAGGTCTCACTTTATCTCCATGAACTTCAAACAGGCAAAAGATTTATTCTACCTCCCCTTCCTCATCCTTAAATGAATGGATTCCACTCACCCATTCGTCTCTGACTCATTCTAGAAAGTTGATTCAGTTCATCTGGACATAATTCTTTTCCAGGGAGATACGTTACATCACTCATCCAAGTGACTTCCTCAGTCTCTTTGCATAATGACTGAAACTAGCACCATTGGCTAAAAATGGGCCGTGTGATCAATGATATGCAAATTGTTCATTGATCAATAGCCATGAGTACCTTTCACAGAGAGTTGGGGAACGGCTGCAATCACAGCATTGTAAGATGGAGAAAGACGTACCCTTAGGCCCCCTCCTCGGTTCAGAGATGGTTATTCCTTTTTTACCTAAATGGCCTCCTTGACTCCTTGCTCATACCAGCATTCCTCCCTGTCCAGGGTGTGCACATCTTCATCACTGAAAGAGTGACCACTGTCCTGTAGGTGTAAATAGACTGCGGAGTCCTGGCCAGACGAGGTAGCTCTTCTGTGGTGTGCCATCCGCTTCACCAGTGGTTGTTTGGTTTCCCCGATGTATAATTCACGACAATCCTCTTGGCACTTAAACGTGCTATACTTTAATTACGATGTGATTTGAGAAACTAGCAAACTAAATGAGTTTAAGATTAGGTTTATGATGTTCTACTTTAATGACCAAATAAACTATGTGATTAAAGTGGAAATTTCGAGATTAAAGTTGACATTTCCTGCGTTTTCCCCACTGTGTGCCTTTTTTTTTTCTCTGTCCCCTAATAAGCTTTAATATGAAACACAGACGGTTGGCTACGACTCGCCTTTACACACCGACTTTGATATGCGACTCTTTTTTTATTTCGGGCACTGTGCGACTTTGTGAACGTGAGCTTTCGAGTTTCTCCAACACGCTATGTCACTCGATCAGCTTCCTTTTCTTGTTTATACCACGGTTTAAACCAACAAATAGTACGTTTTCCTCTGCCTCCACTTGGTATGCGAGAAATTGTTCTGTTTTCCCCCGTGGTTTTGCCATTGTCTTTTCACAGAACGCTGAGCTTAAGGCCTTGTTCACACGGGCGTTAAGTTTTTGGATAAACGAACTTGCTCTGAACGTCCTAGACATTTATGTTGCATTTTGTGGCGATCGATTGACTTCTACACCGGCGTTCGTTTGTCTCTGTCTAACGCTAGCCTGCAGCCCAAATTGTAGTTTGTGTGTTAACCTGTGGAGGCAGTGTCGGGAACTGGATATGAAAGCACTTGTCGTTTTATTTGAGGTGCCTCCTTTCAATATGGACCATTTTGCTATGTTCTTGTTTTAAAAATACTCGTTATACGGCGACGTAGGGAGAGAAAAAATCGCCACCGCTACTGGGTTCATCCTCTGACTGCACAACGTCGGGTTAAAGGAAGTTTTTTTGTGCTTTATGATGAAATGCGAAAATTTCCGCGCAAGTTTTTAAATTACTGTCGGATGTCTGTTTCCACTTTTGATTGTCTGCTGCAGCTGGCGCAATGCCACATTGCACGCCGATCAACCAATATGCGACTTGGTGTTAGCCCCGAAGAGAGACTACTTGTCAGTTTGAGGTAAGGACACCGTAGTCGAGTGTGCGCTTACACCGGTGTTATGCACTGAAATGACCCACTCCCCCCCGCTCCTCCGAAGCGTAAAATAAACGCGCAGAAAACGAACTAGAAGCGGCTTCCTTGCGTTCGTTGGGTTTTGAACGCCAAGAAAAAGCTGCATGCAACGTTTTTTTGATGCCGTATAAACGCGCAGCCGGACAAACGCACGTCACCAAAGCCCGTGTGAACACTCTCATTGACTCCTACGTGTAGAAAACACTCGGCGCTTGATCCGCGCTCACCGGACGCTACGAACTCGAAAAAAACGCTCGATTTTAACGCCCGTGTGAACAAGGCCTAAGGGCTCTTAATATTGATTTGCATATTCAAAGAGGCGTATTCTGGGAGGAGTTGGGGCGGGACATAAGGCACGTGTACGTGAAATACTTTTCACGCTGTCTGTGATTTATGGAGCGGATGAACGAGGAAGTTGGAGTATGCCCAGATTCCTGCATCTGCATTTGTGCTTACGTCATATTATAGTTCGAATTCTATGCACGGCGTTATGCATGAGGCCCCTGGTGTTTTGAAAAAATGTGTCTCAGCTGTTCCGATACTCCTGACACATAAAGGATCACCAAAGGTTTTCGCTTAGGCAGCATTTGTCCTTCCTCTCTCCTGGATTGCGTAGAGCATTCTTTATGTGTCCAGCTGGGATAACCACATTTACTCAGGGCCTTTTTGATATGATGTTCTTCTGCTTCCCTGGCCTCTGTGTCTGTGTGTATGGTGTTTGCTCTGTGTTATAGAGTCCTGATGACACCTGATTTGTGCTCTAGTAGATGGCGTGAGTCAAACCTTAAATACTGATCCGTATGTGTTGGTTAATGGTACACATCAACTTTCAAATGTCCCCCATTGCTGATAGAAATTTCACAATCTAAGAAAGCTAGCCTGTCACATTTCATGTCCTCCCTGGTGAACTTGATGGGTTTGTCCACTGAGTTGATTTGGACAGTGAATTGTGGTACCTCCTGGGATTTGATTTTCACCCTGGTGTCGTCCACATACCTGAACCAATGGCTTGGTGGTGTTCCAGGATAGGATAACAGCACCCTCTTTTCCTCTTCTTCCATATACAGATTGGCCACAATAAGTGAAACTGGGGAACCCATGGCACACCCATGTTTCTACCTGTAGTACTGGCCTTTGTATATGAAATATGTAGATTGAAGACACAGTTCCAAGAGCAAACACACTTGGTCCTTTTACTGAGTGTGGGGTCATCCTGCAATCTCTTACGGACCGCCTTCACTGCTTCTGTAACTGGAACGCAAGTGAATAGAGATGTAATATCATATGAGACCAAAGTTTCCGTTGCCTTCATAATGACATCTCTCACCTTCTCCACAAAATCCAAAGTGTTCTGAATATGGTGTTTTGAGCTGCCTACCAACAGGATGAGGACAGCGGCCAGGAACTTTGAGATGTTATATGTAACTGAATTGATTGTGCAGACAATGGGTCTTAACGGTGCATCTTGTTTATGTATCTCCGGTAAACCATACAGACTTGGTGTAGCTTCCCATGGGTATAAGCCCGCTACTCTTCACAATCAGTGTGTAGCTTTCACTGCTGATTAACTCCTTTTCCCTTCATTTCAATATCCCTGTTTTTAAGAATTCAGTCCTCTGACTTGATTCATTCCTTCAATAAATGACAGCCAAACAGAAGTGAGATATGAAATGAGCCAACAGATGGCCAGCTAAATTGGGGCTTCAAACTCCAACCAATTTCTTAATGAGAAGCCAATTCTTCCTGTTACTTAAACCCGTTACTTAAATCCATGGCTTGTTGCTGCTCTCATTTTGCCACAGCAGACATTTCCAAAACTGTTGATTTTCTGTTTTTTCTAAGAACACCATCAAAATCTTTTGGTGACCTATGAGATCAACCTTACTGAGATCATCACCTTTCTTTATTTTCAGATATTGTGTGATGGGTATAGGCGAGCTGGTTATGTGATGGCTTGGTGTGTGTCTCATTTTGGTTTGGCTACAAATTAAGGAAAAAGAAACAACAAAGGGGCCTGAGTCAAGTTAATTAAAACTAAGGCAAAAGAAGTTAATTAGCAGCAAAAACTGGTCACTAATGAAGAAGATGGTTAGAATGAAAACCTGCAGCCACTGCGGCCCTGCAGGACCAGAGCTGGACACCTGCGCTCTATGACAATTAAAAACTCTCTCACCTTCTCCACAAAATCCAAAGTGTTCTGCATATGGTGTTTTGTGCTGCCTACCAACAGGATGAGGACAGCGGCCAGGAACTTTGAGATGTTATATGTAACCGAATTGATCATACAGGCAATGGGTCTTAACGGTGCATCTTGTTTATGTATCTCCGGTAAACCATACAGACTTGGTGTAGCTTCCCATGGGTATAAGCCCGCTACTCTTCACACTGCTTTCCCATGATTGCACCTCCAACTCTGACACAAACCACATTATCAAGTTCGCCAATGATACTACAGTAGTGGGACTCATCGAGAACGATGATGATGCGGCGTACAGAGAAGAGGTGGAACGGCTGGCACTTTGGTGCAAAGACAATAATCTGTCTCTTAATGTTGAAAAGACAAAAGAGTTGATTGTTGACTTCAGGAAGACCAAGGCTGTCCATCTTCCACTCAGCATTGATGGCGTCACAGTAGAGAGAGTGAAGAGCACCAAGTTCCTCGGAGTTCACATCACAGACGACCTGTCCTGGACCAAAAACACCACCTATCTTACAAAAAGAGCCCAGCAACGTCTCTACTTCCTGCGACGACTGAAGAAGGTGCACCTCCCCAAACCTATACTTACCACCTTCTACAGAGGCACCACAGAGAGCATCCTGACCAGCTGCATCACAGTCTGGTATGGAAACTGCCATGCCTCCGACCACAAAGCCCTTCAGAGGATTGTGCGAACCGGTGAGCGCATAATTGGCAGTTCACTACCCAGTCTGCAGGAGATCTACACCTCACGCTGCCTTCATAAAGCCACTAGCATCATGGCTGATCCCCACCACCCCTCTCACCAACTGTTTTGTCCTCTTCCATCTGGAAGACGACTCTGCAGCATCAGGAGCAGGTCTGCTAGATTGTGCAATAGTTTCTTTCCTCAAGCAGTCCGGCTCCTGAACACCATGCTGCCCTCCTCCACACTGGACTCTTTACTCCTTACACTCTCTGGATTACATAGCACTACATAACACTGTATATTTTTTTCTTTTTTTATCATAGTTATATATATATGGGTGTATATAGGGTGTATTGCATCCTTTGACTCTGGAGGACGATATTTCGTCCTACTGTGTACTGTAAGTAAGTATATTGTTAGGATGACAATAAAGCTCTACTTGACTTGACTTGACCTGTATAATCTGTGGTATGAGGTCCGGTCAATAGCGTTGTCATGCACTAACTGCTTGAGACAATCTATCAGCTTTTTCCTGTAACCACTACTTGCAGGGCCGGATTTAGATGAAAAGAGGCCCTAGGCTATTCCACTTATGAGGCCCTTTCACCTCCCATTTTTAAGTTTGTTCAAATTGCTAACAATTTGAATGTAGGCCCCTCTTGATCTTGAGGCCCTAGGCTGAAGCCTAGTTAGCCTATAGGAAAATCCGGCCCTGACTACTTGGATCTCATTTTAGGGGTTCATAAGTGTTTTTGTCACTAAGCAGAGACAAAACTTTCTCATGATAGTCCGTCTGGTTTAGCAACACTATGCACCTCCCCTTGTCTGCCGGAGTCTCTGACTCGTTGTTATCCCATGTATGCTGATGCAGCACTACGACATTTTCTAGCTAAATGCCTTCTCTTGTGGCATGAATGACACACTGCATCAGTAATCCCGCACTCTACGGCAGGGGTGTCCAACTCCGGGCCTGGAGGGCCGCAGTGGCTGCAGGTTTTCATTCTAACCCTTTTCCCAATCAGTGTGTAGCTTTCACTGCTGATTAACTCCTTTTCCCTTCATTTCAATATCCCTGTTTTTAAGAATTCAGTCCTCTGACTTGATTCATTCCTTCAATAAATGACAGCCAAACAGAAGTGAGATGTGAAATGAGCCAACAGATGGCCAGCTAAATTGGGGCTTCAAACTCCAACCAATTTCTTAATGAGAAGCCAATTCTTCCTGTTACTTAACCCTACTATTACCCTAGGGTCGGTACCGACCCGTTTTCAAGTTTTAAATGCATAAAAGTACCACATACATTTTGTTTACTGCATCAAGGCTTTTTCTATTTTTCTGAAACTTCCATTTAAACAAAAAAAAAAAAAAAAGGTAAATTATTTCTCTAATCAGAAATTCACTGCCTGTGGTCTTAGCGGGTCGGCCACGACCCAGGGTACAATAAGAGATCATAAAACAATAAATACTGGCCAAACTTAAGTTCCAGTATAAACACACTCTCAGCTCACTCTGCCCCCCCACACCCCACACACCCCACACAACTCTGTCAGGTAGCAGGCCTCTCCCATCCCCCGAGCTGTAGTCAGGGGCTTATCTCTTCACACCTCCCCCGAGTTAAAAAACAGAGACAGCCCAGACAAAACAGACCCAGACCAGTTCAGTTTGGTGATTGTGACTGGAGAGAGAGCATCTAATTTGCAGAGGTAAAAATGGCCAGATTCACAGCACTCCAAGCTCTGGATCATATCCTAGCTGAAGGACAAGTTACAGAGTGGCACAGCGACACTGATGAGGTGGACTCAGAGGAGGAAGACATTGTGGAGTGTCAGTCAGAAGACACAGACGCAGAGTCTGAGGAGGAGATCACCTCTGAAGCAGTTTCCCCACCAGCTGAAGTACTACAGTCCAAGAATGGCAGCATCTCCTGGAGGTTAGTACCACCTGACGAGACTCGCAGGACAACTGGCAGGGCAGCTGCTGAAAATATCATCAGAATGACTCCTGGGGTCACAAGGTTTACCATAACAAGGATAAGTGACATCAAAACAAGTTTTGAACAGTTCATGCCATCATCGCTGAAGAAAATAATACTTGACATGACAAACCCAGAAGGACAAAAAGTCTACGGAGACACATGGATTGACTTTGATGAAGAATTCCTGGATGCTTATATTGGAATTCTTCTTCTTGCTGGAGTATACCGATCCAGCAATGAGGCCACAGCCAGTCTCTGGGACACAGCAACAGGCAGAAATATTTTTCGGCCACGATGTCACTGAAGAGCTTCCACATGATCTCGAGAGTCCTCAGGTTTGACAACCGAGACATGAGAGCAAGACGTGACAAGCTTGCTCCCATAAGGGATGTCTGGGAGAGATGGGTGCAGCGCCTGCCTTTGATGTTCAATCCAGGAGTGGTCAGCAGGAAGACGAAGAGCTTCAGCACCAGCATCCTTCCCTTTAGCCAGCCCTGCCACAGCCACAGACCCAGACCCAGAGAGGCTGCGGATTCCAAAAGAAAGCGCTGTCAGGTCTGCCCAAGCAGCAAGGACAGAAAAACCAATTCCATGTGTGCCAAATGCAAGAAAGATATTTGCAAAGAGCACACTAAAAATGTCACTTACTGTCCTACTTGCACATAGTGTAAACATACAGTAGCAATCCTGCTCCTGGAGAGCTACCACCCTACCACCGTACTACTAATTCTATTGGTTTGATTGTTTGTTTGATCGACATTTTGTAATTTATTTTGTATTTTATTTTGTCTTACTTGTTTGGCTTTGTCTTTGTAATTAAATTAAAGTTCAACTTTTGAAAAAAATACTTTTTTTGCCTTCTTCTTGAAGTAAATATATATGGGTCAAAACCGACCCTAACACCACAGATGTTACTAATATTAATAATATTGATATTGATACTAATATTATTAAAATAAAAAATTGTAATTTTTTTTTTTTTACAGTTGTGTTCTAATACCCCTCAGTAATAGTCAGGTAACATATAAACCTTTGATTTATTTGTATAATTCTCCTGAGGTTTATTTTACCAATTTTTTTGGACTGGGCCGTTTTATTGACATCATCTTCAGAGGGCCACACCAAAAATTTTAAAACCAAATTTTAAAATCTTTTCATGGATAAGGAAGCCTAACAAGGTAACCAAGAGGTAAGGAAACAAACTGGATGATAAAAAAATGTTTGAGGGTTGAGGGAGGCTGATTTAAGACACGGGTCGGCACCGACCCGACCGGCCACGCCCAAGATAACAGATGGGTGGAAATGCTAGGATAATAGTAGGGTTAAACCCGTTACTTAAATCCATGGCTTGTTGCTGCTCTCAGTTTGCCACAGCAGACATTTCCAAAACTGTTGATTTTCTGTTTTTTCTAAGAACACCATCAACATCTTTTGATGACCTATGAGATCAACCTCACTGAGATCATCACCTTTCTTTATTTTCAGATATTGTGTCTTCTATTTTTCTATTCATTTTGTAAAGCACTTTGAGCTACATTTTTTTTGTATGAATATGTGCTATATAAATAAATGTTGATTGATTGATTGATTGATTGATGGGTACAGGCGAGCTGGTTATGTGATGGCTTGGTGTGTGTCTCATTTTGGTTTGGCTACTAATTAAGGAAAAAGAAACAACAAAGGGGCCTGGGTCAAGTTAATTAAAACTAAGACAAAAGAAGTTAATTAGCAGAAAAATCTGGTCACTAATGAAGAAGATGGTTAGAATGAAAACCTGCAGCCACTGCGGCCCTCCAGGACCAGAGCTGGACACCTGCGCTCTATGACAATCAAAAACTCTCTCACCTTCTCCACAAAATCCAAACTGTTCTGAATATGATGTTTTGTGCTGCCTACCAACAGGATGAGGACAGCGGCCAGGAACTTTGAGATGTTATATGTAACCGAATTGATCATACAGACAATGGGTCTTAACGGTGCATCTTGTTTATGTATCTCCGGTAAACCATACAGACTTGGTGTAGCTTCCCATGGGTATAAGCCCGCTACTCTTCACACTGCTTTCCCATGATTGCACCTCCAACTCTGACACAAACCACATTATCAAGTTCGCCAATGATACTACAGTAGTGGGACTCATCGAGAACGATGATGATGCGGTGTACAGAGAAGAGGTGGAACGGCTGGCACTTTGGTGCAAAGACAATAAAGACAAAAGAGTTGATTGTTGACTTCAGGAAGACCAAGGCTGCCCATCTTCCACTCAGCATTGATGGCGTCACAGTAGAGAGAGTGAAGAGCACCAAGTTCCTCGGAGTTCACATCACAGGCGACCTGTCCTGGACCAAAAACACCACCTATCTTACAAAAAGAGCCCAGCAGCGTCTCTACTTCCTGCGACGACTGAAGAAGGTGCACCTCCCCAAACCTATACTTACCACCTTCTACAGAGGCTAGCTAAATTGGGGCTTCAAACTCCAACCAATTTCTTAATGAGAAGCCAATTCTTCCTGTTACTTAAACCCGTTACTTAAATCCATGGCTTGTTGCTGCTCTCATTTTGCCACAGCAGACATTTCCAAAACTGTTGATTTTCTGTTTTTTCTAAGAACACCATCAAAATCTTTTGGTGACCTATGAGATCAACCGTACTGAGATCATCACCTTTCTTTATTTTCAGATATTGTGTGATGGGTACAGGCGAGCTGGTTATGTAATGGCTTGGTGTGTGTGTCTCATTTTGGTTTGGCTACTAATTAAGGAAAAAGAAACAACAAAGGGGCCTGAGTCAAGTTAATTAAAACTAAGGCAAAAGAAGTTAATTAGCAGCAAAAACTGGCCACTAATGAAGAAGATGGTTAGAATGAAAACCTGCAGCCACTGCGGCCCTCCAGGACCAGAGCTGGACACCTGCGCTCTATGACAATCAAAAACTCACCTGTCCAATTATTAATGTTTGAAGTTGTCTATCAAGTGTATAGCTTTAGCCAAACGTTTCACAGTTTGTGATCCCTACCTCTTTGATGTTCCACCTTACAGGGCCGTTCTTAGGCATGGGCAAGCAGGGCAGTCACCCGGGGCCCCGAGACAAAAGGGGCCTCATCATTCATTTTTTTTTTAAGATTGACGCAAGCTACGTATCTGTTCTACGAAGTTTAATGCTAAGCTTACTGCCCATTCCTGGGGCAGGGACGAATTGGAAATGAGTCCACAAGAAATTAGCTTTCCTGCACCAGAAAGCTTGCACAGAAGAAGAGTGTGCAGACAATTTGAGTCCAATTTTGACTACGAAGCGCAAGATCAACCAATACTTGATCCAAAGGATAAATATTGCATTGAGTTTTTCAATGTATTGCTTGACCAAGCGATTTTCGTCAAGGACTGAACACTTTGACCAAATGAAAGGTCATTATGATTACTTTGATTTTCTTTATAATTATGAGAGAATAAAATGTCTAAGTGATGCGGATGTGATTAAATCCTATCAGGATCTCAATGCGATATTAAGAGATGAAACGATTGGTTCCAAAATTGATGCTCAGGACTTGCGTATTTTGGCAAATCTGGGGCCTCCTAATGCTTCTGCTCTTGAAACATTGAAGTTTATATACCAGAACAGCTTGCAAGATTCTGTTCCATAGCGATACGTATCGCCTTGACCATACCAATTACTGTCGCTGCTGGAGAACGCAGCCTTTCTAAGCTAAAGATAATCAAGAATTACCTCAGGACAACCATGTTACAAGAACGATTGAATGCTTTAGCATTAATGTCCACTGAGCAAGACATTGTCCAATCGCTTGATTACTCTGTGTTAATTAAAGATTTTGCAAGTGTTAAAGCTCGAAAAGTTGATTTCTTTTCTTGAGCTTTATTCTGGAATGTTCTTTAGTCCAAGTTTTAATTTGGTAGAAAAAAATGGAAAACGGTATAAAAAACACAATTTTTAATTGTGACAAAAAATAAATAAAATGCTCTAAAATTTATAAAAAACCATGCACCACTGCACTGCACATTTTGCACACGCTGGGCTTCGCTACATTCAGTGGTGTGAAAAACTATTTGCCCCCTTCCTGATTTCTTATTCTTTTGCATGTTTGTCACACAAAATGTTTCTGATCATCAAACACATTTAACCATTAGTCAAATATAACACAAGTAAACACAAAATGCAGTTTTAAATGATGGTTTTATTATTTAGGGAAAAAAAAATCCAAACCTACATGGCCCTGTGTGAAAAAGTAATTGCCCCCTTGTTCAAAAATCACCTAACTGTGGTGTATCACACCTGAGTTCAATTTCCGTAGCCACCCCAGGCCTGATTACTGCCACACTTGTTTCAATCAAGAAATCACTTCAATAGGAGCTGCCTGACACAGAGAAGTAGACCAAAAGCACCTCAAAAGCTAGACATCATGCCAAGATCCAAAGAAATTCAGGAACAAATGAGAACAGAAGTAATTGAGATCTATCAGTCTGGTAAAGGTTATAAAGCCATTTCTAAAGCTTTGGGACTCCAGCGAACCACAGTGAGAGCCATTATCCACAAATGGCAAGAACATGGAACAGTGGTGAACCTTCCCAGGAGTGGCCGGCCGACCAAAATTACCCCAAGAGCGCAGAGACAACTCATCCGAGAGGTCACAAAAGACCCCAGGACAACGTCTAAAGAACTGCAGGCCACGCTTGCCTCAATTAAGGTCAGTGTTCACGACTCCACCATAAGAAAGAGACTGGCCTGCAAAAACGACCTGCATGGCAGATTTCCAAGACGCAAACCACTGTTAAGCAAAAAGAACATTAGGGCTCGTCTCAATTTTGCTAAGAAACATCTCAATGATTGCCAAGACTTTTGGGAAGATACTTTGTGGACTGATGAGACAAAAGTTGAACTTTTTGGAAGGCAAATGTCCCGCTACATCTGGCGTAAAAGGAACACAGCATTTCAGCAAAAGAACATCATACCAACAGTAAAATATGGTGGTGGTAGTGTGATGGTCTGGAGTTGTTTTGCTGCTTCAGGACCTGGAAGGCTTGCTGTGATAGATGGAACCATGAATTCTACTGTCTACCAAAAAATCCTGAAGGAGAATGTCCGGCCATCTGTTCGTCAACTCAAGCTGAAGCGATCTTGGGTGCTGCAACAGGACAATGACCCAAAACACACCAGCAAATCCACCTCTGAATGGCTGAAGAAAAACAAAATGAAGACTTTGGAGTGGCCTAGTCAAAGTCCTGACCTGAATCCAATTGAGATGCTATGGCATGACCTTAAAAAGGCGGTTCATGCTAGAAAACCCTCAAATAAAGCTGAATTACAACTATTCTGCAAAGATGAGTGGGCCAAACTTCCTCCAGAGCGCTGAAAATGACTCATTGCAAGTTATCACAAACGCTTGATTGCAGTTATTGCTGCTAAGGGTGGCCCAACCAGTTATTAGGTTCAGGGGGCAATTACTTTTTCACACAGGGCCATGTAGGTTTGGATCTTTTTTTCTCCCTAAATAATAAAAACCATCATTTAAAAACTGCATTTTGTGTTTACTTGTGTTATATTTGACTAATGGTTAAATGTGTTTGATGATCAGAAACATTTTGTGTGACAAACATGCAAAAGAATAAGAAATCAGGAAAGGGGCAAATAGTTTTTCACACCACTGTACCTCCACGCTAGGCCCAGTGGAAACAGATCAAATCTGGCTGAACTGTAGCTAATACTACACGCATTAGGGCCCCCACAGCCTAATTATGCCCATGGCCCCCAACGTCCTAAGAACGGCCCTGCGCCTTATACGAGGTATTAGCTACGCTGTTGTCCTTGATAGAGCACGTGTATCAGTACCCTCCCATAGCTCAGTGCGAGTTTCAACTCCTTCCGTTAACTACGTGATTTTTGTGACTGCTATTAGCGAAGTTGTGTGTCACGCAAAATGGAACAGCAGAAATAGGAGCGACGTTGTGCCATTAAACGGCAAGTGTGACGTTTGAAAAGTTAAAACAGGCCTATGGGGAACATTCTTTATCCCGAGCTCAAGTTTTTCGCTGGCACAAATCATTTTTGGAAGGCAGAAAACACGTTGAAGATGAACACCGTTCAGGGAGGACTTCAACTTCGAAAACCAATGAAAACATCGAACGTGTGAACACTCTTGTGAGATCAGACCGTCGTTTAACATTAAGAGTGTTGAGTGAACAATTAAATTTGAACAGATTTACCGTTCATCAAATTTTGACTGAACATTTGCACATGTGAAAGGTCTGTGCCAAAATGGTGCCGAAAAACTGCCCTCTCCATAACAGAATTTTTGACCTCAAAAGGCATTCCTGTGGTTCCCCAGCCCCCTTATTCACCTGACCTCAGTCCGTGTGACTTTTTCCTTTTTCCTAAACTGAAAAATGTCCTCAAAGGACGTCATTTCGGGACTTTAGAAAACATCCAAAAGAGTGTAACGGACATGCTGAAGACCATACCGGTTGAAGACTTCCAGTGCTGCTACCAACAGTGGGAACAAAATCTCCATCGGTGTGTAGCTGCCCAAGGGAACTACTTTGGAGGGGATAACATTGATGTTTGAAAAAAATAAAAACTTTGGTAAATAAAAAATCAGTCTCATTACTTTTCTGCCACACCTCGTAGAGTTTCGTCTTAAAGAACCTGCCGTTGTACCAAGCGACGAAACTCCATTAAACGATAGGAGACCAACAAAAAAAAAACGCTGCGGCGATGAATCTCCATTAGACAAAAGAAGAAGATGCGACGAAACTAATTGCTCGTATTTTTCACAATGGAAGTAAGTGTGCTTCGAAATGAAAACGTTTCAAAGTTGCAGTTTTTTTTTCGTACTTTTAATAACTTTGCATTGCATGGCGGTTCTTGTACCGTGAGCCTTTACGTTTGTATTAATAATCATTTTTGCTGTAGTAATTGATTTATATTCAGTGCTTGAAGCGGACTGGCACTCAGCGGTACCGGTAACTCTTCAAATTCCACACTGTAAAAACTGTCAGTAAATTTAACGGTACAAATACTGTAAATGGTGAAGGTAAAAGACCTTTTCTGAAAAAAAGGAAAGTTACCTTATGTTCTACTGAAAATTGCCTTTATATCTTATACATTTCATTATTTTTTACAGCCAAGTTCTGTAAAATCAATATTTTTCTACCTTCAAAATATGCTAAATACCGTTTATTGATGCATTACAGTTATACTGAAAAAAATCTGTCAATTTTACAGTTTAAAACTGTTAAATAACGAAGGTAAACAACCGTAAAATGTAAAACGGTAAAATACCGTTTCAGTAAAACCGGCTACGACATTTGCATAAGGACACGCCCCTTTCAACAATATTGTTCCTGGTGAACCGCATACCTTTGAATAGTAGGGAAAAAAACTTCACCTGAGTTAGCAGACTTATTTTTCCCCACGTGCTGAAGGTTTTTTGAGGTTATGGAAGCTGATTTATGGTGGGTTGAATTTGATAAGTAGGACACCATATACCACAAAAGAGAAAACTTTACTTCCGGACCAGGCAAGTAGCGTAACTTCCTTAAACATTGAATTGTTTTCAATGTGTATAATTAAATGACACATGCATGCTATTGGTTGTTGTTAACTAACTGATGTAAACTATAAACTGGAGTTTGACCCTGCCAATGCATGTTGTTTATTGATTGTCATATTTATTATACAACATAAACTTCGGGTGGCGCAGTGGTAGCGCTGCTGCCTCGCAGTTAGGAGACCCGGGTTCACTTCCCGGGTCCTCCCTGCGTGGAGTTTGCATGGGTTTCCTCCAGGCGCTCTGGTTTCCTCCCACAATCCAAAGACATGCAGGTTAGGTGGATTGGCGATTCTACATTGGCCCTAGTGTGTGCTTGGTGTGTGGGTGTGTTTGTGTGTGTCCTACGGTGGGTTGGCACCCTGCCCAGGATTGGTTCCTGCCTTGTGCCCTGTGTTGGCTGGGATTGGCTCCAGCAGACCCCCGTGACCCTATTCGGATTCAGCGGGTTAGGAAATGGATGGATGGATGAACATAAACTTCTGGTTATGGTTAAACATTCCCTTCTGTTGGAGTTTGTTACAAACACCAAATAGTTTAAACTACAAAATTATACTGTAGACTTAAAAGTATTATCATCTTATTTATTACAGTAAAATTTTGGCAACCCAGCTGTCAGTATTTTACTGTAAATTTAACATTATCTTTTAAAGTGTACCGTAGACCTAAAAATATTGTTACCTTCTTTTTTACGGTAAAATCTTGGCGACCCCAGCTGCCAGTTTTTTACCGTAAATTTAACATTTTTTTTTTTTTACAGTGCACAAGGCAAGTTTCATGAGAACTCTTTGACTGTGCATGGAAAACGAAAAAAAAAACAAAAAACTTTTATAAGCATCTAGGAAACGCTTGATCAGTTATTCTGCCGTGAAGCAGGCTTTTGATAAAGTTCAGATTGACTACAGTGGTGCACGATATTACCTTTTTTTCTTTCCAGTTTAGTTCCTTATGTTGGAGTAACGTGTCTAAATTGTAATACCAAACAATCTGCCATGTTTCTGTACCGTCAATTTTAATAGAATTTCATGGTAGTTTTTGTGCAGATGATGCCTGCCATTTCTAAACCGTTAAAGACTTTCCTGCAATGGCAGTGCGCCACTAACTTGTATGTGACTCAGACTGACAGTCGCAATGTGCTCAGAGCCTTTTCAATTTATTTACAAGTGACAATTATATTTATTTACTTTCAGCCAGCTTGCTACTATGGAGGAATATTTCGGACAAAATGAAATAAATAAATAAATGCGTAAATAAATAAAAGTACTGTGAAATGTGAGCATAAATAAATAAATGTGTCATGAAATGACAGCCTTAATAAATAAATATGTCATGAAATGAGAGCATAAATAAATAAATGTGTCACGAAATATGTTTTTCGTTGCTTATTTATTTATTTCATTTTGTCCGTAACCTTCCTGCAAACCGTCATGAAATACGACTTGAAATAAAACTGTCACTTTCACTCGTCAAAGTTGAGAGGGTGGGCTCTAACACGCCCTCTAGTTACTGATTGGTGAATCGATAGCACAAGAATTAATTAGAAAAATGCTTACTACTGCCGATGAAATGGATTCTGCCGAAGATATTACGTATTCCAGAGAGAGAATTGAAGATTTATCGGAAGAAATTACAATGTTGGCGGCCCTTTTAGACTCCGATATAGATGAAACTGTTTTTGAAATTATCGAAGAACAGGTGGAACAGACTCTACTACACTCCAGTTCAGGTGATGCAGTACCCTGCTCTGGACGTCCATCCTTTGACATTCCAGCTGAGTCAATAGAAAACCTTCTGTTATGCGGTTTAAAAGTACGACAGATTGCAGATCAATATGGTGTATCGGAGAAGACGATCACAAGGCGAATGAGCCAGTTTGATATACGGTAAGCTGCAACGGCTCTATTAGTTTAGGTACTTTGACATGGAATGCCCAAAGCAGCTCCACCTAATATTTTGAACTGAACAACTTTACCACTGATCAGAGCTGTACAGTTTTTTGAAAACTTGACTTTCTACTCGTAAAACAAAGGGTCAAATACTCAGTTCTAAAAGGGCCGCCAACATTGTAATTTCTTCCGATAAATCTTCAATTCTCTCTCTGAAATACGTAATATCTTCGGCAGAATCCATTTAATCGGCAGTAGTAAGCATTTTTCTAATTAATTCTTGTGCTATCGATTCACCAATCAGTAACTAGAGGGCGTGTTAGAGCCCACCCTCTGAACTTTGATGAGTGAAACTGACAGTTTTATTTCAAGCCGTATTTCATGACGGTTTGCAGGAATGTTACGGACAAAATGAAATAAATAAATAAGCAACGAAAAACATATTTCGTGACACATTTATTTATTTATGCTCTCATTTCATGACATATTTATTTATTAAGGCTGTAATTTCATGACACATTTATTTATTTATGCTCACATTTCACAGTACTTTTATTTATTTACGCATTTATTTATTTATTTCATTTTGTCCGAAATATTCCTCCATATATGCTACGAGAATATCTTCTGGAAATTGGATGTTAATCAAAAATCAGGTAAATTGCAAACACCCATTTCTTAAACTTGTAATTCACTTGTAGTGTTTGACTTTCATGTGTGTCTTTTCTTAGGACATCCCTGCTGGTTCAGTAGACTGTGGAATTGACACGTTGATGGCGTTTGAATATGAACTGTAAGCTTTATGTAACTTTACATTTGTGGTTAGATTGTTTACGATTTCAATACTTTTTCCTCTTTTTCTCTCTCTGTGTACTCTTTATCTGACCAGGAGGGACCCTTTGATTTTATTGTCAGTCTATTAAAGATGTGATTAATAAATAATTTTTTCTTCATGTGTGGCATACCTTTAATTGTGGCATTCATTTAACGTGCCCTCCACTATTAATGACATCCCTTATAAAAATGTTACTTTTAAAAATATTTATTTCTTGATGAGAGCTTTGTTTTTCTTTGAATGAAATTGTTTCAATTAAAAGTCATCCATCCATCCATCCAGTTTCCAACCTGCTGAATCCGAATACAGGGTCACGGGGGTCTGCTGGTGCCAATCCCAGCCAACACAGGGCACAAGGCAGGAACCAATCCTGGGCAGGGTGCCAACCCACCGCAGGACACACACAAACCCGCTAGGGCCAATTTAGAATCGCCAATCCACCCAACCTGCAAGTCTTTGGATTGTGGGAGGAAACCGGAGCGCCCGGAGGAAACCCACGCAGACACGGGGAGAACATGCAAACTCCACGCAGGGAGGACCCGGGAAGCGAACCCACGTCTCCTAACTGCGAGTCAGCAGCGCTACCACTGCGCCACCGTGCCGCCCCAATTAAAAGTCAGATGTTTCTAATTTTTTCAGTGCAAGGTGACATTTCTTCAGCAAATGGGGATTTTTTTTTTTTTCTTTTCTAACCCTTCTTACTAATTTTTTACAAGGGGTGCCAGTAATAATGGAGAGCAGTGTATGTCTCCTTCTTATTTTAGGATGACATGTCTGCGACTTGCATATTACTTTTAGGTGACAGATTGGGGTATTCATGATACTCTGAAATAATTGATGTATTCTAAAAAACTATTGAGATAACCACGAACGACAGTTTTTGTAATGAACCACTGGGTAATTTTAACAGTTTGAATTCCGAAGTGTCCGCTTTTATGAGAAAACAGGAGTGTTCAGACCAAAACCAGACAGCTTGCACAAGACAAATACTACAGGTGACAATTTGATGTATTTATTTGTGTGTGTCCAGAGTGGCTGTGTGGCTGCAGAGGGGCGGCTGACTTGAGAACAAGGGGCTCGAGTTTATGAGGCTGCAGAGATCAGCAGGGCCTCCAGGAGGACTCAACATGAAAACCTGTTGGAGTTCATCATAAAGGGCCACAGGAGCAGATGATCACTTGCTGGTAACTTAGTTCAGATAACAAGTAAAATTTTATTGTAATCTATCTAGTAGGACAGAGCTGTGATGACTTTAAAGCACCAAACTCTTGCATTTGCTTGTCCAACAGGCTGTTGTATCTCAAAGGGTTTAAAAATGATGACGATCCTAAAGGTCACCGGGTAATTACCTCTATACAGCAGAAGATGAGGAGCTGACAGATGGCCTCTACGATACCTGATGAAGTGCTGTCAAGAGCTGTAGGTACTTCTGAAAAGATCGACACCCCGAGTTCACGTCATTGTGGATGTGCCGATGCCGGAGGCTCATTTGGCTTCAGTGAATCTCTAATGAGTACAGAAAGTGTCTCTGTGAGTAAGAAGCATAAGGCTTCTTCATTGATGGACCAGCAGACAGTGAGTGGGACGTCATGTGGTGTTCGGAGCAGACGGTCCTTTCTATTTATTTTTAGCACCATTATTCTGTTAAACAGAACACCATTTTACTTGTAGTGAATTTAGACAAGAATATAAACTAAATACATATAATTGAATATATATGTTTAAAGTGAAATTTAAAATGCGCAGTCATACAAAAAAAATAAATAAAAATAAATCTTTTTTTTTTAAAAGTGAGTGCAGAGTTTGACACACTTGTGCTTCAACTGTTAACAGTACGAGGACAGACAGCATCACTAAGGCATTTCATCTCAACGCCTCCTCTGATAAACATGGCACTGGATTTATTTGTCTTTTCACTTTTTTTATTTCTGAGTGTTTGACTGTGCATAATAGAGTTGTGTAGATTTGATTTAACTATTGATGTAAATAATAAAGGACACTTTATTGATTAAGTTCTGTATATTTGAAATTGTCTGTGTATCTGTTTTAGCCAATTTATGCCATCTGCATATTTTCCTTAATTTTTATAACTGTATTGTACATTTCTATTACTTCTTTGAACATTACAAGGAAACATGTCTATCGCCATTGCATATTATTTATATATAATATATAGAAGTGGGCATGCTTTAGTATATTTCCAGATTAATTTTTCTTTCAGTTCAACTGACCCATCATTATTGTTAATTGTAAATATTTCTTGAAATGGTTGTACAGTTTATACTGAATTCTTATTAATAACTTTTTGTTTTTTGGTAGTGACAATCCAGAGTGTTTTAATTTGTGCTTGTCCAATCAACTCGCGTATTAACACAACTAGAATTGTTAGATTTGAGCAGAGCCTCCTCTTGTATCAACACCGTCTACAAATGGCACTTTGCTGGACTCGCCGGTAATCCCACAGCTTGGAAACTGAGCACCCTGATCAAGACTGTGCTGTTCACTTACAAGCAGAGTCTACAACAATAAGGGTCTTACTTATCTTTATTTAGGAGTCACCTTTTCAATAAAACTTGCATTGTCTTTAACTGAAAATACATCTTGTATATTAAATAGGAACAAAATTAAAGGAAAAGGATTGAATACTCCTGATAAATGGAGAGTCAAAACTTTTGAAGCTCATTTTTCTAATAACTCACAGCTAGAAGCTCGTTATACTAAGGTCTTGACTTTAAGTGTGTATCTGTGTTTTTAAATATACAGTACAGTGGTGTGAAAAACTATTTGCCCCCTTCCTGATTTCTTATTCTTTTGCATGTTTGTCACACAAAATGTTTCTGATCATCAAACACATTTAACCATTAGTCAAATATAACACAAGTAAACACAAAATGCAGTTTTTAAATGATGGTTTTTATTATTTAGGGAGAAAAAAAAATCCAAACCTACATGGCCTTGTGTGAAAAAGTAATTGCCCCCTGAACCTACTAACTGGTTGGGCCACCCTTAGCAGCAATAACTGCAATCAAGCGTTTGCGATAACTTGCAATGAGTCTTTTACAGCGCTCTGGAGGAATTTTGGCCCACTCATCTTTGCAGAATTGCTGTAATTCAGCTTTATTTGAGGGTTTTCTAGCATGAACCGCCTTTTAAGGTCATGCCATAGCATCTCAATTGGATTCAGGTCAGGACTTTGACTAGGCCACTCCAAAGTCTTCATTTTGTTTTTCTTCAGCCATTCAGAGGTGGATTTGCTGGTGTGTTTTGGGTCATTGTCCTGTTGCAGCACCAAGATCGCTTCAGCTTGAGTTGACGAACAGATGGCCGGACATTCTCCTTCAGGATTTTTTGGTAGACAGTAGAATTCATGGTTCCATCTATCACAGCAAGCCTTCCAGGTCCTGAAGCAGCAAAACAACTCCAGACCATCACACTACCACCACCATATTTTACTGTTGGTATGATGTTCTTTTTCTGAAATGCTGTGTTCCTTTTACGCCAGATGTAACGGGACATTTGCCTTCCAAAAGTTCAACTTTTGTCTTATCAGTCCACAAGGTATCTTCCCAAAAGTCTTGGCAATCATTGAGATGTTTCTTAGCAAAATTGAGACGAGCCCTAATGTTCTTTTTTCTTAACAGTGGTTTGCGTCTTGGAAATCTGCCATGCAGGCCGTTTTTGCCCAGTCTCTTTCTTATGGTGGAGTCGTGAACACTGACCTTAATTGAGGCAAGTGAGGCCTGCAGTTCTTTAGACGTTGTCCTGGGGTCTTTGTGACCTCTCGGATGAGTCGTCTCTGCGCTCTTGGGGTAATTTTGGTCGGCCGGCCACTCCTGGGAAGGTTCACCACTGTTCCGTGTTTTTGCCATTTGTGGATAATGGCTCTCACTGTGGTTCGCTGGAGTCCCAAAGCTTTAGAAATGGCTTTATAACCTTTACCAGACTGATAGATCTCAATTACTTCTATTCTCATTTGTTCCTGAATTTCTTTGGATCTTGGCATGATGTCTAGCTTTTGAGGTGCTTTTGGTCTACTTCTCTGTGTCAGGAAGCTCCTATTGAAGTGATTTCTTGATTGAAACAGGTGTGGCAGTAATCAGGCCTGGGGGTGGCTACGGAAATTGAACTCAGGTGTGATACACCACAGTTAGGTGATTTTTGAACAAGGGGGCAATTACTTTTTCACACAGGGCCATGTAGGTTTGGATTTTTATTTTCTCCCTAATTAATAAAAACCATCATTTAAAAACTGCATTTTGTGTTTACTTGTGTTTTATTTGACTAATGGTTAAATGTGTTTGATGATCAGAAACATTTTGTGTGACAAACATGCAAAAGAATAAGAAATCAGGAATGGGGGCAAATAGTTTTTCACACCACTGTATATACCTGTATAGTTTTTCAGTATAAACCTATGACAAGCAAGAAAGAAAATGCCTTACCAGCAATATCATTGTCAAAATAAATTCCCAGCTGTTCAGACTGAATTATTTAATGGCTATGACTTGACAGCCTCAGTGTATTGTGTGGTAAATGGACCAGTAAAGTGGAGTCATTTACAGCTGTACAGGTTGTTATGTCAGGGTCATACTGGAGTATACAGACTCTCTATGCTCTTAATATGCTGTTTGCTTGGGTAGTCATATAGGATGATGCCCACCTGAACTATCTGCCATCTCTGTCTTGTTACCAGTCATGATGCTGATGCTCATCAGTGTCTGCTGTTCAGTTGGACTCCTGGCCTCCTCCAGTCTCAGAGAACCTAAAGACCAGCTGATGTGTTCAGCACACCACTAGGACCTGATGGAGTCAAATGGAGGATAAATGAGGTATAAACAAACATCTGTCATGTTTTAATCTCTAAATGTAACTTTTGCATAAGTAATATGTATTATAATAAACATACACTCACCTAAAGGATTATTAGGAACACCTGTTCAATTTCTCATTCATGCAATTATCTAATCAACCAATCACATGGCAGTTGCTTCAATGCATTTAGGGGTGTGTGTGGTGTTATGGGTCCACAGCTTGTTGAGCAAAGGCCATTCATTTTAAATAATCACCGCACCCGAGGCGGCTTCGTGAGGGCGTTGTTGTAGCGAGCCGCGGGGCAGTCGTAGATGTGGGCGTTTCTCACCGTGTGCGCAGGTGAGGAAATGCCCACATTTGTGATTGCTCCCGTGGCTAATGCTACAGCTGTGATGGCCCCTCACGTTTTAAAAAGAAGCGCGAGTCGGTGTGGAGGGGGGAAAAAAAAAATGGAGAGAGATAAAAGGAAAGGAGAGGACGGAGGTTATCGGGAGCAGGAGAGGAAGCAGGCGGTGCGTGAGTGTGGTGAGCGCGCGATCGAGCGCTCGTGGACAGCTGCGTGGAAGCTGGGTGTTAGGCCGACACCCAGGTGTTTGTGTTTATGTCGCTCCCGCTGAGCGATCAGGTAGCGGGAGTGACCAGGGAAGGCGACTGCCCGCAGAGAGGCCATTGAAAGGCAGCGGAAGTCGGGAGACTTGGTGGTGGGAATCCCCAACGTGGCGACCTGGCCGTTGGTGGAAACCAAGTTCTCCGGGACTGGGATGAGTGCCATACCGGAGCCAGGGATCGGGAGGTCTCCAGTCTCGAATGTGTGATGTAGGAGGGCAGCTGCAGAGAGCGTCTTGCCTGCTGCTAAGCCCAAACGGGATAAGCAGGTGAGACGCAAACAGAAAACGCTAATAAACGATGCACCGGATTTGTTGTTGGTTTTTAAAGACTGCTTTCTAAAGAAGATTTTAACCTCTGGTTTTAAAGGATTGTTTTTTCTATTGGTTTTAACCTCCACGTTTTTTCATTTTATGGATTATTTATTGAAGAACTGCACTTTATGAACACTGTTTATTTTGTTGACTGTTTTAAATAAAAGCACTGTTGCACTTTCTACCTTCCCCTTGCTCAGTAATTTGCCTCCATTGACTAGCTCACTCGGTTACATTATCGACGGTGTTGGGTTCAAGTGCTTCCAACAGCAATGGGAGTGTGGAGCCAGAACCCACATCGTCACAGTGTGGTCCTGGTCAAGACAATCTCCTGAACTCCAAACTGAATGTCAGAATGGGAAAGAAAGGTGATTTAAGCAATTTTGAGCGTGGCATGGTTGTTGGTGCCAGACGGGCCGGTCTGAGTATTTCACAATCTGCTCAGTTACTGGGATTTTCAGGCACAACCATTTCTAGGGTTTACAAAGAATGGTGTGAAAAGGGAAAAACATCCAGTATGTGGCAGTCCTGTGGGCGAAAATGCCTTGTTGATGCTAGAGATCAGAGGAGAATGGGCCGACTGATTCAAGCTGATAGAAGAGCAACTTTGACTGAAATAACCACTCGTTACAACCGAGGTATGCAGCAAAGCATTTGTGAAGCCACAACCCACACAACCTTGAGGCGGATGGGCTACAACAGCAGAAGACCCCACCGGGTACCACTCATCTCCACTACAAATAGGAAAAAGAGGCTACAAGTTGCACGAGCTCACCAAAATTGGACAGTTGAAGACTGGAAAAATGTTGCCTGGTCTGGTGAGTCTCGATTTCTGTTGAGACATTCAAATGGTAGAGTCAGAGTTTGGCGTAAACAGAATGAGAACATGGATCCATCATGCCTTGTTACCACTGTGCAGGCTGGTGGTGGTAGTGTAATGGTGTGGGTGATGTTTTCTTGGCACACTTTAGGCACCTTAGTGCCAATTGGGCATCGTTTAAATGCCACGGGCTACCTGAGCATTGTTTCTGACCATGTCCATCCCTTCATGACCACCATGTACCCATCCTCTGATGGCTACTTCCAGCAGGATAATGCACCATGTCACAAAGCTCGAATCATTTCAAATTGGTTTCTTGAACATGACAATGAGTTCACTGTACTAAAATGGCCCCCACAGTCACCAGATCTCAACCCAATAGAGCATCTTTGGGATGTGGTGGAACGGGAGCTTCGTGCCCTGGATGTGCATCCCACAAATCTCCATCATCTGCAAGATGCTATCCTATCAATATGGGCCAACATTTCTAAAGAATGCTTTCAGCACCTTGTTGAATCCATGCCACGTAGAATTAAGGCAGTTGTGAATGCGAAAGGGGGTCAAACACCGTATTAGTGTGGTGGTCCTAATAATCCTTTAGGTGAGTGTATATTTGATGATTTTAAAGAGGTATTTAATAAAGATCCAATTAAGTCAAATAATTGAATACCCTGATTAACAAGTGCACAGTCACAAAAACTGCAAAATTATTACTCTTTTAATATTTGGTCTTCACAGATCTTTTAACATAGTAAACTTCAATATAAAAATAATAATTGAAATGTGACTATTAGCACTATGAGTGTGCCTTATATTTAACATTGATAACATGTAGAGACAGCCAATAGATTCTTTAAAGTCACAATTTTATTGCCAGCTTTCTTAACGTTGTCTCTTCCCAATACATGAACGTAAGAGTGTCAAGTATGTGATTTGTAATATTCTGTAATCATAATACAGCTAAAAAAACAAACAAACTTGATTATGAGATCCGCAGGCAAGTATATTATTATTATTATTATTATTATTATTAATTAATTAATTAATTAATTAATTATGGCCTTCTCATAACTTCACTTTAACTTAATCCTGATACTCTGTATGTTCAATTCTTCATAATAATTATTCACAGTGGCTCCAAAATCCGTACTGACCCCAACTCTCTCTTCTGTTTCTTTTTCCGGTTTCTTTGTGGTGGCGGCCTGCGCCACCACCACCTACGAAGCATCAGGATGCACCAACATTGATGGACTGAAAGCCAGAAGTCTACGTGACCATCATTATCAGGTCCTTCCATGAAAACCCTAAACACAAAGAGGACTGTTTGACTTATGTTAGGTAGATTGCCCAGAGGGGACTGGGCGGTCTCTTGGTCTGGAACCCCTACAGATTTTATTTTTTCTCCAGCCTTTGGGGTTTTTTGTTTTTTCTGTCCACCCTGGCCATCGGACCTTACTCTTATTCTATGTTAATTAATGTTGACTTATGTTTATTTTTTATTGTGTCTTCTATTTTTCTATTCATTTTGTAAAGCACTTTGAGCTACATTTTTTTGTATGAATATGTGCTATATAAATAAATGTTGATTGATTGATTGATTGATTGATTGATTGATTGATTGATTGATTGATTGATTGAAGAAACTCACTAGAGCTGCTGGTGTGGTGAGAACAGACATGAAGACCGCAGAATATTAGACACACATCAGCAAACAAAGAACAGAGGCTGATCTGTGGGCAGAAGGGGCTACAATGGAATATTAAGAATACAGAAATAAATAAATGTGGGATAAATAGTAATGAAAGTAATAAAACGCATTTTAGGGTTGTGTATTATAGAAGTAAAGATTTAACTCTGACAGTTTACTCAACATTTAAAATTGTAATACGTTTAAAACCCGTCTTTAAGTTGACTTGTTAAATGTAGGCGACTATTTCATTTGGATATTCAAGTAAACAACAACAGTCAAACATTTGTTTTAATCTGACTGACTCAATCAAGTAGAGCCCACACTTAAGTCCACGTCAATCCATTAAAATTAGGCGGACACAAATTTGTATTGTTATGTTCATTTAAATTTTCTTCAGAAGTTGTTTAGTAACGATACATATCTCATATTCAAACTTTTATTATCATTATTTTTCAGAACCGCTAATCATAAATGACGGTGGTAAAAATACAGTGCAGTCTTAATAATGCACTCGACATTGCTATAGTGTAAGATACTGGCACTAGTAGACTATCGTCGCAGATGTATTTTGCGAATATACACTCTGTCTCTTACATTTATCTTGACAGTCCACCTTTAGAAATGATCTTACACGTCCACCTTTAGAAATTACTCCCACCTTTCTTTTTACGTATCCATAAGGCAATTGGGTAAAGTGGAGCCTGAATGACAAATAACACCGATTGGCGATTTGTTAAATAAAAAGGTGATTGACCGCGACGTTTAAATTTTCGATTGGCTGATCAGTGCCTGACTTTCGCAAAATTTATATATGATTGGCTGAAGTCGAAAATTATATTTACGCCCATTTTACTCCGGTCTGCTGCAATATCTACTTGAAATTTGGAGCCCCTCAGCGTGTCACATTGTCCCTCATCGCCGGAGATTTCCACCCGTATGCGCCACCCGCGGCCGAGACTGTCTCATCTTCCGCACTTTATTTGTGGCATGAAAGAGGCCTGACCACAATTGTGCTGCTATTTGTGTAGTGATCACGAGCGCGGGGAAAGCAGACAAGCAATTATATGACGTCATCCCTCAGCGACGTAGGAAGGTATCCCCGCCCACTCATCTGCGCAGACATTCTTATTGTTGTGGCCATAGATCTGTATGCAGGAACGAAGATTCTAGCGGAAGGCTCAGGCTATCATACGAGGTGCGTGTCTGCACCTTTAGTAACAAAACGGAGCGGAAGAGAAAATAAATAAAGAAGGAACGTCAAGGAAGAGACAAAGTGGATTGTTGGTAAGCAGCGTCAAATTCTGGCGAGGGTGAGAATACGGGGTGGGAGAGGAGAGCAAAGTGGACACGGGTAGGAATGTCGAGGGGAGTCCAAATCAAAATCAGTGTGAGGGTGGTAATTCGGGAGAGAGGAGGAACGAGGGTAAGAAGGAGGATTAACGACAGTCGCGGCGATCAGCCGAGGTGCATCCGTGTTGATATTGACGGCCCTCCGTCCTCCCACAATGTCTCACACTTCCACTCCCCCGTTTACGTTGACGCAGGCTGCCGCTCGCTCGACCAGTTCAGTCAAGGGAATTCCTGTCGAGTTTAGCGTGTCTAGAACATCGCAAAAAAGCCGAGACTCGAGGTTGGACATTTCACAAGAGCTTTCTCGTTTTCATTACGAATTGAATACTCGCAGTTAACGGCTCTGTAGTGGATGATCAGAGCCTAAATCATAGCGGCATCGGATACAAGACAGGAACAAAACCTGGACCAAGTGCGAGTCCATCACGGGGCACACTCCGATAGTTAGGCCATTTTATCTTATACACTGAAAAAAAATACAATGTTTAACGGAGAAATAGTATGTTGTCTGGTGGAGCAAAGTTTGTTTTAGGGGTGTATTATGCGTTACAGGTTTGTCAGTTTATCGAAAACAACCCTGCATATATCAACTTAAATAACCTCGAAAAAGTTATTTTCTGCACTGTGTAACAACAACAACATTTGTATGAAAATGTGCTATATAAATAAACAGTAGCTCAAAGTGCTTTACATAATAAAGAATAGGAAAATAAAAGACACAATAAGAAAATAAAATAAGTCAACATTAATTAACATAGAATAAAAGTGTAAAGGTGACCCGGCTCATACACGTCACCCGGCTCCTCCTCAATTGCTCACGGGACGATCATGTCAGAGACAACGCGGCTCCCAATGAGGTGACCCAAGTGCAGGGGCAATCCGAGGCTTATCGGTGGGCTTTAGCGCCCGGTAGGCACGCACTATCGAAATACTGTTTATGTGCCATTTAACTGCCGCTTTAAAATCGGATTCTCCAGGGGTCTGTCCCCTCTCGGACAGTCCGGTCCGGACCCTGAGCTATTTATTATTTAGTCATCTTAGTATCATTTGTCACGAGTAAGTTAAAATGTACAGTCAGTCAGTCATCTTCCAACCCGCTGTATCCTAACTACAGGGTCACAGGGGTCTGCTGGAGGCAATCCCAGCGAACACAGGGCACAGGCATCTCAATAAATTAGGATATCATCGGAAAATAAATTTATTTCAGTAATTCAATTCAAAACACGAAACTCCTATATTGTATAGATACATTGTACACAGAGTGATATATTTCATGTGTTTATTTCTTTTCATTTTGCTGATTATGGCTTATAGCTAATGAAAACCCAAAATTCAGTATCTCAGAAAATTAGAATATTACATAAGAATAATAATAAAAAAAGATTTTTAATACAGAACTGTTGGTCTACTTAAAAGTCTGTCCATGTAGGCCCTCAATACTCGGTCAGGGCTCCTTGTGCATCAGTGCAGTGTGGCATGGAAGCGATCAGCCTGTGGCATTGCTTAGGTGTTCTAGAAGCCCAGGATGATTTGACCGTGGCCTTCATCTCGTCAGCATTGTTGGGTATGCTGTCTCTCTTCTTCCTCTTGATAGATTGTCTATGGGGTTTAGGTCAGGTGAGTTTGCTGGCCAATCAAGCCCAGTGATGCACTGGTCATTAAACCAGATATTGGTACTGCTGGCAGTGTGGACAGGTGCCAAGTCCTGTTGGAAAATGAAATCAGCATCTCCATAACGCTTGTGAGCAGAGAGAAGCCTAAAGTTCTCTAAAATGGCCTGGTAGATGTCTGGCCGCACTGACTTTGGACTTGATCAAACACAGTGGACCAACACCCGCAGATGACATGGCTCACCAAATCATCACTGACTCTGTAAAACTTTACAACGGACCCTCAAGCAACTTGGATTCTGAGCCTCTCTGCTCTTCCTCCAGATTCTGGGATTTTGATTTCCAAATGAAATGCAAAATTGACTTTCATCCGAAAAGAGGACTTTGGGCCACTGAGCAACAGTCCAGTCCATTTTCTCCTTAGCCCAGGTAAGACTCTGGTTCAAGAGTGGCTTGACACCAGGAATTCTGTGACAGTTGTAGCCCACGTCCCGGATACACATGTCTGTGTGTGGCGGCTCTTGAAGCACTGATTCCAGCCGCAGTCCACTCCTTGGGAATCTCCCCCAAAATTCTTCACAATCTCCTCAAGGTTGCCATTATCCCTGTTACTTGTGCACCTTATTTCTTTCCTCTCAATTTTCCATTAATATTCTTGGATACAGCTCTCAGTGAAAAGCCAGCTTCTTCAGTAGTGACCTTTGGTGGCTTCGCCTCCTTGTAGAGGGATGGTCTCCGTGACTGTCTTCTGGACAACCATCTTGTCAGCATGACATTGCTGATTGTGTGGCCTACTGAACCAGATGGAGAGACTATTAAAGGCTCGGGACCCTTTTGTAGGTGCTTTGGGTTAATTAGCTGAGTGGAGTGGGACACAAGGAGTCGACAATATGGAACTTTGCCACAATATTCTAATTTTCTGAGATGCTGAATTTTGGGTTTTCGTTAGCTATAAACCATAATCAACAAAATGAAAAGACATAAACGCTTGAAATATATCACTGTGTGTAATGAATTTATAGAATATAGGAGATTCACTTTTTGAATGGAATTACTGAAATAAATTAACTTTTCAACGATATTCTGATTTATTGAGATGTACGCTACGTTTCTGCTGCTTTAATTGTGTTGGGTTAAAGTGATAGACGGTGGAATTCCTCATGCAGTGAAGGGACGCCTTAGCATAGTGAGGGCAGCACCAGTTTATCTGGGGTTGAATTTGAGGTTGTGTTCGCTTGTGGAAATGTCATTTATCTCGTAAAGTAAAGAAAGAACTCCTAGTAATCATCCTCTCTAATAAAACCCTGTGCGTCCAGGTGTCCGTGTGTGTGTGTCTTCTGGAGAAGTGCGCCTGCGCGGGGCCACACAGCACGTGTTCAGTCTCTTCCTGTGCATTCCCTGTGTGTGCAGAGAGAGAGAGAGACAGACACACACACAGGTGCTTGCGTGTGAGAGACAGACAAACAGACAGACAGACACGCATGCACGCACGAGAGACAGACACGTACGCACGCACACACAGGCACACACCGGCACACACACACACACCACACACCGGCACACCCACACCCACACACACACACACACACGCGAGAGAGAGACAGATACGCACACACGCATGCACGAGAGACAGACATGCCACATGCGCGCACACACACAGGCCCGCGACAGAGAGAGAGAGACACACACACACACACACACAGACACAGACACAGACACACACACACACAGAGGTGCGCGCGCGAGAGAGACCGATACGCACACACGCATGCACGAGAGACAGACATGCCACATGCGCGCACACACACAGGCCCGCGACAGAGAGAGACACACACACAGGCGCACGCGTGCATTGTTGCAATGTTACTTTTCTTGGTTGTTTATTAGATTGTGCATTCAATGGTATAATTAACTATAATTGTGCTTAAAATCTTAAAAAAATTTATATTTACATACAGTTCGTACGGTCTGGAATGGATTATTTGTATTTACATACAATCCTATGGGGGAAATGACTTTTGTTCCACCGAGGTTCCACTGTATTACTGTCTGACAAAATTACAGGCATTTTACGGAAATGCAAACCAGTATTACTGAGATAGAAAATTAAAGGCACACAATACAGTGACGCATATTACAGCCACATACAAGGTCCCTTGCCATTTAATATAAACTGTTCCTACTAATGTTTATGCACTACTGTTCTAGCGCCCGTTATTGTAACGGGCTTAATGTCTAGTTATATTAATATTTTCTAACTAGGGGTTTCCCCCTCTGCTCACTTCGCTCGCCAGTCACTTCTTGTCTCTGCCGCTCACGTTATGAAGAGGGGGGGGGCTGAATGCACGCTCAGGAGATGTGGTTGCTGCTCCGAAACCCCCTCTTAAAAGGTGATACAATAGGTAAGCAAATAGTTTTTTTTTTTTTTTAACCTCCTCTTTGCTCAATCAGCTGTTGTCTTGCTGCTGCCGTACTGCGTGATCTGCATCTCGCACAGTGCTTCAAACATTTAAAAACCGTGTAGCACCTGTCCTTCTGTCTCGCGGGAAGTTAAAATATCTCCAGGAAAATCACGTCTCGTCTCCTTCCAAGCCTTCCAAGATTTTTATTGTTAATAATAGAGAGATAACAGTAAACTGTTTTATACTGGCAATACATGAAACGCATGTCTAAGCTGGCCCAAATGCACAAGTGAAAGATCCAAATCAGAAAAATGAGGCCACCATTTTAAAGAGGCTCAGCCTGTGACATATTGCTATTCTAAACATCAATTATGGGGAAACCAACAGAAATACACATTCAGAAAAATTACTTATGGGGTCACATTAAAAATAGAGATGCCAACCTCCAAAACAAATCAACCTACAGCCTCAGTGTCCTGCCTGAATGACCTCTGTCTACTGGAACAAGCATCTCTTGTCTCTGCTTACTGCTGCATACTCAAGAGCACTCCTCTTGTCGCTCCTCTTGCTTTCTCTGTTTTTTCTCTTACTCTCCTCTACTAGCTCAAAATACTTCTGGCATGGAGATGGCATTAATGCCCCCAAACACTTAATTACACTTTCATCCCAGGCCTAAAAGGACTTCTTGGATCAGAAGCAGTCATGCTTTTGTTCCCCAGACCCCTGGATTGCAGGCCAACTGTCAGCACCTCATGGCTCCACACCCAGGGGTATTCCCTTAAAATCCATTTAACATTCCCATACGTTTATCCCGCTAAACACTTTATTTTCCTTACATTTTCAGGTCGTCTGTTTCTAATACTAGCCTGGTCACTGGTGGTCTCAGGTTTTTCCTTCACTTGTCCAGTTTTCCTCCAACATCCCAAACACACGTGCCCAGTTTACTGTCAGTCGGCGACGGCTGAAGAGTTTTTGAAGGAGTTAAGAAGGTATGGGAAGAATACTACTGTTAACATTATGTAACATAACTACAAAGAAAACACATGAACATACTCAATATTAAAAATAATATTGACATAAAATAATCATTATATTGACATAAATGTATACCATACATATGCTTTCCATATCAATATCAATATCTATATCTATATATATATATATATATATATATATATATTTATATATACACACATACACTAATAAAAGGAAAAGCCCTCACCGACTGACTGACTGACTCATCACTAATTCTCCAACTTTCCATGAAATTTGGCAGACTCGTTCCTTACGGTTTACTTACAAAAGTTAGGCAGGTTTCATTTCGATATTCTACGCGTAATGGGCATAACTGCAACCTACTTACGTACATATATATGACCATAGCCTGCGGCTCAGTCACTGTGTGAGGCGGAGTTGCGTCCCTCATCATCACGCCTCCCATGTAATTGAGTGCCTGCCCATATAAGACCGTCCATCAGCGGCAATCCAATAGACACGCTGCCGCTAAATATTCGCGGGTGAAAGACTGTGCTTATGCAAATAAGATGAGATGGTCAGGTATAGACTAGTGTTTGGCACAAACTCGGCGAAAGTGCAAGAGAAACTTTTAAGTGCCGGGTCTTAGCTAACTTTAAATAAAGCCGTGGACATCGCAAGACCGCACGAGATAGCACAAGCACAGCTGAGAACCTTTGATGCATGTACTCCGAGCGGCTCACGTGAACTGACTGCGAAAGCAGTACGCAGAGAACAAGGAAGAACTCCAAAGCGTGCTGAACAAAAAACACACTACACAATTGAGAAGGCAGCAAAAGAATATGAAGCGAGTGATGCATACAAGCATATTCAGAAGTGCAGCTACTGCGAAAACAAAGCACGGTGTAAACCGTAAGTTTAAATTAAGTTTATAGTCATGCTGCCGCTGGCGTTTGTCATGCCTACGACGAATACGATATTTGCGAGATGCAAGTTTAATGAGAAGACGCGGGGTATAAACGAGACTTTGGATCACTTTGTAACAGAGTTAAAATTGCTGTAACGGAGTTAAAATTGCTGGTGAAGGACTGTGCTTATGCAAACGAATAGGAAAGCAAGGTGTAAAGCTTATCTTTAAGTTCATAGACACGCTGCCGCTGGCATTTGTCATGCCTAAGACAAGTACATTATTCGCAAGATACAAGTTTACTGAGAGGACGCAGGGTATACATGAGACTTTTTATCACTTTGTAACTGAGTTAAAAATGCTGGTGAAGGACTGTGCTTATGCAAACGAAGATGAGATGGTCAGCGATAGAATAGTGTTTGGCACAAACTCAGCAAAAGTGTGAGAGAAACTTTTAAGTGCCGGGTTGAGCTAATTTTAAATAATTGCTGGTGAAGGACTGTGCTTATGCAAATGAATAGGAAAGCAAGGTGTAAAGCTTAACTGTAAATTAAGTTTGTAGACACGCTGCCGCTGGCATTTGTCATGCCGAAAGACTGTGTTTGTGGAGGGATGAAGAGTTAAGGTGGGTGGGGGAGTCACTTGATCTTCTCCCCTCCCATTCATGTCATTTCATTCACTTCATTTCGCTCTGAGCTGAGCTCCGCAGCTGACACGGTCTTGCCGTTCTATTTCCTTAGTGTTTAGTCCTCTCTCCTTTACTGATTTATATAAAGGAGAGTTGAGATCCAAGAGACTGTGTTTGTGGAGGGATGGGGTACTCACGTCACCATCTCCCCTCCCATTCACCTCATTTCATTCACTTCGATTCGCTCCGAGCTGAGCTCCGCTGACCTCCGCAGCTAACGCGGTCTTGCAGAAACAACTTCGTGACACTGCCGCCAAATACTCACAGAAAAATCCACAAGTTAATAGACACCCTGTCGCTAGAGTTTCTCCACACTCAGAATCATCCAGGCACTCCTGGGCATAATCTAATTTTGAAGGTTGGGACACCAATAATGTTAATGAAAAACTTACAGCCACTGAAACTTTGTAACGGCACGAGACTTCAGGTCACGTGTCTGAAAAAGAACCTAATTAAGGCAACTATTTTTACTGGCAGTTGCTCAGGGGGGACGAGTTTTTATTCCTCGCATCCCCGTTATACCCTCTGATCTCCATTTCAATTCAAATGCCTCCTATTTCCAGTAAGGCTCTGCTTCGCGATGACAATTAATAAGTCTCAGGGACAAACCCTACAAATGGTTGCCATTGATTTGAGGCAAGATTGCTTTTCACAAGACCAACTATGCGTTGCATGCTCAAGAGTAAGCTCGCACAGCTTGGTCATACTAAAACCGGAGTGGTGAACTGACAACGTGGCATATAAAGAGATCCTTAACAAATAATTATTGGTATATTTTCCCTCAGTTTAAAAAGGTTTGCTTTTCTTCTTAATAAAAATTTAAAAGCAGTATTTTGCCGCCTCGAAGCGCAGGGATTTTGCTAGTGTATATATATATATATAGATATATAAATATACACATCTACATACACTCACCTAAAAGATTATTAGGAGCACCACACTAATACGGTGTTTGACCCCCTTTCGCCTTCACAACTGCCTTAATTCTACGTGGCATTGATTCAACAAGGTGCTGAAAGCATTCTTTAGAAATGTTGGCCCATATTGATAGGATAGCATCTTGCAGTTGATGGAGATTTGTGGGATGCACATCCAGGGCACGAAGCTCCCGTTCCACCACATCCCAAAGATGCTCTATTGGGTTGAGATCTGGTGACTGTGGGGGCCATTTTAGTACAGTGAACTCATTGTCATGTTCAAGAAACCAATTTGAAATGATTCGAGCTTTGTGACATGGTGCATTATCCTGCTGGAAGTAGCCATCAGAGGATGGGTACATGGTGGTCATGAAGGGATGGACATGGTCAGAAACAATGCTCAGGTAGCCCGTGGCATTTAAACGATGCCCAATTGGCACTAAGGGGCCTAAAGTGTGCCAAGAAAACACCCCCACACCATTACACCACCACCACCAGCCTGCACAGTGGTAACAAGGCATGATGGATCCATGTTCTCATTCTGTTTACGCCAAATTCTGACTACCATTTGAATGTCTCAACAGAAATCGAGACTCATCAGACCAGGCAACGTTTTTCCAGTCTTCAACTGTCCAATTTTGGTGAGCTCGTGCAAATTGTAGCCTCTTTTTCCTATTTGTAGTGGAGATGAGTGGTACCCGGTGGGGTCTTCTGCTGTTGTAGCCCATCCGCCTCAAGGTTGTGCATGTTGTGGCTTCACAAATGCTTTGCTGCATACCTCGGTTGTAACGAGTGGTTATTTCAGTCAAAGTTGCTCTTCTATCAGCTTGAATCAGTCGGCCCATTCATTCTCCTCTGACCTCTAGCATCAACAAGGCATTTTCGCCCACAGGACTGGCGCATACTGGATGTTTTTCCCTTTTCACACCATTCTTTGTAAACCCTAGAAATGGTTGTGCGTGAAAATCCCAGTAACTGAGCAGATTGTGAAATACTCAGACCGGCCCGTCTGGCACCAACAACCATGCCACGCTCAGAATTGCTTAAATCACCTTTCTTTGCCATTCTGACATTCAGTTTGGAGTTCAGGAGATTGTCTTGACCAGGACCACACCCCTAAATGCATTGAAGCAACTGCCATGTGATTGGTTGATTAGATAATTGCATTAATGAGAAATTGAACAGGTGTTCCTAATAATCCTTTAGGTGAGTGTATAATCCTAAGCCTAAGAGTGCAATGATTCTATGTGACGTTTTTATGTCACATTTTCAGATTCTTATTCCGTTTTGAAATTATAAACTAAATATAAATATCAAGAACTCACTTCTCATGAGACGGAACTTTGTGCCAAAAGATTTAACCACGCCTGGGGCTGGAAATAAAAGACAGAGTAGATGACAAAGACCACTGCTGTACAGGCTTTTAAACGTTGGAAGTGCTGTGCGAGATGCAGAGCAGCATCAGCAGCAAGCCAGCAGTTGATTGAGCAAAGAGGAGGTAAAAATAAATGTATTTGTTTCCCATTGTATCACCGTTTAAGAGGGGTTTTCGGAGGAGCGACCGCATCTCCTTGGGGGTCCGTTCAGCCCCCCTCTTCACAACGCGAAGTGGCTGGAGGATTGTGTGCCCCGGTATGGGTATATGGGGGTGGGCGAGCGAAAAAATAAATTAACTAAATTGGTAGTTTTTTGGTGTTCAGTTAATTCTGAAATGTTATCAAGTTATTGTGGATGACTTTATTAAGTCTTCTCTTCACCTCACTGGTGGCTGCCTTGTACAGGAGCCTTCTTTCCCCCTTTTCTCTTATGATTATTAACCTGTTTATTTAATTATCAATAAGATAAAGATTTGATCCCTGGCTTATTTCTATGAATCTTAAATTAATTTTTAAATCAAAGATATGCTGCTGTCCTCAGAGAAGTAGACCTGAGTGGTCTCTCCTTTTGTGCGAGTTGGGAACTTGAAAGTTGTCACAGGGTTAGTAAAGAGAATTGGAAGAATCTGATAACTTAACTATGTCTATAACATTTGAGAATGTAAGGGAACATAAAGTGCAGGGGTATAATGAATGTCCCCATACACCGTTGGTGGCACTGTGATCACCGCTGCCCGTTGTACCAAAGGAGCAGCTCATCCTAAGATGTAAAGAATACGGAGCAAGAATAAAAATGAGGCGGCAAGTACACAGACCTGACCTCTCTTCATACATGTGAAATGTCTGATTGCTTTTAAATAAGTTGAATGGATTTTTACATGTCCTGGTGATTCAGGTAGTGTGGGATTTGAATTTTACAGAGAACCAGCCTAAACTTCTTACAGTCATGTGAAAACATTAGGACACCCTTTGAAAGCATGTGGTTTTTTGTAACATTTTTAATAAATGGTTATTTCATCTCCGTTTCAACAATACAGAGAGATTAAAGTAATCCAACTAAACAAAGAAAACTGAAGAAAAGTCTTTTCAAGATCTTCTGTAAATGTCATTCTACAAAAATGCCTATTCTAACTGAGGAAAAAGATAGGACACCCTCACATGTATTCCCTCTTAAATTGGCTCAGATCTCACACAGGTATATCACACCAGGTGCACATAATTAGTAGATCGTTACTCTGCATGTTGAATGAGGCTTGCCCTATTTAAACCTCAGACATTTAGTTTGGTGTGCTCCTGACTGTTGAAGTGAGAGTGAGCACCATGGTGAGAACAAAAGAGCTGTCAGAGGACTTCAGAAAAAAGATTGTAGCAGCCTATGAGTCTGGGAAGGGATTTAAAAAGATCTCAAAAGATTTTGAAATCAGCCATTCCACTGTCCGGAAGATAGTCTACAAGTGGAGGGCTTTCAAAACAACTGCCAACATGCCCAGGACTGGTCGCCCCAGCAAGTTCACCCCAAGAGCAGACCGCAAGATGCTAAAAGAGGTCTCCAAAACCCTAAAGTGTCATCTCGAGAACTACAGCAGGCTCTGGCTACTGTTGATGTAGAAGTACATGCCTCTACAATCAGAAAGAGACTGTACAAGTTTAACTTGCATGGGAGGTGTGCAAGGAGGAAACCTTTGCTTTCCAAGAGAAACATCGAGGCCAGACTGACATTTGCCAGAGATAAAGTTGACAAAGACCAGGACTTCTGGAATAATGTTCTTTGGACAGATGAGTCCAAAATTGAATTATTTGGACACAACAGCAGAGGACATGTTTGGCGTAAACCAAACACAGCATTCCAAGAAAAGAACCTCATACCAACTGTGAAGCATGGAGGTGGAAGTGTCATGGTTTGGGGCTGCTTTGCTGCAGCAGGACCTGGTCAGCTCACCATCATAGAATCCACGATGAATTCTACTGTGTATCAGAAGGTGCTTGAAGAACATGTGAGACCATCAGTTAGAAAATTAAAGCTGAAGCGGAACTGGACCATGCAACATGACAATGACCCAAAACATACTAGTAAATCAACCAAAGATTGGCTGAAAAGAAGAAATGGAGAGTCCTGGAATGGCCAAGTCAAAGTCCAGATTTGAATCCCATTGAGATGCTGTGGGGTGACTTGAAAAGGGCTGTACGTGCAAGAAACCCCTCAAACATCTCACAGCTGAAAAAGTTCTGCATTGAGGAGTGGGGTAAAATTTCCTCAGACCGATGTCGAAGACTGGTAGATGGCTACAAGAACCGTCTCACTGCAGTTATTTCAGCCAAAGGAGGTAACACTCGCTATTAGGGGCAAGGGTGTCCTATCTTTTTCCTCAGTTAGAATAGGCATTTTTGTAGAATGACATTTACAGAAGATCTTGAAAAGACTTTTCTTCAGTTTTCTTTGTTTAGTTGGATTACTTTAATCTCTCTGTATTGTTGAAACGGAGATGAAATAACCATTTATTAAAAATGTTACAAAAAACCACATGCTTTCAAAGGGTGTCCTAATGTTTTCACATGACTGTATTTCAGATGCCATTTTCAGGCTAGATGTTTTTTCACCTGATCTGATCAGACAGAGTGGAAATGGCAGGAGGGGGTCTGGAAATAAGTGAATGAGCAATGGTGAAAAAGTGAGCAGACTGTGATTAAAACTAAAATGTGTAATCCAGTTATTGAAATGCTGGCTGAAGTTGTCCATGTTACTGCCTAGGAAGAAGCACTACATCATCGGGATGTTTATTAACTCGGGAACAGAAGTGATTCACTCTGTATTAATATTCTAACGAATGAGGCATTCCCACCACAGACTGCTGTTGATGTAACGAAGGGGGCGATTGGAGTAAAAAAAAAACTTCATTGCTCTATTCTAATGTCAATGTCTTTAAATGGAAACCTGCAGTATAGCTTAGGAGATCTGACCACATCTTAATCCCACCTACAATCCCAATGTTATATTGGAAGACTTAATTGAAAACGACTGGCAAGCTTCATCAGGTTTAATGGCCTGTTCTCGTCTAGATGGTTGTAATGTTTTTATTCACGCCAGAAGTTAGGTTTGTTGTTTGGTTTGGGTTGCATTATATATATTATATATATATTAATATATATTATATGTAAAGTTTTATTTTTCTTTTTGACAAATAAAATCTATCTATTTAATTCTTCCCAATAACTTTTATTTTGACAGGTGAAACAGCTCCTCTTTCCTTGTTCATGTGGTTTTGCAGTGGCATGTCTAATGGTCTCCAGGCTTGGACTGTTCATCTGAGAAAGGTATTTTAGGAGACAGGAGCAGACACTTGAGGTGACAGAAGAGTTTTCCACATACCATGGCCTCAGCCAATGACAACGGTATGGATGAAAGACTGACACAAAAGAATTATGACAACTGTGAGTGGGCTGTTTTAGCAGATTGTTCTGTGAAGTCAGAGGATCATGATGTAAGAATTTCAGTTGTTAAGGAGGAGGAGGAGTCTGAGGGAGAAATCATTGAGGTTACAGTTGAGGATTCAGACGATTCATCAGATGGTACTGAACTGCAACAACATGAAACTGGAAATATTTTCATGCAAGATATTTGCAGAGAGTTTCGTTCCAGTTTGCACCCCCATTTTACTAATACAGGACAACTGGCTACCCAGCAGAATTCTAAGGAACTGAAATCTGACTTTGAAGAGAAAACCAATGAAGGAAATGGAAAAGAAGGAGAAGAGCAGCAGGCATCTAGAAGTGAGAGAATAAGTAAGTAATCTAATCAAACATAAAGGAAGTGAAGAAAGTTACAAGTTCTGCCTGTGTTTTGTTTGGTGTTCATAGTAGCAGGAAATAAGAGTTAGGTACATGAATAGAGACCGATGCTTAGGTGTATAACGACTGACAGTAGCTCACTTAATAAGTCAGAAATATAAAGGGTTTTGCAAACTCCCAAAAAACTGAGTGTCCAGTACATGATTCACCCACATAAAGGTTTGATTGTAAAACAGGGCCAATGTTTTCTTTAATAAAATAAAAGATGTAGTTTAAAAAAAATATATATATATATATATAATATAAATATATATATATATATATATATATATATATATATATATATATATAATAAAAAAAACTGCTTATAAAATGAAAGGCACACTTTCGAATGAGCATGTAGTGCCAAGTCAACGAAACTTGTGGGCTATTGATCTGGTCAGTTAAGTAGCAGAGGGGCATTTTCATACGTTTCAGGTGCTTTGGTGTTCATGAAATGACCAAGAGGTTCGCTAGAGGGGCAACAATGAGACGACCCCCAAAAAAGAAATAGTTTCATAGGTGGAGGGAGGCCACTGGCCACAGGGTCACAGCAGTCCCAGCAAGCATACAGCGCGAGGCAGGAACAGTCTGTGAACCAGCTTGTCGCTACCACTGTCCACCATGTCCTCACATGTTTAATTATTAACAATATACATTATTTTAATGAAGTTTAAAATGTAACTGTATAATATAATAAACATGCTTTACTGCATTTCATCTTAAAACTGATATCAAGAGCTCCAAGAAGATGGCACTTGGAAATCTAAATTGACTTAGAAGCCATTCGCCATCATATGTAAATATGCACTTTATAAAGTGGCTCAGGTTGTGCAATATTATAACAGTAGTGCAAGTTTACAGTGAGGTGATTGTACTTATAAGTACAGACAGTTCTACAAGGAGCACTTGATGCAGTGATGGAGTGCTTTTAGCTCTCTTGGGATGAAACTGTTTCTGAACCGCGAGGTCCCTACGGGAAAGGCCCTGAAGCGTTTGCCACACTATATGGGAGAGTGTTCAAATAGACTGTATGCATGGCTGAGGCAGCGTGTGCTTGATGCTGCATCCCAGTAATCCCCTTTCGGATCAGCTGCTGTAGAGCTATGATTCAACACTCTGATACAGTGGGTTAAATACTCTTGAGTGATGCACAGTGACAACACTAAAGCAGCTATGGGCAATGGAATAGTTTGGCCATTCTGTGCACCATTATATGGTTACCAGTAATGGCGTACTGCACGATAACGTGCAGCGAATATACTTGACGTGAGCATTCCTAGTTTTCAGACTCTTTCTCTGCCTCTGTTTAGCATTCGTTTGCTCAGAGGTTGATGCACTTGCTGCTTCCTGAGCAGCTCTTCTTTTCTCCACCCTAGTAGCTCGCTGCTTCTCTTCTTTCGTCAGTATCTTTTCACATTAAAATTGATTAAGTTTGTTTTTGTGTTGCAATTACTTAGTACGTTTTCTTTAAGTTTTCACTTAAGCTGGCACTAAAGTTTTCAATCTGTCTCAAGAATGATTAGCGAAGGTGGTAGGGAATGAGAACGGCGCCCATATGCATGCGCCGCACGGCCGTCCTGCTACATGCTGCAGAGAGTTGATTCTAGGGTAAAATAAAAATAAAAAGAGTAATAAAAATCCTCACACGAAAGCGGATAGTAGACGTCACGTAGTATATTTGTGCCAAATTTCAAGTCAATAGGTGAAACGGTTTGCGAGCTACAGGTGATTTAAAATCCTGGACGGACAAATGAACAGCCACGGTTGCGTATTATATAAGAAGAATGGTTGATTACCATGAGACGCCTTAAACTAATAAACAATATGTGGTTAATTTCAGTGCATTTGATAAAGCCGTGTCAGGGACGTGAATCTAAAAAATTAAAGGGAAACCACACAGGAACAAAAGTACTGCTTTAAGGCTGGGTGCCACCAGTTTGCAAAACTGAGTGGAGAACTTGCGTACAGTAGGGATTGAACTGGTGTGAAAATGTGGGTCGCTTTACGCCACGTTTAGGTTTTATACATTGTGATGTGAGTGTGGAAATGGGCATGCGCAACATTTTTGTGTGTACGCACCTTTTTGCATGAGGCCCCTGTTGATTAACATAGCAGGCATATCTGTGTGATGAGAGATGAAGATGGAGAAACTGAACTGATAAAGCCCATTTACACAGTGGAACGGATTGATCCTCAATCTGAAAATGAGTTTTTTTTCCCCAAGTAAGACTTATTCCACTAATTCCTGATTTCATAAGCTGTCTTCTTGGAATACTCACAGGGATGCAACTGAGGAATGAGGCAGAAACACCAACCAGTGTGCTGTTTATCTTGTATTATTTTACAACATTTAACTAAACTCTTGTATCATTGCAGATTCACAGGACACTTCCAGTTTCTCACAGGCTTCATCTACTCAGACTTCTCTTCAGTGCAGACAGCAGCACAAAAAGGAGAAGATGAAGACAACAACAAGAGAATCAGAGAATTTGACATCAGCCACTTTTCATTGCAAGTCTATTCCTGGGAGAGAAGCCATCAACGCTAACCAACAACAAGAGTGTAACACAGATGAAGCGGCTTTGTGTATTGGGCAAGAGGGTGGACAAACTGTTAAAAACAAATCTGATGGTAGAAATCTCAAGTTGACTCAAACAAAACCAAAGTATTATTACTGTTCTGAGTGTGGCAAACAATTCCTCCATAAGAGCAGCCTTCCGGCACATATAAGAAAACACACTGGAGAAAAACCTCATTGCTGTTCTGAATGTGGTAAACGATTTTATGACAGCTACAAGCTACAAAGACACACAAGAATCCACACTGGAGAAAAGCCTTATGGCTGTGCTGAATGTGGTAAAAGATTCATTCAAAGTAGCCATCTTCAGGCACACACAAGAATTCATACAGGAGAAAAACCTCATTGCTGCTCTGAATGTGGAAAAAGATTTTCTGACCGTTACACTCTCCAAACACACACAAGGATCCACACTGGAGAAAAGCCGTATAGGTGTACAGAATGTGGGAAATTGTTCATTAAAAGTAGCCACCTCCAGAGACACAAAAGGGTTCATACTGGAGAAAAGCCATATGTCTGTTCTGAATGTGGAAAAAGGTTCTCTGACAGTAGCAGTCTTCGTCTGCACACACGAATTCATGCTGGAGAGAAGCCATTTTCCTGTCCTAAATGTGGAAAAAGATTCCTCCAAAATTGCGGCCTTCAGGCACACATAAGAGTTCACACTGGAGAAAAACCTTATTGCTGCTCTGAATGTGGTAAGCAATTTTCTGACAGACGTAGTCTTCGACGACATACAAGAATCCACACAGGAGAAAAAAGTGGCTAAATGTGGCAAACAATTCACTGACCGTAGCCATTTTCAGAGACACCCAAGTTTATCCTGGAGTTCATTGCTGAAACAAAACATCAAATCGTGCCAGTTGTGCTGGGAGCAGTAGGACTAATAAAGAGAAACCTTCCAGCCCATTTTGACATCCTGCATTAACTCCATCTGAACTGCAGAAGAAAGCATAATTTGGAACGATACAGTTTCTATCCACAGTCCTCACTGCAAACTTAAGGGAGTAAGAAATAAAGCAGTTAAACTACACTGTTCAGACTAATAAGTGAGGTTCACTCATAATCTTGTTAACAAACACACCCATAAAATATGGAGAAATTAGACTTAAGAAATGCTATCTGTCTATTCTGAATGTGGCAAAAGATTCTGTCATACCTGCAGTCTTCAGAATCGCATTAGAATCCATGCTGTCTTGCAGTTGTGAATGTGACAGATGATTTTCTCATAACTGCAACATTCACAATCATTTCAAAAAATTCACACTGAAGAAAAACATTACTACTGCTTTAAATGTGAAAAAGGATTGCCACTTTTACAAAATTTCCATGGGCACTTAAGAATCTACAGTGAAGCCTTGTTGTAATTAATGTGGCAAACGATTCTTAAACAGTAGTGAACTTCAGAACAGTTAAATAATTCATACTGGTAAGAAGTTTCATGGCTAGTTGGGATGTGGCCAGCATTGACACTTCACACTGTAGATGTCCTACAGGAGTAAACTTGAGTGTGAAGAATGAAAGAACAGAGCGAGGACTAAAATGTTACTGTCCTCACTACTCAAGTCTCGGAGATCTGTACAGGTATAAGTTAATGACTGAATTCATTATAATCCTCATGAGCATGAGTGACTATTAGATTCATTTTCAAGCTGTTCCTACAGATGTGCAGTAGCCGGAATGTTCCATAATTTCATTATTTAAAAAGGGACTTTGTTTAAATATAAAGGATGATTAATACATTAGAGGAAATGGTGGACACGAATCACAGAAAGAAAATGGGAATGAATACATGAGAGAGTAACTGTTGAACATAAAGACCTGGAGGAACCTATTGAGTTATGGAAAACAGCTGTGTCACCTAAGGAACGATCCAGAAATGTTATTGAATGCCTTTGCTTTTATTGTGATATAGTGCACGTTATTATAGGGTTGGTGTGGTGGGCGTTTGCAGTCAAACCCTGTTAAATTTTCTTTATTCTATATTTCACTAGACGGGTACTCTTCTCAAGCTGTCGTGCTGCTCTGAATTTATGAACTCTTATAAAAGAAAAGTACTTCACTCCAATGTCCCTTAACAACAAGCCCCAGATAGTGATGATAGTGATAAACCTTTAGGGTGGGCAAGCTACAACATATACCAGCCCCTTTATGTCTCAGGAGAGTGATGTTACCTTCTGAAATGATGACCTTTGTGATATTTGTAATATGTAGATCTCAGCCCTTTATAATATTTGGATACCCCTTGTCTGGAGAAGCACAACCCAGTAACCAACTGGAAAACTAAAGATACAAGGCGATGGAGTTGTCACTGCTTATCATCCTGCCTTAAAAGTATAAAGCCAGCTTGAGTACCGTTGGATTCTATAAACGTTTAACCACAACACTATGAAGATGTTTTAGATGTGTTCAATGAGTAAAGCTCTAATGAACTTCCACTGCAGAGACCTTGTGACTGGACTATTGATTTTCTCAAACCCCGGTTCTGTTAACTAAAGGAAACGTTTACATTCTTACTCGCTTGTAAACTCAAGTGCTGTGATGGTAATATTCAGGAAATCTTAACTAATGGCTTTATAGAACCATCTAATAGTCCTAGTTTTTGTTTTTTTTTTTTTGTTAAAAACAAAGATGGGGGGCTTCAAACATGTATTGATTATCATGTACTAAACAAAATTATAGTTAAGTATAGTTAGACGTTTCCATTAACCTTCGTAATCAACTTGATGGATCAACAATTTTCACTAAACTTGACCTAAGAAATGCTTATAATTTAATTAGGATCGTGAAGGAGTGGACGATGATTGCTTTCAACACCACTAATAGGAATTCTGAATATAAAGTCGTGCCATATTTTTTCAAAACTTGATAGCTTTCGTAATGTATGTATTTAAGTATTAGTATACATCTGCGATATTGTAATGTTTTCCTAATTCTAAGTTGTGAGAGAAGTTCTTCTTCATCGTAGGCAAAACCATTAAATTGGAAAAGTGTGAATTTCACAGAGCATTGCTTTTGTTTTTGGGTTATGAAGTTACCAGGAGGAGTCTAAGCATACAAAAGATAAGATAAGGTAAGATAAGATATGAAGACTTTATTGTCATTGTGTTACTGAGGACAGCAATCAACAAGATTACAGTGACATTCTCTGAGTTTTTCTTAAACAACATATGGTATATTATACCTAATTCTTAAATACTTAAAGGTATACAAAAAAGCTACAGTGTAACTCATTTCAAGTTATAAATATATTGCACGTGTATTACATAAACGCGAATATCGGCAGAGTTTCTTTGCAGCCTTTGTCGATTTTCATAAAGCGTTCAACTCAGTTGATCGAGCTGCCCTGTGGGACATCCTGAGGGTTCGCGGGATCCCCTCAAGGTTGTTGGATATCATATCATATCCAGTGGCTTATGGGGTATCTGTTGGTGAAGAAAGATTGACGGATCTTGACTTTGCTGATGATGCTGTGATCTTCGCGGAGTCAATGGGGGCTCTCGAGAGACTGAGCGACGAGTCTGAGGGTCTGGGCTTGCAAGTGTCCTGGATAAAAACCAAAATCCAGGCCTTTAATGACCTCTTGGGCACGGCCATCAGCAGGGTGTCTGTCTGTGGAGAAAGTGTCAACGTCGTCGAGAGGTTTACTTACCTTGGCAGTGACATTCATGTCTCAGGTGACTCTTCCTATGAAGTCAGTAGACAGATTGGGAGAGCATGGGGGATCATGAGGTTGCTGGATAGGGGTGTGTACCACTTCCGATATCTATGCAAAAGTCTTTAGAGTCCTGGTGCTTCCTGTCTTGCTATATGGTTGTGGGACATGGACACTATCCAGTGACTTGAGACAAAGACTGGACTTCTTTGTTACGGTGTCTCTCCAGAAAATCCTTGGGTACCATTGGTTTGACTTTGTGTTGCTCATGGAGTCCCGAATGAGGCACATGACCTGCATTGTCAGGGAGCTTCAGTTATGGCACTACGGCCATGTGGCGTGTTTCCCCGAGGGCGATCCGGCTCATAAGATCCTCATTGTTGGGGACCCGAGTGGCTGGACCAGGCCGAGGGGTCACCCAAGTAACACCTGGTTGCGGCAGACAGAGGGTCATTTCTGGAGGGTGGGTCCCCAACTTGACTTGACTTGTATTACGTTTACAATATTGCACAATTAAGTAACGTGATAAAGTATTGAGTAGTGTAACAGCTCTGAAAGAGAACCTGTTTTGCAACCTTGTTGTGCTGGCATTGACAGTTTCCCAGAAGGGAGCAGCTTAAAGAAATGCTGTGCCAGTTGGGTGGGGTCTCCAATGACGTTGAAGGACTTATTTTGTTGCCTGGACAGGTAAATGTCTTCATCTGCCGGCAACTGTGTGCCAGTGATGTTTTGGGCAGTTAGTGATGACCCGTTGTAGAGACTTCTCTTCTTCTTTTGTGCAACTGGACTACCATGCTGTGATCCAGTACGTTAATTTACTCTCCCCAGTGCATTGCTAGAAGTTCACAAGAAGGCCCTGCTGTGTTTTTTTTTTTTTTTAATTTATTTTTTATTAATTATATTACAATCCATACAAAGCAATCAAGTTTTTACAAAGAGAAAAATTAAGTTAAGAACAGATCGATCCCCAACCCTGCTGTGTGTTTTTAGTGCTAATTGACATGCGTGTGACCAAAAAGAAGTTCACTGTGATGTTCATCCCCAAGAATTTGAAACTTTAAACCCTCTTCACAGGTTCATTGTTTATGAGTAATAGACTAGGGATAACTCTCCTTCTCTTCTTGAAGTCCACCACAATCTCTCTGGGTTCCTTTGTGTTAAAAAATGATATTGTTGGTAGAGAACTCCTCCTTGAACCGTCACCTTATCGTGGTGGAGGGGTTTGCGTGTCCCAATGATCCTAGGAGCTATGTTGTCCGGGGCTTTATGCCTGGTAGAACCACCAAGGCAAACTGGTCCTAGGTGAGGGATGAGACAAAAGCGGTTCAACAAACCTCCAATGAAGAAAAAACTTGGACAGCGTTTTCCCTTGCCGGACGCGGGTCACGGGCCCCCTCTGGAGCCAGGCCTGGAGGTGGGGCTCGATGGCGGCGCCTGGTGGCGGGCCTGCACCCATGGGGCTCGGCGGGCACAGCCGAAGAGGTAACGTGGGTCCTCCTCCCCATGGGCTCACCACCTATGGGAGGGGCCAAGGAGGTTGGGTGCAGTGTGAGTTGGGTGGTGGCCGAAGGCGGGGACCTTGGCGGTCTGATCCTCGGCTACAGAAACTGGCTCTTGGGGCGTGGAATGTCACCTCTCTGAAGGGAAGGAGCCTGAGCTAGTGCGAGGTGAGAGGTTCGGCTAGATATAGTCGGACTCACCTCGGCACAGCTTGGACTCTGGAACCAATCTCCTTGAGAGGGGCTGGACTCTCTACCACTCTGGAGTTGCCCCGGTGAGGCGCCGAGCAGGTGTGGGCATACTTATTGCCCCGACTTGGAGCCTGTGCATTGGGGTTTACCCGGTGGGCGAGAGGGTGGCCTCCCTCCGCCGGGTGGGGAAGGGTCCTGACTGTTGTTTGTGCGTATCGCGAACAGCAGTTTGGAGTATCCACCCTTTTGGAGTCTCTGGAGGGTTGCTAGAGGGCATACCTTCTGGGGATTCCCTCGTTTTGCTGGGAGACTTCAATGCTCCGTGGGCAATGACAGTGAGACCTGGAAGGCGTGATTGGGAGGAATGGCCCCGATCTGAACCCGGCGGTGTTTTGTTATTGGACTTCTGTGCTCGTCATGGATTGTCCATACGAACACCATGTTCAAGCATAAGGGTGTTCATATGTGCACTTGGCACCAGGACACCCTAGGCCTCAGGTCGATGATCGACTTTGTGGTGTGTCGTGGACTTGCGGCCATATGTCTTGGACACTTTCGGGTGAAGAGAGGCGGAGCTGTCAACTGATCACCACCTGGTGGTGAGTTGGCTTCGATGGTGGGGAAGATGCGGTCAGACCTGGTAGGCCCAAGCGTGTTGTGAGGGTCTGCTGGGAGCGGCTGGCAGAGTCCCCTGTCAGAAGTAGCTTCAACTCCCACCTCCGGCAGAACTTCAACCCGTCCGAGGGAGGTGGGGACATTGAGTCGAATGGGCCATGTTCCGTGCCTCTATTGTTGAGGCGGCTGACGGAGCTGTGGCGCAAGGTGGTGGTGCCTGTCGTGGCGGCAATCCCGAACCCGTTGGTGGACACGGCGGTGAGGATGCCGTCAAGCTGAAGAAGGAGTCCTATAGGACTTTTTGTCCTGTGGGTCTCTGGAGGCAGCTGATAGGTACCGGCAGGCCAAGCGAGCAGCGGCCGGTTGTTGCTGAGGCAAAACTTCGGGCATGGGAGGAGTTTGAGAGGCCATGGAGAGCGACTTTGGACGGCCGAGGAGATTCTGGTCCACCGTCCGGCGTCTCAGGAGGGAAGCAGTGCAGTGTCAACACCGTATATGGTGGGGATGGTGCGCTGCTGACCTCGACTTCGGGCGTTATGGGTGGTGGGAGGAGTACTTGAAGACCTCCTCAATCCCACTAACATGCCTTCCAATGAGGAAGCAGAGCCTGGGGACTCTGAGGTGGGCTCTCCCATCTCTGGGACTGAAGTCACCGAGGTGGTCAAAAACTCCTTGGTGGCAGGGCCCGGGGTGGATGAGATCGCCGGAGTTCCTTAAGGCTCTGGATGTTGTAGGACTGTCTTGGTTGACCGTCTCTGCAACATCGCATGGACATCGGGACAGTGCCTCTGGATTGGCAGACCGGGGTGGTGGTCCCCTCTTTAAAAGGGGACGGAGGGTGTGTTCCAACTATAGAGGGATCACACTCCTCAGCCTCCCTGGAAAAGTCTATTAGGGGTTCTGGAGAGGAGGGTCCGTCGGATAGTGAACCTCGGATTCAGGAGGAACAGTGTGGTTTTAGTCCTGGTCGGAACAGTGGACCAGCTCTTCACCCTTAGCAGAGTCCTGGAGGGTGCATGGGAGTTTGCCCGACCGGTCTACATGTGTTTTGTGGACTTGGAAAGGCATTCGACCGTGTCCCTCGGGAATCCTGTGGGGGTGCTCGGGAGTATGGGGTACGGACCCCTGATAAGAGCTGTTGGTCTCTGTACAACGGTGTCAGAGCTTGGTCCGCATTGCGGCAGTAAGTCGAGCCCGTTTCCAGTGAGAGTTGGACTCCGCCAGGGCTGCCCTTTGTCACCGATTCTGTTCATAACTTTTATGGACAGAATTTCTAAGCGCAACCAGGGTGTTGAAGGGGTCGGTTTGGTGGACTCAGGATTGGGTCACTGCTTTTGCAGATGATGTTGTCCTGTTTGCTTCATCAGGCCGTGATCTTCAGCTCTCTCTGGATCGGTTCGCAGCTGAGTGTGAAGCGGCTGGGATGAGAATCAGCACCTCCAAATCCGAGCATGGTCCTCAGCGGAAAAGGGTGGAGTGCCACTCTCAGGGTTGGGGGAGAGATCCTGCCCCAAGTGGAGGAGTTCAAGTATCTCGGGGTCTTGTTCACGAGTCACGGAAGAATGGGCGTGAGATCGACAGGCGGATCGGTGCGGCATCCGCAGTGATCGGGCTCTGCATCGGTCTGTCGTGGTGAAAAAGGAGCTGAGCCGTAAGGCAAAGCTCTCAATTTACCAGTCAATCTACGCTCCTACCCTCACCTATGGTCATGAGCTATGGGTAGTGACCGAAAGAACGAGATCGCGAATACAAGCGGCTGAAATGAGTTTCCTCCGCAGGGTGTCTGGGCTTTCCCTTAAAGATCGGGTGAGAAGCTCAGTCATCCGGGAGGGGCTCAGAGTAGAGCCGCTGCTCCTCCGCATCGAGAGGAGTCAGATGAGGTGGCTCGGGCATCTGATCAGGATGCCTCCTGGACGCCTCCCCGGTGAGGCGTTCGGCACGTCCAACGGGAGGAGGCCCGGGGAAGACCCAGGACACGCTGGAGGGACTATGTCTCCCGGCTGGCCTGGGAGCATGGGATTCTCCGGAAGAGCTGGAAGAAGTGGCGGGGAGAGGAAGTCTGGGCCTCTCTGCTTAAGCTGCTGCCCCCGCGACCCGACCTCGGATAAGCGGAAGAGGATGGATGGATGGATGGATGGTAGAGAACCAGGGCATCAGGTTCCTCACCTCATCTCATTGTTATTGGTAATCAAACCAATGACTGACTTCTCAAAGGTGTTTGCTGGGTGTGTAGGCAGACAGGCATGGCTTTAAAGGGCATATAGAAAAGGGTTTAATCTGTATCGCTTTAGGACACCAGTGTTCAGGGTGAGAGTGGATAATGTACACTTTCCACCCTGACATTTTGGGGCTGGTTCTTCAGGAAATTCAGCGTCCAGCTGCACACTGTAGGGTTTAATCCCAGGCTATGAAGTTTGGAGACCATAATGACTGTATTAAAAGCATCCTGACATACGTGTTCGGCTGTTAGATGTCCCAAGGTAGTGTGAAGAGAGAAGCTGATTGTGTCCTCAGTTGATCTGTTGGTCCTGTAACCAAACTGAAGCTTGTCCAGGGTGGTGGGAATTGAATTGTCATAATCAATCTCTCAATGTCCTTGAATATCACTGGTGAAAGCCCAATTGGTTGTTAGTCATTTAGCTCTTTCAGGGCTGATGTTGACTTTTGTCAAAAGGAGGCGTTGACGATGGTAATCAACTGTCAACTGTGACAAACCCAACTGTTATGTTTTAGTTGGACTCTTGTTGCTAGAAGGAAAGATAGCTTCAATGGTTTGACAGATTTCTTGCGCTTGCGTGAGTAGCAAGATGCCAATAATGGCAAAAATGGCACGGTTATCTGGCAAGATATCAAAGCGAATCCGTAAAGCAATATACTCCGTGGACGACATTTTACCTATTACAGAGAGTGCAGAATTATTAGGCAAGTTGTATTTTTGAGGATTAATTTTAATATGGAACAAACACAGTGCTATCAGTCAATCCAAAATGTTAATAAACCTGAAACCTGAATGTTTCTAGCGGAAATGTGAGTGTGAACATCATCAGGGGAATACATATGTGCGCACAATTATTAGGCAACTATTAGTGTGCAGATTTATTATGCAACTAAAGGAAAAATGAAAATTTTCCCATCTCACTTGTTTCTTTTCATCTGTTATAGTGAGAATAATAAACAAACTCCTCAAAATTTACAAATAAACATCTCTGACATTTAAAAAAAAATCAATCAATCAATCAATGACCAATATAGCCACCCTTCTTTCCAATAACAGTCCTAAGCCTTTCCATTCATGGAGTCTGTCAGTTTCTTGATCTGTTGACGATCAGCTTTTTGTGGAGCAGTGACTACAGCCTCCCAGACACTCTTCAGAGAGGTGGATTGTTTTCTCCCCCGTAAATCTAGCGTTTAAGAAGTGCCCCAAGTTCTCGATAGGGTTTAGGTCAGATGAGGAAGGGGCCATGTCATTATTCCTTCATCTTTAAGGCCTTTACTGGCTGGCCACGCAGTGAGAACTTCGATGCAAGTGATGGAGCATTGGCCTGCATAAAAATCATGGTCTTCTTCCTGTATCACTGTTTGAAGAAAGTGTCTTCGAAAAACTGGCAGTAGGTTTGGGAGTTGATTTTGAGTTCATCTTCAATGCAAAAGGTCCAACTAGCTCATCTTTAAAAATACCAGCTCATACCAGTACCCCACCTCCACGTTGGAGTGGAGCTCTGTGCCCATTACTGATCCACAGGTCCATCCATCTGGTCCATCAAGAGTCACTCTCATCTCATCGGTCCATAAAACCTTTGAAAAAAATCTGTCTTCAGATATTTCTTGGCCCAGTTTTGACGTTTCAACTTCTGTTTCTTGTTCAGTGGTGGTTGGGTTTCAGCCCTCCTTACCTTGGCCATGTCTTTGAGCACTGAACACCTTGTACTTCTGGGCACTCCAGGTAGGTTGCAGCTCTGGAATATGAAAGTACTGGAGGATAATGGGTTCCTGGTAGCTTCACGTTTGATTCTTCTCAAATCTTTGGCAGCTAATTTGCGTCTTTTGTTCTCAACACGTTTCTTGCGACCCTGTTGACTATTTGCAACAAAATGTTTGATGGTTCTGTGATCACGCACCAATATCTTAGCAATTCCAAAAGTGCTGCATCCCTCTGTGACGATGTGGGTTCTGGCTCCACGCTCCCATGGCTGTTTGGGAACCCTTGAACCCAACACCGTCGATAATGAAACCGAGTGAGCCAGTCAATGGAGGCAAATTGAGCATCTGAGCAAGGGGATGGTTGAAAGTACAAAAGTGCTTTTATTAAAACAGTCAACAAAAAAACAGTGTTCCATAAATAGTGCAGTTCTTCATATTCATTAAATAAATAATCCATAAAAAGAACGTGGGTAAAACCAATAAATAGAAAAAACAATCCTTAAAAACGAGAGGTTAAAATCTTTTTAGGAAGCAGTCTTAAAACCATCAACAAATCCGGTGCTTTTCTGTATGCGTCTCACCTGCTTATCCCGTATGGGCCAAGCAGCAGGCAAGACGCTCTCTACAGCTGCCCTCCTCAAACACACGCAAGACTGGAGACCTCCCGATCCCTGGCTTCGGTTTGGCTCTCATCCCAGCCTCGAGACTTGGACTCCTTGGTCTCCAGGACGCTCACACCAAGGACTGCCACTCCAAGCCTCCCGACTTCCGCTGCCTTTCGCGGCCTTCTGCGGGCTCGTCGCTTTCACCTTGGTCACTCCGCTACCTGCTCGCTCAGCGGGAGCGACATCAACACAAACACGTGGGTGTCGGCCTAACACCCAGCTTCCATGCAGCTGTCCACGATCGCTCATTCGCTCGCACGTCCGCTCGCTCTTCGCGGCTCTCTCCCTCTCACCGACCTGCTTCCTCTCCTGCTCCCGGTAACCTCCGTCCTCTCCTTTCCTTTCCTTTCACTCCCCGATCGTTTCTTTCTCTCCGAACGTTTCTTTCTCTCTGAACGTTTCTTTTCTTTTTCCCCGATCGTTTCTTTTTTCTTCTCCCCCTTAAAACCGACTCGCGCTTCTTTTTAAAATGACGAGGGCCACAGCAGCTGCAGCATTAGCCGCGGGACAATCACGAATGTGGGCAGTTCCTCACCTGTGCACACGGTAAGAAACGCCCACACCCTACGGATCGTCCCACGGCCCACTATGGCCCAACGTCCCCTCACTAAGACGCGAGCACATTGATTAAAAAATGGCCTTTACTCAACGAGCTGTGGACCCATAACACCACACCCTCTGAAAGACTTTTTACAATTTTTGACTTTTCAGAATCAGTTAAATCTCGTTTTTGGCCCATTTTGCCCGAGGAAAACTAGCTGCCTAATAATTGTGCACACCTTGATATAGGGTGTTGATCTCCTTAGGCCACACCCTCCCTCATTACACAAATACACATCACCTGACGTGCTTAAATCCAATAAGCATTCAAGTTAATACAGCTTGGAGTTGGAATATACGCATTAAAAATGATGATATGGTCAAAATACTCACTTGCCTAATAATTGTGCACACAGTGTATCTCTGAACTGGACTATGACTTGTCAGACTCCGATTTTGATACAAGTGATCGAAAATGAATGTGAGGTTCCAACTTCAGCTGACTGGTCCCCAGCTATTCGTGGGTCTGAACAGGTTCATGTAGCTGACACGCCTATGGCAATGTTTGCCAGGGAGGAATGCCACTTAACAATGATGAGAGGTAGAAACCAGATTGTAATGTAATGCACTGCAACTGTGACCGCTGCTTCTGCCCCAACCACGCAAAAAAATGCCTGGCAGCAAGCCTGACGCACAATCTCGGCAAACTGGCAGCCACAGCATGCAGCAACAGATGTTTTATGTTGATTTCTGTGTGAAACCATTGCTTTTCAGAAACTATGTTTTTTGGAAAGAAAATTCAGCCCTCAAAGAGTTAAACCGTAAACTTTTTGCTTCTTGAGTTTTAGCGTAATGATTAATGTTTTAAGGCACATCAGGACAACACCAGTGGATAAAGTGATGTTGAAAATACTGACAGAAACCTCGGTCAACTGGTCAGCACGTGCTTGAAGCATGCATCCTGAAATACCATCAGGTCAGGCTTCTTTCCTTACATTGACTCTGTGTAGAGTAAGATTGAGTATTCAGAGTGTGCTTAATTGGGAGGTCCCAGCAGGTTAAAACAAGTTCAAAGATTTGTTGGCTTCCCAAACTATTTCATTGATTGCTACCCTAACTAATAAGGTGCATAAGGAAGTGGTTTGGACTAAAGAAGCACAACAGTCTTTTGAAGAACTGAAGTAGTTGTTTTCACAGCTCCACGTCTTTGTCATCCCGATCCTTTTAAACAGTTTGTGGTGGAAGTGGACACATCCAGTATGGGGGGTCGGGCAGAACTTTCACAGGAATCAAATCAGTCAGAACGACTACATCGTTGTGCATATTTCTCACAAAAACTTACCAGTGCAGAACAAAATTATGATGTTGCTAACTGAGAATTACTAGCCCGAAAATTGGCTTTGGTAGAATGGAGACACATAATTACCCTTGATTATCAAAGGGACCTTCAAACTATTCAAAGATTGAATACGCAACAAGCTTGTTGGGCTTTGCTCTTTTGTCAGTTCAATTTTATAATTGTGCATTGACCTGGGAAAAAAGCTGTTGCATTGCCACGTACTGTATGTATGATCCAGATATACTTTGAAACCTTTTGGGAAAATTAAGAAAGGATGTATTGGAATGGGATAGTTTAAGTAAAATTTTTGGTCATCCAGGCATAAAACAAACCTTACAATTAGTTCAGAGGTACCTGTGATGAATAAACATGTTTTGTGACAAACGTGGTTACGTAATGGCTTGTGAATTCTGTTCTAGGTCTAAATCTGCTTCAGGTCTACCAATAGGATTGTCAAAACACATCCCAGCTGCCAAGGGGCCCTTTGAAAGTGTCAGCATGGACTTTGTCACTAATCTTCTGACCTCACAGAATTTTACCACAATATTGGATCACTTTTCTAAGAGTTCTTATTTTTATTCCCCTTAAGAAGCCTCCAAAACCTAAGAAAATGGTTGATAATATTTTTGAAAACTTGTCAAACTCCATGGTTTCTCTTTGTCCATAATTTCTGAGAGAGGTCCCCAGTTTGTCTCCAAGTTTTGGCAATCAGTCTCTGATAAATTGGGGATAGCTTTGGGTTATCACTCTCAATCAAATAATCAAACTGAGCGGATTAACCAAGACTAAAAAAAGTTTTTAAGGTGGACTGGAGACACCTTTCACGACAACTGAAGTAATATTTTGCCATTGGCCGAATGACCCAGCAATGTGTTATACCATTCTGCTACAGGAATGTCTCCTGAATTCGCTTCAAACCAAATTTAGTAGACATTATCTCTACTTCGGGCGGCACGGTGGCGCAGTGGGTAGTGCTGCCACCTCGCAGTTAGGAGACCGGGTTCACTTCACTTTACGTGGAGTTTGCACGTTCTCCCACAGTCCAAAGACATGCAGGTTAGGAGCATTGGTGACTCTAAATTGTCCCTAGTGTGTGCATGGTTGTGTGTGTGCATGCCCTACGGTGGGCTGGCGCCCTGCCCAGGGTTTGTTTCCTGTCTTGTGCCCTGTGTTGGCTGGGATTGGCTCCAGCAGACCCCTGTGACCCTGTAGTTAGGATATAGCGGGTCGGATAATGATGGATGGATGGATATCTCAACTTCTTCAAGTTTTCCTAGTTTAGATAGGTACCTTTCTATGTTAAAAAAAACGTCTGGATGTTAGTATGAGTGAACCCACAGAGGGTGGAAACCACCGCCAAACAGTTTGTTGATCACAAAAGATGAGCAGCTCCAGAATTTTGAGTTGGGCAGAAGGTGCAGCTTACAATGCCAGACATTTGCCTGAGGGTTCTATCTCATAAGCTAGCTCCCCATTATATCAGGGCCCTATGTGGTCCTTAGGAAGATTGGGTCTGTTTCCTATAATCTTGCCTTTCCCATTCATTTTAAAATACATCTCTAACGTCTCTACCTTAATAACTGTGTTTTCCAATCCTCGTGACAGAAATAAACTGCTCAAAAATTTAAGGAACACTTTGAAACCACATCAGATCTATGGGGAAAAAAAATCCTGCTGGCTATCTCTACTGCTATGGATTGATATGGTAATGTGTTAGGAATGAAAGGATGGCACACCATTTAATGGAAATGAAAATGATCAACCTACAGAGGGCTGAATTCAAAGACACCCCGAAAATCAAAGGGAAAAAATGAGGTGTCATGCAAGTGAGTCCACTTTACTGAAATTTCATTGCAGCAACTCCAAATCGTACTCAGTAGTTTGTATGGCCCACCCGCCACGTGCTTGTATGCATGCCTGACAACGTCCTGATGAGATGACAGATGGTGTCCTGGGAGATTTCCTCCCAGATCTGGACCAGGGTATCACTGAGCTCCTGGACAGTCCGAGGCATCGGATGGACCCAAACATCATTTCCCAGAGGTGTTCTATTGGAGTGAGGTCAGGCGAGACAGCGTGAAGGCCAGTCAATGGTACCAAATCCTTCAATCACTAGGTCAAGCCAACAAGACCCAGATAAACAAGTGAACCTCAAAACCAAGCCAAGAAGATTATATTTTTTTGGATTGTTTGTTAACTTTCCTTTAGAGCAGAACAATATAAAATTACACTGGAGTCATCCCCAATTCTCTATTCTTTTTCTCAAATTTCATAGTGAGCAAATCTATTCAACTGGCGCATTCCTGAGTGGTTTTACAGGAACTTCTTCATCCATCGCAATCAAATAAAATGAAGCTCTTTTTCCCAAGATGGAGAGAACCACCTGAAAAGTCCATGCCAAAAAGGAGATGACACCTTGTGGTTTCCAGAAAGGGAGAAAAACAGATGTTCCCTTGATAAGAAAGCAGTTTTTGTGCTTTCCGAAACCTGTTGATATCAACCAGGAGTGGTCAATGTGTAACAAAAGACTTTTAATGTTCTTCTAGAAGGCACTTACAAAAAGTGCAAATGAATAGGCTGTCTGTCATGGGGTTCCTGGGGTGTCTAGTGAGCTTCTAGTTGGACTTGTCCTGTTTCTTGAGGACATGGTCTCTTTTATTGCCTCTTGGACCTTTTCTTGAAGCCTGCTGACCCCATTAGCTACAGTTTGCTTTTGCACAGCTTCTGTGCTTGGAAACTGTTTGCTATCCAGCAAGTCCTTATGCTGCTGTTCTGGCATGATCATCCGCAAGCAGCGTTCTTTGTCTGGAAGGCTGAGGTTTAAATTCAGATTGTATCCCAGGATGTCAGCCTGGCCAGACTGGTATGGTTGAACAGCTTCATCAAGAATCTGGCTTGCATCTACTGGTTTCCCTCCCTTCAACAGACAGAGATTTGTAAGTTCTTCTCGGCGGGCCTGAAGGCTGGCCACTTCCTGATCCATCCTACTTTTTCCAAAACTCTCCACCTTCTGCCAGAAAGTTTTATTGAAAGTTTGGTATAAATACCAGTCCATAGCATTCCACACCTTAAGTCGGTCTTCCTGTGCTGGGGACAGGCGCCATTGAGTCTCATTACTGCGAAAGTTAAGCCTAAAGGTGACAATGTCATCCAGTGACCAACAGAGGGCATCCCGAAGGAGAACCATTGATTGATCAAAGTACTCGGCTAATAGGATGAGATGGAAAGACTGCTGGATTTCCGCCACCCCGGCCTGGGCAGACTGGAGTGAGAAGTTAGCATTATGGTCAAAGCCAAAATCAAACCAAAGCAGGTTTCGAGCCAAGTGATTGTAGCGCAGGTGTGGTACGTAGTACTGCCAGGGATCAGCAATAAAGTCTTCAAAGCTGGCAGAGCGGTTGAAAGACGGAGCCAAAAATTTAAAGTAGCTGTATGAGGATTCAGCCATAGTGACTGGGTTACGCAGAATAGAAAAGTAGAAGGTGTCTGCTGGCATCACTTTCTGGACCTGTAAGAGATAAGGAATATGTGGAGATCACAAAGGTGAATGGGAGATGGAAACAGCCATTGAATTAACTAATTCTGCCTTAGGAGCAATTTAACATGTAGCATACTGTATAATTTATGCACACACACACAAATATATATATATATATCCATCCATCCATTTTCTAACCCGCTGAATCCGAACAGGGTCACGGGGTCTGCTGGAGCCAATCCCAGCCAACACAGGGCACAAGGCAGGAACCAATCCTGGGCAGGGTGCCAACCCACCGCAGGACACACACAAACACACCCAGCACACACTAGGGCCAATTTAGAATCACCAATCCACCTAACCTGCATGTCTTTGGATTGTGGGAGGAAACCGGAGCGCCCGGAGGAAACCCACGCAGACACGGGAGAACATGCAAACTCCACGCAGGGAGGACCCGGAAGCGAACCGGGTCTCTAACTGCGAGGCAGCAGCGCTACCACTGCGCCACCGTGCCGCCATATATATATATATATATATATATACTGCTTAGACTTGTAAGAGGGCAACCCTTGTGCTTTCTCACTTAGCAGCTGCCCTTCTGTCAGGTACCCAATAAAAAGATTTTCATCTGGAAAGTGAATTTGAGGGTTGTTCACATCTATCTCCAGAAAGTTCTGTTCTCTCAATATCTTTGGCTCAGTAAATTTGCTTTCTACAGTGGTGTGAAAAACTATTTGCCCCCTTCCTGATTTCTTATTCTTTTGCATGTTTGTCACACAAAATGTTTCTGATCATCAAACACATTTAACCATTAGTCAAATATAACACAAGTAAACACAAAATGCAGTTTTTAAATGATGGTTTTATTATTTAGGGAGAAAAAAAATCCAAACCAACATGGCCCTGTGTGAAAAGTAATTGCCCCTTGTTCAAAAACAACCTAACTGTGGTGTATCACACCTGAGTTCAATTTCCGTAGCCACCCCCAGGCCTGATTACTGCCACACCTGTTTCAATCAAGAACTCACTTAAATAGGAGCTGCCTGACACAGAGAAGTAGACCAAAACCACCTCAAAAGCTAGACATCATGCCAAGATCCAAAGAAATTCAGGAACAAATGAGAACAGAAGTCATTGAGATCTATCAGTCTGGTGAAGGTTATAAAGCCATTTCTAAAGCTTTGGGACTCCAGTGAACCACAGTGAGAGCCATTATCCACAAATGGCAAAAACATGGAACAGTGGTGAACCTTCCCAGGAGTGGCAGGCCGACCAAAATTACCCCAAGGCGCAGAGGCGACTCATCCGAGAGGTCACAAAGACCCCAGGACAACGTCTAAAGAACTGCAGGCCTCACTTGCCTCAATTAAGGTCAGTGTTCACGACTCCACCATAAGAAAGAGACTGGCCTGCAAAAACGACCTGCATGGCAGATTTCCAAGATGCAAACCACTGTTAAGTAAAAAGAACATTAGGGCTCGTCTCAATTTTGCTAAGAAACATCTCAATGATTGCCAAGACTTTTGGGAAAATACCTTGTGGACTGATGAGACAAAAGTTGAACATTTTGGAAGGCAAATGTCCCGTTACATCTGGCATAAAAGGAACACAGCCTTTCAGAAAAAGAACATCATACCAACAGTAAAATATGGTGGTGGTAGTGTGATGGTCTGGGGTTGTTTTGCTGCTTCAGGACCTGGAAGGCTTGCTGTGATAGATGGAACCATGAATTCTACTGTCTACCAAAAATCCTGAAGGAGAATGTCCGCCATCTGTTCGTCAACTCAAGCTGAAGCCATCTTGGGTGCTGCAACAGGACAATGACCCAAAACACACCAGCAAATCCACCTCTGAATGGCTGAAGAAAAACAAAATGAAGACTTTGGGTGGCCTAGTCAAAGTCCTGACCTGAATCCAATTGAGATGCTATGGCATGACCTTAAAAAGGCGGTTCATGCTAGAAAACCCTCAAGTAAAGCTGAATTACAACAATTCTGCAAAGATGAGTGGGCCAAAATTCCTCCAGAGCGCTGTAAAAGACTCATTGCAAGTTATCGCAAACGCTTGATTGCAGTTATTGCTGCTAAGGGTGGCACAACCAGTTAGTAGGTTCAGGGGGCAATTACTTTTTCACACAGGGCCATGTAGGTTTGGATTTTTTTTTTCCCTAAATAATACAAACCATCATTTAAAAACTGCATTTTGTGTTTACTTGTGTTATATTTGACTAATGGTTAAATGTGTTTGATGATCAGAAACATTTTGTGTGACAAACATGCAAAAGAATAAGAAATCAGGAAGGGGCAAATAGTTTTCACACCACTGTATATATATATATATATATATATATATATATATATACTGTATATAAATTCATCCATTTTTCAACCCATTGAATCCAAACACAGGGTCACGGGGGTCTGCTGGAGCCAATCCCAGCCAGCACAGGGCACAAGGAAGGAACCAATCCTGAGCAGGGCGCCAACCCACCACAGGACACACTCACAAACACACACACCAAAAACACACGCTAGGGACAATTTAGGATCACCAATGCACCCAACCTGCATGTCTTTGAACTGTGGGAGGAAACCCATGCAGACACATGGGAAGCGAACCCGGGTCTCCTAACTGCGAGGCAGCAGTGCTACCGCTGCACCACCATGCCGTCATATATATATATAGAGAGAGTATATGTCCCTGTCTTTATGTGAATATTGATGATTTTCACCAGGAGGACTGCCCTCTGCTAATATACTCCATGATCAAGGGCAGGTGCTCCAGATTGGCATTAGAAGTTCTCGAAGAACCATTTTCGTTTTGAGTATTTTTGTCAGTTTTCTGGTTTTTGGTTTGCTGCAGATTGACAGTTTGTTGTAATTTTGTAAAATGAAGCCTTGCTCCCAAATCTGACCCCAGGCTTGGCTGATGCCTAGTTTTCAAAATGGCTAATTCCTCAAAATAAGTAGAGGCTTGCATACACAGACATAAAACGGGAGAAATATCAGTAGCAAAACAGGAAAAAATAAACTAAAAATAATAATGATGAAGAAAACAAAAAATATTTCACTATATAAGAACATCAGAACAAGACAAAATTAAAATGAGTTTTCCAAAAGGAAAATCACATCTAAGACATACAATTAGCAATCTGATTTAAAAAAATAAATAAAGACATGCAGGTTAGGTGGATTGGCGATTCTCAATTGGCCCTAGTGTGTGCTTGGTGTGTGGATGTGTTTGTGTGTGTGTCCTGTGGTGGGTTGGCACCCTGCCCAGGATTGGTTCCTGCCTTGTGCCCTGTGTTGGCTGGGATTGGCTCCAGCAGACCCCCGTGACCCTGTATTCGGATTCAGCGGGTTAGAAAATGGATGGATGGATGGATAAATAAATAAATAATAAAAACAGGAAATCCACAAAACAATTTACAATAGCAAAGGTTCTCCTACAACTCTCAGGGACAATCTGGAGGACCAGAGCCTGTGCCTGGTATTAATAAGCAGAGGGTGGTCCTCCAAATGGACATTATGGTGGCCCCAGGGATAAGCCACATAATCAAACATACTAACGCAGAAATGAACAACATACATATCTAATAAATAATTACTAAACAAAATCATAGTTAAAACATAACAAGACATCATATAAACAATAATATCTACTCTTTATATATAAAATCCTTAGCCTAAAGGTGCAACGATTTTATGTCACATTTTAAATCGGGCTTATTTTAAAACCTACATATATATGTTTGGCATCATTCTTTTCAGAATTTATTGAACTTTAATGTGATGTTGTTAGATTTTCAGATTCTTATTCTGTTTTTAAATTTTAAACTAAAACAATTTAGTCTCTTATAAATACTCATTGAGCATAGTGGACTTCAGTTTAACAGGAATATTCCGATCAGAAAGAGAGTAAATATTTTATTCTCATTTCATGATTTTTAATCTGTTAAATAATAATTAATTTTTTACATATTTATAGAGTTTTGTGATTTTGACTCCAATAAATAATAATTTTTCTTTTGCACATTAACAGATTTTAGTAATATTCTGGCCGCAGCTGGGGGGCAGGGGGGCTTGCCCCCCTAGTACACAATAATGATATTTAACTCTTTCAGGGCTGATATCGACTTTTGTCAAAAGGCACGGTTGACGTTGGTAATCAACTGAAAACGTTACGTTTTAGTTGGACTCCATTTCCTAGGAGGAAAGTTAGCTTCATTGATTTGACCGAGATTCCTTGCACTTGCGTAAGCAGCAAGGAGGAAACAATGGCAAAAATGGATTGAAGCGAATGCGTAAAGCAAACTATTCCATGGACAACATTTTGAATATTATCACTGAATTCGACTCTGACTTGTCAGACTTCAATTTTGATAAGAAATCGAAAATGAATGTGATGTAGTAGCATCAGCTGATCAGTCCCCAGCTGATTGTGGTGCTAAAGAGGTTCATGTAGTTGACCTGCCTATGGCAACATTGGCATGGGAAGACCACCACTTGCAATGACAAGATGTGCAAACCAGATTGTAGTGCACTGCGACCAACTGGCGGTCACAGCACACAGCAACAGACATTTTATGTTGATTTCTGCATTTCTTTGTCTGCTTTTCAGAAAACTGTGTTGTTTGGAAACTAAAAATATTCAGCCCTGTTGTGATGTGAAATCTTGCATACAAGTTGATAAATATTTTATATGTCTTTATTTGTAACTTAGGCAAAGCAAGGTAATATTAGTGGTAAATTAGTGAGAAGCATTCATGTTTACATACTGCCATTTTTTTAAATTTTACGACAGGGTTGGGGTGAAGTGCCTCAAACAAGTTTGGTAAATGTTTCTCTGACCCCCACAGGAAAGCCAGACTGCCTAGCTGGCAAACTTTACCTTAATATATGGTTTTGTGGGATGGCAGGTGTGAAGATGGTTTTTGCCCCCTTGGTCTGAAGTATGGCTGTTTGAAACTGGCTTGTATCAGAAGCCTTTAAGTACCACAATGCCCTATTGGCTCTAGGGTTTGGACAGAAAACCCATAAATTTGCTTGCTTTACCTCCCTCTCTCTCTCTCTTACCAAACTGATGAAAGACCATCTCACACCATGAACTGAAAAGGACAACACAATGAAGAGCACAGCTCGGCAGCCATATTGAGACAGGCATGCGGCCTGTTCTGAAGAAAGTAAGTCTGTGAGATTTGAGGCATTCTGACAAAGGCTACATATTAATAATAAAAAAGGGAAAAGTGGAGTAATATATTACTCTACCAAGAGTACCAAAACAAGCCCTCAAGGAGTTAAAGATGACATTACATTTAAGCAAGTGTTGAGATCCTGGCTAAAATGTGGCACAGTGGGTGAAGTCACCCAAAAATCGACTCTGATGTCGCTCATGCAGTCACCTTGACAAACATTGTAATATGCAAAGTGGTCATCATAGTAAAAGGAATCAGTCAATACAATGTCTGCATTTAATAGAAAATGACTGTAGTGGTACTTTTTTTTTAGTTTATTATTATTTTTTATTTATTTGAAAACAATGTGACAAGCAGAAAACCCTAAAAAAACGATGAAAAATGCACCTACATTAGCGGACATCTCTGCAAACGTGGGTGAACTGGACCTAGATCCCTCAACCTAACAGACTTCTGAGATCATCTGATGCCAACATTCTCGGTCTCCATAGGGTACATTGTTTTCCTCCAATCGAATGCTCATTCTGTTTTTCAGCATCTAACAAAGATTGTAGTACTTTGCTGCAAGCCCTCCCCACATGTATGCAGACACACACACACACACACACACACAGGCACATCCCCACATGCCATACCTCGGGCCGGTTGAACCTCATATGGTTGCACATGATATTGTAGTGTTGTCCGTCCTGCAGGGGGAAGCCCTTTACGCTGCGTGAGCTGAAAAACTTGGGATAGTCAAGCAGGTATTTGATAGGCAAGGCAAAGGTCAGGTTGTGTTTCTCCCCAAATCGGTAGAGCAGGTTCAGAACGGTGCTGCTGGCCGTTTTGTGAGTCTTCAGGAACATCACATTTGTTTTGGGTTGGCAGGACTGAGGAGAATGCTGTTCAGTTGACCTGTTCCTCTGTAGATGGTGAACTTTTGAGCTGAAAATAAAGGCAAACCAATTAGATAAATATTAAAAGGGGGCTGTCAGCATAGGACTAGAATGAGGAAACATCATCCAAGAGCAGAAAGTTTCAGGGGAAGACGCCCCACCTCGCATGCCAGTCCATCAGTTCTTATCAACTGAAATGACACCCGGGATTCTTTCGGATCTTACTAAGCCTTGGCTGCCAGAAGTCCTTTTATATTAATCAGTGGCATCCAATCAAGACACATGTAGGCCTCTAATGGCTTAAATATTTACTTATCAGTGTAAAACTGTAAATTAAGGAAGGCATCAAAGATGAACCATGGTTAGAGTTGTTTCCTCGCAGAACACAGTCATGGGCTCAAACAATTCTCTACACACCATCTTTATGGAGTTTGCATCGTCTTCCAGTGCTTATGTTGGATTTTCTCCAGGGCTCCAGATTTTCTGTTTTTTACCTTCCAAAGGACTGTGTGTTAGGCCTCTAAATTAATTTTATTTTCCATGAGTGCTCTCGGTGATGGTCTGCAGTCTCATCCGTAGATGGCTCCTGCCTCGAATCATGATTTGCATTATTAACTCTTTTAGGGCGGATATCAACAACAGGAGTGAGGCCGGATGTTGATTAAAGTCGACATCCATAGATAGAGAGTAATAATAAGCTGTAAACATCAACAAAACCTGCTGTTATTTTAAAGGTGTACCCTCTGTGCTAAGAGGAATATTAGACCCCTTGACTTGACGTTGAATCCCTGCAAGTGCATGAGTAGCATGGAGTAAACAACATCTAGAATGGCCTCGACATCTATGCACAAAGTAAAATGTGTGGACGAATTTTTGCATATATTTTATTATTTTGAATTGGACTCTGACTTGTCAAACTTCAAATTGGGTGTGAGTGATCTGGAGATCGAGATCTAAACCAAAAGTGAAGTACCCTTCATCAGTTGATCAGTCCCCAGATGATCCACTTCCAGGACAGCCAGAGATGGCTAACAGGCGACGACACGACACTTCACACAGCAACAGACATGTTATGTTCGTTTATCTGAGAAACTTTTGCTTTGTGTGCTTTTTGAAAAAATACTCAGCCCTGGGAGAAAAGAAAAAAAAAAATCATCCCTAAAGGAGTTAATTTCTGTATTTGTTTGGCACTGTTGGTTTCATTTTATTAACATTGTTTTGTTTTTTTTTTGCATTATTATTTGCATCATTTTGGTTTGCACAGACACCATCATGTTAGGATTCCACATTTTGAGCAACATTTCTGTTTGCTGCCTTGTGACTGCCATAAATCATGGCATCCTTACCGTGGCTCCCAGCATTGTAGACTCCCTGATTGTCCAAGTGTATGGATATTGTAGTGAGTTAGGGTAGCCATGTTTTGGTGTTCACAAAAAGAGGATTGGCGGTATGTAATCAACACTTTAGAACATTTTCTGATGAGAACGGCCCATTCTGTCCAATAAAGCCTGTCACTCCTATTCAGTTAATTCCTTCAAAATAACATCAAGTTGAGTTTTAAAGGTCTCTAAGGTCCTGCTGTCATTATACAACATGGACACTTATTACATGTATCTGTGGTTCACTGTGTAAAGAAAAGCTTTCTAATGTTTGTTTAAAATTTACCCTTAAGAAGTCTCCAACTGTGACCTTGTGTTCTTGTCTTAGCCTCAACCCACTTCACTAATTCCCTTCATAATTTTAAACACTTTAATCATGTCCCCTCTTAATCCCATTTTGCTTAAACTAAAGAGGTTCAGCTCTTTTAATCTTTCCTCATAACTCATCCCCTGTACCCTTGGAATCTTCTCTGGACTTCTCCTAGTGCTGCTATGTCCTTTTTGTAGACCCAAACTGCACCCAGGACTCCAGATGAGGCCTCACCATATAAAGCTTGAGCAGAACCTCCTGTGACTTGTACTCCACACATCAAGGCGCTATATAACCTGACAGTCTGTTAGCCTTCTTAGTGGCTTCTGAACAATGTCTGACAGTTGATAGTGTCGAGTCCACTACGACTCCTAAATCCTTCTCATAAGGTTTACTTTTGATTTTCAGACCTACACTGTAAAAAATAAATCTTACATGTGTGAAAAATAATAACAAAAAATAGCTAACTATATGCAAAATAATCATTACTTTAATTAATAAAAATGGGTTTTACCCATAATTCAATAAAATAATTATGAATAATGTTCTTATTATTTTTCTTAAAATGTAAACATTTTTTATAACTTATTCTAAGTAAAAACACTATACCGTGAATTGAACACATTTAATGACATGGCACTTCCTCTCACATTGAAATGCAATGATGCTGCACTTCCTCTCACATCGATTTCTAAGTCTTTACAACAACGCATTCAGCTGTAACGTTTATCCATAATAAGAGCTATTTTACTACGAATGTGTAAGTATAAAACATATTAATTCCATAATGAATAACTAGTATTTCAATTCGTTAGTTAAAGACGTATAGTTGTTGTTTTCACGAAACCTTTCCCTTCACGTGGAAAACATGGTGAGCAAGGTAGCGTCTTTTTAACAACCTCCCTTGTTGGCTTGCTTTAAAGAGCATTTCTCGGATAGTTACGTATGTTCATATTTTTTGATCATTTAAAACTTTTATTTTACGCAGAAAAAGAAAATGACATTTTGAGATAAGTTTGACAACGATATGGTGTTTGTCCTAAACTACGACCTGTAAACAACATAAAAAGACGTTTGCCTAACTGACACGGTATTAATTTGTGTTCTGTATAGGTAAGGTATTTGCTGGTTAATTTTTAACACTGTGATTTATTTAGTGATGCAAAAAAAAAAAACTGTTGGGATTTTCTACCGTCTTATTTTATTTCAGGATTTTCACTATCGCATACTGAGAAGTAGTGGAAAAGGCGGCCATTCATTTAACCGGATATGTTGGCGTAAATGCAGGAAGTGTTTGAAGAGCACCATCTGCCTCAGGATTTTACTTTTTCGCTTTCTACGTTTCCTTCCCATTTACCTCTCATTCCTGTGACATTATTTGACTGAGAGATACTTTTTGTGTAAGTTCAAAAATAACAAAAAAAAAGAACATTTGCATTGACGTTTGAATGTCAGTAAAAATTATCCTCAGACATTTGATTTAATATTCCTTTGAAAATATAACTCCGTTGTTGTGTATGTTCAAATAAAGATTTATTAAATTTTAGCATTTATTTGCTATACAGTCATTACTGTCCAGAGTTGCATTATTACTATTTTTTTTGGAGTAATTCAAATGAAAATCTAAATAAAATAAAACCATTTTTGCCACTAATTATATTTAATTAAATTCATTTATTTTAGGTAAATTTGAGTAAATTAATAAATTAAGTTTACTCAATAGTGCAGTATATTAAATCTACTCAAAAATATTGCTTGTAATTTGTTGCCTTATTTTTTTGAAATACTTTTAACGTGTTATTTTTTTACAGTGTACCTTTGTGTATGCAAACCTAACATTTTTACTTCCTATGTGTAATACTTATATATACTCACATTAAAATTCGTCTGGCACAAATCTACCCAAGCCTGTATGCTGTACTGTACAAGTCCCTCTGTAATAATTCATCAAATTGGAGATGATCTGCCAATCCTCATAGCTTGGTATCATCTGCAAACTTAACCAACTTGATAATCATATTCCTATCCAAATCATTGATATACATTACAAATAGCAGTCTTCCCAGCACTGCCCCCTGCTGGACACCACACTTAACATCGGACATTTCTGATGAGATTCCTCGCACCATCACCTTCCTGTGTCTGAGCCAATTCTGCCTCCATCCACACACTACACCCTGAGCTCCCACTTCTTTTAGTTTGATGCCCACCCGCTCATGTGGCACCTCATCAAATGCTTTCTGAAAGTCCAGATCAATAATCTCATCTGCTCCACTTTGATCGTATCCTTTTGTTGCCTCCTCATAGAATTCCAGCATGTTAGTAAAACACAACCTCCCTCTTCTGAACCCACGCTGACTGATCAGTAAAACTCCTGTTTTTGCCGTGTGTCTTATCCTTAATAATTCCTTCCTGTGATGCAAGTTAAGCTTACTGGCCTGTAGCTGCTTGGATGTGCCTGATCACACTTTTTATATAACGGGATGATATTTCCCTATTTTCAGTCCTTTGTAATCTCCGCACTGCACAGTAACTTCCTAAAAATATGTGTCAAGCATTTATATCTGTACTCACTAACCTCTTTAAGGAGTCTTTCATTAAATATCACCTGGTCCTTTGCTTGATTACAGCCTGTTTAATCTCAGCAGCACTTCTCCCTCTACAATTTCTAAATCCCTCAGTACCTCCTTAGTAATCCCTTTTAATGCTGGGATTTCAGCAGTACTGAAAGTGCACAAACTGTAGGATGTGTGTCAGGTGTTTATCAAAAATATGCACAAGGTGTATGTTCATTAACATGACATAAGTGTTGACAAATGTCTCATTGGTGACAAGGGAAGGCTGTCATAGATATAGTACATCAAATCCAGGCCTGATTCAGTATCAGGTTCGGCAGTGTGTGTGAAGAAATCTCTAGGTACATCTGGAACTTGATAGTTTACACTGGTAGAGGGACCAAGTGGGATGGCAAGTACACCCAATACAGAATCACTATATCATCTGTGCTGCCACTCATGGACCCTTAGCTTGACCAAGTTTACTGTATGACAATGGACACTTTCTAGATCTCACCTGAACTGACTGAGATTTTATTTGACAGGAATACTTAAAGCATACGGCACAGTACAACCGAACTGTCATGACACGCCTCGTGACTCCGGCCGCATGAATGCACCAAGCTGCAGAATGGCTTTTCTGTGTGGCAAAAAGGAAAAATGATTGCAATCAAGTGGAAGGGCACAAAGCACGTATGCCTCCTAAGTGCTGTTCACAAAGCAGCAACTGTCAATGCTTGTGTCTTGGCAAATGTGGAGGTCAGTAAGCCTGGTGCCGTGGTAGGCCACAATTTACACAAGGGACACGTTGATTGAGCACATCGGGTACTGAAATTCTACCAGATCATGTGCAAGCTGCAGAAAAATATTACAAAAAATATTTCAGAATCTGTTCAAACAGAGCTTGTGTGCATTGGTGCATCAGTCCAAGCACGTATAACAAATCTGCATTGTTACAGCAGTAGACACTAGACAGACCTCTCTCTAATGTGATTATGATGATGGCATATAATAACATTTTTTTGTTCTTGTAAAAAAATTCAAAATTTTTGCCTCATTATACTGGGATTAAACATGATCCCAGCAATCACCAACACAAACAGAGACAAAATCATTGACCATAAAAATATAATGCACACATTTAGAGACTACTATAAATCCTTATATTCTACTGAGTTTAAAAAAGACAGGACACAATCTAACACATTTCTGGATGCATTACAGATACCACAAATAGATACTCTTAGTGTAGAGGAATTGGAAAAACCATTAGCAGTTTCAGAATTACTAGATGATTTTCAGAATGGGAAAGCAGCAGGCCCTGATGGCTACCCTGCTGAATTTTATAAGAAATTCTACACTCAGCTAGCTCCCCTTTTATTGGCAACATTCACAGAAGCTAGAGACAATAAAATTCTACCTCAAATTTTTCTCCAAGCATTAATCACCATCTTTCCTAAACAAAATAAGGACTTATTACAATGTGCATCATACAGACCAATTTCACTTCTGAATAATGATGTTACGATACTCTCCAAAGTCCTAGCTAGAAGGATGGAGAAAGTGCTGCCTTCGGTAATATCACAAGATCAAACTGGATTTATTAAAGGCCGACACTTAGCTTCCAATCTTCAACACCTGTTTAATGTAATATATTCATCCGCAAAGTAAAACACCCTAGAGATATTATTATCCTTGAATGCAGAAAAAGCATTTGATATGATTGAATGGAACTACCTTTTCATTACATTGGAGAAATTTGGGTTTGGCCCAATCATTTGTGCATGGATCAAACTACTGTATACCAATCCAGAAGTTTCAGTTTGTTTTAACAACATTAATTCATACTACTTTAAACTAGAACATGGTACCAGACAAGGATGCCCCTTTGTCACCACTGCTTTTAGCAATTCCCTTTGAGCCACTGGCTGTTCACTGTCAAAATGCTTATGAGATAAAGGGGATTATCAGAGAAGGACTTGAACAGAAAATTTCTCTCTATGCAGATGATATGGTATTGTATATAAACTGCTCAAAAAAATTAAAGGAACACTTTGAAAACACATCAGATCTCAATGGGAAAAAGAAATCCTCCTGGATATCTATACTGATATAGACTGGGTAATGTGTTAGGAACGAAAGGATGCCACATCGTTTGATGGAAATGAAAATGATCAACCTACAGAGCCCTGAATTCAAAGACGCCCTAAAAATCAGAGTGAAAAAATTATGTGGCAGGCTAGTCCATTTTGCCAATATTTAATTGCAGCAACTCCAAATTGTACGCAGCACTTTGTATGGCCCCTGTGTTCTTGTATACATGCCTGACAACATCGGTGCATGCTTCTAATGAGATGACAGATGGTGTTGTGGGGGATCTCCTCCCAGATCTGGACCAGGGCATCACTGAGCTCCTGGACAGTCTGAGGTGCAACCTGGTGGCATTGGATGGACCAAAACATAATGTCCCAGAGGTGTTCTATTGGATTTAGGTCAGGAAAGTGTGGTGGCCAGTCAATGGTATCAATTCCTTCATCCTCCAGGAACTGCCTGCATACTCTCACCACATGAGACCAGGAATTGTCGTGCACCAGGAGCCACTGTACCAGCATAGGGTCTGACAATGGGTCCAAGGATTTCATCCTGATACCTAATGGCAGCCAAGGTGCCTTTGTCAAGCCTGTAGCGGTCTGTGTGACCCTCCATGGATATGCCTCCCCAGACAATCATTAACCCACCACCAAACTGCTCATGCTGAATGATGTTACAGGCAGCATAATATTCTCCATGGCTTCTCCAGACCCTTTCACTTCTGTCACGTGCTCAGGGTGAACCTGCTCTCATCTGTAAAAAACACCAGTGGTGCATCTGCCAATTCTGGTATTCTATGGCGAATGCCAATCGAGCTGCATGCTGCTGGGCAGTGAGCTCAGGGCCCATTAGAGGACATGGGGCCCTTGGGTCACCCTCATGAAGTCTTTCTGGTTGTTTGGTCAGAGACATTCACACCAGTGGCCTGCTGGAGGTCATTTTGTAGGGCTCTGGCAGTGCTCATCCTGTTCCTCCTTGCCCAAAGGAGCAGATACTGGTCCTGCTGATGGGTTATGGACCTTCTATGGCCCTCTCCAGCTCTCCTAGAATAACTGCTTGTCTCCTAGAAACTGCTCCATGCCCTTAAGACTGTGCAGGGAGACACAGCAAACCTTCTGGCAATGACACGTATTGATGTGCCATCCTGAAGAAGTTGGACTACCTGTGCAACCTCTGTAGGGTCCAGGTATCGCCTCATGCTACCAGTAGTGACACTGACTGTAGCCAAATGCAAAACTAGTGAAGAAACAGTCAGAAAAGATGAGGAGGGAAAAATGTCAGCGGCCTCCACCTGTTAAACCATTCCTGTTTTGGGGGTCATCTCATTGTTGCCCCTCTAGTGCATCTGTTGTTAATTTCATTAACACCACAGCAGCTGAAACTGATTAACAACCCCCTCTGCTACTTAAATGACCAGATTAATATCCCATAAGTTTCATTGACTTTATGCTATACTCTGATTAAAAAGTGTTCCTTTCATTCTTTTGAGCAGTATATCAGACACACAAAATACTGTGCCTGCACGCCAAACAGCGCTAACAGAATTTCAAAAGATTTCTCGTTTCAGAATTAATTTGACTAAAAGTGTGCTCTTTCCAGTGAATTCTCAAGCACACAATATTAGGTTGGACACCTTCCATTTTATAATTGCAGATCAGTTTAAATATCTAGGGGTAAACATCACAAGTAAACAAAAAGCTCTCTATCAACAAAATTTCACCATCTGTATGGAAAAATTTAAGCAAGACTTGCATAGATGGTCAACCCTTCATCTCGCTTTAGCTGGAAGAATTAACATTGTTAAGATGAATATCCTTCCTAAGATTCTCTTTTTATTTCAAAACATTCCAATATACATCAATAAATCATTTTTTAAGAAATTAGATTCAACCATAACCTTATTTATTTGGAACTCAAAACATCCACGTATCTAAAGGGTGACCCTACAAAGACCTAAGACAGAAGGTGGCATGGCACTACCTAACTTTCAGTTTTATTACTGGGCAGCAAACATACAAACTATAAAAACATGGACACAAATAGATGAACATATACAGGCTTGGTCCGCATTAGAAATAAAATCCTGCAGTACTTCTTTATATTTCTTGCTTTGTGCCCCAATAAATGCAAGTTATCGCCAATAAACTAACACCCCAATTGTGCTTCATTCACTCAGAATATGGAACCAATGTAGGAAGTATTTTAAGATAGAGAAGCTTTTTTTGGTGGCACCTCTGCACAAGAACCACCTTTTTCAACCCTCACAAACATTTACAGTTTTTAATGTCAGGAAAACACTTGGGATTAAATCACTTTGAGATCTGTACATAGACAACATCTTTGCATCCTATGAACAATTACACACCATATTTAATTTTCCAGGAACACATTTCTTTCATTGCCTGCCCAATTTTCCTCACCTCCCACCTCCCTCTATGCTAGAAAAAATATTGCTCAGTGTCAAAGACTCAGACAGCAGTTCTGCAATATATAAAAATATTTTACAGTGCCTCCCTTTCAAAGATCCAAGAGGACACTGGGAAAAGGATCTCTCACTCAACATCTCAGAAAAGGAGTGGAAGGTAGCAATGCAGACAATCCACTCGAGCTCCATACAAAGCATACAATTATTCAACTCAAAGTACATATCGAGCACATCTGTCTCATTTAAAATTGTACAAAATGTTCCCAGGGCAAGATCCAACCTGCGAACATTGCAATCAAGTTCCAGCCTCGCTGGGTCACATGTTTTGGACCTGCACCAAATGAACATCATTCTGGACAAAACAAAATGAAATGCCTTTCAGACAGCCTTAGTGTCACAATCCCTGCTAATCCATTAACAGCTGTATTTGGTGGGCTCATAGAGGGGCTTAAGGTGGAGAAGAACACACAAACTGTAATTGCCTTTACTACACTATTTGCACGTAGACTTGCCTTGCTAAACAGAAAGAATCCAAACTCTCCTCTTTTAAGTCAGTGGGTAACTGATGTTATATACCATTTGAAATTGGAAAAGATCAAATTCTCACTTAGAGGATCTGTGCAGAACTTTTTCAAAACCTGGCAGGATCTGATCAATAACATTTTAGAATAAGCTTTTAAAGCACGGAAGAAGCAGATTCTCTCCCCATTTCTTTTTCTTCTCCATTTATCTTTATTCACTTATTAATTCATCTGTTTACTTACTTTTACTAGCTTTAAGTTTTATTTTGCTTGCCATGCTCTCTTTCTCAGGGGTGAGGGTTGATTTATTTTCAATTCTATTTTTGTACAATTGATCTATTTGTATGGGATGTTGTATGATTTCAATAAAATCAGTAACATTACTTAAAAAAGGGCACATTTTCTTTAATCATGTACTTCAACTATTAAATGTACATTATAAATATTTGGCTTGCAGACTCAGTAATTTCATAGCGACATGTTAATACAAATAGCTTTTCTTGCCTATTTCTTTTGCAAACTTTCCTTGTAGTGCAGATCTGAGCAGTTTGCCAGAAATCTCAACTTCATAACAGTCCTTTTCAATGAATGTGTTGTAAAAGGCGCTATATAGCGCCCGACCCGGCACAGACTCACGCAGAGGCACGTGTAAAACAAATAGGGTTTTTATTTCTTTTCTTCAGCCGTGGGGCATGCCTTCCCCGTGTCCCACAGGCCCAACACAGTCCGAATAAAAAGCACAAAAGACAAACTCCAAACAACCCTTTCTGCCGCCACCACTCCTCCCAGGCAACCTCGTCCTCTTCCTCCCGATTCTGGCCAAGAATGAAGGGAGGTTGGCCCGCTTTATAGCCCACCCGGAAATGCTCCAGGTGCCTGACCAGCTGGTCTTAATTGCACCTCCAGGTGGGGCTGGTAAATCGTCCCTTGTGGCGGCTGGCTCTCCACAGCACCCCCTAGCGGCCACCCCATCTCCCAACCGGGCTGTGGTGGACTCCATGACCCATGGAGCCACGGGGGAGACTGAGGAAGGACCCACGGCCAGGGAGACTGCCCCCAGGTGCCCTGGGGAAGGTATTGCACTGTCCATGGGACCCGGCTGTCCGTCACAGTGTTAATTTGCAAGACATCCGATTCCCAAGTGTTTGGTGACCCAGCTGATTCCTCACGTCTGTCTTAATGTGACACACCATGCTGAATGCCCTTTCTACGTCTCAATTAGAATTTGGAAGCACCAAAAGTAGCTTCATTGAATCTCAACTGCCCTGTGGTCACAGATTTTACTTTGGACAGCTTCCCCCAGAAGCCATCAGCTGACAAATATCTATAGTTTGGGACCAGTCCTTCAAGGTTAGCTGAGACATAATCTAGGACTTCTAAGTGGAGCTGTTCTCGGGCATCTTCCTTGACCACATTTAGAAATCTCTCTGCCAAAGTAAAAATCTGTTAAGGATTTATCTCATCTTGGTCTCTGCACTGACCACTGACAGATTTCTCTAATATTCTTTGAAAGCTGTGGCATCTTTAAAAAACTGCTTAGACTTGTAAGAGGGCAACCCTTGTGCTTTCTCACTTAGCAGCTGCCCTTCTGTCAGGTACCCAATAAAAAGATTTTCATCTGGAAAGTGAATTTGAGGGTTGTTCACATCTATCTCCAGAAAGTTCTGTTCTCTCAATATCTTTGGCTCAGTAAATTTGCTTTCTACAGTGGTGTGAAAAACTATTTGCCCCCTTCCTGATTTCTTATTCTTTTGCATGTTTGTCACACAAAATGTTTCTGATCATCAAACACATTTAACCATTAGTCAAATATAACACAAGTAAACACAAAATGCAGTTTTTAAATGATGGTTTTTATTATTTAGGGAGAAAAAAAAATCCAAACCTACATGGCCTTGTGTGAAAAAGTAATTGCCCCCTGAACCTAATAACTGGTTGGGCCACCCTTAGCAGCAATAACTGCACTGCAGCATTTGCGATAACTTGCAATGAGTCTTTTACAGCGCTCTGGAGGAATTTTGGCCCACTCATCTTTGCAGAATTGTTGTAATTCAGCTTTATTTGAGGGTTTTCTAGCATGAACCGCCTTTTTAAGGTCATGCCATAGCATCTCAATTGGATTGAGGTCAGGACTTTGACTAGGCCACTCCAAAGTCTTCATTTTGTTTTTCTTCAGCCATTCAGAGGTGGATTTGCTGGTGTGTTTGGGGTCATTGTCCTGTTGCAGCACCCAAGATCGCTTCAGCTTGAGTTGACGAACAGATGGCCGGACATTCTCCTTCAGGATTTTTGGTAGACAGTAGAATTCATGGTTCCATCTATCACAGCAAGCCTTCCAGGTCCTGAAGCAGCAAAACAACCCCAGACCATCACACTACCACCACCATATTTTACTGTTGGTATGATGTTCTTTTTCTGAAATGCTGTGTTCCTTTTACGCCAGATGTAACGGGACATTTGCCTTCCAAAAAGTTCAACTTTTGTCTCATCAGTCCACAAGGTATTTTCCCAAAAGTCTTGGCAATCATTGAGATGTTTCTTAGCAAAATTGAGACGAGCCCTAATGTTCTTTTTGCTTAACAGTCGTTTGCGTCTTGGAAATCTGCCATGCAGGCCGTTTTTGCAGGCCAGTCTCTTTCTTGTGGTGGAGTCGTGAACACTGACCTTAATTGAGGCAAGTGAGGCCTGCAGTTCTTTAGACGTTGTCCTGGGGTCTTTTGTGACCTCTCGGATGAGTCGTCTCTGCGCTCTTGGGGTAATTTTGGTCGGCCAGCCACTCCTGGGAAGTTTCACCACTGTTCCATGTTTTTACCATTTGTGGATAATGGCTCTCACTGTGGTTCACTGGAGTCCCAAAGCTTTAGAAATGGCTTTATAACCTTCACCAGACTGATAGATCTCAGTTACTTCTGTTCTCATTTGTTCCTGAATTTCTTTGGATCTTGGCATGATGTCTAGCTTTTGAGGTGCTTTTGGTCTACTTCTCTGTGTCAGGCAGCTCCTATTGAAGTGATTTCTTGATTGAAACAGGTGTGGAAGTAATCAGGCCTGGGGGTGACAACGGAAATTGAACTCAGGTGTGATACACCACAGTTAGGTGATTTTTGAACAAGGGGGCAATTACTTTTTCACACAGGGCCATGTAGGTTTGGATTTGTTTTCACCCTAAATAATAAAAAACATCATTTAAAAACTGCATTTTGTGTTGACTTGTGTTATATTTGACTAATGGTTAAATGTGTTTGATGATCAGAAACATTTTGTGTGACAAACATGCAAAAGAATAAGAAATCTGGAAGGGGGCAAATAGTTTTTCACACACTGTAGCTCCTTGGCATTAACCCACTAAGTTAAATAATGTTAGCGATGATAATGAACAAATGACACCTGTTAAACTCACCTCAAAGTGTCTTTTATAATCATTTCAACACCCCATGAGCAATGCTGAAATTACTGTTGCAAACAGCACAACGTACAACGCTGTCATTACTTATTACTTATTTACACCTTTGTATAATCCAATGAGAAATGCATTTTAAATCTTTTTTTTTTTGGCAGTCTGCCATGGTGATACTGTACAATATACTACACTAATCGATCAGACAGAGAGACACAGACATAGGTCGACTGTAAAGCCCTCCCACAGAGAAGAATGTTAGGCCTACTTAGCAGAAAAATGGAGACCAATCAGGAAGCGCTCTCTATTTATTACTCTCTCGTTACGTGACTCAGTCACTTGCTCTCCTTCTTCAGAGATTCTAGATTAGCTGTGGGATCGCAGCTCTCTGTCTCGCACACACTTTCACTCTGAAAAACACATTTGTCGGATATTGCATGTAATTTGCTATCAACAGGGAACCTCTATCAATATGCAGGAGACTCCCAGAACTTCTGGGAAAGGTGGGATTTCCGCATTAAGGATTCTACATTTCATATAATGGTGTTCTGCTGATTGAGGATTCACAATAAAGCAAGACCAACAACAGAGGGTTCTGAAACACTCCTCAGACAAACAGTCTTAACTATTTTTATTACTTACTATTACTTACCTCCTGCTCGCTTGCCAACCCCTACCAATGCACTACTTATAGTTGTGAAGAGGGGGACTGAATGCCCCTCAAGGAGACGCGGCCACTCCTCCAAAACCCCTCTTAATTGGTGATACAATAGGAAACAAATTCCTTTTTTTTTTACCTCCTCTTTGCTCGATCAGCTGCTGGCTTCCTGCTGCTCCCGTGCCGCGTGATCTGCCTTTTGTGTGGCACTTTGATTGTTTTAAAGTCACTGTCTTGTCTCTCTTTTATCCCAGACATCTTCAATCACTATTCAATCTCTTTTTGCTGTTCCTTTTGTCACACACGTGCGAGTAGGAGGCAGCTGAAGGGCTTAAGTAATGATAATACCTCATCCGACCAGGACACGGGGGGGGGGACTTTTGCACTGACTCAGTTCTCAGTTCCCTGCAGACCTTTCCCAAGAAATCCTGCTAGGTTCCGGTACTTCAGAAGACATCACTTCCGGGTCTGGGACCTTGGCTGATTTCACTTCCGGTCCAGATGATGTCACTCCCATGCCCCGCCCCTTCAATGGTGTCACTTCCAGTCCAGATGATGTCACTTCCATGTCCTTCCCCTTCAATGATGTCACTTCCTATATGGGCCTTTAAAGCTGCCATCTTACCACCAAGGAATCAGTTCTGTTTTGGACTCAGTATTGTGAGCATTTCTGTCAATCCTAAAACCTTTTGCAGCCAGGGATATTATACGGGTGGCTGCCCCAAACCTTTTTATGATGTCTGGTCTGTGTTGTTATCACACTTTATTTCACCGAGTAATATTTTCCATTTGTTTGCGCTAATGTGATCTTTACTCTCATTTTCTTGAGACTTTGGAATTTTCCTACTTCCATTATCTCTAACCTGCTCTGCTTGTGTATCATGGGAATTGCTTCCAAAGGTTGTAAGTATGACGTGACTTGCCCGTGTCATGGGACGTGAAAGTGTCTCTCTGTCTTTCCGTCTCTCTTCAAAAGATCACGTCTTGTTGTGAGCTTTTTTTTTTATAATGGAGATTATTATTTATAAAGGACACCATTGTCCGATTTAAAGAGCACTTGTGTTCGGATTCGGATGTAAAATGGATGGATGGATAAACTAAAAATAAGTTCTAGTGTGCCAATCACCTCAGTACATCAATTCATAGCCTGAAGAGTGTTATACAATATTGTGAAACAAATGCAAATCCAGAATCCCAGCAGAGCACCTAAAGTCTATACCAAAGGATTTTATGTGAAATCGCTCTCTGTTCTCACTTGAAGGTCAATGGAGACAATTAAAGACCAAATTGACTTTCTAACTACAGGAAATGTCAAGATTTGCGCCTGCAATGATCACAAAACTGTAAAGTTTATGCTTTACAACTTTAGAGCCTCTTACAGCGGTCTTCTTACACATTTGGCACATGAACTCTCTAATTGATGCTCACACACACGCTACTCCAGTTCTGTCTCATTTGAACTGGTTCCCAATTGAACAATAAACACACTTTCAAGTCTTAATGTTGTCTTTTAAAGGTGTGCATTGTTGTTCACTCACCGCTATAGAAGAATGAATTATTTGGTAGCAAGCACACCTCTCCACTCTGCTGATGCCCTTTGTCCGTAACAACCTAAAGATGTACGACTCTCACTGCCCATGCCTTTAATTATTTTGCAAAACTCTACAACTACGAGTGCAGTTCAATAACTATCCACACTTTTGTGATCATTTTGTTTGGTTGGCTGCACCGCTTTCTCCATACACGTAGTAGGGTGTGTCTGTGGTCACAGTGGCAAAGTCTGAACCTTGGCCAGCTGGCTTCTCTTGTTGTTTTCTAGGAGTAAACATGGCCGCTACATTCTCCATTTGCACCAAAGCAGAGCAGTGGTCCTCTGTTCATGGGATGAAGGCGTACCAGTGGCTTTTTACTACGGAGGTCCTTCAACATGAAGCAGCCAGCTGTGATTTAAAAACTATAGACAAACTTGTATTGCTGGTCCTTACCTCTGGGGTGGGTGGGCACCAAACCTGAGCCTGTTGTGGAGCCATTGGTAGAAATCTGTCTGTGTCAGGTACCTGGAGTGAAAGTCGACAGCCAGGAATAAGAAAGACATAATGATAATCACAGTGAACAAGGTGATGGAGATCTTCTTCACCTTCACCTTGCAACAGATCCAGAGTCTCATCTTTCTGTAGGACACAAAGAAAGAAAGAAAGGTTTGATCCAGGATCTTATTGTGCACAAAACACCACTACAAGATTTCAAATTGGAGGAGAGTGTACAAGTGAATCTCTTTAAACCATGATATGCCAGGTTTACAAATAACATGAAGTGCATCCTTAATGTTTATTTAACAAAACAGACTGCATGCTGGTTTATAGGAGGATGTTCACATATGCACATTCAGGGTTTTGGTACAAGGGCATATTAACAATCGCTTTCTTTACCTTCGTTACCTTCCTTTCCTTCCTTAGCAATTATGCGTCTTGCTTGCCATGGTCTTAGTGAATTATATACATAGACTAGCAGACCTGGCGCGCTTTGCTGCACGTTTAACCGGTTAGGTTTGGCAGCGGATCGTGGTTTTTCCAATCTAGACATCCTGTCTTTTTCAGATTCTTTTAACTGCCTGGTTTCGGCAGCCAATCGTCCTTTTCCCAATCTAGAAATCCTGTCTTCTTTAGATTCGTTTAACCGCCTGATTTGGGAAGCGAATCGTTTTGTTTTTTTTCTAACTTGGAAGTCGTTTCTTGTTGAGATTCGTTTAATCGCCTGGTTTTGGCAGCCAAGCGCTTTTTTTCCCAACCTAGAAGACCTCTCTTGAGATCCGTTTAATGGCCTCGTTGATTGCATGTCTTCCAAGGTAGTTTCAATACCTGCACAGAGTCTTCTCCCCTTTTATGAGTGACTGTGTGAGTACCGCGTGTACTAAACAGTAAATTAGTAAAGGAGAAAGGAATAAACACTAAGGAAAAAGAACGCAAGACCGCGTCAGCTCGGAGCGAAATGAAGTGAATGAAATGACGTGAATGGGAAGGGAGTTGATCACGTGACTCCCCACCCCACTTAACTCTCAATCCCTCCACAAACACACAAACACAGTCTCTCAGATCCCAACTCTCCTTTATATATATAGATAAATCACTGCACTGACCGAAATTACGTCCACAAACACATGTATCTGGGCTCCGACTGACGCGTACGAACGCTCTTGGCTGTTTGTTTACAATCGCACAAGCGGATACACGTGACCGCATTCAGGTCGTAACGCAAGATGTTGGTCGTAAATCAAAACAAAAATTTTGGTCGTAAATCAAGTTGTTCGCATGTCAGGGCGGTCATATGTCAAGGATCGACTGTATACTCATGGATAAGTCGGGCCTTGATTTTACCATATAATTTTTGGTATTTTATATATATATATATATATATATATATATATGTTGGTCATATAAGTCAAATGCAGAAAACTCCAGCTATTGGTCTAAGAGCTTATAATATGTTAACAGCCAGCTGAGAGAACACACTTTTTTTTGTTCTATGTATTGTGCCTACGTGACCACACAGTAACACCCAAACTATTCCGAAGCGACATTTGCACTGTTTTGTGTTGTTTGTATCTCACACCCTCATACAGCTTTATCATAAGAGCATCCCTTATCTACGATCAGAAGAAAATATGAAGCTGGTTTTAAATTAAACATCATTGAATTGCAAAAAGAAGTTGGTAACTGCACTGCTACAACCAAATTTTCGATGTGTCTGAGAAATTGGTGCGAGACTGGAGGAGGCAAAAAATGTATAAAGCAAAAAAAAAAATTAAGTGTCGCATTTTTGAACAGGCATATAAGACGGGGTCTGATTTTATGATCGATTTTTTGGGTTTCAAGACCCGACTTATACATGAGTATATACGGTAACTTTTTAAAATGTTTGAAGGTGAAGCTGTTGTTACAATTAGAGTTTGCGTATGTAGAAGGTCATTAACTCTTTCAGGGCTAATGTCGACTTTTGTCAAAATTCAGCAGTAGAGGACAGTAATTGGCTGTGAACAGAACAAAACTCATCCTTATGTTTTAGTTCAACTCTCTTTGCTAGAAGGAAAGTTACATAGCTTTGTTGGTTTAACCTTGATTCCCTACACATGCATGAGTAGCAAAGAATAACCTCTAAAATGGCACCGACATCTGGCTAGAGACCAAAGCGAATGTGCAAAGCAAAATACTCGACCTTTTTTCGTAATTTTGTTGAATTAGACTCTGACTTGTCTGACTCTGAGTTTGATGCAAGTGATCTGGGGATCAAAAACAAAAGTGAGGTACCAGTATTATCTGAGCGGCCCCCAGGTGATCGTGGTGCTGTACACTTTTGCGTAGCTGATGCGCCTACAGCAGTTTTTTGCCTGAAAGGACCACCACTTATGATGACAAGAAGTACAAACCAGATTGTGTCACACTGAGACTGTCACCGCCACCCACCTGCTGTGCGAAGACAGCCAAGCAGCTGGGCCACCGTGCATTCCTGCTGACCACTGAGGTGGCCCCAATGCAGCCACTGCCACCAGAGATGCCAAACATGTGCCAACAGCACCCACAGCACATAGCAACAGATGTTTTATATTGACTTAAGTGTGAAATCATTTCTCTGTGTGCTTTTCAGAAAAAATATTCAGCCCTCAAAGAGTTAATACATACACTACTTAGTGAAAAGCTCTGAATTTATTTCTAAGTCTAATTTATTTCTGTTTTATGACCTTCTACATTTGTTCATAATGAAGCGTGCCTCAGCTACACAAGCTAATTTAATTATCTCTCCCTAACAGGGATTTTAGGGAAATCTAAAGGTGGGATGACACAGGGCCTGCAGATTAGGATCACAGAGCTATGGGTATAGGAAAATGTATTCTTGAAATTGGTAATCTCTATGTATTAGAAAAGTATTATAAGCCCATGAGAAAAGTAAATACTATATTTTGCTAAGTATTAAGATGTAAGACTTAGGAGTAAAACGACTTATGCCTACATATTTTTTATTATTCTGTATGAGCTGGAAACAACCAACAGTTCTTCAAGCCAATGGTTAGATTTGTACAAGAGCTGGAAAAGGATGGGCCCCTCGCTTAGAGAGAGAATGTGAACTCTTTGGCTGTAAATAATAGTAGCAAATGCCGAGCTAGTACGGAATACAGACAGACATGATGGACAGAGAGGAGTTTAACACCCCTTCAGCTGAGAATTAATGGTGGAATTAATTAGGGGCAGAACTAGAACAGGAGAATGTTAGGAGTCAGATGAAGATGAATAATGACTTGTGTGATAAGGACTGTAATAAATGCAGAGCTCCCATGGCTGCCCGCTCATTGCATCTGTAGTAAGTCTGTATGCGTGCCATACAATACATCTTGATTCTGCTGCCTGTCCCGAGACTCCGAGTGCCTTAATTGGGGCTAAGGCTGCCAGTTTCTGCGAGGTGTGGATAGTGAGTATGGAGCTCTGATCAGGGACTTTCAATGCTGTCCTCTGGAGTCACACAAGCATTTTACAAAGTTCAGTCGAATTCCCTGGAGCACAGTTCTGCCCCAGTAAGTGAGATGTGGATAGAATGAAGAGTATTTATTCTTGCCTGACACCAGCTGTAGAGCACCAAGTCAAACGAGGGTGATCTCCACTTGCTTATCCAAGGTTCAAAAGCTCTTTGTCATCCCGTTAAGATAAATTTTGAAAGCAGATGGATGAAACTTCCAACCAGAGTTGTGTTCGATAGGACTTTATCGCCCTAACCTTTTGATGTTAGCTAGCGGGCTGGCGCGGCACATGATGATGTCATCAGGCTGAGTCAGCCCCGGCTTGCGTTGGAGTGTATTATTACAGCAGTTCACAACACGGCCAGCTTTGAACTGAGTGCTCGACTACGGTCATTATTAACTTGAGAAACAGCGATCACAATCGAAACGAAGAAGGAAATTGTGCAGAAATGAGAGTGGCGTTCGTGACCGATCTCGCTAATATGTACAGCATGTCGAAATCCACCATCTCAACAATTTTACAAAGAAAAGATTTGCATAAGGAGGCTCCTTCTAAACAATAACCACCTTCCGTTTCATTCTCCTCCTCCTCCTCCTCCCTTCCTGCAGCCCAAAGATGTCAAATTAAATGGTGAGTACAGTATGAAATTGTTGTTTCTGGTAGGCTAGGCACTTTTTATAACTTTTTGGTTAGTACATTAGAACAATTATTAGTGTTTTGGTAAATAATGCACATTATACAACCCTTTTTTATTATGAAAAGGTTAAGTAAGTGTTGCTGTGGGAGGTTCGGAGCGCATTCTGGGTATTTACATTATTTCTTATGGGAAAAATAGTCTTGACTTACAACCAACTTGAGTTACAAGCGCTCGTGGGCAGCTGCGAGAAAGCTGGGTGTTAGGCCGACACCCAGGCGTTTGAGTTGTGGTTGCTCCCGCTGAGTGACCAGGTAGCGGGAGTGCCTAGAGGAAAGCGACGAGCTGCAGAAGGCCGTGGAAAGGCAGCGGAAGTCGGGAGGCTTGGTGGTGGAGTCCCCAATGTGTGCGTCCTGGCTATTGGGGTATTCAAGTCTCGGGGACTGGGATGAGTGCCAGACCGAAGCCAGGGATCGGGAGGTCTCCAGTCTCGCGTGTGTTGTAGGAGGGCAGCTGCAGAGAGCGTCTTGCCTGCTGCTTGGCCCAAACGGGATAAGCAGGTGAGACGCTACCAGAAAAGCACCGGATTTGTTATTGTTTTAAAGACTGCTTCCTAAAGAAGATTTTAACCTCTCGTTTTAAAGGATTGTTTTTTTCTATTTATTGTTATATTAACCTCCACGTGTTCTTTTAATGGATTATTTATTTATTGAAGAACTGCACTTCATTAACACTGTGTTTTTTTTGTTGACTGTTTTTAATAAAAGCACTGTTTTCACTTTTAACCATCCCCTTGTTCAGATGCTCAATTATTGCCTTCACTGACTAGCTCACTCGGTTACATTATCGACGGTGTTGGGTTCAAGGGTTCCCAAACAGCCATGGGAGCGTGGAGCCAGAACCCACATCGTCACACCAGGGTTTTCACAAGGTAAGCAATACCATCCCAAGTCAAGAGGGGTGCTCTTGAGAATCTATGCTCTTCTCCTTTTTCATCTGTAGTACTGAAAGCTGTCAGTCAGAAGACACCTGAACTCACTTCCTCTCCAGCTCAGGAAGTCCCGCCCTTTCCAGAACTCCTCTATATAAAGCCTTCCTCTGGATGTTTGCATTCATTTTCAGGTCTGTGTCTGAGGGAAAAGAAGCTCCTGTTTAGAAGCAACTTAAACTGAAGTCTTTTGACCCACGGCAGATGCTAGCATTTTTGCTTTTCCTACTTTCTTCCTTTTCTTTTTAGTCAGTTCAACAGGGTTTACCAGGTGGAATGTAGATCGACTGGTAAATCAACAGCTTTGACTTATCAGTTCAACTTCGATTTCTATTCACCACAAGTGACCAGTGCAAGATCTGCAAAACTGCTGATAGCATTCAAATAGCATTCAGATTGCATGTTCTCCCCGTGTTTGCATGGGTTTCCTCCCACAGTCCAAAGACATGCAGGTTAGGTGCATTGACAATTCTAAATTGTCCCTAGTGTGTGTGTGTGCGCGCACCTAGCGGTGGGCTGGCGCCTTGCCTGGGGTTTGTTTCCTGCCTTGTGCCCTGGGTTGGCTGGGATTGGCTCCAGCTGACCCCCATGACCCTGTAGTTAGGATATAGCAGGTTGGATAATGGATGGATGGATGATAATAATAATAATAATAATAATAATAATAATAATAATAATAATAATAATAAGTTGTATTTATAGAGCACCTTTCACAAACCCAAGGCTGCTTTACATACAGAGTAAAAAAATATTACACAAAAGACAAAAGTTTGTCGAAGAGGAAAGTTTTGAGTTGATATTTAAAGGAGCAGAAAGAGGAGCAAACTTGGTGAGACTGAGGAAGAGAGTTCCAGAGCTGAGGGGCCATAGCACTGCAGGACAGGGTGGAGAGTCTGACGCATGGGACAGTAAGGAGATGACTGCTCGAGGACCTGAGCGAGCAACAAGAAGTGTATGGAGCTGTGTGAGGTAGATGGTGGCAACGTTATGTAGGGCTTTGAAAGTGAGACACAGAATCTTGAATTTAATCCTCGATGGAACCGGTAACCAGTGAAGTTGGGAGAGAACAGAGGAGATGTGAGCAGGACAGACTCTGGTTACGGAGTTCTGAACGTGCTGTAGATAGATAGATAGATAGATAGATAGATAGATAGATAGATAGATAGATAGATAGATAGATAGATAGATAGATAGATAGATAGATAGATAGATAGATAGATACTTTATTAATCCCAAGGGGAAATTCACATAGCCTCTCTGTATAGATTTTGTAGGGAGAACGATGATGATGGAATTACGGTAATCAATACAAGACGTTATGAAACAATGAACCAGAATTTGAGCATTATTAAAGGACAGACATGGACAGAGGTGGGTAATATTACGGAGATGATAGAATGAAATTTTGTAAAGAGACCTAATGTGTAGCTCAAAGTTAAGTGATGAATCAAACAAAACACCAAGATTTCTAACAACAGAAGCAGGTTTGACAAGTGGACCATCAACAGAAACAGAGACGTTGGGAGTTTGAACCTCCCAGTAACACTTCAGTTTTATTGGCATTAAGTTTGAGAAAGTGATAGCTTAAGATCGGTGATGCAGTCAGTGAGTGTGCTGGGAGGCGAGTCTACAGTTTAAACTATATATCATCTGCAGTGGAAGTTAAGGCCATGTCAGCAAATAATCTGACCTAAAGGAAGGATATAAAGTAGAAACAGGAATGGCCCAAGGACTGAACCCTGAGGGAAAACCGTATGACACAGGTGAGGTGAAGGGTTTATATCGGCCGAGTGTGACAAACTATGGCCTATTAGAGAGATATGATGTGAGCCATTGAAGGGTTAAGCCAGAGACCCCTACAGCAGAGAGAGTGCTGTACTCCATACTGTGCACCCGTGTCTGCAGAGAGGTGATTGCAATGAAAATCGCCTCAGACTACAGATTATATTTTTTTTCTCCAGCCTTTGGAGTTTTTTTGTTTTTGTTTTTTCTGTCCACCCTGGCCAGCGGACCTTACTTATTCTATGTTAATTAATGTTGACTTATGTTTATTTTTAATTGTGTCTTCTATTTTTCTATTCATTTTGTAAAGCACTTTGAGCTACATTTTTTTTGTATGAATATGTGCTATATAAATAAATGTTGATTGATTGATTGATTGATTGAGCTTTCACAAAATGCAGTAGTGCTGGTTTCTCCTGTACAACAATTCCAGGCCACAATGCCCAATGACTGAACCAACTGTACCCATTGCAGTGATATTTTCATAAGGAAAACGAGAAGTAGAACTAATAATATTGCTTTTTTTTAAACAAGAATGAAAACTGAAATTAAGGCAAACAGAGAAAATAAAACTAAATAAAAATAAAAAAAAATTAGTGGTATGTGAACAAACTAAAATGAGATGAAAATTGAGGAAAAACAAAAAAAAAATCAGTAATAGCATTTTCGTTCAATCCGGTCAGTCGTGCAGAGGAGTTGTTTGTAGGTCTCCCAGAACTTTCAGTTATGTTGCACTGTTGCACTATGCGGTGCTCTTGTACCTTGGGCTTACTATAGTCACTTGGCACAACTTCCATTAAGGACCATTGTTTGTTTGTTGAGCACATTTGGCTCGTCAGGTTGAAGCAGTAAGCACGTGTGGTTGACAATGGCGAGTTTTGCACAGATGTTTGCGGGTAGAAAGCGAGAAAGTAACGTATGGAAATACTTTGATCACAGCACAGATGACAATAAAGGCAAATGTAGTGTGCGAGAAGAAGTAAAGAGTCTCAGAGTTTCACTGCAGGACCAACTAGATCAGTGCTTAGTGGAAATCCAGCACTTCTCTGCACCAGGACTGCACTTCAAACAGGGACATGCAGTATCACCTGTCATCATAAAAAGTAAAAAAAAAAACTAATAATGATAACATAAAATGAATTTGTCCAATGGTCTGTGCTATAAATTTGTTTTCTGTTTGATTCCAATAACTGAGATTATTTTTATAGTCAAATTCACAGAACTGGAATATTTCCTGTTCAAATATGGGGGAAAAACGCAAGGTGCGGCAACGATGAGTCTCACCTTACCCCAGACTGTTCTCTCCCCTCATATTCTGGGTTGATGCCTGTAATTGCTGCATGCCTGTTGCTGTCTCTCTGTATGTCACCAATTTAATGTTTACAGACATGTTTATTGTGCACCCTGACTTTCCACATTCTGGCTAATATCTTTAATGAATGTGTGTGACATATTTAGTCTTGCTGATCGGACATAAAACCGCAGTGAAAAGGCAGAAGGCGAGGCAGACAGTTTTGTGCCTCCCTGAAGGGGGTGCATGTGAGCCCAACAGGTGCTCATTGCTGATGTTCTTCTACGCAGAGGAGCCGATAAGTTAGCGATATCAGAAAGTCAAGAGCCCTGCAGCGGTCCATTTATTTTTATTTTTTCTTCGGACTGACTGCCAAAATGGAAGATTAAGACTTTTAAAACTAAAGAAAAATAAGAGGGACTTTTACAATAAATTGACAAGGAGATTTTCCTGGAGAAGGATAGGTGCATGAACTTCATTTACAAATAACAGTAAGACCATAAACGGTTTTCAGTTTTATAAAAATGGGATCAGACTAAAAAAAAAACAACCCAACATTTAAAAAAATTAATTTTGATCTTAAATGAAATATTCTTTTGTTTTTCCTTGATATCCTTGTGTTGAACAGTCTGTATTAAAACTGATTAAAGCATGAGAATTAAAAGCTTTTAAAAACAACTACATTTTTCAATCAAGGTCAAAATATTTGTATTGAATGTGTTTGAATTGTGGAATTGCAACGGCGAATTTAGAACACATGGAGGGTGCCGAGCAAATGTGCTCTCTCCGCGCTCTATAAATGTAACGTTCTTTCTTAGCCAAATATGTGCCTTACCTATGTGTGTGCGTAAAGAATGTTGATGAGATATGAAACATAACCAGTAGTCAAGGTGCATGCTGGCTGCCAATTGAATAGTCAATAAGCTACTCTTTGGGGTTCATATATTTGTAAATCTGACTCTGAAGAAGTCAGTGCCTCACCAGCCATGAACCTCAGCACATGTCACTGCCCTTCAGTACTGGCAACAGCAATCATCAACATACCATCTGCTGGTCGCAGAGGCGGAGGACCTTGTCTGTGTACCTGCACTACAGGCGAGGAAATCTTTTCACTGTGTGGCTATCTGTGCATATATTTGTAAATCTGACTCTGAAGGAGTCAGTGCCTCACCAGTCATGAACCTCAGCACACGTCACTGCCCTTCAGTACTGGCAACAGCAATCATCAACATACCATCTGCTGGTCGCAGAGGCGGAGGACCTTGTCTGTGTACCTGCACTACAGGCGAGGAAATCTTTTCACTGTGTGGCTATCTGTGCAATGGATGTCACTGCAACATGAACAAATCTCTTGAAATGCATGCTTGTTTAAAGCTTAACAGAAACGTGCTTATACAGGCTGGTTTCTTGGGTTGAAACATTTGATCTTGCTGACTACACTCATTAGGCCACTTAATCATTCTTGATCATTGATAATCAAGCTGTGTTTAACGGCATTATGAACTGTGAGTGTATTTTGTTGACTGAAGCATAACTTGCATTGAAATAAGTGTCGGCCGGAGTTTGTAGTCTTGTAACAGAAAAAAAGAAATAAGGTTGTACTAATATTATGTAAAAAAGCCAGAACTAAATAAAATAAAAACTAAAATTTTAAACTGTTGACTTGTTTAAAATTGTTGACTCCACTGAAAACTAGAACAAAATAAAAATAAAAATTAATTTTATAAAATAAAATAAAAACTAAAACTACAATATCAAAACTGAAATATCACTGTAACCCATGTGGGGTGGCTTTGGAGCTCCCGTAATTTCTCATCAATTCAATTTTATTATCAGGTCAGGTCAGGTAGGGAAGCATGCACTAGTACAGTGTGTTGCTGCACCCACTATAAAATGAAACAACTCGGGATCCCGGTTGGCAACACCCCCTGGCAGACACGCAGTCCAGTCCCACCCTCCGGAAATAAACTTCTATCTGCTATAGCCAGGTGTTTCGTGGGCGACCCCTTGGCCTGGTCCAGCCACTCGAGTCCCCAACAGTAATGAGCCGGATTACGAGCCGGATTACCCTCGTGGAAATGCGCCACATGGCCGTAGTGCCATAACTGATGCTCCCTCACAATGCAGGTCATTTGCCTCATTCGGGACTCCATGAGCAACACAAAGTCAAACCAACGGTACCTAAGGATTTTCCGGAGAGACACCAAAGGAGTCCAGTCTTCGTCTCAGGTCAGTGGATTGTGTCCATGTCTCATATAGCAAGACAGGAAACACCAACACTCTAAAGACTTGGACCTTCGTCCGTTTGCATAGATATTGGGAGCGCCACACACTTCTTTCCAGCGACCTCATGATCCACCCATGGTCTCTCAATCCATTTACTAACGTCATAGGAAAAGTCACCAGAGACATGAATGTCACTGCCAAGGTAAGTAAACCTCTTAATGACGAGGTCGACACTCTCTCCACAGACAAACACACTGCTAATGGATGTGCCCAAGAGGTCATTAAAGGCCTGGCTCTTTGGTTTTTATCAGGTAACTTGCAAGCCCAGACACTCCGACTCCTCTCTCAGTCTCCTGAGCGCCCCGATCAGATCTTCCATTGACTCACAGCATCGTCAGCAAAGTCAACATCCGTGAATCTTTCTTCACCAACAGATGCCCCACAGCTGCTGGACCCCACGACCCTGCCCAACATCCAGTCCATATCAGCATTGAACAGAGTAGGAGCAAAAACAGACAGCTGACAAACTCTGCCTCCACTCTGCACAGCACTCACAGTACCAGTGTACAGGCCGGCCATGATATCCAGCAGCCTCGAGGGGATCCCTCAGGATGTCCCACAGGGCATTAAAAAAATAAATTTTATCATCCCAAGATGGAAATTTGGTTTATTTTCAGATTTGACAGCAACACTACAACTTAACAATTTTGTGAATTGCCCCTTGGGATTAATAAAGTATCTATCTATCTATCTATCTATCTATCTATCTATCTATCTATCTATCTATCTATCTATCTATCTATCTATCTATCTATCTATCTATCTATCTATCTATCTATCTATCTATCTATCTAACATCAAAACACATCATAAAAAACACAGCCTTCAAATATAAACTGTTATGGTAAAACATTTAACACAGCGTTTCTCAACCTTTAAGTATTTGCAAGTTTTCATAACAGTTTTAATCGCGCCCCCCTAACGTTTTTTTGAAAGGAGCCCACTAATACCAATTTGTTCTTTTTTAATTAATGATATATCATAGATGCATATTTTATTATACCTACTTAACTTTTATCGACATTTATCTAACTCTATATTTATTTTTCTAGTATCAGAATGTAGTTGAAGTTAATTTGTTTTGATTTCAATGGATGTATTTTTCATATTTTCGATTCTTGTTTTCTTTTTTTCACACCTTCGCACCCCCCTTTTTGTTACTTCGCGACCCTCTAGGGGGGCCTGCCCCACAGGTTGAGAACCACTGATTTAACATGTTTGACATACCAAAAACCCAACATTTAGACCGGACTGGTGCAAATGGTGACTGCTCATTCTTTAATTCAAGCCAGTGAATGTTTATTAAATTTGAAGATTATTAAGAGCAGTTGGCATGAAGGAGTATACCAGTGACCTGACGGCAACAACTGAAACTGAGAATGTCGTGGATGGGTCCTGTCTGAGACAAGAGACCCTCCACTTTCTTGCTCGTTAAACAGACCTGTCAGGGGCCATAGGACTCCACAGCTCCACTTAACAATTGGATTTTGCTGATTTTTGTTGTGGATGTGAAGATTTCCAAACCAGGCCAATAGAACATAAGACAGAAAGAAGTACAAGATTTGTTAAAGATCGACATAATGGTGGAGTTTATTGTAAAAATGTTCAGCTTCCTCAGACAGTGAGGTCACCAATGTCTCTTTTTGCAGACAGCTTCTGCGTTTTCATTAAAAGTTCATTTCAAGTCTGTGATAACTGTTCTCAATCCCAACTATCTGGTCTTTGATGGTTGTTGCTTGGTGGAAAAATGGCACTTCTTTTTAAACTGATTATTAGTTGTTTAACTTATGTAATGTTCAGTTGAAGGAAGGACTCATCACACCAGTTAACAAAATCATTTGCCACTGAGTCAAGACGATTTGCCATCGCCTTACTGTTCACTTCAACGGATTAAACAAAAAGTCATTAAACTACTCCCATCCACCACAGGTGGCCTCTTGCATAAATTGTCTTCACTGTTTGTCAGTGGTGGACCTTTACTCCATCTGATCTTGATAAATAAGAAAGACATTTAGCTACATGTTCACTCAAGAAGGAAATTTGAACTCATTTTCACAGAAGCGTTTCTGGAAAAAAGGTATATGCGACATATAAGGTGGTCTGTGGCAGCCCAGGTCACCACCACACTCCCTGATTACTTCCAGGAGTATTTTGAATCTGGAACCACTGACAGAGTCCACAAATGAGGAAAAACACAAAACACATAATACGCAAGGGATGGATGCAAAGTGTTCAAGTGTTTTGACAATAAATAAATAAATAAATAAATAAATAAAACAGACAGTGTCCAAAGGTGTACAGCCTCAAAGAGTCCATAAATCATCCAATGAAAATCAAGTATAAGTGGATTTGTTTTGCTTTCTTCCTTGTTTCAATTTTTCTGCTCCATTTGACTAACTTTGTTTTATTTTCTACTCATTACATTTTTTTTTGTACAACATACTGCTGTATGGGGTGGTATGGTGGAGCAGTGGTAGCACTTCTGTCTCGCATTAAGCTTCCCGGGTCCTCCCTGCGTGGCGTTTGCATGTTTTCCCCATATCTGCAATGGATTTCCTCCAGGTGCTCTGGTTTACTCCCACGGTCCAAAGATAAGTGTATTGGCAATTCTTAATAGGCCCTAGTGTGTGCTTAGTGTGGGTGTGTGTGTGTGTGTCCTCCGGTGGGTTGGTGCCCTGCCCGGGTTCCTGCCTTCCACCCTGTGCTGGCTGGGATTGGCTCCAGCAGACCCCTGTGACCCTGTGTTAGGCTGTAGCGGGTTGGAGAATGACTGACTGACATACTGCTATATGTGATTGACCCTTCTACACTACAAGCCCTTTCTCTTAGCCATGTTATAAATTTACTCTTTCAGGCTTAACGTCCAACTGCGCAATAGTGTAGCATTAACTTGGAAGAGTCCATTGTAGTCTGCATTGAATGGGGAGCATCACATTCCCAGCAGTGATATGCGGTGAGGTTCATGGCTGGTGAGGCACTGACTCCTTCAGACTCAGATTTACAAATATATGAATCCAAAAGAGTAGCTTATTGACTATTCAGCTGGCACACTGACTGCTGGTTATGTTTCATATCTCATCAGCATTCTTTACGCACACACAGGTAAGGTACATACTGTATTTGGCTAAGAAAGAACGTTACATTTATAGCAGCGAGAGAGAGCAGAGAGAGCGCATTTGCTCCTCACCCTTCATGTGTTCTAAATTTGCCGTTGCAATTCCACAATTCATACTCATACAATACAAATGAAAGTATACAACAGTGTACAAAAAAAAAAAAAAACGATTTCAATTTTGACCTTGATTGAAATATTTGGTTGTTATTAAAAGCTTTTAATTCTTATGCTTTTAAATACAGACTGTTCAACAGAAGGATAACGAGAAAAACAAAAGAATATTTTATTTAATTTCACAATTTAGTTTTGAAATATTGGATTTTTTTTAGTCTGATCCCTTTTTTTTTTATAACATTTAAAACAGTTTATGGTCTTACCGTTATTTGTAAATGAAGTCCATGCGCCTATTCTTCTCCATGAAACTTTCCGTCACTTTTTTGTAAAAGTCCTCCTTATTTTCCTTTAGTTTTAAAAATCTTAATCTTCCATTTTGACAGTCAGTCCGAACAAAAAATAGAAATAAACGGACCGCTGCAGTGCACTTATTACTTATTGCTATCGCACTTAGAGCCTCTGCGTAGAAGAACAACACAAATGAGCACCTGTTGAGCTCATATGCGCTCCCTTCAGGGCGGCACAGTACTGTCTGCCTCACCTTGTGCCTTTTCACTGCGCTTTTATGTTCAATCAGCAAGAATGAATATATCACACATATTCATTAAAGATATTAGCCAGACTGTGGAGTGTCAGGGTGTATAATAAACGGGTCTACAAACATTATATTGGTGACATACAGAGAGACAGCAACAGGCACACGCCAATTGCACACATCAGCCCTGTGTGTGAGGAGAGAGCAGTCCGAGGAGAGGTGAGGCTCCTCACTGCCACAACTCGGTTTCTCCCCTGTATTTGAACAGGAAATGCTCCAGTTCAGCGATTTTTACTATAAAAAGTTTTTGGAATCATACAAAAAATAAATTTATAGCACAGGCCATCATTATTTTTTTTTTTACTTTTCATGATGCCTCCCCTGACCGCATGTTCCTAGTTCCCAGCAGGATGATGTGCCTCGTCTCGCTTCTTCGCCTTCTGCTACCACTCCTCAGCCTTACGAGTACCAGGTCACAGCAGCTACCCTGAAGATGCTCAGCAGACGTGACCCTCTTCAGTCCCTTAGAGCGTCAGTCATTTGCTTCTCGTCAGGGGCACTGCTCTCACCTGCTTTCTTTCTATCACAAACCAGTGTCTATCCATCCATCCATCCTTCCTTCCTTCCTTCCATCCATCCCTCCATCTGTCTGATTTTTGTCCTCTCCATTTTCTGCCATGCAGGCTCCCTTTTACAGGGCCAGTTGGGTGTAGTTGCAGCACGTGAATGTTTGATCAGCCAATCACACCAGAGAACCTCAGAGAGGCGCCTGCACCCTTACACGTACACTAGTACAGCTAGTGATGGGCGGAGTGAAGCCTCACGAAGCATCAAAGCGTTTCAAGTAATTGTGTCGGAAATCTTATCAAATCTTCGAATTGATAATTTGACACTCACCTCTCTAGTGACACCTCCTGGCCATTTTCATTAACGTTACACAAACTCATGATCCACTTGAATGACGTCTGTTAAAATTCTGTTGCTTTTACTTTTTCGCTGCTACAGACTGGCAACGAAGAGAAGGGTTCATCAGTGGCTTCTAATATCTGATGTCTACATAAACTATATATATATATATATATAAAAAACTAACGACAACAGGCAGAATGTGCTATACGATAGCAAGAGTTAAACAAAATAAGATGCCTCACTCTTTGATCCCGGGCTCATTCAATGAATATTTACTTTTTCACTGTCTGCTTCATTATAATCGCTCCTTTTATTAGTATTATAATTAACCCTCGTCTTTTCATGAGATCATATTTAAAAGCCTTAAATGTTTTCTTTGTTCTGAATTGATTAAAACAAAGTAGACAGAAAATAAAGGTTTATCCCTGTACTTTTCCATGATATAGGTAAGCACATTTGAGAAAGAAAAGGTGAAATCCTTAAACCACAATTGTTATTATTTGATCAAGTATTGAGATATTTGCAGTGGGCTGGCACCCTGCCCGGGGTTTGTTTCCTGCCTTGCGCCCTGTGTTGGCTGGGATTGGCTCCAGCAGACCTGTAGTTGGTATATAGCGGGGTTGGATAATGGATGGATGGATGGATGGATGGTATTGAAATATTTCATTTATAAATACTTTACAATATTTTGTGGAGCACAAAAGTATCAAGTTCACTACGAAGAAAAGACACCATCAGTGGCTCAACTGACTAAGGTGGTTGCTTTTCAAATTCTGAGCGTAGTGCAAGTCCGAGTTTGATCCCAATTAAAGACTCATCAGAATTAATAATGATAAAAAAAAAACAATCAGGAGTGAAATCTTTATAACCAATTTGAACTAAATAATTTTCAGAGATACTGTAGAAGGATCGCATAAGAGATCTTTTCAGGAATCATCCCCACTTAGAATTGCCATCAAAAGGTGATGACTAATTGCTTAAGACAGCTCACGTATTTACATTAATCAATGATCTATTCATTGCCATTTGACGTCCATGAACCCCTCCATTGAATAAGGTGATAACAAAGCCACTGTGGTAGATCAGGTTGAGTTTGCTCTGCTGCACCAAACATTCAAAGGCGTCAATCCGGAGCACATCAGAGAGGCTGAGAGACACGGCGCAGATCAGTCACCGACACACACGGGACACTCCAATGTGAGCATTAAAGATCCTCTTGAGTGTTGAGGCAGCAAAAAGCAGCGGGATAAACACATCTGGACCTGCTGTTGAAAAAGCATTTGCTTTTAACAGCAGCATCCCTCCTTCGTGAACACAGCATAGTGCAATAATAAAACATTTCCTAAAACATATAGTTGTCCAGTCTGTATCATTCCTAAGCAATCTTCCAGTTATAGAGGCACAATCCCTGTCACTAACACATTTACCCTGTAGCCTCCCCAACACTCAAAGCAAGAACACATTCCACCTGATTAATTTAATATTTAAAAATTTAAACCGCTAAACCCGCCATCAACAACCACAGTAACAGTTGAAATCATCACTCAAATAATTTGTTTTGTTATAAACATAAAACAAGATGCTCATTGATTATATATATATACATATACACACACACGTTTGATATATCTTTACTAGGGGTGTGTGCAACTTGGCTGCCTATGGCAATCCAACCCCACTTTGATAACTCGCCTAGCTTGCTCTCGGTCCATGGTGGAATTTGCTGTTAAATGAAAAAAAAGAAAAAATAAACAGACACTTTTGGGTAACGATTCACACTCAATGGACGTGGGATCCGAACCCACGCATGCTTTATTATGGGGCGACGATGCTACCGCTGCACCACTACTGTTTTAAGCAGAGTGGATGTATATAATGTATGTAATGAAGATGAAAACAATTATATATACAGTAGATGTATACTATATGATTTATGCTCAGTGTTGCATGAAAACGTTAGACGAAGAGAAGAATGGATATTTATGAGAGTATTATAGTGAGAGAGGTGTCGTCACCCGTATTACTAAAGCTCTTTTATCCAGTGTTATGCATTTTACAAGTCGGCATTTGTATGATGTATAATTTATAGTTTTATTTTTTGCCACTAAGTATTATCGGGCACAATCATTTAAAATGTACTGATCATCCACAAACATTTATTTCAACTGGCAATTCTGTCAAGTGTTTGAACTCTGCTGATGCCATATGTACTTCAAACGTGAGCCCGATAAATAATGATTGGAAGCACTAAGCAGACATGTGCACTAGAATCATCAAGCTTGGTTTGGAGAAACGAGCAGACATGCGCACTGATTACTGAATTGTCAAGGCGGTTGAAGCACTGAGCAGACATGAGCAGTTAAAGGAGGCTTTGTGAAGCCTCAACACACTCAAAGGCATTAAGCTCTATATTTTTGAGAGTCTATCTGACACTTAACTCTCTAGTTATATTTTGCAATTTGTATTGGCATTACACACTTCAGTTGATATAGTTAAACTACAATTCAGGTAGTTGCTGAGAATTTATTTTTGTTATTGTGGATTGCTGTGATTTCATTTGTCTGATATATAGTGTCAAAGATATATTGTCATACTGTATATCAACTATAACAAATGGTGTCCGCCTGTGTGTGTCCGGGCCGCTATCTTTCACAATATATATATATATATATATATATATATATATATATATATATATATATATATATATATATATATATATATATATATATATGTGTGTATATAAACTGCTCATAAAAAATTAAAGGCACACTTTGAAAACACATCAGATCTCAATGGGAAAAGAAATCCTCCTGGATATCTATACTGATATAGACTGGGTAATGTGTTAGGAATGAAAGGATGCCACATCGTTTGATGGAAATGAAAATGATCAACCTACAGAGCCCTGAATTCAAAGACGCCCCAAAAATCAGAGTGAAAAATGATGTGGCAGGCTAGTCCATTTTGCCAAAATTGAATTGCAGCAACTCCAAATTGTACACAGCACTTTGTATGGCCCCTGTGTTCTTGTATACATGCCTGACAACATCGGTGCATGCTTCTAATGAGATGACAGATGGTGTTGTGGGGATCTCCTCCCAGATCTGGACCAGGACATCACTGAGCTCCTGGACAGTCTGAGGTGCAACCTGGTGGCATTGGATGGACCAAAACATAATGTCCCAGAGGTGTTCTATTGGATTTAGGTCAGGAAAGTGTGGTGGCCAGTCAATGGTATCAATTCCTTCATCCTCCAGGAACTGCCTGCATACTCTCACCACATGAGACCAGAAATTGTCGTGCACCAGGAGCCACTGTACCAGCATAGGGTCTGACAATGGGTCCAAGGATTTCATCCTGGTACCTAATGGCAGCCAAGGTGCCTTTGTCTGTGTGATCCTCCATGGATATGCCTCCCCAGACAATCATTAACCCACCACCAAACTGCTCATGCTGAATGATGTTACAGGCAGCATAATGTTCTCCATGGCTTCTCCAGACCCTTTCACTTCTGTCACGTGCTCAGGGTGAACCTGCTCTCATCTGTAAAAAGCACAGGGCACCAGTGGGGCATCTGCCAATTCTGGTATTCTATGGCGAATGCCAATCGAGCTGCATGCTGCTGGGCAGTGAGCTCAGGGCCCATTAGAGGACATGGGGCCCTTGGGTCACCCTCATGAAGTCTTTCTGGTTGTTTGGTCAGAGACATTCACACCAGTGGCCTGCTGGAGGTCATTTTGTAGGGCTCTGGCAGTGCTCATCCTGTTCCTCCTTGCCCAAAGGAGCAGATACTGGTCCTGCTGATGGGTTATGGACCTTCTATGGCCCTCTCCAGCTCTCCTAGAGTAACTGCTTGTCTCCTAGAATCTCCTCCATGCCCTTGAGACTGTGCAGGGAGACACAGCAAACCTTCTGGCAATGACACGTATTGATGTGCCATCCTGGAGAAGTTGGACTACCTGTGCAACCTCTGAAGGGTCCAGGTATCACCTCGTGCTACCAGTAGTGACACTGACTGTAGCCAAATGCAAAACTAGTGAAGAAACAGTCAGAAAAGATGAGGAGGGAAAAATGTCAGTGGCCTCCACCTGTTAAACCATTCCTGTTTAGGGGGTCATCTCATTGTTGCCCCTCTAGTGCATCTGTTGTTAATTTCATTAACACCACAGCAGCTGAAACTGATTAACAACCCCCTCTGCTACTTAACTGACCAGATTAATATCCCATAAATTTCATTGATTTTATGCTATACTCTGATTAAAAAGCGTTCCTTTAATTCTTTTGAGCAGTATATATATATTGTGAAAGATAGCGGCCTGGACACACACAGGCGGACACCATTTGCTTCATTACCCACGTTTATTTACACAATTATATAGAAAGTCAAATGCACCGACTTCAAACCCCCCCAAAGTCCAGGCTCTCACTAGCCACTTCCTTGTCACACACAACACACGGGGCCTCGCCTCTCCTCGCCTCCTCTGCCTCGACCTTGTCTTCCTCCTTACCCGACTCCAGCCTTGATTGCAGGGCGGTGGCTCCTTAAGTAGGTGGCTGATTGGTGACCACACCCAGCCACCTGCAACAATATATATATATATATATATATATATATATATATATATATATATATATATATATATTTATATATTGTGCATAAGGCGCTATATAAAGCACCCGACCCAGCAGAGATTCACACTGAGGCATGTGTAAGTTGAACAGAAATCTTTTAATTTTCTCTTTACCCGTGGGCGCACGTCTTCCCAGTGTCCCACAGGCCCAACACAGTCCCAAACACTAAAACAGTTCAAACACTCTTCCCCTGTGGGGCACGTCTTCCCAGTGAACCCCACAGGTATAACACAGTCCCAAAGCACCTTACTTTAAACACCGCAATCCTTCCGCTGGCACCACCACTCCTGGAGTGCTCCTGTTGCTTGCTCACCTGTTGCCAATTGCACTCCCGTGCGGGCCCGATGATTAAACCAGCTGGGCTTAATTATCTCTGCCTCGCCCCCTGGTGGCCATCCTGGGTCCCCACAGGGTTGGGGAGAACTCCATTTCCCATGAAACCCTGCGGGAAACTGAGACATCATCAACCAGGGAGGCTGCCACCAAGCGTACCGGGGGAGATACTGAGAAGTCCATGGCTGCTCCCCTGGACCATATACAGCAGGGTCGTCCCGACTGGGCATGGGACCCGGCTGTCCATTACACCACCCCTCTTCCAGATGAGTCTCGTGGGACTCAGCGGCCCGTCCCGCGAGGGCTGGTCTTCTCCATAATGGGGAGTTGGTGTCGTCAGCACTACAGTTCTGCCCTGTGGAAATATAAGCAAATGGTCTGGGGATGTTGCCCCAACGTCGCTGCCACTTGGACGTCCTCACAGGACAACACCGCCAGATGTGGCCACAGTTGCAGCAGTTGTAGCACACTCGACTCCCTTTGGCTTGATCTTTGCGGGAGTGGAAGCAGGCAGGAAGCTCCTGCCCGTTCACCCGCTCAGTTGAGGGTTCCAAGCATCCCAGGGAAATGTACTGCGGAATCTCTGGTGGCTTCCCCGGAACATGAGCAAAAGTGCCGGGCGTGGAACCCGACCATCCATTACATTATATATATATATACTGTATATATATAGATCCTTAAAGAGGATCTGAGTGAGCGACAGGAGTGCAAGTCTGCAAGAGATCAGTGAGGTTGTGGAGAGCTTTAAATGTTCAGAGCGGTATTTAGTATTGTATTATGTAGTTAACAGGGAGCGAGTGAAGCTGAGAGAGAATCGGTGTAATATGTTCAGTGGATTTAGAACAGCAGGTTATTATCCTGGCAGCAGAATTTTGCAGTTGTAAGTGATGGATAAGTTTTTGTGAGATGCCAGATAGAACAGGATTACAGTAATCTATCCGTGAGGTGACTCGGGCATTAACCGATACTTCAGTACTGTGTTGTGTGAGAATAGGATGAAGTCTAGAAATGTTTTGGAGATAGAAGAAGGCAGTCTGAGAAATGTTACTTATATGGGAGGAATTATTTAATAATAACAATAATCATTATTATTATTTCATAATTGCCATTATTAGTGTATAAATGGATAAAAATAATTGCATGTAAACGATTCGCCAAAATCTGTTGTATGTAAACGATATTGTTTTAAACGTTATTGTGTTTTCATCAGAAAACCCGGTTTCCACGTCTACCTGTATTAGTTTAAATGGCACTTTTGCTACTCGCAATAAGGCGGACGCTCTGACGTATCGTGTCGACTGGGCAACACAGTGAATGCGGCGTCTATCAACATACAGTATGTCTATGGCGCGGATATCAATGACGTCATTACGCTAGCGCGACTCAAAATCACGTGACGGGCGCATTTGACACAATCTCGAAGCGCCAGTGCTTCGAAGGCTCGACACAGTGTCGAAACATTAGTATCGAGCCGAACGGCCCCTCACTACCTGCATCCTTAAACCCGTAGCCGCATATAGCCTGCACCCTCCGGGACTGGTGATTATTTATTAAGATTGCGCTTTGCCACAGACCTCTTCCTACACAGACAGACGACCTCGCACAACATTAGAGCAAAAACAGATCAGTAAGAAGAAAAGAAAAGCATCCTGGATAAACTCGGACACACTTACACTACTAAATTTGAACAGAGCATAGCTGACAAGCAGCTGAATTAGATTGGAAACACGGACATGCATAAAAAGGCTATTTATCCAGCCCGCTATGAATACTACTTCAAATTAACTGATGAAGCCAGAAATCAACCCCTATAGGACAGTTAATTTCAAACCTTAATCGTAACATGCAATTCCAGACGTACCTTTTCTTAATCGAGTCCTTTAAGAAAAAAAAAAAAAAAAATACCAGCTGTTGAACGTCAACCTTGGCTTGAACACTTCGAACCTGTTTAGATAACTTCAGGTGGGTCTGCAAAATTTTGAACAACAATATGATGTCCGGCAAGCTCGGCCAGATAGCTCTGTATTTAAGAGACAATTTATAAACGTGACGCCTTTACATAAGAGATGTGTCTCTGTGAGTGAACCGTATCCATGGAGTTGTGGCACGAATTACAAAAGGAATGCAGATAGGAATGTAAACAATCAACTTTAACAATATATCTAGGGAGGCTCCCGCATGAGAAACTTTAGCACAAAGGTTACAGTTGGAGCGTCACTTTCAGCAATGAGCTCAATTTCTTCACGCTTGTCTAACTGCTTTTAATGTGTACACTTTGTAGTTTGTACGAGGGGCGTTTAAAAAGTTTGCGCACTTTTTTCAAAACTCTGTTTATTAAGAGTTTCAAAAACAAATGACATCACTTTTCTACATAGTCACCTTCATTTGCGATGCGATGCAAACTTTTTAATGCCCAATTACTACACCCCCTGCCTTCACCGTTTCCAATGAAAATATAAAAGTGCAGAAAATTTTTGAATGACCCTCTTACAATGCTCCTCATAGGCAGATTTAATGATTTGGGAGCCTAAGGCAAAAATAAGAATGGGGCACTCAAAAATCCCACTAGTTACACTAAATGTAAAGCAGGCATGGGCAAACTTTTTTTTGGAAGTGTGTGAAATTATTACTAATGATTCTTGCGGTGATGGACCGTATAGACTCTCAGTGCGTCTATGAACCCAGGAAAAACAGCATATGTGTTAATCTCAAACATCCATCCATCCATTTTCCAACCCGCTGAATCCGAACACAGGGTCACGGGTGTCTGCTGGAGCCAATCCCAGCCAACACAGGGCACAAGGCAGGAATCCAATCCCTGGCAGGGTGCCAACCCACACCGCAGGTCACACGCGCAAACACACCCACCAACCAAGCACACACTAGGGCCAATTTTAGAATCGCCAAACCACCTAACCTGCATGTCTTTGGACTGTGAGAGGAAACCCACGCAGACATGGGGAGAACATGCAAACTCCACGCAGGGAGGACCCGGAAAGTGAACCCAGGCCTCCTAACTGCGAGGCAGCAGTGCTACCACTGTGCCACTGTGCTGCCCCTCAAACGTCCATCCATCCATTATCCAACCCACTATATCCTAATTACAGGGTCCCAGGGACCTGCTGGAGCCAATCCCAGCCAACACAGGACGCAAGGCAGGAAACAAACCCTGGGCAGAGCGCCAGCCCACCACAGGGCGTGCACACACACACACACACACACAAACACACCAAGGACAATTTAGAATCACCAATGCACCTTAACCTGCATGTCTTCGGACTGTGGGAGGAAACCCACGCAGACACGGGGAGAACATGCAAACTCCACGCAGGGATAATCTCAAACAAGTACTCCAAAATTATTTGTTCTAGAAATGATTTGAATTCTAAAGCTTTTTATTAAAAGCAGTGCTCGAAAACTAATCCTTACCAGTAATTTTATGCCAGTGTTCATGGTCATGAACATGAAGATGCTTGCTTCTGCACAAATGGTGACAGTCAGATGACATGCTGTGAATGTCACAACAATTAATCTCAAAGATGAGTATCTCGACATGTTTTTACGTAATCTCATTTGTTAAATTGACATTGATTCCTCATAATAATGCCATGCCAGTATGTTTGCAAACCCCTGGGGGGAATAAATCCTCAGTAATGTGCGGTCTGTAGAAATCATGAAAAGAAATTTTAGTAAGTTTATATTGAATTTGCCCTTTTGCCCAGCAGTTCAGTTACTTTCAGGTGCAAAACGCCTGGCACGTTGTCCACACTGCCCGGGGTTTGTCTCCTGCCTTTGCTTCGTGTGTTGGCTGGGATTGGCTCCAGCAGACCCCCGTGACCCAGTGTTAGGATTGGATAATGGATGGATGGATGTTGTCCACATTAACAGCAAAAGGAGCTCGAAACACTTGACGAAATTTGTCTCGCAACCCTCGTAGTCCTGAAATCAAAATTCAGATTCATGAACATCATTTAGATGGCAAGTACTGAAATAATCCTTTTTTACAGATCGTCTTTGAATCTGCACACATTTGCATTAACAAAACGGCGTTCTTTATGCTGACATCCGCACAGAGACACCAGAAGTTGCGCTTTCAGGGTGTTGCGCCATCAACAGAATCCATCCATCCATCCATCCATCCATTTTCCAACCCGCTGAATCCGAATACAGGATCATGGGGGTCTGCTGTAGCAGACATCAATCCCTGGCAGGGCACCAACCCACCGCAAGACACACACACACACCCACTAGGGCCAGTTTAGGATCGCCAATGCACCTAACCTGCATGTCTTTGGACTGTGCAATGGAGCACCCGGAGGAAATCCATACAGACACGGGGAGAACATGCAAACTCCACGCAGGGAGGACCCGGGATGCGAAGGCTACCACTGCGCCACACTCAATGAAATCTGTCGCTGATAAAATCGCTACGCGCAGGCTAAAATTCTTTAAAAATGAGCGTGCAAGACAACGACAAACAACGAGATAAAAACATCGACATGTATCCCTCTGCAGACTATCCCTTTTCCTGCGGTAAACGCGTTGTATCTTTGGATAACACCGCATGGCAATTTACTACGCTTACACCAGCAAACTGAAGCCTCATTTTGTGAAGAGCAGCTCACGAGGTACGAAATATTAAAATACATGCCCCTGATCGTAGTTTGCCCACCCCTGATTGTACGAGGCATTGTCCATCCATCCATTATCCAACCTGTGTGACAGATTAGGGTTTTGCTCGCACCCTTGTACCCTCAGACACCATTATGTGCACAAAGCACGCTCCTCCCCACAATTCTCTAATAAACCAACAATTCTCAAATAAACCAATCCTCCAAACTCCCAGACGCTTAGCCACCCTGCCTCCCAACTCAGCTCGTTGTCTGGGAGTTCCCATAGTTCTTTTGTACTCCCTGACCCGGAGGTGTTCCTGCCCCAGTCCACAAGTCCTTATTCCTTCCGGGTCAGGGTAAATAGTCCTTTTCTCACCCCGGAAGCCCGTCACTCTTCCTATGACGAACTTCCGGGTCATAGGGCACGAAGAACTCTTCGGTCCTCCCTGCAGCTATCTCTCGTGGCCCCCATGGCATCCAGCAGGGCGGTGCATAAAAACTCCATTGTCCATGATGCCCTGCTGGTCTTCTGAGGACCTCCATGCTGCAAGGAGGGCTCCACCTGGCGGCTTGGGGGTATTGGCTGGGATAAACAGCCGGCCATCCTCCACACCTGCTATATCCCAACTACAGGGTCACGGGGGTCTGCTGGAGCCAATCCCAGCGACACAGGGCACAAGGCAGGAAACAAACCCCAGGCAGGGCGCCAGCCCACCGCAGACAAGGCATTGTTTTCATTATTAGCCTCCGAAGCGGGTGACGCGGTGGTGGTAGTGGGTGTTTGATCCTTAGACAGTGGCAGCGCATCATTTAGTTGCTTTGGCTATTACATTTGTTACAACATTTTAAAAGGGCCCTCTAAAAAAAAAAAATGATCTTGTATCAAGCTGCAGGTTACAGGAAGAAAAAAGAAATGACCTTCAGGTGCTCTGCAGCATTTTTTTTTTTGTTTGTTTTATTTTGTTTTGCTTTCTTCCTAGTTTTCATTTTTCTGCTTCTCTTGTGTAACTTTGTTTCATTTTCTGGTGATTAACTTGTTAATTTTTGTTTTTGTTGGGCATACTGCTACGTGTTTGACCCTGCTACACTAGAAGCCCCTTCTCTTAGCCATGTTGTAAGTTTATTCTTTCAGGCTTCACTTCCGGACTGCGCAGTAGTGTGACAGTAACATGGGACAGTCCACTGTAGTCCGGACTGAACAGGGAGCCGCATGTGGACAGATGTCCATTGAAAATAACAGCTATCACCACAATTTTAATATGTTTGAAATTAAAAATACAAAGTTCACAAATGCATTTTATCCTGGGGCCCTGAGCTACTCTGGGCACTCGCCTACCTTTGCCTAATGGTTAAGTCCTCTCCTGGTGTTCCTCAGGGTCAGAGCTGGCACCAGCCCCCTTTCCACTAAACTGCAGATTCAGATAGGACTCAGACCCCTTCAGTTGCTGCACACTTCATCGTGTTGTAATTGATAAATCTGACATTTGTGCCCATCAATCTACACTCGCTAACCCATAATGACAAAGTGAAAACACATCTTCGGAAAGGTCTGCAAATGTATTAGAAATTAAACACTGAAATCTCTCATTCATAGTAGTATTCAGACCCTTAATTCAGCACTTTTTAGAAGCCCCCTTTGGCACGAATTCCAGCTTTGAGTCTCCCTGGTGAGTCTCCACAAGCTTTGCACACCTGGATTTGGTTACCTTCCTGGCTGATCCTCTCAAGCTCTGTTAGATTTGATTTGAAGCATCTGGAAGCTGCCATCTTCAGGTCTCACTATAGATTTTATATGGTATTTTAAGGGTGGGCCACTCAAAGAAACTCAAGAGACTTGTCCTAAAGCCACTCCAGGGTGGTCTTGACTCCATGCTTTAGGTCATTGAACCATCACTCCACTTTGGATCAGATTCTACTCGACAACTCTCTTTAATTTGGCTGCCTTCATCGTTCCATCAGTTCTGACCAGTGTTCCTGTTGCTATACATCCATATGAAGCTTCACCACAGAGATGGTATCAGTGCCTGGTCTTCACCAGCTATAGTCCTTGGTGTTCAATTTGTGTCTCATCAGACCAGAAACTTTGTCTCTTCATGCTCTCAGAGCCCTTTAAGTGCCTTTTACTCAAGAGTGGCTTCTGTTTAGCCAGTCTACAGTAAATGTGTGATTGATGGAGTTCTTCTGAGATAAAAATAATAATAATAATACCCTTCTTGGATCAAGGCCTTGTCGTGGCATAAGGGCTTGCGTGGTCTAGTGGTCCTCGGAGCTATGTTGTTGGAAGCTACATGCACCTTATAGGGCTTCCCAAGGCAAACAGGTCTGAGGTGAAGATCCAGACTAACTTGATCCTGAGACCTCACATGGATTTAAATCAAGGATCGGCGTTTCCCTTGCCCAGGAAAGGGTACTTGGCCTCACCCTTCAGCCAGGCCCGGAGGAGGGGCTCACTGGCGAGCGCCTGGTGGCTGGACCTTTGACCACGGGGCCCAGCCGGGCTCAGTCCAAAGGAGCAATGTGGTTTCGCTCTCTTGTGGGCCCACCGTCTGCAAGAAAGGCCATAGGAGTCGGGTGCAATGTTATATGGGTGGTTTCCGACTTTCGGTTGCCGAAACTGGCTCTTGGGACATGGAATGTTACCTCTCTGGTGGGGAAGGAGCCTGAAGTAGTGCGAGAGGTTGACAGGTACTAGCTAGATATAGTCGGGCTCACCTCTATGCACGGTCTGGGCTCTGGAACCATTCCTCTTGAGAGAGGCTGGACCTTATTCCTCTCTGGATAATAATAATACATTTTATTTTATATAGTGTTCTCAAGTCACTTTGATCATCCTTCAAACAGGTTCTTTAATCAGAGAAGTTCTGCAGCTCCATTCGAATCACCATTGGGTTCTTGGTCACCTCCCTGGCCAAGGCTCTTCTTGCCTGGTTAATGAATGTGGCCGGACGGCCAACTCAAAACTTCTTCCTTTTCCAAATTCCTGGAAGCACTCAATCCTTTACACTTGGTTTTATACCCTCGATGCCTCACCAAAATCTGATTGCAGAGATCTACAGAGAGTGCCTTGAACTTCATGACATGCATTGTGAATTATGGACCTCCTATACACAGGTGCCTTTCTAAATGAAGTCCAATCAATTCAATTTACTACAGGTGGACTCCAATCAAATTGTGCAAACATCTAAAGGAAACAGGAGGCACCTGACCGCAATTTGGAGGGCCACAAGGGTCTGATGACTTCTAGGAATGATGGATTTTAGTTTTTTTGAGTTTTAATCCATTTAAAAACCTTTCTGAAAGCATCTTTTAACTTTGCCATTATAGGTTATTGAGTGTGGGCAAAAATGACAAATGTATCCATTTAGAATTAAATCTACAACACGATGAAGTTCCTACAGAGTGATGCGGTCTGAATATTTTCTGAACCCACTGCGTACACACCCTGCTTTTAGGAGGTATGGTTCAAAACCAGATGACCTGCCAGTCCCCCATTCAGCTGCCTTTATCACTCAAGCATGAGGAATTCCTTTCTTCTTGCGTCGTGTCATTAATTAACTGTTGAATTTAGTCAAGTGGCCGAATTTGAGATATTTAGAAAAAACAAACCCAGGTGGGATATCTGACAAGATCCCCTTAACTGGTAAAGTCACTTTGCATTCCATCTGTGACACAAATGACTTGGTCCTTTCACCATGACATTATCAAGGACTTGATTTTCTAGTTGACAAATACACAAGAATGAAGGTGTGTCCTCTCTGAACAGTTGTGCTAGCATTTGCCTCACAAAAAGCTGATTCATGTAATGTGATTCAAATGGTGTCATTTCCAGCCTGCAGTTAATCCAAAAGGTCACCACAAGGATCATTACAAGCATGGGTGACACACGTGCCTTCTTCTTAAATCTTAATAGCATGCAGTTAAGTTTAATATAAAAAAAAAAACATACACAGCCACTGATGGTCACTAGAAATTAAAAGCATAAATTACAGAATGTGCATTGTGATCACAAGCTGCAGGCCCTCTTACAATTTCAGGGGCAAGTCAATCTCAGAAGTAGACAGAGACCCCCAAACCGAGCAGTCTTAGCGTTGAACACACTGGTCCAGTGCTTCATTTATTTATAGTGTAACTGTAATAAAGATCACAACCAGTTACTACAACCTTTGTGCAAGACCCTGGACAAATGGCAAGGTCCACAGTGTGTCTCAGTACAAGTAGGACAAACCAGCGTGGAGAGTGGTGTTTCCTTAAGAGGCATAAGCTCTCCGGAAATGTGCTCTTTTGAAATTGCGGCACATTAAGTAACTAAACAATATATGACAGAAAAGGCGTTATCCCTCCCATCATGATTAGCCCAGAGGGGACTGGGCGGTCTCATGGTCTGGAATCCCTACAGATTTTATTTTTTCTCCAGCCGTCTGGAGTTTTTGTTTTTTTCTGTCCCCACTGGCCATTGAACCTTACTCTTATTCGATGTTAATTAATGTTGATTTATTTTGTTTTCTTATTGTGTCTTTTATTTTTCTATTCTTTAATATGTAAAGCACTTTGAGCTACTGTTTGTATGAAAATGTGCTATATAAATAAATGTTGTTGTTGTTGTTGATTATGGCGGTATAAGAATTACATGAGAAAAATATACTTTAGCTTACATTTACTGATGAGTGACGCGGTTACAGACGGGAAGCATATGATCGACTTTTATCCTGGTGGGAGTCTTGATCTACGCAGTCTGCCATTTTTCGTCACCACGCTGAGAGGGTTTTCGGACGAAGGTCCGACACTTGCTTCGAAGGGTTTGGCTGTTGTCCAAGCCTTTTAATACTGTCTGCTTCACTTGCTGGTCTACTCTGGTCTCCAAACAAGGGCAGGCAGGGACCGAACTCGTCCTCCACAAAATACAGAAATATCCTAATGCTTACATGCTGATAGAGCAATCTACACATTTCATTGGGGAGTCTGAATTTACTTGTCTAGGATAGCAGGGAGCTGGAGCCTGTTCTGATGGGACTGGGTGCAAAGCATGGACTAGCCCAGGATGGGATATCCTGTATTACCACTGTACACTCAAATGAGCATGAATGCTTTCAGCAACCAAGGGGAGATACTTTGTGCTCTCATCTAATGTTTTTTGAATGTCTAAGATCACTTTAACAGACGTGTGATAGTCACATGTCATGATTCTTACGACGTCCATCAATTTCATTGTAGTGTTTTCATACAGAAGTCTTCTCTGTCTCCAAACAAGGGCAGGCAGGGACCGAACTCGTCCTCCACAAAATACAGAAATATCATAATGCTTACATGCCGGTTCTCATTCTCCCAACAAGGAAAGGATATTTTGTACCGACAGAGGACCGAAATACTATTCTGTGTTTAGGCTGACTATACAATCCTCCAGTTGTCTTTGGCTATCTAGTCTATGCTTGGCTAGCATTTCTAAATGCTGAGCCCCTGTGTGCCAAACAGCATGCACATGTGAATGGAACCTCTAATAGTGTTGTTCAGGACAGTGACATAAAATATTAGAGAAAAATGTAATATAACAAGTGGCAGTGAGGAGAAGATCAATCAGTAGAGCTCTGGAACTGGCATCTACAAAGGCACAGCTGAAATAACGGAGGGAGATGATTTATGTTCTCTCTTTGCAGTTTTCATTGTAGGTTTTCAGTTTCAAAAGTGTTTACATGTTGAGAGAGGTGTTTCTCCCAGTGGACAGTTAACCAGCTCACCACAGTGATGTGCCCCTTACAGTATGTGCAAGTTATTTAAATAAAATATAAACACCCACACACAGAAAAGAAAGAAAGAATAATAATAAATGCATGCGTTTAAGCGACCCTGCCAATTTGAATGTTCTTAGGCATTCACTCATTTAGGGTTTACTAGACTGGCATCCCATCCAGGGCTGGTGTCTGCTGTGCCCATTACCCTGAATTGGATTCTTGGATATGATAAGGAATGAAAGAGTGGAGTAGTAGTCAAACTGCACCTTCTTGTGGTCACTTGACACACATGGGAAAGGCTCTACATAATTAAAAAGTATTATTATTATCCATCCACGTGGACAAAATTGTTGGTACCCTTCAGTCAATGAAAGAAAAACTCAAAATGGTCACAGAAATAACTTTAATCTGAAAAAAGTAATAATAAATAAAAATTCTATGAAATTTAACCAATGAAAGTCAGACATTGATTTTCAACCATGCTTTAACAGAATTATTTAAAAAAATAAACCCATGAAACAGGCCTGGACAAAAATGATGGTACCCCTAACTTAATATTTTGTTGCACAACCTTTTGAAGCAATAACTACAATCAAACGATTCCTGTAACTGTCAATGAGACTTCTGCACTTCTCAGCAGGTATTTTGGCCCACTCCTCATGAGCAAACTGCTCCAGTGGTCTCAGGTTTGAAGGGTACCTTTTCCAGACGGCAGGTTTCAGCTCTTTCCAAAGATGCTCAATAGGATTGAGGTCAGGGCTCATAGAAGGCCACTTTAGAATAGTCCAATGTTATCCTCTTAGCCATTCTTGGGTGTTTTTAGCTGTGTGTTTTGGGTCATTGTCCTGTTGCAAGACCCATGACCTGCGACTGAGACCAAGCTTTCTGACACTGGCCAGCACATTTCTCTCTAGAATCCCTTGATAGTCTTGAGATTTCATTGTACCCTGCACAGATTCAAGACACCCTGTGCCAGATGCAGCAAAGCAGCCCCAGAACATAACAGAGCCTCCTCCATGTTTCACAGAAGGGACAGTGTTCTTTTCTTGATATGCTTCATTTTTCCGTCTGTGAGCATAGAGCTGATGTGCCTTGGCAAACAGTTCAACTTTTGTCTCATCTGTCCATAGGACATTCTCCCAGAATCTTTGTGGCTTGTCCACATGTAGTTTGGCAAATTCCAGTCTGGCTTTTTTATGATTTGTTTTCAACAATGGTGTCCTCCTTGGTCGTCTCCCATGAAGTCCACTTTGGCTCAAACAACGATGGATGGTGCGATCTGACACTGATGTTCCTTGAGCTTGAAGTTCACCTTGGATCTCTTTAGAAGTTTTTCTGGGCTCTTTTGTTACCATTCGTATTATCCGTCTCTTTGATTTGTCATCATTTTCCTCCTGCGTGCCACGTCCAGGGAGGTTGGCTACAGTCCCATGGATCTTAAATTTCTGAATAATATGTGCAACTGGAGTCACAGGAACATCAAGCTGCTTCGAGATGGTCTTATAGCCTTTACCTTTGACATGCTTGTCTATAATTTTCTTTCTAATCTCCTGAGACAACTCTTTCCTTCGCTTCCTCTGGTCCATGTTGAGTGTGGTACACACCATGTCACCAAACACCACAGTGACTACCTGGAGCCCTATATAAAGGTCCACTGACTGATTACAAGATTGTAGACACCTGTGATGCTAATTAGTGGACACACCTTGGATTAACATGGCCCTTTGGTCACATTATTTTCAGGCTTTTCTAGGGGTACCATCATTTTTGTCCAGGCCTGTTTCATTAGTTTTTTTTTTTATTAATTCTGTTGAAGCATGGTTGAAAAGCAATGTCTGACTTTTATTAGTTAAATTTCATAGAATTTTTATTTATTATTACTTTTGTCAGATTAAAGTTATTTCTGTGACCATTTTGAGTTTTTCTTGCATTGACTGAAGGGTACCAACAATTTTGTCCACGTGTATGTCAAGGGGGTCTGTTGGAACCAATCCCAGCCAGCACAGGGCACAAGGCAGGAAATAAACCTCAGGCAGGACGCCAGCTCAACGCATGGCACACACACTAGGGACAATTTAGGATTCCCAATGCACATAACCTGCATGTCTTTGGACTGTGGGAGGAAACTGGAGCACCTGGAGGAAAGCCACGCAGACACGGGGAGAACATGCAACCTCCACGCAAGGAGGACCCGGGAAGCGAACCCAAGTCTCCTCACTGCGAGGCAGCAGCGCTACCACTGTGTCACCTCATTATTATTATTATTTACTATTATAAAAAAATCTTGGGAAAAGAGACGAGATGTGACTTTCTCAGAGAGATAACTTCACGCCCCACGAGATGAGACCTTGTGCCAAGAGATTTAACCACGCCCGGAAATTATAATTCTTTGCATTTATATAGTGCTTTCCTCACTACTCAAAGCGCTCAGCAATTGCAGGTTAAGGGCCTTGCTCAAGGGCCCAACACAGCAGAGCCTCTTTTGGCATTTACAGGATTTGAACTGGCAACCTTCTGATTCACTTCAATTAAACATACAGTCTTCTGCAGACTTTCAGGATGACTCCAGATCCCTTTAGGACAGGCAAATTCAGTCCTGGAGGGCCACAGTGGTTGCAGGTTTTTGTTCCAACCCAGTTGCTTAATTAATAACCAGTCCTTGTCAATTATTTAATTTCATGGCTTGTTTGTGCTTTAACTCTGCCATGTCAAGTCATTCTCATATCCTAGATTTATTTTTTCCTTTCTAAGGATATCATCCAAATGATCTGAAGTCTACAACGGATGACTTATTCTCAGTGCTTCACTTTTTTCTCTTCACTTTAATTAAACCCAACAGTACATGATAAATACACACAAGTGTAAATGGAAACAAGCTAAATGGAGAAATGCTGCTCTCTTTTGTCATTTGCATCTTATTGCTAATAAGGAGCAATTAAAAACCAAGAATACAGTTGTTTAAGACTAAAATAAGCAATAAAGGTTCAAAATCTTAATGAGCGAGACAACTAAAGTGAAGCAGAAGTGTTCCTTGAGTAATAATTGCTTGTTATTAAGCAATTGGGTTGGAACAAAAACCTGCAGCCACTGCGGCTCTCCAGGACTGAATCTGCCCACCCCTGCTTTAGGACCTACTGAGAGAGCAGCAGCATGGCTGGCATGCTGAAGACCACCTGGTGGTCACAATACATCTGTGCATACTGAGTTACAGTAGGTGTTGTGTTTCATTTTTATAGTGAACTTCGCAATGCATCCCAAATATAATTTGAAGCAGATTTAGTCACGCATTAACAGAAAACTAAGCACGGATCATCCCTCTTATTCCTGTATGTCATATCTTCATTATCTGGTCTCATGTGTCACATTACCTGTTCATCACAAGTGTCACATCAGGTGTCATCTCTCAGGTTACACTTCAAATCTCCTCCTTATTCAAAACAAGTCACCTCCTTGTTTGACTGACTCATTGGCTCTGCCTGCCAGTCTCCTGACTGACGATAGCTGAAGCCCACCTCTTTGGACTAGGGGATGAGTTGACCTGCTAGCTGTGTCTGGACACCCTGACTGATCCCATGTCACTTGATTGTGGACACAGTTTTTGTTTGATGTGCCTCACCTACTATAGGGATTGGGGTCAAGTGTGTGAGCAGCTTTCCTCAGTGCCCACAAATCGTCATGCTGAGGCCTCAACAATGTACTGAATTAAGTCATCAAGACATTAAAGAAGACAGAACTCATTCCAGTTCCTCCATCTGAGAACTATGCTAGCCATGGAGGAAGAAGTTCAGAGCAGTGAAGTCATGTCTGATCTACCTTCACTGGCAGTCTAATTATGAAGGAACTACCTGGAAGGAACACAAACTGACTGATCCAGATGGAAATCTAAAATAAGGAGGAACTCTGTGCACAACATCAGAAAAATTTGGAAATATTTTGCAAGATTGAGGAGACGTGTATCCGCATGATGTGTGTGTGGTTACTGGACATAATGGTTATAAAATGTTCAAGCTGGAGATGGACAGAGGAGACAAACAGGTGAGTGGGGTTTAGTAATAGAAACCAAATGAACAAAAAGAATTGAGGGATATATAATTGTGGTCTGATAGAGCAATCCACACATTTCACTGGGGAGTCTGAATTTACTTGTCTAGGATAGCAAGGAGCTGGAGCCTGTTCTGATGGGACTGGGTGCAAAGCATGGACTAGCCCAGGATGGGATATCCTGTATTACCACTGTACACTCAATGCTTTCAGCAACCAAGGGGAGATTCTTTGTGCTCTCATCTAATGTTTTTTGAATGTCTAAGATCACTTTAACAGACGTGTGATAGTCACATGTCATGATTCTTACGACGTCCATCAATTTCATTGTAGTGTTTTCATACAGAAGTTCTCACTTTAGTAATTAATAAAGTAATCAACCACTTAATTAGTGATCAGAGATCATTTAATTTGTCACATGTATGATGATTGTGAGATGGATTCGAACCTTTAAAAAATCCACCAAGTCCAGTAGTTGAGTAAAACATTTGGTAAAGGGGTCCAGAAATGTGAATATTGAAATCATCCTTCAACATGACAGGATCATGATTCATACTGAGATCAGATAAAAGGTAATTAAGTTCAGTGATAAATGAGGGACTGCAGATTAACACTCCAGCTCCACTTGAATCTGTTTGAATGTCTAATATGAGCACTTTTGTTAACTCACTCATATCTTTGCAAGTCCTGTGCAGTTCATCACATAAATTGTTCCAAGGCCACCCCCTTGACTGACGTCTCTTCATTTATGCAGGATTGAAATCTGCTTGGCCACCATTCAGTAAATTCACAAATGGCTGACTGTGTTCTCAGTACAACGTTGTTAACCGAAACAAGCAAACATTTACATAACAATAAATAAAACCGTAATGGTGTAGGCTGATTTTCAATTTTCAAACTTGATACGAATCAAAGCACTAATGCAGGGGGCTCTGGTGGAGGATCTGATTTTAATTCCAGGTCTCTCTGTGTTCCTTACCTTTTTTGGTTAACAGTTCCTTTAGATTCTTTTACATAAATTAGTTCCTAAGATGCCCCAAAGACAGACATCTGATGTTCCATTTTCAGCAGATCTTTAATTATTCCTCTGCAGTATCTGAGTTGTTAAAGGTTCTGTCATCCTTGAATGGGGAATATGTTCATAACTGAGATTTGGTTTCAATGAATGGAATGGAATTATTCTATGGTACTCCAGAAGTTTTAGTTTGTAAAAATCATTTTCATTTTGCCTAATTCGGATTAGAATGTGGAACCTGACTGTGCTGTCCTTTTCACCATTTTTATTTTTTTTTGTTTTTGAACTGTTAACAATCAGTTTCCAGAAAAAACTCATAGGTAAAGGTCATCATAAGAAATTATTTTTCATAATACTGATGATATGGTGCTGTGCATCTCCGATCCATACCCATCATTACCAGCTATTACACAAACTTCGTAAGACCTCTAGGTTAAAATCAATTGAAACAAAGAGTGATCCCCTCCCTGGGAATTCCCTCACATGCCAAGCTAAATTTGAACTCTTATTGTTGATGCTCTCTGAACAAATAAAGTACCTGGAAATAACAGGTACAGGAAATTGTAAAGGTTTCTTGAATTGTAACGTTTGTATTATTCTGGGGACCATTAATATGGGAATAGATGGACTTGTCTTCATCTTCTAATTGGTAGAGTAATGTTCCCAAAAGCCGTATCTTCCAAAGTTCCTATATCTTTTTCAGAGCATACCAATATAAATTAATATTTAATTTTATATAGATAGTGTAAAAGAATGAGTCTCAACACACTAGTCTTTACACTTTACATGCTTCCACTGGGATCTGTCATTAAGAAACATGTTAATTTTTACTCGTATGCAGATGACACCCATTTATACTTTTCATTTAGATCAGTTTCTCTGATGTTGTCTTTAATTAGTTGTGAACAGAGGCGACCTTGCTGTGTTGTGGTTGGACCTGGCCAATGCCTTTGGGTCTATACCACACAAACTGGTGGAGCTTGCACTACATCGCCACCATGTTCCCAGGAAAATCAAGGATCTGATCCTGGATTATTATAACAACTTAAGGATAAGGGTCACTTCTGGGTCAGAAATATCAGACTGGCATCAGCTTGGCAAGGGGATAATAACAGGGTGCACCACCTCAGTTATTCTCTTTGCCCTTGCCATGAATATGGTGGTCAAGGCAGCTGAGGTAGAATGTAGAGGGCCCCTGACTAACTCAGTGTACGACAGCCCCCGATAAGAGCCTATATGGATGATCTAACCATCACGAAAACATCAGTCCCAGGGAGCAGGTGGATCCTACAAGGACTTGAGAGACTCATCACATGGGCAAGGATGAGTTTTAAGCCTTCCAAGTCAAGGTCCATGGTGCTGAAGAAGGGGAAGGTGACTGATAAGTACCGATTTGCTATTGCAGGAACAGTCATCCCATCCATCACAGAGCAGCCAGTCAAGAGTTTAGGGGAAAATCTTTGACTCAAGTCTGAAAGACACAGCTGCCATTCAGAAATTCACGCAGGAGCTTGGGACATGGCTCACCAAAGTTGATAGGTCTGGCCTGTCTGGTAGGTTTAAAGCCTGGATCTATCAGCATTCAATCCTGCCCCGGGTCCTATGGCCTCTGCTGGTATATGCAGTCCCATTTTCAACAGTTGAGTCCCTTGAAAAAAAGATCAGCAGCTTTCTTCGGAGGTGGTTGGGACTCCCACGCAACCTCACCAGCGCAGCACTGAATGGAACTAGGAACATCCTGCAGCTACCATTTAGAGGCCTCACGGAAGAATTCATGGTAGCACGCACCAGAGAAGTCCTACAGTACAGGGACTCCAAGGATTGTAAGGTGTCAGCAGCTGGCATTGAGGTGAGGACAGGCAGGAAGTGGAGGGCGGAGAGGGCTGTGGAGGTGGCAGAGTCACACCTGAGACAGAAGGCTCTGGTTGGCACCGTGGCAACAGGTAGAGCAGGTCTGGGCTACTTCCCAATGACCCAGGTCTGCAAGGCCCAAGGCAAGGAGAGAATCCATCTACTCCAGGAAGAGGTCCGAGCAGGGGTGGAGGAAGAGAGAGTGAGCAGGGCAGTAGGACTCCGGCAACAGGGTGCGTGGACAAGGTGGGAGAGTACTCTCCAGTGAAGCATCACATGGTCGGACATCATGCAGGGAGATTTCTTTCGTGTCCGGTTCCTGGTGCAGGCAGTCTAAGATGTCCAGCAAACCTCCACGTCTGGGGAAAGAGCGAGACACCATCCTGCCCACTTTGTTCAGGAAGAGGCTCTCTAGAACATCTACTCAGCAGCTGCCCTAAGGCACTGGTGGACGGCCGCTACAGGTGGCGCCATGACAAGGTGCTCAAGGCAGTTGTTGAAAGCTTGACTGCAGCCATCAAGACAAGCAAACTCCTCCACGGCCCAAAGAAAGCAGTTACCTTCATTAAAGCGGGAGAGCAATCCCAGACAAAGGCAGTAACAACAGGCCTCTTCCACACAGCCTCTGACTGGCAGCGACAGGCTGACTTGGGAAACCAGCTAAAGTTCCCGCAGCAAATTATAACAACAACACTCCAGCCAGACATGATCATTACATCTGAGGCCTCAAAACAGCTGATCGTGCTGGAACTGACAGTGCCCTAGGAAGAACGTATTGAGGAAGCTAGTGAGAGGAAATGCGCCAAGTACCAGGAGCTGGTGGAGGAGTGTAGAAGCAGAGGCTGGAGGGTACTCTATGAGCCCATAGAAATTGGTTGCAGAGGATTTGCAGGACGCTCACTCTGTAGAGTCCTCACACAGTTGGGCGTAACAGGAGCGGCCAAGAAGAGGGCCATTAAATCCGGAAGTGAAGCTGCAGAGAAAGCCTCAAGGTGGCTTTGGATGAAGATGGCCGATCCGTGGATTGCTACTGGGACACAAGTTGGGGAGTCATCAACCCCGGCTGGGTCGCCTAAGCGAGGGTGTATGATGTTGTCAGACCCAAACGCCCGATGACCTCAGGATACATCACTGATGATGTGTCCCAGTGCATCCAGGTGATGTTTCTTATATTGTCTGACTGTGGATTGGTGGAGTGGATGGATGAGAACTACTTGTCATTAAACACCGATAAAACAGAGATGTTAATTGTTGGAGGGAATGACATTGATCACAACAATATTCTGTCATCGTTTAACTCAGTTGGAGTCCCCATTAATTTCACTGAATCAGCCCAAAATCTCGGAGTTCTCTTTGACTCTAACATGTCATCTAAAGCACATATTGCAAAGTTGTCCAAATCATGTTTAGTCCATCTTAAAAATGTTAGGAAATTTTAAGACGCTTTCTAAATAAACAAGATTCTGAGAAATTAATTCATGCATTTATCTCTAGTAGGATTGACTACTGCAATGCGGTGTTCACTGGCTGTTCAAACTGTTCTTTATACAGCCTCCAGTTAATCCAAAATGCTGCTGCAAGAATTATAACAAGAACTAGAAAATACGAACATATAACTCTAGTTCTTAAATCATTACACTGGCTCCCAGTTAAGTTTAGGGCAGATTTCAAAATCCTCCTTTTAACATATAAAGCATTAAATAGCCAAAGTCCGGCTTACTTGTCTGAACTTATCATGACTTACAAAACAGAGTGCACATTAAGATATCAAGATGCCAGATGACAGACCCTACCAAAGGTTGCCATTGATTTCAGGCAAGATTGCTTTCCTCCTAGACAACTATATGTTGCATTCTCAAGAGTGAGCTCGCGCAGCTTCGTCATATTACAACCAGAGTGCTGAACTGACAATGTGATATATAAAGAGAACTATAACAATAGTAATAAACGAACCATAAAACAGCGGAGAACCCCTGGATTAAATAAAAAGGCAGCTTCCTTGGCAAAGCAAGAAAAAAGGATGGCTTTATATGTCGTTCGTTTATAAAACAGCGGAGAAGCTGTGTAAAGGTTGCTTCACAAAAAACAGTGGAGCACCTTATATGAGCAGGCAGTCAGCTAAAGAAGGGAATCAATAAATAACTATAATCATAATAAACGAACAAACAATAGAGTACAAGCCGCGGATTAAATAAAGGAAATGGGTACCTGAACAGTAAAGTAAGTCTCGAATAGCTACACAATAACTATAGCAATTGTAATAGACGAACAATAAAATAGTACAAAACCGCGAAGCAAGGAGAAACGACGGCCTTATATGGTGTTCGTTTATAAAGCAGCGGAGAGGCTGTGTGAAGGCAGCTACACAAAAAACAGCAGAGCGCCACACTCTGAATGTATTCCTGGCATCACCGTTATACCCTCTGATCTCCATTTCAATTGAAATGCCTCAAATTTCCAGTAAGGCTCTGCTTCGCGATGACAATTAATAAGTCTCAGGGACAGACCCTACAAAAGATTGCCATTGATTTGAGGCAAAATTGCTTTCCTCCTGGACAAAACTATACGTTGCATTCTCAAGAGTAATCTCAGTGCACAGCTTGGTTATATTACAACCGGACTGCTGAATTGACAACGTGGTATACAAAGAGATCCTTAAAAGATAGTTATTGGTATATTTTCCCTCAGTTTAAAAAGGTTTTCTTTTCTTCTTAATAAAAATTTAAAAGCAGTACTTCGTCGCTGCGAAGTGCGGGGATTTTGCTATATACAGTATATATATATATACAGTATATATATATATGTAGATATATATATGTAGATATGTATATATTCAGTATATATGTGTGTATATATGTAGATATGTATATATATGTGTAACTGTATATATATGTATACAGTGGAACCTCAGTTCACGAACGTCCCGGTTCACGTACAACTCGGTTCACGACCAAAAAGATCGCCAAACTTTTGCCTCGGTTCACAACCACACACTCGGTATACGAACAAGCCAGGTTCCCTTGCCTGCCTGCAAGCTGAGCTGAAAGAGAGAGAGAAAGGGCGAGCGAGCACGTGCCTGCTAGGGAGGTGGAGGAGGAGATTGCTTCACGTGTTTGCTGAACAAGCCAGTTTCCCTTGCGTCCTCAGTAGAGAGAGAGAGAGAGAGAGAAAGGGCGAGCGAGCACGTGCCTGCTAGGGAGGAGGAGGAGGAGATTGCTGCACGTGTTTGCCTGCCTATCTGTAGGCTGTAGTGCAAGCGAAACCATCCCCCTCCCCCACAGGCAGCCTGAGAGAGAAAGAGAGCTGTCATGCTTTTTCATTTAAGCAAAGCCGCTCCTTGTTCATTGTTTTCAATAAGACGTGCACTCTTTGTGCTCTACAGTATTTCGTGTGCTTTTGCAGTTAACTATGGCTTCTAAGCAAGTGAAGAGTGGTCAGGAGAAAGTTTTGAAGAAAATTGAAATCGAAGTAAAGAAAGAAATTACAAGAGGTGGAAAAACTGTTTACCAGTTTACTCATTTACCAATGTGAGAACCCTCGTGCTTTCAAGCAGCATAATGTAAACAAAGCCAGACTGCCAGTAATGTGGAGCGTCACAAGAACGTTCTTTTTGGAATGGCTGCATGAGGCTTTCACTCCCACCAGCTAAACAGCTAAAAGCACCAGAAACCCAAGAAATCACAAGAGAGAAAACACCTGAAGGAAAACACTTCATGCTAGAACTCGTTTCATGCAAGGTTAGTTTTCTTGGTGGTTTTTGTATTATGGATTTTTCAAAAGTAATTTTTTTAGTTCATAATGCGATTTGTTGCAATGTTATTTTTCTCTTTTTCAAATGTTCGCTTTTTTCCTTGTGCTTAAAACTCATGAAAGGTTTACAGATGGAGTTTTTCATAGCGCGATTAGGTGCAATGTTACATTTCTCTTTTTTCAAATGTTCGCTTTTTTCCTTGTGCTTAAAACTCATTAAAAATTGTTTACATGGAGGACTTCATCGTGTGATTTGTTGCAATGTTACTTTTTTGGTTGCTTGCGAGTTGGTTTTTAAATGAAGTTCGGATTTGTGCGATGTTTTTTCTGCTGTGCTTAAAACTCATTTTAAAAACATTGTTTACAGCGATCAGGCTTTAGGTTTAATAGCGTGATCTCCTGCAATCTCGCTTTTTGTTTGCTTGTGAGTTGGTTTTGCAAGCGCTTTGGAATTTTTTTTCTGCTGTGCTTAAAAGTCATTTTAAAAAAAATGCTGCGCGAGCACGTGCTACAGAGAGATTAGAGAGCCGGGCAGCTGACAGGGAAGGGATTGGGGGGACGGATAGGTGTGTGTGTGTGTGTGTTTGTGCGCTCGCGCTACACAGAGAGAGAGCGCGTGAGCGAGCCAGCTCCTGTAGCTGATCAGGGAGCCTGGGTGTTTTGTGTCAGTGTTATTCAATGTTTTTACATTAGTTTACTATTACACTGTGGATTCTATGGTGTAATTAACTATATTTGTGCTTAATCTGTACATATTTTTACATATTTACATACAGTTTGTACGGTCTGGAACGGATTAATTGTATTTACATACAATCCTATGGGGAAACTGCTTCGGTTCACGACCAACTCGGTTTACGACCAAAGTTCTGGAACGAATTATGGTCGTGAACCGAGGTTCCACTGTATATATGTGTCTGTGCGTATATATATTGTGGTAGATAGGGGGCGCTCTCGCTCCCTTGAACCCCTGTCCACAACTCCAGACACCAGGTAAAAGTCCAAGATTCAACTTTATTTAATCGCCACAGTGCACAAAGCACACTCTCCACCACAATACTCATATAAATCACAATAATCACTAATAAACAATTCCTCCACTCCCAGAGGCGTTGCCACCCTTCCACCCAGCTCACCTCATCGTCTGGGAGCTCCCACAGTCCTTTAATATCTCCTGACCCTGAAGTGTTCCTAAACCCCAGTCCATGTGACTCTCAATCACTTCCGGGTCAGGTACAAGTTCTTTTCTTCACCCCGGAAGCACATCATTCCTCTTGTCCACGTGTGCTTCCGGGGCATAGGGAAAATATCCATTACTCCTCCCTGCAGCGTCCCTTAGTGGCCCCCATGGCATCCAGCAGGGCTGTGCATAAAAACTACATTGTCCATGATGCCCTGCTGGTCTTCTGGGGACCTCCATGCTGCAATGGGGTATTGGCCAGCCATCCTCCACAATATATATATATATATGTGTGTGTGTGTATGTATGTATGTGTGTATATATATGTACAGTAATCCCTCCTCAATCGCGGGGGTTGTGTTCCAGACCCCCGCGATAGGTGAAAATCCGCGAAGTAGAAACCATATGTTTCTATGGTTATTTTTATATATTTTAAGCCCTTATAAACTCTCCCATACTGTTTATAAATATTCCCTGCACAGTTATACAGCATAATCCCTTTTGTATTCTCTTAGATATTAGGTAAGATTCATTGAAATTATATATATAAACACACTGTTTATATACAGTAAAACCTAAATATTATTTTAAAGATATCAAGTGTGTCCGATATCACATATGTTACAGCCATTATGATAGACAGGCCACCAGCAATAAATACGTACAACGCAAGAAAAATAGCATACAGTAAAAGTGTGTACAGTGACACTAAACGTACGTACATGTACTAAGTACTGTAAGTAGAAAATTAATTATGTTTACTCACCAACAATGACACGACGACTTGTCCGATAACAATGAGTTTAATTTTACTGCACAACAAAGGAGAGCGTTACAGCCCTTATAAAAGAGCCACTTCAGGCGATTGTGTAGCACTGCCGTTGTTGTTCTTCTGCCAGTCTTCAATCCAAATCCCTAAAGCAGATTCCATCCAGACTATTGCCTTATTACATCCACTTACAACTCATTTTGCACCCTGGTTAAAAGGCTACTGCGGGCATAGATCTTATATTCCTTTCCAACTTTTTAAATAAAAAGAATCGTAGCCTTCAACAAATCCAAAACGTTTACCTTTTCGGCAATCGTTAACATCTTCCGTTTGCGCTTGGGCACGGCCCCTGAAGCAGTAGCAGATCGTTTTGGAGCCATAATGAAGGGCTTGGCTATACACAAAAATAAACACAAAAGAGCACAACTCTTTACACAGCGAAACACGTTGATGCTGAATGAGCGAGACGAGACTTCCTGGTTAACACCGCATTCAGCAAGCAGGAACTTAATTGCGTGCTCTGATTGGTTAGCTTCTCGGTCAGGAGAACTTAACTGCGTGCTCTGATTGGTTAGCTTCTTAGTCATCCGCCAATAGCGTCCCTTGTATGAAATCAACTGGGCAAACCAACTGAGGAAGCATGTACAGGAAGTAAAAAGACACATTGTCTGCAGAACCCTGAAGCAGCGAAAAATCTGTTATATATTTAGTTATGCTTTCATATAAAATCCGCGATAGAGTGAAGCCACGAAAGTCGAAGCGCTTGATATAGCGAGGGATTACTGTATATTTATCTGTATGTGTGTATGTGTATATGTGTGTGTGTGTAAGTATGTGTGTATATGTATGTGTACATATATGTTGATATGTATATATATATATATATATATATATATATATATATATATATATATATATATATATATATATATATATATGTGTAGATGTGTATATGTGTGTATATATATATATATATATATATATATATATACACAGGGTGGGCCATTTATATGGATACACCTTAATAAAATGTGAATGGTTGGTGATATTAACTTCCTGTTTGTGGCACATTAGTATATGTGAGGGGGAAAACTTTTCAAGATGGGTGGTGACCATGGTGGCCATTTTGAAATCGGCCATTTTGGATCCAACTTTTGTTTTTTTCAATAGGAAGAGGGTCATGTGACACATCAAACTTATTGGGAGTTTCACAAGAAAAACAATGATGTGCTTGGTTTTAACGTTTTACTCGCTTGCCTCCCACTGGGAGTCTACCTGAAGTGCTCACTTGCTCCAGCTCCCAGGCTGCTCAGCTGGAGGAACCCTCAGCCCCCTCTTGAGCATCGGCCACACGTTTCTCTCCTATTGTCACACATGTGACCTTAGGAGTCAACCAAAGGGACCAGGAAATGACAATTTCACGGCAGACAAGGGGGTGGAGGGGTGCAGTGAACCTCTCTCTTTTCTCTCCACAGACCAAACATAAGAAATCCTTCCTGTCCCGGGCCTGAGGATGTCACGTCCTGTGAACCAGCTATAAAAAACCCTCATCCTCCATACTCAAACAGGTCTGTTTTGAACTGTACCCAGTACACATTGTATGCTACTTTAAAGCCTTTTGCAGCCAGGGAAACTAGACGGGTGGCTGCTCCAAACCTTCATTGTGCGTCCGGCTGTTTCTTTCACTATATATACTGTATATATTATATAAAAATGAGACAAGACCTGTTTAGGGAGATGAGATGTGACCTTCTCAGACAATTTCTTTCTGTGCTAAGACATTTAACCATGCCCGGGGCCAGAAAAAGACAGCGTAAATGACAAAATAGAATGTCATAAAGAATTTTAAAATGTTGGTGCGATACACAGGCAGAGCAGGTTAGAGATAATGGATGTAGGAAAATTTGAAAGTCTCAAAAAAAATGAGAGTAAAGATCACATTAGTGCAAACAAATGGAAAAAATTACTCAGTCAATAATGGAATAGCAAAAAGAGATCAAATAGTGTTTGAGGATGTCTGGGGGAGAAGAGAGACAAGGAAATGAGTTAAAAGGACAGCTGCTGTACAGACTTTTAAACAAGATGCAGAGCACACGGCACAGCACAGCAGAAAGCCAGCAGCTGATCAAGCAAAGAGTGGGGTACAAAAAAAAAAGTATTTGTTTCCCATTGTATCACCGTTTAGGAGGGCTTTCGGAGGAGCGACTGTGTCTCCTTCGGGTGCGTTCAGCCCCCTCCTTTCACAACAGCGCGTAGCGCAGGCGGGATTAGGTTTGGGCCAGCGAAGCCCCCTAGTGTGTATATATATATATATATATATATATATATATATATACTAGCAAAATACCAGCCATGGAGAAGTAGTGTGTTAAAGAAGCAATGAAAAGAAAAGGAAACATTTTGAAAATAACGTAACATGATTGTCAATGTAATTGTTTTGTCACTGTTGTGAGTGATGAGTATTGTTGTCATATATATATATATATATATATATATATATATATATATATTTACACACACACATAAACATATATATATACATATCTATACATATACACACACATATATATACACACACATATATACACATACATACATATATATATATATATATATATATATATATATATATATATATATATATATATATATATATATATATATATATACATACACACACACATATATAAACATATATATACATATACATACATATCTACATATATACACACACAGCTATTTCATATCAGTGCAATACGCTGCTTGTTAAAACGGATAACTCCCGCTCTTACGTGCAAGTCTGCGTGGATATTATGAACTATCGTATTTGTTCAAGTTCTATTTAAATTTTAAATAGAAGGAATTTTTATTTAGTCGACAGAAATATCTTTGGTAGGAATGGTAAAACAGACAGGAATATTATTCTGAATAAATCAACTCAAACCTTAAACAACTTATAATATTTTGCTCTCCATAAAAATATATCCTGTCTAAATTATACAAGTTAGAAATAAAGTAAACGTTAAAAGAACAAACATTCAAATTTCTTTACTCTTATGTAATTTTATATAAAAATAAACTTAGATTTTAAATATCCCAAAAGATTTTGCTCTCCATAAAAATATATCCTGTCAAAATTATACAAATTCAAATATGAACATGCTGCATAACAAAACCTGGAAATATAAATAAAATGTGTTCCTTTCAGCAATAACAAATCAAATCATTCAGTTGTCTTTGCTCATATGTCATTTTAGAGCTGGACGCCTGGCATCTTTTTGGCACAGGTTCGTTTCTGTTTGGTGTGAGGTTCTGTGTTGTGGAGATTCTCAGGATGGATTGCAGGTGCTCATCAGTGAGGTGACTCCTGTGTGCTGTTTTGTTAGTCTTTATCACTGAGAAGAGCTTCTCACACAGATATGTGCTACCAAACATGCACAAGGTTCGAGCCGCATGTAGACGGACTTTTTGTTCTTCAAAGTCACCAAAGCGCCGTGCAAACTCAGTGCGCTCAGTTTATCAGCAAAGTGCGATTTGGGAACACCGTAGTGACGACTTGGTTTAACATTACTTGGCAACAGGGAAAGTGGGGCAAGTGCACTGGTGCATTTGTGTCTCCCATAAAAGCAGCTTCACTTGAAATCACTTTGTGATTGTGCACGGTAAAACGTCCGCTGAAGTGTCAGATTCTTATTTAATTATGCTGCTTTCTGTATCTTCTGCATTGCATTCAGGTTACCCTGATGTTTTGTCTCATAGTGCCGTCTTAGATTAAATTCTGTAATTACAGCCACATTAGCTCCACAAATGAGACACACGGGTTCAGTAAACATATACTCAGCCTCCCATCGGTTTTAAAGGCTCTATTTTCAGAATCAACTTTTCTCTTCAGCATCGTGTGAGCTAGCTTCGCAATAACTTGCAGCATCATAAGGTAGACTTGATTAACACGGTAAGTGTTCGGCAAGGCAGCTGAAGCGCTGCATTATGGGATCTGTAGTTTATTGTGTTACCAGCGCTTCATATACCCGGCTTTAATAACAATAATACAGTATATAAAATGATCTCGGGCGGATATAATTACGCCGGGCGGATGTGGCCCTGCCCTTGAGTTTGACACATATGGACTAAATAGAACTTGAAAAGATATATTTTTCAAATGTGATCGCGCAATTCAGATAGAGTTGACGCGCACTACAGCCTGCATGCCTCAATAAGTCATCCTCCCCTCGCTCTTACTTTTTTACAGTTCATCTAATGAATACACTGAGTATGGCTTTACCAAAACAATCATTGATGGCGAATAAAGTATCCATTATTCGAGTATGTAGATCGGGATATATATATACATATATATATATACCCGCGTATCGCAGCGAGAAGTAGTGTGTTAAAAAAGCTAGAAAAAAAAAGGGAACATTTTAAAAATAACGTAACATGACTGTCAATATACAGTATTTGTTTTGTGAGTGTTACTGAGTGTTGCTGTCATCAAGGATTTGATTATCATTATTTCTTTCAATCAGGTTCGTATTTGTAGGATGTGTTGTGTTCAAGTTACATTCCGTGTTTGTCAATCGTTGTAAAGATGACAGGTTTCATTCATCGATTCGTTTCTTACTGCATCAATAAACAGCTCGTCTTCTTCTTTATCTGAGACCTGACACACTGCATGCACGGTTTTTTACACTGTCTTCCTTTAGCGGGACATTGACTTTTTCCACGTGTGCTTTGTTTCCGCAGTAGCTGGATTTATGAATATGCTTATCAGACGCTTCATATTTTTGCTGCCTTTTCAATTGTGTAATTCGGTTTTGTTCAGCTCTTTGGAACTGTTGCTTTTATCTGTGCACTGCGCCAGTTCACGTGAGCCACTCGGTGTACATGCATCGAAGGTTCCCAGCTGTGCTGGTGCCATCTCCTGCTATGTCCATGGCTGTATTTAATGTTACCTTAGTCCTGGCACTTAAAACTTTCTCTCGCAGTTTCGCTGAGTTTGTGTCAAACACCACCCTGACCATCTCATCTTCCTCTCCATAAGCACAGTCCTTCACCCGTGAATATTTACCCGTGGCAGTTTGCTATTGGATTGCCGCTGACGGACGGCCTTATATGGGCAGGCACTAAATTACAAACGCCAGGCAGCCTGTCTATGAACTTAATTTAAAGGGTAGGTTTACATCGTGCTTTGTTTCAAGTAGCAGAACTCATCAACATGGTTGTATATGTCACTCGCTCGCTTCTTATTGTTTCGCTGCCTTCTCAATTATATAATGCATGTTTTCTTCAGCGCTTTTTGAGGTCTTCCTGGTTTTCTATGTACTGCGTGTTTACGTGGGAGGCGTGATGATGTCACACGAAACTCCGCCCCCACGGCGTTGAAGCTCATCTCCATTACAGTAAATGGAGAAAAACTGCTTCCAGTTATGACCATTACGCGTAGAATTTCGATATAAAACCTGCCCAACTTTTGTAAGGAAGCTGTAAGGAATGAACCTGCCAAATTTCAGCCTTCCACCCACACGGGAAGTTGGAGAATTAGTGATGAGTCAGTGAGTGAGTGAGTGAGTGAGTGAGTGAGTGAGGGCTTTGCCTTTTATTAGTATAGATATATAGTGTCGAGGATGCCAGGGGCCACAACCCGGCCGAGACGCTTTGAAGGACCGGAAGTGGGAATGTGCCCATCTGGGATCACGTGGGGGCCGCCTTCCTGGTTGCTTTGGGGGCCACGGGTTCAGGGCATGGAAGCCCTACCCTGTAGGGGCCTGTGTTCACCACCAGGAGGCGCCCCAATGCCTTCGGGACTTGTGACCTCAGCACTTCCGCCACACCAGGAAGTGCTGGGGGGAAGAATTAGACGGACACCCGGAGAGCTGCCGGGAGAACAGCCGGCACTTCCGCCATGCTGGGGCGTGGCCAAGAGGGGAATGCCGGGAACCACCTGGAGCTCATCCAGGAGAGAATAAAAGGGGCCGTCTCCCTTCATTCAGGGCTGGAGTCAGGTGGAAGAAGGACAAGGCACGTGTGGAGTGTGGAGGTGGCCCGAAGAGAGGCATTTGTGTGGCCAGGACTGTGTGTTGGGATTTGGACTGGGTCTGATTGACCATATTATTGTAAATTATTGTACATAATAAACGTGTGGTGGTGAGTAACAACATGTCCGCCTGTCTGTGTCCGGGTCGGCTCCACTATATATATATTTATATAGATAGATAGGGGAGCCGACCCGGACACAGACAGGCGGACATGTTGTTACTCACCACCACACGTTTATTATGTACAATCAGCATAATACATTTTGAACAACATGACATAAGTAATTCATAATGTAGGACCCAGCAAACACTTGTACGTAATCATTGGCAGGAATGTCCCAAAACATTTGCTGATTGTTCAAAATAAAGAGACAGTGCTTTTATGATGTGCATGAGTGACTGGATGATGTGGAGGTTGGAGTACTGATCTGTGAAATGTACCAAAGGGACTGAGAAAAACTGTAAGTGGTTTGATTCTCTGAATGATTAGGTTAAAACACAATAAAAAGAATAAAGTCAACTGTCTAACCAAAAGAACATGTCCATTAATGTTACTGGTGAGACATGGCCAGTTATCAACAGAGGAGAAGAAAACAAAAATGCCACTTGTCAGTAACCATGTGGGAAATTAAACCACTGGAGGTCGATGGTCAGTTAGAACAGATAAAGTCTGTAGACTTTGGCAAACTGGATGCCCATCACCTCCTGGTCCTTTAACAGTAGCGTCTGTACTGGGCAGGCTTAATAAAACGACAAGACCCTTTCACCCTTTGAATCCAAGCTTACGGGATCTCATGGGCTAAAAATAGCTGAGAAGTAGAGCAGTGGCACTAAGTGGACCAACAACTTATGAAGACGAGGAACAGAATAGAAGAGGGTTAGTAATAGTTCATAAATAGTTCATCATTATTTCTTTATGCAAATGAGTAACAAAGAGAGATGCAATAGGAACAGCTGATCTGCCACTCTAGTCGGGGTATTCCAGATTAAAGTAGATAGTCTTTCTCTATTCAGGCCAGCAGCTAAGAACTCAATCTCTCCATTGTTATTTTATTAAGCCTTGGACACACCACACACACACACACACACACACACCTTTTTGATATATTCAATAAAAAAATAGCGGTTCTAGCTTTTCTATCCTACTCATCCCCATCTCTTGGACCTACAGGTTCCATTTAGGACAATGACATCATATTTATGTGCACCAACATATAAAGTGGCATGTAAAAGTTTGGCACCCGTTGCTTAAAATGTCTTGTTGCTGTGAACAGTTAAGTGAGCAGAAGAGAATCACCAAAAGGCACAAAATTCAAGAGGACATATTTTGTTTCATTATTTGATACAAGATTAGTGTATTGTTGTTGATTTGTACAATTGTTCTGTTGAAATAATAATAATAATAATAATAATAATAATAATAATAATAATAATAATAATAATAATAATAATAACTGCAGTTCCTGATTGGTTCTTGATAATTGGTTATATTGTGCCCCATCCCCAACCTTCACTCATTTTATTTTCTCTCTTTTCAGACTCCTCTCTACTCAAATTGAACAGCAACATGGCACGCCAATTCCTCCATCTGTCTGAATGGAAGACGAAGGAGATATGTGAGTGCATGTATTATTATTATTATTACTAGACATTAAGCCTGTTACAATAACGGGCGCTAGAACAGTAGTGCATAAACATTAGTAGGAACAGTCCGTAATATGCCTTGAATTTTCTGTCACAACAGTGGGCAATCAGCAGAGTCTCACCTGCAGCTGATGTAATGTATGGCGTGCAGATGATAATCGTGCCTGTGGCGTCTCCCCAGCAAGTAATTTAATGTGTGGCATGTGTCAGCTGATGTAGCCTGTGGCGTCTCCCCAGCAAGTAGTGTTCAGCTCCGCAGCAAGTATTTGAATCCGTGCTGGCGTGCAGCTGATTACTGTATGCCTTGTCTCCCCAGCAACGGATTTTATGTGCGTGGCCACGACTACCCAATCAGCACTCTCCCCAGCAATGATGTCCTTTATTTGCTTATCATGCGCGGCTGCGGCTTTGCCATTCACTGTGAGCCCAGCTTCCAGTGTGTGTACGTCCACGGTGCCGTGCGCATGTGCGGGGCACGTGCGATGCGCGGCCCCGCGCATGCGCACTTCACCAGAAGACACACACACACATGGACACCCCTGACCCCTGGATGCACACAGGGGTTTTATTAAAGCAGATTATTATTATTATTATTATTACTACTACTGAGACCAAATATCCTGATCATCCAGAAGGATTTGATTGCTGTACCCAAATTCTGTGCAGAGAGCCTCTGACTGGGACTAGGTGATGCTGGGAGGTGGAGTGGAGTGGAAAAAGCATGGAGACGCTAGAGAGAGCCACATATTAAGGACTGAGCAGGAAGGAGCAGGCAGGGAGTGCATCCTTGACAATAACAACATGTTCTAGAGTTTGGTGTGGTCACATTCTTAGTTCATTATGTTTCATAATAGCAAGCAGATTATAATCAGCTCCAAAACAGGAGTGTATCTGAACTTACCAGCTGGCTCTCTGTCTCACACACAATGATCCTTCTTCACAGGATCTAAACATCCTTTACTTAGCCGCCCTATCCAGGGTTTACTTTTGTTCCTGACTTTGTGTAACAATTCACCATCAGGACATCTTTTTGTTTGGAATTCCGGGTCAAAATGAATTTTACAAGATGGTGGGGAGAGGGGCAGGGTGGACAGCACCTCAAAAAAACGGAATTTAGGCATGAGAATGCAGACTGAGTACAGCTGTCAGTGTCTCCATTATTACTGTGTTGGAGCTAATTTTTGAGAAGACAATCAGGTTTGTGAAATTTTAGTAACTGGCAAAAATGGAAATAATGAGGGTATTAGAAATAAACTTGATGCATTAGGATTAAAAGTCAACTATTGATTCTGACCTGAATTTTACATAACATATTAATCAGATTACTAGGACATCCTTTTTCACTTAAGAAATATAGCAAAATTTAGACCTCTTATAACATTGCAAGATGCTGTGAAATTTGTTTGTGCTAGATTACTGAAACGCACTCCTCTCAAGACCACCCAGAAAAGACACCAGCAGATTACAATGAGTGCAGAATGCAGCTGCTAGAATCTTAACTAGGAAAAGAAAATCTGAGCACATCACCCCAGTCTTAGCGTTGTTACACTGGTTACCTGTGTCATTTAGAATTGACTTTAAAATACTGCTTATGGTTTACAAAGCCTTAAATAATCTGTCCCATCCTATATTTCTGAACGTCTCTCACCTTACACTCCAAATTGCAACCTTAGATCTTCAAATGAGGGTCTGCTTATTATTCCAAGACTAAACTTAAAAGAAGTGGTGAGGCAGCCTTCTGCTGTTATGCACCTAAAATCTGGAATAGCCGACTGATAGAAATTCATCAGGCTAATATGGTGGAGCACTTCAAAAATCTGCTAAAAACATGTTACTTTAATATGGCTTTCTCAGAGCTTCATTTTAGTTGAACCCTGATGCTCTGAATTTTCAATTAATCATCATAACTATTCATGGTGGCTCCAAAATCCTTACTAACCCCTACTCTCTCTTTTGTTCTTTTTCCGGTTCTCTGTGGTGCTGATCTTCACCCCCATCATCTGATCAAAGCACCGTGATGTCCCTACATTGATGGATTAAAGGCCAGAGGTCCAAATGACCATCATCATCAAGTTCTTCCAAGACAACCCTGAATACCATGAGGACTGATTGATGTCATTGATGTTAGGTAGAATGCCTAGAGGGAGCTGGGTGGTCTCGTGGTCTGGAAACCCCTGCAGATTTTTTTTTTTCTTCTGTCCTCCCTGGCCATCGGACTTTATTGTTATTCTATGTGAATTAATATTGCCTAATTTTATTTTCTTATTTATTTTGTCATTTTATCTCTTTCTTCATCAGCTTTGAGCAACATTATTTGTATGAAAATGTGCTGTAGAAATAAAGGTTGTTGTTGCTGTTGTTGTGTGTCAAAGTGAGGGGGCAGTGACTCCTCAGATGTATAACTGCCAGTCTGGTCAGCAGACTGATTCACATGTCTTTCAGGCTGAAAACCCAACAACCTCTGCAGCCCATAAGTGTCATTGAATGTCATCTGCAAAGTTGAACTGGCATGTAGTCCTGCTGAAACAGCACTACTGAAAGGTGCTATATAAACTAAGTATCAAGAGCCATTCACCAGTGACTATATGTAGGAGCAAACATTGACAGAAGTGACTACATTGCTGTTCCCTCACCAGGCATTCTGTTCCTCTCTATTGGTCACTCAAGGTGTCCATCATGTCTAAATGAATTCATTGTTGAATATCTGAAGATGAGGTCTCTTATGTTGGCCATATTAACAGACTTTTATATTTTACTGAGCCTTTCCTGCTTCCAGATTTGTCACTGTCACCCAAACCCATGCAGATGTTTCAGTTAAACGACTTCACCATCACTGTCAGATTCACAGTGCCAACAAGATTTGATACTTGGAATCACTTGACACACACATTCCCAGGATTAATTCAGTGTTCTTGTAGGACCCCTGAAGCAGCGGAATGCCACCTGATATCAGGCAGACTGACAGCCCCTACACCCTGAAGTACGGCCTCACCAATAGGTGGTGGCTACAAGTTCTAAATCTGTCATTTTCATGGAGCCTGAGGAGATAAAAGGGAGAGAAGAAAGTGAAAAGGAGTGAGGGGTGAGAGTGACAGGAAAGAGTATCAGGGGGATAAAGGGAGAGATGAATGACCTTGGCCACCTGTGCTGTTGTGACACAACTTACACAAATAAAGAACTGAGATTTGATCCTCCTGTCTGATTTTCTCCTCTTTGACTCTTCACAACATGGTGGCCATTCTGCAATCAGAGGTTGCAGTCCTCGTTAATCACATATATATCCTGATGTGTGACAGATGTCTGATTCTTTAAGCACTCTGTCTCCACACTGGCTATCACATGATGGACTCTTCACTACTGACCTAAGCCTTACTGTCCTCTCCTCTTTCCTGATTTTTAACTCTGGCCATTGCTTCAATCCCTGCTGAATGACCTCACAAAGCCATTGGTCTCTCTGGTCATTCAGGTCCACATCACAGCTGCATATTGGAAGTCATTCAAAACTCTACGGGCCTCCTAGAATTTTGTGTTGGCTGAGCTCAGGATTAGAGAAAAGACGACAGTGAAATGGAAATGTCAATCAGCAGTGTGGACAGGTGGGCACATTTAGGTCAAAATCTCAATTAAAAGTTGATGAGCACATTGGACACCTTCTCAGTCACTGACGATTGACTCCATGTCACCTCCTGAGGCCCTCATCGCCCTGATCAGCTCTCCTGTTCACCTTGTCCAGATACGTCTATTCTGTCCTGATGTCTCTTCAAGGTGTTACCTGAAGACAACCTATTGATGTCTCTTGTTGTGGTCCATCTTGCCAGGTTTTGTTAATCATTTCCAGAAGACTTTGTGACTGACACTAATTCTCCATTCTTGTCCTCGGATGACCACAAAGGACTTCTTCAGCAGCTCTAAAGACGATGGGCATAACAACAGTTGGTTCAGGATTCCTACTTCTGTCCACTCTAGATATTACACAGCACGTTATACAACAAATAAAAAAGAAACATGGCAAAAAGCTCAGGATTGAAAGTGGAGAAAAGGTGCACATGGACAAGAAACTCTACTCTTACTTCACTACATTGGGCAACACTCGACTCGTTCGTTTTTTTCCATTAGATAAAGTCTGATAGATAGTTTTCAGTCTGATGTGTGCAGCGCATGCTGTCAAGTTGCGCACACGCCTTCCATTGCGTCTCCAGCTCTGACGCGAGGTTTTGGATGTTCCCCAAATCAAGGAACTGCAGCTTTGAGGACAGTTGTTTCATTTTTCGTTTGAAAGCATTAACTGAGCTAATCATATTGACCATATTGGTTTTCTCTTTTCCTTGCAGCTGTAAATTAAGCCCATTCAACATGTTGGCCAGATTGGGAAAAAAATGCCAAGTCTAGCGGCCATTGATCGTTATTAAGTTGCTTGTATTCTGCATTTTTAATGACAAGGAGAAACTCCTTTTTCTCCAGCCAGGGGTCTTGAAATCTCAGCAGGAATTTCTCCCTATAGCCACCTGTCTCAACGAAGGCATCTTTTATCATCTCTCCATTTTGAAAGGACCTCTTATGCTTAATGATCGAGTGACTCACCCGGAATGATGCTTCTATCTGTCTGCCTTTGCTTTTGAATTCAGCCGAGTTAAAAATGACGGCTGTCCGATTAACTGCGATTTTAGTTCTTTCTCCTTTCTCTTTCTCAGATCACTTTTCGGAAAGCAGTCAGTTTCGTAGTTTTTATGAACAGTTCCGAAGTGCCTTTCCACATTTTCCTTCTTTGGAATAGTAATGATTGATTGATAGATCAGACAAACGCACTTCGATTGTGACATTGAGAGAAAAAATCCTCTTCCAATTCCTCATCCAGCCCATAAACAACATTTTTTTTTTAAATCCCTTCTTTAGTCGATATAAATTGGAAGGCTAACAAATCACTTAGATAGCTGGAGTTTAGCAGTAGCTCGCGCGTTTGATCATGAGTGCAGGATGACCAGTGTGTTGGCAGAAAAGAGATCTCAGACTGGCTGCCCTGTATGTCAATCAAGTGGCAAACGCCATAGGGAGGATATATGATAGACTAACATTTAAAAAATGTTTTTGAATGCATCACGATCTACCTGCACTACCTTTACGATCTACTGGTCGATCGCAATCGACACATTGGACACTAGAGCATCGGATCTAATCGCCGGGCTTCCAGCAGAGATACTGCGTAGATGTCGGACAAAAAGAAGAGGCGTCCAACTCCACAGCCAGAGAGGAAGGTGCAGACCTTACCTGCAAACGATTATCATGGGAAATGTAAACTCGCTGGTGAATAATATGGCTGAGCTTCTGTTGTGGCGAAAAATTCATCATCAGAAGGCTTTTTACCTAAAAATAAAGGCTATTAGGACTCGGGATAGACAGACAGAATTTTAAAGCTTTATTGTAATAAATCAACAACACGGACTCAACCCAATTTGGCCGAATGAGATTGAGCCCTGAACATTGTCATAATCGAAGTTTTTATAACAATTTCTTATCATTTTAACCTTGTTCAGTGAGCTCATTCTGCACCTGGCCACACTGTTTATTGTTTATTCCAGTTTCTATTTGTCTTATTCTTGATTGGTTCTTCAACTGGGAAGATGTCCTCTATTCCATATTTGGTCTTTCATGGTGTCACTTCCTCCTCTAGCCTTTCAAGCTATACTGTAATAGTGACCTAAAGCTAAACTTTAATTAAAAAGAAATATTGTACACTGTATGCTTTCATTTAATCATTGCTTGGCATACTTGATTTGTCTTCATTTCTACACTAAAGCTAATTTCTAATATTTTCTTCTAATATTTTTTCTAAAGCCTGAATTTACTAAGATTTTCTCTTACTGTATTACAGTGTGACCTTGCTTACAGCAAAAGCCTTTCATTGCCTCTCTGCTGATTCTCCAATCCAGCTGGTTTAGCTACGTGCCTTCCAGAGCCATCTTCTCTGTGTGGGATTGTTCTTTTAGCTTCTCAGCCTTGAACACAGGTGTTCTCAATCTCTTATCCTATTCTAAACTGGTTTCGATGCGTCAATTTCTGTTCTTTCCCAGACTAGAAATTTTGCTGTAAACTTAAAAAAATAATGCAATATAACAGATTTTTAGTTAACTATTTGCTTGACCTATCTTATTTGCTTAACATTCTAATTTATGCTTAATCTAATGTTTTAGAAGCTTAATTACTTTTTATAGCTTTTTATGTTAATTTACTATTCTCTATGTTAATGTAACAAATTTCCCTTCTACACTCTCAGGATTGATCAGTTGCCAAAGGAAATCCAAACTCGGCAGTCTTGTGTGCTTCACGTAGATGTGGCTTCGAGCTGAAAACTGCGGACTTCACGGTGGCACTGGATGGATTTAAAATCTTGCGGGCAGACAGAAACAGAAGGGAGAGTGGCTAAGAAGAAAGGAGGCAAGCTTGTCATTTTTGTGAATGGAAAATGGTGCAACCTCAGACACATTAGCTGCTCCTGGGGGTGCTGATTATCTTATTATATGCTGAGAATTTTCACGTCCCTGTGCTGCCAGTTTACATCCGCGGCGAATCACAACAGACATGGCATATTCTGTAATAAGCAAGCTCTCTACTAACCATCCCAGTGTTTTCATTTCAATTTCAGTGGACTTTAACCATGTTTCATTTTCCTCAACCGTCACTAATTTTTACCAGTTTCTGGACTACACAACAAGAGAAAACGGGACCCTGCAGCACTTGTTATGTGTCAATATTAAAGAGCCATCATCAGGTATGGCTCACACATGCATATAAACCCATTGTCCAGAGGTTGCCAGCCACCACCAGGACCATGCAGAATTGGTCAGCAAAGGCTTAGGAGACTCAGAAGGATGCCTTTGAGAACACTAACTGGGATATGCTTTGTGAGTAACACTGCAAAGACATTGGGGGGCTAAGCCACTGTATCACAGACTACATCAAGTTTGGTGTGGTTAACACAGACTCCACAAAGGTAGTGCAACTTTTTCCCAACAACAAATCATGGATCACAAAAGACCTGAAAGTCCTACTGAATATGAAGAAGAAGAGAGACTTCAGGTCTGGAGATAAGGATGAAATCATGCAGGTGCAGTCAGAAGTAAAGAAGCAACTCCATGAGAGGAAAGCCCACTACAGAGACAAACTTGAGGATATGTTACAACAAAACAACATGAAGGAGTGGGATGAGGATTATCACTGTAAAACATGCAGAGGAAGGGAGGAAGAGCAGAACTAATTAAATGAAGTAGATCTGCAGGTTTGACTCACTCTTGTCAGTCTAGCCCTCAAATAACACTGTCAGCCTCTGAGGAGGTTCAGGAATTCCAACTACCATTTGGATTCTTCGTGACCTAAAATGACATCACATATTCGGTCTCCAGCCCCCTTCCACTCCTTGGACTATGTGTCTCTGGTGATAATGTGAGAAGATTACTGGGAAAACTCTGCATTAACAAGGCTTTAGGGCTGGATGGAATCAACAACAGGGTGCTGAAAACATGAGCCAGCCAGCTCTACGGGGATCCTTCAGCAACTGTTCTACCTTTTCCTGAATATGAAGAAGGTTCCCTCCAGCTGCAGAAAACATCCTGTGCGGTCCCAGTGCCAAAGAAAGGACATTCTAGTGATCCCAAGGACTTCAGAACAGTTGGTCTTACTTCATACTTCACGAAGACCCTTAGAGAGGCTGGTCCTTAAACAGCTATGACCCCTGGTCTGAGAACATCAGTTTGCCTATCAGACACATATTGGTGTGGTGGATGCTTTCATCTCCATTCTCCACAGAGTCTACTCCCACTTGGACCAAGCCGACACCACAGTCAGACTCATGTTCTTTGACTTTTCCAGTGCTTTTAACACCATTCTGCCTCATCGACTAGGGAAAAACCTCAAGGTTTTGAAGCTTGATGCCCCAGAATCTCCTGGATGATGGACTACCTGACCAACAGACAGCAGTCTGTGAGGCTGATTGACTGTTTGCCAGAAATGGTGGTGTGTAACACTGGAACACCTCAGTGAACTGTTCTGTGTCCCCTTCTGTGCACTCTCTACACCTCAGACTTCCACCTCAACACCAGTGCTTGCTATCTACAGAAAGTTTAAGCTGTGTCCTCTGTCATAGACTGCATTAATAATGGAAATGATCCACAGTACTGGAAGGAGGCCTTTGTCTTGTGGTGCAGAATCCACAACCTGCAACTCAACATCAGCAACACAAAAGGACTGATGGTGGACTTCCTATGTGTCAAGTAGCCTCTTAGACCAGTCACCATCCAGGGGGAGCACATGGAAGTGCTACAGTGCTACAAGCACCTGAACATAGAATAGATCAGAAACAAGAACCATAATTACAACAGTATTCAAGTACCATGAACAACAAACTGGACTGGTCTGGTAGCCAGTGTGGTTTTCTACATTGGAGTTTCCTGGGGAAGCAACCTGAGCTCAAAACAAGCACAACACCTGAACAAACATATTAAGAAAGCCAACCCTGTACACACTGGAAGTTGTGGTGGAAAAGAGGATGGGGGCAAAATTGGATACCATCATGAAGAATCCCCTCCATTCCCTTCTGGATAGACTGGAGAGTTTCCTGGACATGGACCCAAAATTTCAATGTTTTGTTCCCCAAGCCACTTAGTTCCCACTTTTACCTTATGGCCCAGTGGTCCATCATGCTGGAAAAGGCATTGTTCATCACTAAACTGTTCTTGGATGGTTGGGAGAAGTTGCTCTCGGAGGATGTTTTAGTGCCATTCTTTAATCACTCCAGAGATCTTTAATCCCATTGAAAACTTGTGGTCGATCCTCAAGAGGCGGGTGGACAAACAAAAACCCACCAATTCTGTCAAATTCTAAGCACTGATTATGCAAGTATGGGCTGCCATCAGTCAGGATTTGGCCCAGAAGTTGATTGACTGATGGCCTGCCAGGGCAAACTGCAGAGGTCTTGAAAAGAAAAGAAGGACAAACACTGCAAATTTTCACTCTTTGCATGAACTTAATGGAATTGTCAATAAAAACTTGTGAAACTTATGAAATTCTTTTAATTGTACTTCAGTCTACCAGAGAAACATCTGACAAAAAGATCTAAAAACACTGAAGCAGCAAACTTGGTGAAAACCAACACTTGTGTCATTCTCTAAACCTTTGGCCATGAATGGATTGATTGATTGATTGATTGATTGGCTGTAATAACTGACCTGTGAGTCTGTATCCTTGTTTTTAGTTTCCTTTGAATAGAACAGAATTATAGAATGCCTTTTATTGTCACTATACACACGTACAATGAGATTAAGAGCAGCTCCTTCAGTGCAGACATATATGTAGAACACAACAAGTAAATAAACAAATGGTGCCAAAAGTTGCAAAAAAGTTCTGCGATGCTATATACATATGGAAAGAATAATAACTATTGCACTATTGGGTTATTGCACATAATTTAAATACTGCGCACTAATGATGATCATGTGCAGTGAGTAGTGGATGTTGGACCCTGAGAGTAATGATATTGTACAGTATACCGATATTATTATCAGTACCATTTCGATATTGGATATTGCACAGTTGATGGATAGAAGGAAGTCCAGGGGTTGGGGGGTTAGACTGTGTAGTCAGTGCATGTGTGAGTTTAGAATGGTTATGGCTTTTGGGAAAAAAAAACTGTTCTTGAGTCTGATTGTCCTTGTTGTGATGCACCTGTAGCGCCTCCCTGAGGGCAACAGGTCAAACAGATCAGAGCCAGGGTGGGAGCTGTACTTGATGATGTTTTTTGCTCTGCTGAGGCAGCGGGAGGTGTAAATGTCCATCAGGGAGGGGAGAGGGCAGCCGATGATCTTCTGTGCTGCCTTTACTACTCTCTGAAGCTTCTCCCTGTCTGCCATGGTGCAGCTGCCGTACCATACTGTGATACAGTACTTCAACAGGCTATCGATGGACGAGCGGTAGAAGGTAAGGAGCAGGTAGGAGTCCAGGTTGTGCTTTCTGAGGGCCGTCAGGAAGTGTAACTGCTGCTAAGCCTTCTTGATGACTGCTGTGATGTTGTCTGTCCAGGAGATGTCAGCAGAGATAAGGACGCAGAGAAACCGGAAGGTATGGACCCTCTCCACACACTCGCCATTGATGTAAAGGGGGGCTAAGTCGGTGCTGTGCCTCCTGAAGTCAACAATTATCTCCTTGCTTTTCCTGGTGTTCAGAGCCAGAATGTTCTTTGAACACCAGGCTGCCAACTTCAGGACCTTCTCTCTGTAAGCTGCCTCGTCTCCCTTTGAGAAGAGTCTGACCACTGTGGTGTCGTCAGCAAACTTGACGATGAGGTTATTGTTGTGGGCCGGACTGCAGTCGTGGGTGTAGAGACAGTACAGGAGGGGGCTCAGCACGCAGCCTTGTGGGGTACCGGTGTTCAGTGTGTGAATGGAGGAGAGGTGGGGACCGAGTCTCACAGTCTGGAGCTGGTTGGTAAGAAAGTCTTTTATCCAGACACATGTGAGAGGGGAGAGGCCAAGAGTGACCAGCTTTGTGATGAGAATGTCAGGAATGACTATTAAAAGCTGAGCTATAATCCACAAAGAACATCCAGACGTAGCTCTGCTGCTGCTCCAGATGGCTCAGCACAGAGTGGAGAGGTACGGCGATGGCGTCTTCTGTGGATCTGTTCACACAATATGCAGATTGGTAGGGATCGAAGTCTTGGTGGAGATGGTCCTTGATGTGCTGCAGAACCAGTCTCTCGAAGCACTTCATGATTACCGGAGTGAGGGCCACAGGGCGATAATCATTTAGGCTGGTGATGGGAGACTTCTTCGGCAATGGTAAGATTGTGGCTGATTTTAGGCAGGACAGAATGACTGCCGGGGCTAGGGAGAGGTTGAAGATTTTGGTGAAGGGTGAGCTGGTGGGCACACGCTCTGAGCACCCTACCAGGCAATCCATCTGGGCCGGCAGCCTTCTTGGGGTTCACTGCCAGGAGCACCCATCAGACATCGTGCCCTTTTACAGTGAGTGGCGTAGTACAGGAACCTGGTGAGGGTGAGAGCAGGGCTGGAGCAGGTGAGTGCTGCTGTTGTGATGATTCAAAGCGAGCAAAGAAGCAGTTAAGCTCCTCTGATAGTGGCACACTCAAATCTCCTGTTGTTGCATCACAGCCTCTGTAGTTTGTGATGTTTTGTATTCCCTGCCCTTCCCTTGCTGTATGTATCTGAATTACTTTATGTGTTTATTAAGTTCATCTATGTAATCAACTCTAAATAATCCCCCTTCCGTCCAGTAGATGGCAGTGTTTACCAGAAGATCCGCACCGGAGCGCTTTCTTTCTTTCGAGTTGCTCATCGATGTCTTGTTTTGTTCCTCTTTGATTTCTCCCGCGGACTGCTCGGGCTGTCGTACAAGGCACGTGTCTGCACTTGCGGTGACAAAAGGGAGCAGAAGAAAGCGAACAAGTGAAAGAGCGGCGATGAGGAGAATATGTCCGTGTGTCGGTGAGCAACGGGAGCATGACGCGGGGTGGGAGAGGACATGGGCCGGAATGTTAGAGAGAGAAGAAGAACAGCTTGTGGGCGATGAATCAGGAGAGACGAGGAGTCAAAGAGTGGCATTCAAAGTGAAATTGACAGTGAGAGAGCGAAAAGAGAGTCGCGGCGATCTGCCGAGGCGCTCCACTGTTAACGGTCACCCCGCCCGCCCGCGTTACACCGGCCACTCGCTTCCGCTGGCCCGTTTACGTGTAAGTCGCTCGGTTTCCCCGTCTTGTCATTTGAACTCTTCCCGAGTTTATTGTGCGTTCGGATTCGAAAAGAGTCGAGATTAAAGATTGGCAATTTCACAACTTTCTTTCTCCCGAATTTCGTTTGCAGTACGTGTGGAGTACCCGAAGGAAATGCCATGTTCATACGGGGAGGATCGTGCGGAGGGCTCGATTAAGACACTGTGTTTGTACCTCTTGCGCCCCCCTATACTCAAACGAAGACAAATCAAATGCAGTTTACTGCACATCTGAAACAATTTAGTCAGCCAGTATTCCAAGCAAACGGACACGTTTTCAGAGGACAGACACCTGCATGAATGTTCATCGATTCCACAGGAGTGTTCGATGAACATATAAATGATTGTATTGCTAGTCTTACCAAAAAAATTAGTGTTTGGATTTTGAAAAATCTTTATAGCTTTATACGGTTCTTTTTTGCCCCAAAAGAAAATCAAGTAAACAAGGCCTGAACTCTTACTTTCTAATTCAGTGTACTAAAGCAGGACAATAAAATGTGAACAAAAAGTGCAACATTAAATAGGAAAAAGAACTATAATTACTTTTAATTATAATTACTACAGTATTCAATTCTTACGGTTCAAAATACAACAAATCAGCATTAAATGTCAAAGTATGGTGCCTTTTAGCTGTGTGTACAGAAGTAAGACAAATCTATAAATGTGAACCTAGTGTAGAAAAAGAAAATAAAAGCAGCAAAGGACATCAGAACTTTTTACGAAAGTGAAGACCCCGCCTAATAGTTACTACTCTTACATGTGCTGTGCAGGGTCTACAGAAACCCTGTAAAGGGGTCTTCTGCCAATAATCAGGTGGGCCCTGGGCACCATCATCATCATCAGACACACTGACCTTGACAACTTGTTTATGGGTAGTTGTGATTCTTCCACTTGAAATACCCCAGTAGCTGCCCCTTAGACCTAGCCAAGCTCATGTTAGCTTATTCCCTGTTAATGCTAAATTCTAATCATTGTGATAATAATAAAAACTAAAATGTAGTAGTTTCAGTGGTTTGTAAAATGACCCCATTTCTAGACTTTTTAGTGTTTCTTTTAGTTCACCCACTAAGCCCAGTGTTCTCAATGTTCTCTTACTGGGGCAGCAGCCGTGGTGTCAACAAGCCAAGTGGGCCACACAATAAGAAAATTCAGGCTTACATATAAAATATTTACCTGGTAATGACATTTATATTTGTTTATAAGTTTTGAAATCAGATCTTCACAAAAAAAAAATGGGAGTGATCTCCCCTTCACTTTCTTGTATACTCAGATATGAGGATGGATATTTGAGGAGTAAACTGCAAGGCAATGATTATATTTTTATATTATGTACACTAAAGGACCATCAACAACAAATCAAATTAATAATACATTGAACAATTATTATAAAAGTAAAGTTGAATAAATCAGACTCTGCAGCTGCATGAAAAAAAGGTAAAGTACCACTTCTGGTGAGCAGAAATAGCCCAAAAGTTGATAGAAATCTACGTTTTGTACCTAATACTTGTATGCAAAAATTGGTCGACCTACGTGAAAGCGTACTTAAGTTATCGTGTTTACACACACACACGCAGACATAATTCCAAAAATGGTATTTTTGGACTCGGGGAGGTCTAAAACGTTGATATTCATCAAAATCTCAAAATGGAATTTTTTGGAGGATTGCAGCACTTCCCCTGTACTTCATACATGAGAAAGTCAGGGTGGTATAAAACACTGAGATTCATCAAAATCTCGACATTGAATTTTTACACGATTACAATTCTTTCCCTATACTTCGTATACGAGAAAGTGAGGAAGGTCTAAAACATTGAGATTCATCAAAATCTCAACATCGAATTTTTGCACGATTACTATACTTTCTCTATACTTCGTATATGAGAAAGTCCGGGAGGTCTAAAACGTTGAGATTCATCAAAATCTCGACATCGAATTTTTGGTCTAAAACATCGATTACAATACTTTCCCTATACTTCATATGAGGGAGGTCTAGAAAGTCAGGGAGGTCTAAAACATCGAGATTCATCAAAATCTCGACATCGAATTTTTGCACGATTACAATACTTTCCCTATACTTCGTATATGAGAAAGTGAGGAAGGTCTAAAACATCGCGAGTCATCAAAATCTCAACAGAAAGACAGGGAGGTCTAAAACATCGCGAGTCATCAAAATCTCAACATCAAATTTTTGCACGATTACAGTACTTTCCCTATACTTTGTATATGAGAAAGTGAGGGAGGTCTAAAACGTTGAGATTCATCAAAATCTCGACATCGAATTTTTGCACGATTACAATACTTTCCCTATATTTATTTCGTATACAAGAAAGTCAGGGAGGTCTAAAACATCGAGATTCATCAAAATCTCGACATCAAATTTTTGCAGCCGGCTGGCACTTAATTCCTTTGAGGGTAAACAGTGGACACTTGCAGCATGGGGTGCAGAGCAGCAACTGACCCTGGAGGGGGCGCCAGTCCATAACCAGTTAATTTAGAGCTGTCAGTGAGCCTAACACACACATTTGGAATGTAACAAGAAAATTGGAGGACTGAAAGAAATAATTCAAACCTTGAGTGGCCAGGCCTGTACTAGAAACAGGCCATCTGAATGTCTGAGGACAATTAACGGTGAGTGGGATAAATGGTTGGGAATGTCAAATGTGTTTTAAGTGGCCATCAATTACTGGACATATATTTCCAGTATAAATTTGAAACGATGAAAAAAAAAAAATACATTTAAACATTTCTCCTTTGTTTAGTTTCGTCTTGACTGGCCAGATATTATTTAAGCGTCAAGTAGGTTTTCACTTTGAATCTGCCGAGATCTCCTTAGTCCGGGGGTCTCCAACCTTTTTTCCCCTGAGAGCTACTTTTACAAAATGAAAATGGCCGAGAGCTACTCGTGTTTTCTAACATTTATTCTCATAACTTATTGCAAACTGAGTAAGCTTGTTTTTCCTGTACATTTTCAAAATGTTGGTGTCCACAACTCACATTTTGCTTTTTAAACATCACAAAAATTTTTAGTTCATTTTGTAGATCTGTATGCATTTGCTAGTGTATCTCACACTACTGAATTAAAACATGAATGCTGTCAAAGCAAAACAATGCATTTCCAAATACACTTCTAACCATTATCCAACATGCTATATCCTAGCTACAGGGTCACGGGGGGTCTGCTGAAGCCAATCCCAGCCAACACAAGGGCTCAAGAGGAGAAAGAAACCCTGGGCAGGGTGCCAGCCCACCACAGGGCACACACACTAAGAACAATGATGCACCTAACCTGCATGTTGTTGAACTGTGGGAGGAAACCGGAGCACCCGGAGGAAACCCACGCAGACATGGGGAGAACATGCAAACTCCACCCGGGAAGCGAACCCAGGTCTCCTTCCTGCGAGGCAGCAGTGCTACCACTGCGCCACCGTGCCGCCCTCCAAATGCACAGATATGACTTATTCCTTTGTCATTTTGTTCCATGTCATTGTTTCACTTCCCAAGAGTATTCACATGTCCGGTTGCATGTGTGACGTGTTTTTTAGTTAGTGAGATGACTGGCACTGCATGGAGTCAACAAGAGAGGCAGGTGTACGGTGGAGTGGAGCCACTTAGGTTCACTCTTATGGAGTCATTTCAATGTTCATCTGTCAGTCTTGTTCTGAACTTTCATTTCATAACATTCCTGTGTCAGAAAAGAGAGACTCACAGAGGGACATTTTCGGAGCTGCTTGGTGAAGACTCTTATAGTTATCGGGCTTTACTAAGCTCCAGAAATGCTGAGAATGCTGTTGAGACTTTAACTGCACATTACATGTATTTTGAAGGTTTACTAATATTTAATGTATAAAATCCAATGTCTGTCCGCTTTTCACGAGACAACTACTAACAGATTTAGATTGCTTTTTTTTTTTTCTTCTATAATTTGCTTGAACATTAAGGTTGATTTTTATGACTTCTCTCATTTCACTCTGTATCATAGTTCGCTTGCAGTACCGATTTATTTGCGCAAATCCGAGATCCACGCAACGGGTGGGGGGCTCTCCTCACTCCGTCACCAGCTTCGAGGCGTGTTCCTTAACTCCGCTTAGCTAGCAAACGTGAGAACAATTGAATTCAACTTTGTTTGATATTTAAGATAAAGTGTTACTTAGGTCTTGATGAGTTTGAGTCCGGATATTCTCTTAAGCGTATGCCACATTCAAAAGAGAGATTGCAATTTAGGTTGTGGATTGCGAATTTGTGCTAATAGGATCGTGATATGATTTTTTAGGAAATATCGCCTACCCCTAATTTGACTAATCAAGTTTTCAAATTTACGTAGGATTCATTAACCCTTTGGCGAGCTACTTGGAAAGGGGTTGAAAGCTACCGGTTGCTAGCGAGCGACGTGTTGGAGACCCCTGCCCAAGTCTATCATGGAGGGTTCACAGCATTTCAAATTTCTCAGTAAAGTTTAATCGATTAGTTTTGTGGTGTTTAGTGTACTCTGAAATGTGCACAATTTATTTTTGACAGCTTTATGAAGTAATTGTGTCACTTTCATTTTAACAGATATAAAGGACCCTCCTTTACAGGTCATATGGACATGAAGTGAGATGTCTAATGACCTCCAGGCCAGGACCGTCCATGTGAGAAGGAATCTTAGAAGAGAAGAGCAGACACTTGCGGGAGTGAGAAGAGCTTTACTTGGAGCACAGCCTCAGCAAGCAATAACCGCATGGATGGAGGACTGGAGCCCATTAAACAAGAGGACAGCGAGTGGGGTCCCCCCAAACATTTGTCTGTTAAGCTGGAGGATTGTGAAGGAAGAGTTTCACTTTTTAAAGAGGAGGAGTGCAAGGAGAAGACTATTGAAATTAAAGCTGAGAAATCCGAGGATTTGCCAGTTAGTCTTGAACTGCAAAAACATGAAACAGGGAATTTTTCTAAGGAAGATATTTGTGAAGAATCGCATTGCAATTCACAACCTTCTTTCACTAATCTGAAACAACAGATGAGCCGGCAGAATTCTATAGAGCTGAAATCTGAGCTAACTGAGTGTGAAGAGAAAATCAGCAAAGGAATCGGGAGAGACGCAGATGAACGGGATTCATCTATGAGTGTGGAAAGAAGTAAGTCATGTAATGAGACATTCTCCTTTCACCTTTTATACATTCTGTGTGTGTTTCTTATGGTGTTTTTGGTAGATGGAAATGAGAGTGAAATACATAAAAAATACTAACAATAGCTGACCTAATAAATAATAAAATGGAAATGTTTGTGTGAACTCAAACAAAAAATAAAAATGAAAATCTCCAGTATATAAATTTCCTACACAAAGTTCTGTAAGAAAGAAAGAAAATCAGAAAATCCTTCCACCAATGCAGCTAAATATACTGGAGAGATTTTGGTCCAAAGTCTTCATTTTCTAAATAAAGGTCAGTCAAGGAGGAGGTGAAGTGCATCAGGAATAGTAAAGGAGAATTAAAAAGTACAGACAGTGAAGCAGCAGATGCTCTAAATAAGCATTTTTACGATGTCTTCCCAAGTGAGAAATTAGATAACCTCCCAGCGGTATTTGGGACTGCTGAGGAGGTACTGATTGATTTGGAAGTTTTAGAGGAGATTAAATTGGCTGAAATCAAACAAATCATCAGGACAAGATAATATTTACCCTCTGGTTCTTACAGAGGCTAGAGAGTACAAATATAAACCCTTGACACATATTCGTAGGAAGTCACTGCACACTGGGGAGATTGTGAAGGACTGGAAAATGGCAAATATCGTCCCGTTCTATAAAAAGGGTGACAGGGCAGATCCAAGCAACTACAGGCCAGTAAGCTTAATGTGCATCACAGGAAAATGAATGGATGGAATTATTAAGGGTAAGATTGAGCAACACATGGAAAGGGCAGGAGTTTACTGAACAGTCAGCAAGGGCTCAGAAGAGAGAGGTTGTGTTTTACTAACATGCGGAATTCTATGAGGAGGACACAAAAGGATTTGATCAAAGTGGAGCTTATGATATTATTGATCTGGACTTTCAGAAAGCATTTGATAAGGTGCCACATGAGAGGGTGGGCATCAAATTAAAAGAAGTGGCAGTTCAGGGTGATGTGTGTAGATGGGTGCAGAATTGGCTCAGACACAGGAAACAGAGGGTGATGGTGTGAGGTAACTCATCAGAACTGGCCAATGTTAAGAGTGGTGACCAGCAGGGGTCAGTGCTAGGGCCGCTGCTATTTTTAATATATACTGCTCACAAAAATTAAAGGAACACTTTAAAGAAACACATTAGATACATCAGATCTCAATATGAAGTTGGATATCTATACAAATAACGACAGGGCAATGTCTTAGGAACAAAAGGATGCCAAGTCTTTTAATGGAAATAAAAGTTTTCTGCCTACAGAGGGCTCAATTGTGTAGACACCCTAAAATCAGAGTGAAATGAAGATGTGGCAGGCTAGTCCATTTTTTCGAAAACTTAATTTCTGCTACTCAAAATGCTTTTCAGTATCTTGTGTGGCCCCCACGAGCTTGTATGCATGCTTGGCAACGTCGGGCCATGCTCCTAATGAGACGACGGATGGTGTCTTGTAGCATTTCCTCCCAGATCTGTATGAGGGCATCCCTGAGCTGTTGTACAGTCTGAGGAGCAACCTGGCGCCTAATGGACCGAAACATAATGTCCCACAGATGTTCTATTGGGTTTAAGTCAGGGGATCGTGAAGGCCATTCAATTGTTTCAATTCCTTCATCCTCCAGGTACTGCCTGCATACTCTTGCCACATGAGGCCGGGCATTGTCGTGCATTAGGAGGAAACCAGGACCTACTGCACCAGCGTAGGGTCTGACAATGGGTTCAAGGATTTCATCCCGATACCTTATGGCAGTCAGAGCACCATTTCCTATGCAGTAGATGTCTGTGCATCCCTCCATGTATATGCCTCCCCAGACCATCACTGACCCACCACCAAACCTGTCATGTTGAACGACGCTGCAGGCAGCATATCGTTCTCCTTGTCTTCTCCAGACTCTTTCACGTCTATCACAGCTGCTCAGGGTGAACCTGCTCTCATCTGTAAAAGTACAGGGCGCCAGTGGCGGACTTGCCAATTCTGGTGTTCTTGAGCAAATGCCAGTCGAGTTCCACGGTGCTGGGCAGTGAGCACAGGGCCCACTACAGGATGTCGGGCCCTCAGGCCATCTTCATGAAGTCTGTTCCTGATTGTTTGGGTAGAGACATTCACACCAGTGGCCCTCTGGAGGTCATTCTGTAGGGCACGAGCAGTGCTCAGCCTGTTCCGCCTTGCACAAAGGAGCAGGTATCGGTCCTGCTGATGGGTTGAGGACCTTCTACGGCCCTGTCCAGCTCTCCGAGAATAACAGCCAGTCTCCTGAAATCTCCTCCATGTTCTGGAGATTGTGCTGGGAGACACATTAAACCTTCTTGCTGCAGCACGTGTGGATGTGCCATCCTGGAGAAGTTGGACAACCTGTTCAACTTCTGTAGGGTTAAGGAATCGCCTCATACTGCCAGTAGAGATAATTACTCAAGCCAAAACTAGCACGAGTGGAAAACCAGCCAAAAAAGATCAAGAGGGAGAAGCTTGAAATGACCTCCACATGTAAAACCAGTCCTGTTTTGAGGGTTTTCTAATTGTTGCCACTTTAGTGCACCTGTCGTTAAGTCCATGAACACCAATACAGCTGAAAGTGATTAACAATGACCTCAGCTGCTTAACCAACCAGAAAATTATCAGACAGGTTTAATTGATTTCATGCCAGGCCCAATAAAAAAAGTGTTCCTTTAATTTTTGTGAGCAGTGTATATAAATGATTTAGACTGGAATATAAGTAACAAGCTGGTTAAGTTTGCAGATGATACCAAGATAGGTGGATTTGCAGATAATTTGGAATCCATTATATCATCACAGAGGGGCTTGGGCAGATTTATGGCAGATGAAATTTAATGTCAGTAAATGTAAAGTATTACACATAGGAAGTAAAAATGTGAGGTTTGATACACAATGGGCGGTCAGAAAATCGAGAGTACACCTTATGAGAAGGATTTAGGAGTCGTAGTGGACTCTAAGCTATCAACTGCCAGACAGTGTTCAAAAGCCATTAAGAAGGCAAACAAGTTATATAGCGCCTTGACGTGTGGAGTACAAGTCCAAGGAGGTTCTGCTCAAGCTTTATAACGCACTGGTGAGGCCTCATCTGGAGTCCTGTGTGCAGTTTTGGTCTCCAGGCTACAAAAAGGACATAGCAGCACTAGAAAAGGTCCAGAGAAGAGCGACTAGGCTGATTCCAGGGCTACAGGGGTTGAATTATGAGGAAAGATTAAAAGAGCTGAGCCTTTACAGTTTAAGCAAAAGAAGATTAAGAGGTGACATGATTGAAGTGTTTAAAATTATGAAGGGAGTTAGTCCAGTGGATCGAGACTTGTATTTTAAAATGAGTTCATCAAGAACACGGGGACACAGTTGGAAACTTGTTAAGGGTAAATTTCACACAAACATTAGGAAGTTTTTCTTTTTGTAAAGAACGTTAGACATTTGGAATAAGTGACCAGGTAGTGTGATGGACTGACTTTAGGGACTTTCAGAACTCGACTTGATGTTTTTTTTTTTTTTGGAAGAATTAGGTGGATAGGACTGGCGAGCTTTGTTGGTCTGAATGGCCTGTTCTCATCCAGATTGTTTTAATGCTCTGCCAGGTTCCATTCAGACGGAGTGATTTGTCTGTGATGATCGTGTCTACAGACTCGCCCCCTTACACAGATAGATATTTACTCTGTAAATGGATTTGTTAAATACAGCACTGACATTAGGCTGGTTATTGTAGAATTTACACATAGAGGAACATATGGGGAATGTTCACTTATTCAGCGTGCACTTAAGATTAAAATATATAAGCTCAATCCCATAATATTATCAAACGCTTAATTTCAGATTTGCATGTGGGGCAGCAGCAACATTAGACAGCAGGCCTATAAGGGGTGAAAGCCCAGTTCATCTCAGGCCCCTTTACCTCCCACTGACACCCCCATTGGACCAGTTTAGAGTCCCCAGTCCACCTGACCTGCACATTTTCTGAGAACTTCAGAGAATAACTGGAGTGTCTCTTGAGGAGGACTTGTGCAGAAAACATGTGAGGTCCATGTGGATGATATCTGGGTGTAGAATTTGACCTCAGAATCACAAACCCATGAGACAGCAGAAAAAAATCAAACTGTCAGTACAGATTCCATGTGATGTTGAATAGCAAACCCACTCCCCTCAAAAGCCCCTCTATTGTTAAACTACACATCAACAGCCTTCGAGCCATCAGTGGCTGTGCCAACAACTGCACCACTGTGCTTTGTTAATGCAAGGCGAATCGTTGAATTTCTAATTCGTTTCTCATTTCTAAGGCATCAGAATTATATGAAACTAGCAAAATACCCGCGCTTTACAGCAGAGAAGTAGTGTGTTAAAGAATTTATGAAAAAGAAAAGGAAACCTTTTAAAAATAACGTAACATGATTGTCAATGTAGTTGTCGTAGGCTTTTTTTGGTATTGAGAGTGAATCTGATGATTGTAAAGAGTTTAATTTAGGATTGTAAATGTCGTGTATGAGAAATGCCCATTTTTAGGATGTAAGGATCTCTTTGTAAACGACGTTTGCAGTACTCGGGCTGCAAAATGACCAAGCGGTCTGCCGAGCTCACTCTTGAGCAATGCAACGTATAGTCGGCCATGTGAGAAGCCATCTTGTGTCAAGTCAATGGCGACCTTTTATTGAGAGTCTGGCCCTGTGACTTATTTATTGTCATAGCGTACTGGAAATTGGAGGCGTTTGAAATGGAATGAGAGGTCAGAGGGTGTGAGAGGGTCTCCCCCACTGAGCCAGCTCCAGTGAAGACAGTTGCCTCAATGAGGTTCTTGTGCAGAGATTTCATCTGAAGCCTGGTGCCGTTACAACGTTTTGGTGGTTGTAAGTTTCGTCGTAACATAATTGGTGCGGCGCCCTTCAAAAGTAGAGTATGTGGAGGCATGCCTGGAGGATTAAGAGTGTGAAGAAACTAAATGAAAAGGCAGGAGTCGCCAGCAGGAAGACGTGAAGCAAGGTGAACAATAACAGGCTTGAAGCGGTGGTCTAAAGAAGAAGGGGAGGAGTGAGCACGACAAACAGCTGAGGGAAAGTAAGGAAGCGAGTGAGGAGGCACAGGATGTCGTTAATGTATATAGGTAGGACATCGGCCATGTGGAAAAAGGAAGGGCGACTGGGGGCGGCCCTTGTGCGTCTCTGCCATGAAATAAATCCTCCGTTAACGGAAATAAGGAATGAAACCGGCAAAAGGAGAGGTCAGTTCCGAAAGTTCCTTACAGAATAATGGTGAGAACCGCCAAAAAGAAAACGTTATTTTCTAAAGTTCGATACGGGGCACGGCATGAAATGAAACATACTTAACGTTTGTAAGTATAGTGTAAAGGATGAGCGTGGGAAATTTGGGCTTCCTATGTATTATGGAAGTCGCAGAAATAGTGAGGTGGGTTTTCCACTATCTATATATACAGTTTAGGGAGTACACCCGTTTCCCCCCTTGGTTGTTGCAATAGGACATGAAACATACCTAACTTTTGTAAGTACATTACCAGAAATGAACATGCAAAATTTCAGCTTTCCACCTTTATGGAAAGTAGGAGAATTACTGATGAGTCAATGAGGGCTTTTATATGTAGAGGTAAATCGAACAAAGAGGGAAAACCCAAATTCATATCCCAGATTTTCATTTCTTTTGGTCAGCTGTCCACTCAGGCCTTTTCTGTTCCTCCATCTTGATGGATATGAATGTTAACAGAAAGCTTTGGGGCTGAGACCATCATGGAAGATGACACATCAACTGCAGGGTCTTGTTAACAATCAGGGGGATATGAATGAGAGAATTGAGAGTAACAAGTAGATCATGAGAATTTGCAAGAGCACTGAGAATAAGGAAGAGTGGCCGCTCGACATGGAAGGCATTGAATTTGAGTTTGAGTTTGGCTGAATCCACATGACAGACGCATTTGATCAGCTCCACTTGTTAGATCCATCCATCCATTTTCTTCACTCAAGGTCTTATTTATAAAATGTTGTGTGGGTTCATACCTGAAAAAGAAAAGCAAAATATATACAGTGGAGCCTTGGGTCATGACCGTAATTTGTTCCAAAACTCTGGTCGCAAACCGATTTGATTGTGACCCGAACTAATTTCCCCCATTGGATTGTATGTAAATGCACTAAATCCATTCCGGACGTAGGAACTGTATGTAAATATGTTTTTTGAAGATTTTTTAAGCACAAAAATAGTTAATTATACCATAGAATGCACAGTATAATAGTAAACTAAATGTAAAAACATTGAATAACACTGAGAAAACCTTGAACAACAGTGAAAACTAACATTGCAAGAGTTCACGCTACAGCCTCACGAACCGCTCGCTGTAAACACTTTTTTTAATGAGTTTTAAGCACAGGGAAAAAAATAAAAATTTGAAGAATCCTTAATTTATAAAAAAAAACTAACCATAAACAACCAAGAAAACTAACCTGGCAGCAAATCGCCATGAATCTTCCTGGCTTTCTCACATAACATCGCCTCGCATACGATATCCCCTGCAAGTTGCTTCTCGTTCGGCCACACTAGCAACAGTTTTTCCACCTCCTCCAGCACTTGAGGCCTCTGCTTAGTTAACACTGTAACTCTTTTTGCAACATCAAGTGCTTTAATGGCCTCTTTCTGCTTTAGAATAGTCGAAATTGTAGATTTTGACTTCTTGTACTCGGCGGCAAGATCAGTAACATGAACACCACGCTCATACTTTTCAATGTGTGTATATATATATATATATAGATATAGATATAGATGTAGATATAGATAGAGATATATATATATATATATATATATATATATATATATATATATAGATAGATATATAGATATATATATATAGATATAGATAGATATATAGATATAGATATAGATATAGATATAGATAGAGATATGTATATAGAGATATGTATGTATATATATATATATATATATATATATATATATATCTCACCTAAAGGATTATTAGGTACACCTGTTCAATTTCTCATTAATGCAATTATCTAATCAACCAATCACATGGCAGTTGCTTCAATGCATTTAGGGGTGTGGTCCTGGTCAAGACAATCTCCTGAACTCCAATCTGAATGTCAGAATGGGAAAGAAAGGTGATTTAAGATATTTGGAGCGTGGCATGGTTGTTGGTGCCAGACGGGCCGGTCTGAGCATTTCACAATCTGCTCAGTTACTGAGATTTTCACGCACAACCATTTCTAGGGTTTACAAAGAATGGTGTGAAAAGGGAAAAACATCCAGTATGCGGCAGTCCTGTGGGCTGAAAATGCCTTGTTGATGCTAGAGGTCAGAGGAGAATGGGCCGACTGATTCAAGCTGATAGAAGAGCAACTTTGACTGAAATAACGACTCGTTACAACCGAGGTGTGCAGCAAAGCATTTGTGAAGCCACAACACGCACAACCTTGAGGCGGATGGGCTACAACAGCAGAAGACCCCACCAGGTACCACTCATCTCCACTACAAATAGGAAAAAGAGGCTACAATTTGCACGAGCTCACCAAAATTGGACAGTTGAAGACTGGAAAAATGTTGCCTGGTCTGATGAGTCTCAATTTCTGTTGAGACATTCAAATGGTAGAGTCAGAATTTGACGTAAACAGAATGAGAACATGGATCCATCATGCCTTGTTACCACTGTGCAGGCTGGTGGTGGTGGTGTAATGGTGTGGGGATGTTTTCTTGGCACACTTTAGGCCCCTTAGTGCCAATTGGGCATTGTTTAAATGCCACGGGCTACCTGAGCATTGTTTCTGACCATGTCCATCCCTTCATGACCACCATGTACCCATCCTCTGATGGCTACTTCCAGCAGGATAATGCACCATGTCACAAAGCTCGAATTATTTCAAATTGGTTTCTTGAACATGACAATGAGTTCACTGTACTAAAATGGCCCCACAGTCACCAGATCTCAACCCAATAGAGCATCTTTGGGATGTGGTGGAACGGGAGCTTCGTGCCCTGGATGTGCATCCCACAAATCTCCATCAACTGCAAGATGCTATCCTATCAATATGGGCCAACATTTCTAAAGAATGCTTTCAGCACCTTGTTGAATCAATGCCACGTAGAATTAAGGCAGTTGTGAAGGCGAAAGGGGGTCAAACACCGTATTAGTATGGTGGTCCTAATAATCCTTTAGGTGAGTGTGTATATATGTATATATATATATATATATATATATATATATATATATATATATATATATACATTGTCTCATAGATTCTTGCTTTACTAATCGCAGACATATTTTTTTTTGTTATTACAGATCAAGTGACATTCTTTTTTCAATTGCTGAAAACAGAACTGGTTCTTTTTTTCCCAGGATACACCATGCATCCCATCAGATTCACACTTTAAGTCACAGATACTCAACCTTACAGATATTTTGCTCTCCACCATGTATCTTTTCTTGTGGTAGAAACACGCTTATCAAAGATGGCACACATACTGTAGTTTCAGGAAGGTAGCCAGTTTTATTGCGTGATGCATACACAGACAGAACCCAAATAAAATGAGTAATTAGCAAATTCAGAAAGCTTACATTTATTACAGTTCTTATTACTTATGCAAAATACTCTCCTCCTTCTGGCTCTTCCCATCATTACCTGACCGAAACTGCAATCATTACTTCATAGCCTGTGCAGGTGTCCAAAACTTACAATCGATTCTCTCCAGTAAGACAGAATCAGGCAGACCCACACATTAGATACTGGGCTAGAGGTTGGGGCAGTTGCACCCCAAAACAATAACGCTCTTTCTTATAAGCTGCATTTTCCTTGACCAGGCAAGCAGACAGGGAGGCAGAGGACCAGCCACTCACTGCAAATGAAAGCAAACAGCCCATCTGGTTTTCTCTCATGGCCAAATCCTCAATGGCTGCATTTCTTTAAACAATGGCCCGTTTAGCCCTCTAAAAGTACACAATTGACAGAAGTTTTTAAGCTTAGCAGCTGCAAAGAGAAAAATAACAAAATAGACAAGTGAGGTCTTTTTATGGTTTAACCCCTTACTATGCTAATGTGCATCAGAATATATAATATTTGTTCTCATACATGCTTTACAGTTCTCTTTAAATATATGTAAATCATCAACTTTAAGAATATTCTTTTCTACAATTTCAGCCCTCACAGTGATCTGCTGTCTGGACATTTTACAACTATGCACAAAATTAATGGATTGCCTCAGTCCATCTTGAGCTGACGGTAAAGCCTTTGCATTTGTGAAATTGATTGGGCCTGTTTTATCTTGGTAGAGTAATATATTGCTCTACTTTCCCGTTTGTATTATTAAGATGTAGCCTCTGTCAGAATGTCTAATCCCACAGACTTACCACTGTTAATAAGGTATTATTGTATATAACTTCTCCACACCTTCCTTTCTACATAACCTCAGGCAATTAGATGTAGTAAAAAGACAAACAGGAGTTAAGTTAAAATTTAAACAATGTATTATTGATAATTTTCATAAATAATAACAATATGCAAAGTACATTTGAATATTGGCGACCATACAACCTGATTAAATGGTGACGTGCGGCACACAGACTTGTTTGTTACTTAATGTCTCAAGTTAAGGCATCATTGGTGCTCAGCTTTCTTCAGAACAGGCCACAAGCCTGGTCAATATGGCTGCTGAGCTGTGCTTTTCATTGTGTTGTCTTCATCATCAGAGGTTAGTAAGAGATGCTTCTTTCAGATGTTAGTAAGAGAGAGAATGTGGTTGAGCAAGCAGATTTATAGATTCTCTGTACAACCCCTAGAGCCAATAGGACATCATGGTACTTAAAGGCTTCTGATAAAAGCCAATTCCAAACAACCATACTTCAGACCAATGGGGAAAATAGAACATCTTAACACCTGCCATCCCTTCCCAAAACCATATGTTAAGGTGCAGCTTGGCAGTTAGGCAATTTGGCTTTGTGTGGGGGATGAGAGACTATATACAATACAATACAAATTTTTTTGTATACCCCAAAATCACACAGGAAGTGCCGCGATGGGCTTTAACAGGCCCTGCCTCTTGACAGCCCCCCTGCCTTGACTCTCTGAGAAGACAAGAAAAAACTCCCAAAAAAACCCCAGTAGGGAAAAAATGGAAGAAACCTCGGGAAAGGCAGTTCAAAGAGAGACCCCTTTCCAGGTAGGTTTGGCGTGCAGTGGGTGTCAAAACGAATGGGGTCAATACAATACACAGAACAGAACAAAACCTCAATACAGTATAAAAATTAAAATTTTAGAAGTACGTAGCAGAATTTAACAATGGATGACATCACATAATATGATTTGGATTTGTTTATAATCCTGGAGACCTCATCCATCAAGCTGCCTCCTCCATTTGGCCATTCCACAGCCGAAACAGTGCTGGGCCAGCCAATCCGATGAAAGGACCTCTCTTTCCCATGATTCCAGCAGTCCTCCATCAGGGATGACTTTACCATAAGCAGGCACAACAACTTGGCAGGTGGTCTGTGGCACCGAGTGCCACATTTGAGTACCGAGAAGAGAAGCAGAATAGGTAAGGGTTAGTAACAAATTCTAACTATCATATTACTTATGTTTTAGTGCTAATGACTAACAACAGAGATGCAGTCTGAACAGTTAATCAGCAGCTCTAGTCAGGGTGTGCTAAACTGAAGTAGTGAGTCTTCAGCCGGGATTTAAAAGCTGAAACTGAAGGGTCATCTCTTATTGTAGCAGGCAGACCACACCACAGTTTAGGGCCCCTGTAACTAAAAGCTCGACATCCCACTGTTAGTTTATTAATCCTTGGAATACTAAGCAGACCTGCATCTTGAGATCTTAATGTGCGCTCTGGTTTGTATGTCATGATAAGTTCAGATAAGTAAGCCGGACCTTGGCCATTTAATGCTTTATACAAGGGATATTCAGAAAAAAAGGTTACAACAGCTGTTAAAAATCAAAAAATGAATATATTTCAACCAAATTTACAGGGTATGTTCCAAAATATGTGTTTATTTCTCAACATAATCACCGTCAACTTTGATGCACTTCTTCAGCCTGGGCACCAGCTTTTTTATACCCTCGTCGAATACGCTCCGCTCCACCTCCGAAAGCCACTTCTCCACTGTCTCCTTCACCTCCTCATCGTTGGAAAAACGTTTCCCACCCAGGAATTCTTTCAGTTTGGTGAAAATCTGAGGGCGCAAGGTCCGGGGAATAGGGTGGGTCGGTAACAATATCCCATCCAAAGGACACAAGCAGGTCCTATAGGGGCTGGTGTTGTCGTGAAGGAGGGACACACCACGAGTCAGCATTCCCCTTCTTTTGTCTTTAATATTTTTTTTCAATTTTTTTAGGGTCTCACAATATGCATTGATGGTGGTCCCTTTGGCTATGAAATCCACCAACAAAACCCCTTTTCTGTCCCAAAATACAGATGCCACAATCTTCCGCTCTGAAAATTGAACTTTGAATTTTTTGGCTGATAGGGAATGGGTATGGCGCCATTGTTGGGACTGCCTTTTGGACTCAGGAGTATAGTGACATACCCAAGTTTCGTCTCCAGTCAGAATAGAGTCAAGGAACGCCTCACCCTCGATTTCATAATGCTGAAGAAAATTACGTGCAGCCAAACCGCGATTTTGCCGATGTTCTGGAGTCAACATTTTTGGCACCCATCTTGCACTCAGCTTCCTGTAATCAAGTTTTTCTGAGACAATTTCAACCTTGAGACTTCGTGAAATGTGTGGGAACATTTCATGAAGGGTGTCAATCATCACACGACGATCACTGTGAATTTTTTCATCAACTTGCTGCAGAAGCTCTTCTGAAACGAGACGCCTCCCACTCCTTTCTTCGCCATGAGTGTCAGTGCGACCTTCTTTGAACGACCTAACCCACTTGTAAACATGCTGACGTGACATTACCTCAGGTCCATAAGTTTCCACAAGCTGACGATGGATCTCGGCCGCGGATTCGCGACGCAAAGTGAGGAACTTGATGACCGAATGAATCTCGCATTGGCGGTAGGTGGAGCAAACAGCCTCAGCAGAGGTTGATGAACTCGCTTGCTGTGATGACATTTCACAACTGACTGATGCAGTCCCGGGCTTATTTTGTCCGTTAGGACCCCCCTAAACGCAGGTATGCCAACCTTCGAAAAAAAAAATTCTCTGCACTCTCCAGGGCACTTGTAACCTTTTTTTCTGGATATCCCTCTTAAGGGAGTAAAAGGAGGATTTTGAAATCTGCCCTAAACTTAACCGGGAGCCAGTGTAAGGATTTAAGGACTGAAGTTATATGTTCATGTTTTCTTGTTCTTGTAATAAGTCTTGCAGCAGCATTTTGGATTAACTGGAGGCTGTATAAAGAGCAGTTTGAACATCCAGTGAACACCGCATTGCAGTAGTCAATCCTACTAGAAATAAATGCAAATCCTGCCGTAAAATTCAAACAGACCCATTCCTTTGTAAACATGAATGCTTCTCACTAATATTACATTGCTTTGCCTAAATTACAAATAAAGACATACAAAATATTTATCAAGTTATATGCAAAATCTCGCATCACAGCAGGGCCTCAATTTGAAAACAAGGCTTATTCAAACAAGACTTAATCAGACTGCCCTAGGAGTAAGAAGAGTAAGGCAGAGACGCCAACCATTTTGCTTACCTACCTCATGTTAAAGTTTTATTTATTTAAAACTATTTCAGTTCTATGTTTCATTGCAGATTTACGTGTGAATGTCCGCTTCTCCCCATCTTCAACTGCTCAGCCCTTTCTTGAGTGCAAACTGGAACAGAAACAGGACAAAGAGAAGATAAAGAAATCAATAAGAAGATCAAAAAATTTGACAACATCCTCTTTCCAGTGTAGTTCTCTTTTTCTGGGAGAAGCTATCAAAACTGACCGAGAACAGGCACATAACATGGATCAAGAGGCGTTGTGTCTTGGTCAAGAATGTGGAGAAACTTTGAAAAAGAAGTCTGACTGTAAAGATAACAAGTCAGCCCATTCAAAACCAAAGCCATATGGCTGTTCTGCATGTGGCAAACGTTTCCTCTATAACAGCAAGCTTCAAAGGCACATAACAATTCATACTGGAGAAAAGCCGCATTGCTGCTCTTATTATGGCAAAAGATTTAGCCAACTTAGCAATCTTCAGAGTCACACAAGAATTCATACTGGAGAAAGGCCATATTGCTGTTCTGAATGTGGCAAAAGCTTCTTCTATAACAGCAACCTTCAGGTACACCTAAGAATTCATACTGGACAAAAGCCATATTGCTGCTCTGAATGTGGCAGAAGATTTAGCCGGAGTAGCGATCTTCAGAATCACACAAGAATTCATACTGGAGAGAAGCCATATTGCTGTTCTATATGTGGCAAAAGATTCAGCAAGAGTACCAATCTTCAGATTCACACAAGAATTCATACTGGAGAAAAGCCATACTGCTGTTCTGAATGTGGCAAAGGATTTAGCCGGAGTAGCGGTCTTCAGAGTCATGCGAGAATCCACAAAGGAGAAAAGGTCCTAAAGGAGTACGTTGGGGGGCTGAAGAAGCAGGAGGAAGAAGTCAAAAATTCCTCTTTCTAATTACTAATGAGTACCATCATGTGGAGGGCTTTGTTGTAAAAAATCTAAACCAAACCTCATGAAGGCAAAACTACTTTTATACTAGGAAAAGGACCCGACAAAGTAATTCATGCTGGCCGCACGTCTTCCAGATTTAAAAGGTGCTCTTTACGTGACACTGCACCAGGGTAGGTGATGGTGCTAGTGATAGTGCAAAATCTTCAGGAGAAGGAAAGAGGATCTCCAGTGTGTTGTCAGTCTAAATGGACAGTATTGCTGGCCCCACCACAGGGGAACAGAAAAGACTACAAAGATGTAGCGTGAGTAAGAAATGAAGAGGACTGGACATAGTCCATTGGTCACTTGAAGATAAAGAGGAGATCGTGTACTGCTACTTTTATGTACCAAATCCCAAATTTCTGACTAAACGATACGCCAAGAGGTCTTGCACAAAACTGGAATCTCGGAAAGTAGTATTGACTTCCAAACTAAATAACTGATGACAACCTTAGATCACTAATCACAATACTTAGAGTGTAAATGAGCCAAGACAGAGCAGCAAAAGAAGAAATAATACTGGAAGAAAGGCAAGACCCGGGAGCATAAGAATAGAACAGTCAAAGACCTGAAGAGAAGAGGAGAGATCTTGTATGGTGTGGCATCTACGCAAACAAAATCATTAGCCACCTAACTTAATAAAAAGAGAGGAAACAGACATTTGAAAACAAATTCAGAAATAAAACACCTAAATTTGAATAGACACACAGAGAGAATGCTTACTACTCAGAAATTAAATGTCTTTAAAAGTAATCAGTTCTCAAATAAAGAAATAAAGGAAAAAAACTTTTGAAGGAGTTAATCGAAGGAATCGAGGTACAACATTCTGAATCTGACAGTGAGAACCTGTCTGCCACAGAAACCACCCAAGGACCACAAGAGAAGTTGACTCCAAAATGTCCAGGATGCAGAACAGCCAGAAATAGAAAAACCTGCAAAAACGCCAACAAAAGTTTAATGGAATTCTAAAATGAATAAATATACCATGAAAGAAACAGAAAAGAGACCATCAATTAAGGATAAAGGAAATCAAGGAAGAGCTGCTGGACCTTGTCGATATGGACAAACACAGAGAAATCTATAGAAGAGAAAAGTGACCAAGAGTGTCATTAAACAACGTGACACATGCAGTATTATAGCCGAGGTCAACAAGGCCGTAACTGAAATAAAGCAAAGCCAACAGCAGATGATGGAGCTAACAGTAGTCAACAGGATCAAATACTGTCCAGTGAAACTGATCGCTGTTACATTAGCAGACCAGAAGAATATTAGGGTAAGGGAAAAACAACAGAACTACATTCCTCCATAGATGAAACAAATTGAGGGGAAAAAATAAACAATCTGGGCGATTTCATTAATCAAGGCCTACTTGGAAGAGGTGAGATCTGGTAAAGTCCTGGCTGAAATACGACAGCTAAAACTACAGTTTTGTGTATTAAACACATGAGAAGTTGGAAACTACACAGTAAAAAAAAAAAAAATCTGTCGTTTTTAAGAAAACAAACTGGCAACTGTGGTTGCCAGAATAATTCTGTAAAAAAAAAATACGGTGAAGATGTGAACAGCTTTACAGAACAACCTGTAAATTTCACACTTTAAAACTGTTATTTACACACGTGGACAAAATTGTTGGTACCCTTTCAGTCAATGAAAGAAAAACTCAAAATGGTCACAGAAATAACTTTAATCTGACAAAAGCAATAATAAATAAAAATTCTATGAAATTTAACCAATGACAGTCAGACATTGATTTTCAACCATGCTTCAACAGAATTATTAAAAAAATAAACTCATGAAACAGGCCTGGACAAAAATGATGGTACCCCTAACTTAATATTTTGTTGCACAACCTTTTGAGGCAATCACTGCAATCAAACGATTCCTGTAACTGTCAATGAGACTTCTGCACTTCTCAGCAGGTATTTTGGCCCACTCCTCATGAGCAGACTGCTCCAGTGGTCTCAGGTTTGAAGGGTGCCTTTTCCAGACGGCATGTTTCAGCTCTTTCCAAAGATGCTCAATAGGATTGAGGTCAGGGCTCATAGAAGGCCACTTTAGAATAGTCCAATGTTATCCTCTTAGCCATTCTTGGGTGTTTTTAGCTGTGTGTTTTGGGTCATTGTCCTGTTGCAAGACCCATGACCTGCGACTGAGACCAAGCTTTCTGACACTGGCCAGCACATTTCTCTCTAGAATCCCTTGATAGTCTTGAGATTTCATTGTACCCTGCACAGATTCAAGACACCCTGTGCCAGATGCAGCAAAGCAGCCCCAGAACATAACAGAGCCTCCTCCATGTTTCACAGAAGGGACAGTGTTCTTTTCTTGATATGCTTCATTTTTCCGTCTGTGAACATAGAGCTGATGTGCCTTGGCAAAAAGTTCAATTTTTGTCTCATCTGTCCATAGGACATTCTCCCAGAATCTTTGTGGCTTGTCCACATGTAGTTTGGCAAATTCCAGTCTGGCTTTTTTATGATTTGTTTTCAACAATGGTGTCCTCCTTGGTCGTCTCCCATGAAGTCCATCTTTGGCTCAAACAACGACGGATGGTGCGATCTGACACTGATGTTCCTTGAGTTTGAAGTTCACCTTGGATCGCTTTAGAAGTTTTTCTGGGCTCTTTTGTTTCCATTCGTATTATCCGTCTCTTTGATTTGTCATCAATTTTCCTCCTGCCACGCCCAGGAGGTTGGCTACAGTCCCATGGATCTTAAATTTCTGAATAATATGTGCAACTGTAGTCACAGGAACATCAAGCTGCTTCGAGATGGTCTTATAGCCTTTACCTTTGACATGCTGGTCTATAATTTTCTTTCTAATCTCCTGAGACAACTCTTTCCTTCGCTTCCTCTGGTCCATGTTGAGTGTGGTACACACCATGTCACCAAACACCACAGTGACTACCTGGAGCCCTATATAAAGGTCCACTGACTGATTACAAGATTGTAGACACCTGTGATGCTAATTAGTGGACACACCTTGGATTAACATGGCCCTTTGGTCACATTATTTTCAGGCTTTTCTAGGGGTACCATCATTTTTGTCCAGGCCTGTTTCATGAGTTTATTTTTTTTTATTAATTCTGTTGAAGCATGGGTGAAAAGCAATGTCTGACTTTCATTGGTTAAATTTCATAGAATTTTTAATTATTATTACTTTTGTCAGATTAAAGTTATTTCTGTGACCATTTTGAGTTTTTCTTTCATTGACTGAAGGGTACCAACAATTTTGTCCACGTGTGTATTTAAAAATAAAAACACAATTTAAACTGTTAAATCCAACAGTCCTTTTCTGCTGAATTAACATGACCACACTGCTATTAAACTGATTTTTTTTAGGTAAAATTTACATGCAGTTGTTTTTTATTTTACAATGAACCCCATTCAGTTTTACTGTGATCATGCTAATTCAGCAGAAAAGAGAAGCTGGACTTACCAGTTTAAACTGTATTTTTTTTTTTAACAACAGTTTTAAAGTTTAAATTTACAGGTTGTTCTGTAAAGCTGTTCACATTTTCACTGCATTTTTACAGAATTATTCTGGCAACCGCAGCTGCCAGTTTGTTTTCGTAAAAAACAAGATTTTTATTTATTTATTTTTTTTTTTTACAGTGTACCAAACAAAATTGTTTAACTGTAAAAACCTCATTATAAGACTGTCATCCATCCATCCATTTTCCAACCCGCTGAAATCAAACACAGGGTCACGGGGGTCTGCAGGAGCCAATCCCAGCCAACACAGGGCACAAAGCAGGAACCAATCCCGGGCAGGGGTGCCAACCCACCCACACACCAAGGACACACTAGGGCCAATTTTGAATCGCCAATCCACATAACCTACATGTCGAACCCGGGTCTTCTAACTGCAAGGCAGCAGTGCTACCACTGTGCAACCGTGCCGCCAATATAAATATATATATATATATATATATATATATATATATATATATTGTAACATCCCTTTACCAAACGGGCAAATGAATCTCGCAAGCAAGTGGTGGTAATTATCAAATAAAGAGCTAATCAAAATGGTTTTTACTCACTTTCCTTCTTACTTCAACAAGCCGAAAAACAACGTTGTCAGGACAAAAGAGCCAACACAGGGCACAAGGCAGGAACCAATCCCGGGCAGGGTGCCAACCCACCGCAGGACTGTCATTTAACTGAAAACTAATTTTTTTACTCAAATTTTGTTTTAGTGTCTTCTGCAGTTTTAAAGATAAGATAGCAAGTTGCTTTTCAAATAATCTCTTAACCTCAAAGTAGTGAAAAATGAGATGTTTTTGTTCAACATACATATTCCAATTACAAACTTTACAAAACAGATTAATAACAAGAACAACATTTATTTATACAGCACATTTTCATACAAAAAGTAGCTCAAAGTGCTTTACATAATGAAGAATAGAAAAATAAAGGACACCGTAAGAAAATAAAATAAGTCAACATTAATTAACATTGAATAAGAGTAAGGTCCGATGGCCAGGGAGGACAGAAAAACTCCAGACGGCTGGAGGAAAAAACTAAATAAATTAAATAATAATGGTTATTGGAGCTGAAAGAAGAAAGATGCAGATAAAGAGTGAAAAAGAAAAATAGCGAAAGGGCAAGAAAGAAGGAAAGGACTTTCATTCTAAACCTGTCTTAAGGACAATTAAGGGGTTATTTTTTATGAAAACAGCCTTTAAGGATTACTGCATTTCCTTACTAGAATACATAGAACACATGTACAAATATTTTCATACAAGCTCTTCAAATTGAGGTACAGGCATAGAAATGAGGAACTACAAGACAGACAAAACTCCGTAATATTGCTTACAAACTTCGTCTGAAACTTTGACTTGCTTCTTGAACTTGTACAGCTGAGCAGATAATGGACTGGAAAACAGAAATTCAAACTCTAAGTGAGGCACATCAATAAATGTCATAAATATCACTGTCCATAGTCAGGCATCACGCCACTCATGATCCGAAAGTTCTTGAATCGAGGGGTTAACATGAAGACGCGATGTGTTTGTCTTCTGCACTTTAGTGACCTTCTCTGGGTTGATTGAGAAAAAAAACACCTTGGGAAACAGAAGAATCACAGATGACCATATTAATAATGAACCCGCTTCATTAACAATAAGCAGATTATCTTAAAGCCTCTTATAATAGTAAGAAGGTGCAATGATGGGTTAACCTCGAAGTTAAATGCAGCAGCTATTTTAGATTTTTGTGTAAAAATTGGGTAAAGCCAAGTCAAAGTGACACCCCTGCAGAAACTCCAGAGTTGATGCCAGCTCCGATGGGTAATGGATGTTGAAGCAATAATCGCTCCCAAACATCATGCACAGGGCAGAAACGAAGGAAGGGTACGTTGTTGCTTACAATGTTTCGATCAACACTCAGCATGAACCGCCTTGAAAAATAGCAGGATTGTCCTAAATAGAGAAAAAAAAAAAAAAAAAATTCAAACAAAATTAAAACAAGTCTTGAATTCCTAAAATATTTCACAAAGCAATTGGAGGATTTGTTTTTAGTTTTTCAAGGTCATTTAAAATTGCTTACGATCAGTACAGAAATCAATGTATGTGCAGATTTAGTTAAGGCCACTTTGACTAACCTTAAGTGCTTACAGTAACAGAGGATGAACTGGGTGAAGGAGACTAAGGATCCGGGAGGTCCTGGTGAGGCACCAGCAGAAGAACTGCTGCTTTCAGGAGTCTGGCCTGCAAAACACACACACACACGTAAAAAGAACTACAAGGAACACTATGTTTCTAGTCCTGCAGTGGGTTGGCACCCTGCCCAGGATTGGTTCCTGCCTTGTGCCCTGTGTTGGCTGAGATTGGCTCCAGCAGACCCCCGTGACCCTGTGTTCGATTTCAGCGGGTTGGAAAATGGATGGGTGGACTATGTTTCTATATTTGTGATTGATCTTCTATGCAGGCTTGCATCCTGTACTGTAATACTTGACTTACATCTCCGCTTCCAAGCAGCAAGGACTTTCCTGGCTTCAACGCTGACAGCAAATCGGCTTCCTCAAATCATCATATGTCTCCACCCCAAAGGACTGCAAGTTCTCTTCTGGAATATCTTTTGTGGCCTCCGGAAGGTCAGGCAAGAGATCAGTGATAGCGGTGCGTAGAAATATTTGCTCCAAGTCAGCCATTTCTGGAATTGAGGAAGAATGGCACCGGTTTTCAAGATTATAAATAAAAGACGGGCGTAATTAGACATTCATTCAAGTAACACTGGACATAAATACCGAGAAGAGGAACCTCTGCTTTGAGTATATAACGTGGGTGAGGATTTGCACTTTTTATTTCTGTATCGCTAAAAGTAAAAACTGCTGTCACTTTCATATTTTTCCAATAGTACTTTTTACTAAGCATACATATGCATTTTTGTGATGAAATGTAAACTTTTTTTCTATATTGAGGTCGCCCTTTTGAACCCCCCTGATATTTACTACGCGGTGAGGCATTTGTACTCCATCAACATTAATTATTTCCAGAGACATCATTTTGTCTATTTTTCCAGCGCATCGCGCACAAAAGCAAGGGAACGATGGGAGCACCAGAACTCTGCTCACATCATGTCGCCGCACGCAAGCTGCAAGTAGTAAGTCTGTGATAAGCGGAATACCGCTACGCTTTCCACTCATGGGACGGAAGGACAATCCCGACCGCTTTTATATAGTAAGAAAGAAGAAGAAGAAGAAGATATCGCACAGTCTGGAGTAGAAAATCATCTTTTACCTGGAAAAACGAAACTACAAATCCCATCGTGCATTGCAAAATGGACGGGGCGTGTGTGAAACTCTGCACTCACGGGATGGAAGGACAATCCCGACCGCTTTTATATAGAAGGATTCACAGCAATCGATGCTAAGAGATTTATAGTCACCTGGAAGAAAACAATTGAATGGCAACAGAACAAATAGGGAAACAAATGATCACCATATGGAATAAAAGACCAGCTATTGTTGAAGACAGTTGTGATGGAGTGCTGCACAAAGGGCTGAAACCTGAGTGTGGCTTGGGTGGATTACACGAAAGCCTTTGACAGCGTGCCACACTCATGGGTACTCAAATGTGTGGAAATATATACAATCTATCGTACTCTCAAAGTTCATTTTCACTGTCATGAGCCATTAGTAGACAACCGTGCAGTTCCACCACAACAAAAGACAAATTACAATTCCATATACCAAAAAAATTTAAAAAGGAATTTTCCAGGGAGACTCGCTTTCACCACTGCTGTTCTGCCTATAGCATTAAATCCATTAAGCACCCTTCTTAGTATCCTCGGCCACAGATTCAGTATCTGCACCCAGAACCAGTCAAACCGCCCGATTATCACACATCTGCTGTTTGTGGATGATTTGAAGTTCTTTAGCCCCAGTGACCGGCAACTAGAGGAAGCGCTTAGCCTGGTAAAGAAGTTCTCAGAAGACATCAAAATGGCATTCGGGCTGGACGAGTGCACCAAGGCAACTTTCATAAAACAGAGTAAAAATATCAAACTGGACGGGGGAGTGTATTATCAAACATCTTTATCCAGAAGAGACAAACAAGTACTTGGGAGTAAATGAAGGTGCAGAAATCAATCACATAGAAGAATGGAGGAAAACTGGAAAAGAATACATTCACTGAACGGAGATGGTACTCGAAACTTGCTTTGCGTCACGCAATAAAATCCAGATGATAAACCAACTTGCCATTTCCGTCCTTTCTTACTGCTTTGGTATCATAGACTGGCCGCAGAACAATTTACATAAACTGGACATAAAAACATGGAAATCTCTTTATGCACACCAGTCAATATACAAGAATCAATGCGTCCCAAGGTTATACATCCCCACATTTGAAGGAGGCTCGGAGCTCATTGAAACAGATTACTTACACAGAGCTAAAATCATTGGACTGCAGATAAACCTCCTCTACTCAACAGACGGTGACAGGAAAGAAGCGCAAGGAGATAGATAGATAGATAGATAGATACTTTATTAATCCCAAGGGGAAATTCACATAAATATTACATATCTGAAAATATGTTTAAAATATAAAAATATATCTGCACAGAAAAAAGCTCACGGGAAATAACCGCAAGTGGAATAATGCACACATGGAAAAATGCGTGAACGGCAAAGGCGTATATGCAAAGAAGAAAAAAATGTTGTTATACATCGCAATAAACGAAATTGCATAATTGTTCACTAAACGTATTTATAAGTTTGTATGTTTTAATTTGTTAGAGTTTTCTTTAATCTTTCCCTGACTTTCGAGCAAGGCAAGTTGACTCTTTTTTTTTTTTTTGAATAAGCGAGATGGAGTTTTCGAACCAGTCAGAAAGGCAAGCAAATTCTCGGTTACAAGGGATTTGAATATCTGCCTTTTCGCACAACAAATGGGATACTTGGAGGTGCCGTGAGAATCGATCAACAAAGTGCCATTCCTTAAGGAAAAAGAAGAACGGAGACATTGTACGAGAGCCAACCGGTCATTGTCATGACTCCTGTCCCCAGAAAGCAGAAGCAAACATCGCCATCTTATCAGAAGTGAGCAATGACGCACTGGCTAATTTACAATAATACTGCTAATTAGAGTGTGTTAATCATTTATATTTTATTATAATAAAAAAAACGTCTAGCAGCATAGGTGGTGTATATTTTATATTTGTAATAGTTATATGTCGGCGCCGTGTGCTTTTTTCCACGTGCGCACTTAATTAACTGTATGGGTATTCTTCCACGTGCGTTTTATTCTGTGCGCATGTTACCGTGTGAGGTTATTTCCCGTGCGCTTATATGACTGTGCGAATATTTCCTGTGCCCTTCCTTCCGAGATTCCAACAGACAACCATGTAAAGAAGATATGTCAATAGAATGATACTTTACTAATCCCAAGGGGAAATTCACATACTCCAGCAGCAACATACTGATAAAGTCATACACGGATGACACAAACAAGTCTAAATCAACCTCAGTCATTAAGTCCGGACAAACGTTTTGAAGAAACGAAAGCATGACAGAGACGCCCTCACCTTGTGTGCAAAGAACAGCAGTGCAGCTGACATGGCAACAAAAACAAGAATATAAAAGGATTGATCAACAGATGTGGAAGAGCAATTGGAAAAACCACAAATATAGCGGGCAAAATCCAAACCTTTCAACTCCAGTCCCACGTTGACCAAGATCTAAGACATGGATGGCTTAGGGCCGATTTATACTTATCATGGCTGCCACGCGTTACCAGCGTTCATTTCACGCGTCCTCTGAGCAGGTCCTCAGAAATTAACGCGACGCGTGCGCGAGTTGCAGTACCAGCAAAAAAGTCGGAATGTGACGTCAGAGTCTCTGTTTACTATACATGTGACAGAAAGCTATACGGGGATCGATGTGCGTGCTTCGCTGTTTGATGAATGGTTCGATGTGGTGAAGCAAAATGCCGACATACAGATGCATTCGTGGCGCTTTTATATTCAAGCGTCGCATATTCCCGATCGTAATGACACGATGCATTTTAAAAGTCTGACATAACATCTTTTGTGTCGTCTTTTTTATTTTTGCGACTTAACAACAGCAACATAATGTATAGCGTTATATTTGAGCCACTGAGAAAAAAATAAAGGACACGGTGAAAACGTGTATTTTGTGATTAAAGTGGAAATTTCAGCTTTAATCTTGAATTGTCCACTTTAACCTAGTAGTTTACTTTATCATTAAAGCAGACGGTCGTAAACGTCATCCCAGTTTTTAATCGCTACGAGTTTCTTGGACCTGACAGCTGCGGCAAGCAACAATAGATCGCCAAACAGAACAAATTAAATATATGATATTCCAACTCTTCTGCACATTTACAATCTTTAGATTTATACTTGATATCACTTTCATGATGAAATGCATTAAAGTGTGTATGTTACACTTTACATATAATTTCATTTAAATAATGAATACTGTTAATAATTACACACATGGGGGTGACACGGTGGCGGAGCGATAGCACTGCTGTCTCGCAGGGAGTTATGTTGCTGGTATTTCCTGCTTGTATTCCACACTGTGCTCCGCTTTCCTTCCAAAGATATGCAGATTTGGTGCCGCTAAAATGACGCTAGTGTATGTGTGTGCTTGTATTCACCTTGCGATGAGCTGAGACCTCATCCAGGGATTGTTTCTCACTCGTGCCCAATGCTTGTTGGAATGAACACATCCCTGGATTGATGGATTTAATCAGTAAACATCCTTTTCAGAGATATTGCGGTAAGGTGTCATCAGAATTTAATGAGTGTTCTAGGCAATTCACTACACAGAGAACACGAACATGTTCTCTCACCGTGATAATATCTCGCACTGCCACCTGGTGGATTCCTCCAGATTTACGTAAAGTACGCGCGCAAGTATAAACACTAGTACACTTGCGTAGTTGGAACGTCCGCTGCAGCATGCGTCGCGTCGCGAGAAGTATACTCCGGCCTTAGAAGCAGTCCGTTAAAACCAAGAGACGAGCACCTAATAATGGCTGCACAGGTCAGTGGTCTGAACACAAGATGGTTCAAGGCAACAGTAGAAAAGAATGGTCAGTGCTGATCCTGCCAGACAGAGATGGAAACAGCCACTCATCTGATTGCCGGCTGCAAGGTGCTGATGGCAGAAGGCTTACACACACAAAGACACAATAAAGTTGCCAGACTACTGCAGTGGAAAATATGCAAAAAAAAAAAACAACTTGCCAGGACCACAGATGTATTGAGATACACTGCAGAATGAATAACCGAAAACGAGGAGGTGTTAGTCACTTGGGACAGAGCAATGCCAACAGACAGAAAAATAGATGCTAGGAAACCAGACACAGTTGTCCGTACTCCAAATGGAAAGACGAAAGCTAACCAAATATCAAGAAATGCAATCTGAGATGAGCCAGATGTGCATTAATTACTGAGATAGTGCCAGTGGTGCTGAGATCAACAGGCCCTTATCCAAAAAAAAAAAGAAAAAAACCATTCCAGGCTCATCTGGATACCTAACCAATCACCATCGCTCCATATGAATTACAGAAGAATGCACTATTAGGAACAAATCAAGTGCTACACCGAACCGAAGAGAATAACAACAGTAGCCGTGCAAAAAGTGCTCCAGAAAAACGAGCAAACTTCAGTATTCAATAGTGAGAGTCATTCCTATCCTGAAAAGTAAGCCAAACTTAACAATTATTGAGAAATGAATCAAAAGAGAAGCCATATTGCTGTTCAAAATGTGGCGAAAAATTTGGAAAGAGTTCCTACTGGAGAAAGTATGCATTGCTGAATGTGGCAAACAGTTTTTCATACAATGGCCACACAAGAATCCACACATTTTTAACTTATATGTTCGTTCTCTGAGAATTTACGTCCTTTATAAGCCAGAATATGTTTTACTAATTTGGGACCTTTAAAATACACTCACCTAAAGGATTATTAGGAACACATTAGGAATTTCTCATTAATGCAATTATCTAATCAACCAATCACATGGCAGTTGCTTCAATGCATTTAGGGGTGTGGTCCTGGTCAAGACAATCTCCTGAACTCCAAACTGAATGTCAGAATGGCAAAGAAAGGTGATTTAAGCAATTCTGAGCGTGGCATGGTTGTTGGTGCCAGACGGGCCGGTCTGAGTATTTCACAATCTGCTCAGTTACTGGGATTTTCACGCACAACCATTTCTAGGGTTTACAAAGAATGGTGTGAAAAGGGAAAAACATCCAGTATGCGGCAGTCCTGTGGGCTTAAAATGCCTTGTTGATGCTAGAGGTCAGAGGAGAATGGGCCGACTGATTCAAGCTGATAGAAGAGCAACTTTGACTGAAATAACCACTCGTTACAACCGAGGTATGCAGCAAAGCATTTGTGAAGCCACAGCACGCACAACCTTGAGGCAGATGGGCTACAACAGCAGAAGACCCCACCGGGTCATCTCCACTACAAATAGGAAAAAGAGGCTACAATTTGCACAAGCTCACCAAAATTGGACAGTTGAAGACTGGAAAAATGTTGCCTGGTCTGATGAGTCTCGATTTCTGTTGAGACATTCAAATGGTAGAGTCAGAATTTGACGTAAACAGAATGAGAACATGGATCCATCATGCCTTGTTACCACTGTGCAGGCTGGTGGTGGTGGTGTAATGGTGTGGGGGATGTTTTCTTGGCACACTTTAGGCCCCTTAGTGCCAATTGGGCATCGCTTAAATGCCACGGGCTACCTGAGCATTGTTTCTGACCATGTCCATCCCTTCATGACCACCATGTACCCATCCTCTGATGGCTACTTCCAGCAGGATAATGCACCATGTCACAAAGCTCGAATCATTTCAAATTGGTTTCTTGAACATGACAATGAGTTCACTGTACTAAAATGGCCCCCACAGTCACCAGATCTCAACCCAATAGAGCATCTTTGGGATGTGGTGGAACGGGAGCTTCGTGCCCTGGATGTGCATCCCACAAATCTCCATCAACTGCAAGATGCTATCCTATCAATATGGGCCAACATTTCTAAAGAATGCTTTCAGCACCTTGTTGAATCAATGCCACGTAGAATTAAGGCAGTTGTGAAGGCGAAAGGGGGTCAAACACCGTATTAGTGTGGTGGTCCTAATAATCCTTTAGGTGAGTGTATATGTAAGACATGAGAAATGTTACTAGAAAATACCATTTATTTTGCTGATTGAGGTAAATTGAAATGATTTGAATATGATATGTACTGTAAATGAATCTTTTGAACTTTACAGGTTTGTCTTTTTAGTCAGCCTTGCAGTTATGCACTACACAAGAGCACGGCGTGGCTTCATTAAGTTGGTGTAAATAAAGGATGTCCATCTTTGAATTTATTTGTAACAGCGACTCATGACTTTACTTACAGAGTATTTTTCCATAGCAGTTACCTTCAAACCTGGGAATGTCTGCACATCTTGCCGTGACCTTTGCCTCCATGGTCCCTGAGCAATGGATTCTCCTTGCTTGAGGCTCACCGAGGTTCGGCACGAAGAACATTCCTTGTTTGCTGCAGGATTTGAATCACCAATGGGTCTCCCAACTCTGGACCAGAAAAAGATTAGTAGAGCCTGACCTTTGGGTATATCAGGAACTGTTGGTGAGTGTTAATGTTGTCTGTTACAATAGATAATAAGATGAGATATGTTAGCTTTTTTAAATAAGTAAATTAGAGAAAAATAAAATAAATTACAGATACTATAATATACTGTACATGATTTATGAGACTGAGCTCAGTACAGAGAGTAATAAAGTAACATCGATTTAGAAATTGCATTGAGATCATGCTAAAGACACTTAAATTGAAAAACAGCAAAACAAAAGATGGAAAGAATAAAAGGTTTAAATAGAGAGAGACTCAACAGTAACAAAGCAAGTTGACGCGGACATAATTTTTGAAAAACAGTGCAGTAGCTTAAAAAGGAAATGCTGCAACGGTATATGTTTAGATAGAAAGATAAAACTCAAGCATACTTGTATACCGTATATACACTCATATAAGTCGGGTCTTGAAACCCAAAAAATTGATCATAAAATCAGACCCCGACTTATATGCCCGTTCAAAAATACCACATTTAATTTAATTTTTTTTAAATCTTCTTGCTTTCTCTAATCTCACACCAGTTTCTCAGACACATCGAATTTTGTTGCAGCAGTGCAGTTAGCAATTTCTTTCGCCACTTCAACGACTTTTAATTTAAAACCAGCTTCATATTTTCTTGTGATTGAACGCTCCATTGTAGATAGGGAATGCTCTTACAATAAAGGTGTAGGAGGGTGTAAGATACAAAAAACACAAAACAGTGCAAACGTCACTTCTGAATAGTTCGGGTATTACCATGTGGTCATGTAGGCATAATACATAGAAAAAAAAAAAAGGCAGTGTGCTTCGTGGTTACTCTCTCAGGTGGGTGTTAGCATATCATAATCCCTCGTACCAATAGAGTGAATTTTCTGCATTCGAACTTATATGACCGACATTATAAAATACTGGAAATTATATGGTAAAATCAAGCCCCAACTTATCAGCAGGACTACTTAAATGTGGGTATATATGGCAAATCCCTTTTGCAATGGATTGTGGACAGCAAGAATTGGACTTCCCAGCTGCCTTTAGGGGAAAGACTAAAAGGTAACAATAAAACAAAAGAGGTAACCAGTAACAGAGACTGAGAAAATGAAGACATGGAAAGTTTAATCATGAAGCCAGTAGGGTCAGACCCTGAACTGAAATGAAGGGGTAAGTAAAAAGTTCCTGCATAAGATCTTTTTGAAACTCGGCAAAGTATCCGAGACAGAAGCAAAAAATGGCAGATGGTAAAGCAGGAAGTTTGTTTTTCTCACAGACACTACTAAAACAATTTAACGGTGGCCGAATGCATAGCTAGACAGAAAGATCTTAACGTGCACCAAGAACGTACATGCAAGAAAAACTGAGAGGATGTTTGAAAAGGTGAAGGGAGATAAAATGCTGCTTTGGTTATTTTATAAGGTAAAATGTGTGAAGAAAAATGTTGCAAGTAATTCAAATGAATTAAATGGAAGCTGAGTGAGTCCAAGAATGTTGTATTATGAGAATGCAAAGAGATTTGTTTGTTTGAAATATTCTAATGTTAAAATGTTGGTCCCATTTAAATCATTAAAGCAATTACTAAAAATAATTTGAGCACACAAAATTAGAAATATTTTTGGTATAAAATAACAGCACAACTTTACACAATTTGGGTAAAATATAGTTGGCTGTGAATATGTGTAATATTTGGTATAATGCAAATGTCTTTACATTTGCTTTCTCTCTCTCTCTCTCTCTCTCTCTCTCTCTCTCTCTCTCTATATATATATATACAGTCATGTGAAAACATTAGGACACCCTTTGAAAGCATGTGGTTTTTTGTAACATTTTTAATAAATGGTTATTTCATCTCCGTTTCAACAATACAGAGAGATTAAAGTAATCCAACTAAACAAAGAAAACTGAAGAAAAGTCTTTTCAAGATCTTCTGTAAATGTCATTCTACAAAAATGCCTATTCTAACTGAGGAAAAAGATAGGACACCCTTGCCCCTAATAGCGAGTGTTACCTCCTTTGGCTGAAATAACTGCAGTGAGACGGTTCTTGTAGCCATCTACCAGTCTTCGACATCGGTCTGAGGAAATTTTACCCCACTCCTCAATGCAGAACTTTTTCAGCTGTGAGATGTTTGAGGGGTTTCTTGCACGTACAGCCCTTTTCAAGTCACCCCACAGCATCTCAATGGGATTCAAATCTGGACTTTGACTTGGCCATTCCAGGACTCTCCATTTCTTCTTTTCAGCCAATCTTTGGTTGATTTACTAGTATGTTTTGGGTCATTGTCATGTTGCATGGTCCAGTTCCGCTTCAGCTTTAATTTTCTAACTGATGGTCTCACATGTTCTTCAAGCACCTTCTGATACACAGTAGAATTCATCGTGGATTCTATGATGGTGAGCTGACCAGGTCCTGCTGCAGCAAAGCAGCCCCAAACCATGACACTTCCACCTCCATGCTTCACAGTTGGTATGAGGTTCTTTTCTTGGAATGCTGTGTTTGGTTTACGCCAAACATGTCCTCTGCTGTTGTGTCCAAATAATTCAATTTTGGACTCATCTGTCCAAAGAACATTATTCCAGAAGTCCTGGTCTTTGTCAACTTTATCTCTGGCAAATGTCAGTCTGGCCTCGATGTTTCTCTTGGAAAGCAAAGGTTTCCTCCTTGCACACCTCCCATGCAAGTTAAACTTGTACAGTCTCTTTCTGATTGTAGAGGCATGTACTTCTACATCAACAGTAGCCAGAGCCTGCTGTAGTTCTCGAGATGACACTTTAGGGTTTTGGAGACCTCTTTTAGCATCTTGCGGTCTGCTCTTGGGGTGAACTTGCTGGGGCGACCAGTCCTGGGCATGTTGGCAGTTGTTTTGAAAGCCCTCCACTTGTAGACTATCTTCCGGACAGTGGAATGGCTGATTTCAAAATCTTTTGAGATCTTTTAAATCCCTTCCCAGACTCATAGGCTGCTACAATCTTTTTCTGAAGTCCTCTGACAGCTCTTTTGTTCTCACCATGGTGCTCACTCTCACTTCAACAGTCAGGAGCACACCAAACTAAATGTCTGAGGTTTAAATAGGGCAAGCCTCATTCAACATGCAGAGTAACGATCTACTAATTATGTGCACCTGGTGTGATATACCTGTGTGAGATCTGAGCCAATTTAAGAGGGAATACATGTGAGGGTGTCCTATCTTTTCCTCAGTTAGAATAGGCATTTTTGTAGAATGACATTTACAGAAGATCTTGAAAAGACTTTTCTTCAGTTTTCTTTGTTTAGTTGGATTACTTTAATCTCTCTGTATTGTTGAAACGGAGATGAAATAACCATTTATTAAAAATGTTACAAAAACCACATGCTTTCAAAGGGTGTCCTAATGTTTTCACATGACTGTATATATATATATATATATATATATATATACTGTATATATATATATATATATATATATATATATATATATATATATATATATATATATATATATATATATATATACAGTGGTGTGAAAAACTATTTGCCCCCTTCCTGATTTCTTATTCTTCTGCATGTTTGTCCCACAAAATGTTTCTGATCATCAAACACATTTAACCATTAGTCAAATATAACAAAAGTAAAAACAAAATGCACTTTTTAAATGATGGTTTTTATTATTTAGGGAGAAAAAAAATTCCAAACCTACATGGCCCTGTGTGAAAAAGTAATTGCCCCCTGAACCTACTAACTGGTTGTGCCACCCTTAGCAGCAATAACTGCAATCAAGCGCTTATGATAACTTGCAATGAGTCTTTTACAGCTCTGGAGGAATTTTGGCCCACTCATCTTGGCAGAATTGTTGTAATTCAGCTTTATTTGAGGGTTTTCTAGCATGAAGCGCCTTTTTAAGGTCATGCCATAGCATCTCAATTGGATTCAGGTCAGGACTTTGACTAGGCCACTCCAAAGTCTTCATTTTGTTTTTCTTCAGCCATTCAGAGGTGGATTTGCTGGTGTGTTTTGGGTCATTGTCCTGTTGCAGCACCCAAGATCACTTCAGCTTGAGTTGACGAACAGATGGCCGGACATTCTCCTTCAGGATTTTTTGGTAGACAGTAGAATTCATGGTTCCATCTATCACAGCAAGCCTTCCATGTCCTGAAGCAGCAAAACAACCCCAGACCATCACACTACCACCACCATATTTTACTGTTGGTATGATGTTCTTTTTCTGAAATGCTGTGTTCCTTTTACCAGATGTAACGGGACATTTGCCTTCCAAAAGTTCAACTTTTGTCTCATCAGTCCACAAGGTATTTTCCCAAAAGTCTTGGCAATCATTGAAATGTTTCTTAGCAAAATTGAGACGAGCCCTAATGTTCTTTTTCTTAACAGTGGTTTGCGTCTTGGAAATCTGCCATGCAGGCCGTTTTTGCAGGCCAGTCTCTTTCTTATGGTGGAGTCGTGAACACTGACCTTAATTGAGGCAAGTGAGGCCTGCAGTTCTTTAGACGTTGTCCTGGGGTCTTTTGTGACCTCTCGGATGAGTCGCCTCTGTGCTCTTGGGGTAATTTTGGTCGGCCGCCACTCCTGGGAAGGTTCACCACTGTTCCATGTTTTTGCCATTTGTGGATAATGGCTCTCACTGTGGTTCGCTGGAGTCCCAAAGCTTTAGAAATGGCTTTATAACCTTTACCAGACTGATAGATCTCAGTTACTTCTGTTCTCATTTGTTCCTGAATTTCTTTGGATCTTGGCATGATGTCTAGCTTTTGAGGTGCTTTTGGTCTACTTCTCTGTGTCAGGCAGCTCCTATTGAAGTGATTTCTTGATTGAAACAGGGGTGGCAGTAATCAGGCCTGGGGGTGGCTACGGAAATTGAACTCAGGTGTGATACACCACAGTTAGGTTATTTGTGAACAAGGGGGCAATTACTTTTTCACACAGGGCCATGTAGGTTTGGATTTTTTTTCTCCCTAAATAATAAAAACCATCATTTAAAAAGTGCATTTTTTGTTTACTTGTGTTATATTTGACTAATGGTGTTAAATGTGTTTGATGATCAGAAACATTTTGTGTGACAAACATGCAAAAGAATAAGAAATCAGGAAGGGGGCAAATAGTTTTTCACACCACTGTATTTTAAATGTGAAACAAAAAAACCTTTATGTATTAAAAATATCATGAGTAGTTGTTTAAAATAAGAACAGAATGATCATGTTTGAATGACCGCACAGCTAATGGAAGGTTTAGGTTTATTTCCTATAACTTGATGTGCTACAGAAACATTCTGGACATTTTGTTAAAATTCAGTGCATAAGTTTTAAAAAACATAACTAGGATATGTTATAAGGAAACTGTTTTAGCTTTAACATACTAAAAACATATAATACAAGATCATTTCTGTTGATCTAAATAGCATCTGAAATAATTTAACGGACTTTATGTGAGGAGCACGCATTGTGTCACACACGTGAGCTTGGGAGTCAACCAAAGGAACCAGGAAACATCAATTCTGTGCCAGGCCAGGGGGTGGTGGGGTGCGGTGAACCTCTCTCTTTTCTCTCAGCAGACCAAACATGAGAAATCCTTCCTGCCGTGGGGGCGGAGTTTCGTGTGACATCATCACGCCTCCCACGTAATCACGCAGTACATAGAAAACCAGGAAGACCTCCAAAAAGCGCTGAAGAAAACATGCATTATATAATTGAGAAGGCAGCGAAACAATAAGAAGCGAGCGAGTGACATATACAACCATATTCATGAGTTCTGCTACTCGAAACAAAGCACGATGTAAACCTACACTTTAAATTAAGTTCATAGACAGGCTGCCGCTGGCGTTTGTAATTTAGTGACTGCCCATATAAGGCCGTCCGTCAGCGGCAATCCAATAGCAAACTCCCACTAAATATTCACGGGTGAAGGACTGTGCTTATGGAGAGGAAGATGAGATGGTCAGGGTGGTGTTTGACACAAACTCAGCGAAACTGCGAGAGAAAGTTTTAAGTGCCAGGACTAAGGTAACATTAAATACAGCCATGGACATAGCACGAGATGGCACCAGCACAGCTGGGAACCTTCGATGCATGTACACCGAGTGGCTCACGTGAACTGACGCAGTGCACAGATAAAAAGCAACAGTTCAAAAGAGCTGAACAAAACCGAATTACACAATTGAAAAGGCAGCAAAAATATGAAGCGCCTGATAAGCATATTCATAAATCCAGCTACTGTGGAAACAAAGCACACGGTGGAAAAAGTCAATGTCCCGCTAAAGGAAGACAGTGTAAAAACCCGTGCATGCAGTGTGTCAGGTCTCAGATAAAGAAGAAGACGAGCTGTTTATTGATGCAGTAAGAAACGAATCGATGAATGAAACCTGTCATCTTTACAACGATTGACAAACACGGAATGTAACTTGAACACAACACATCCTACAAATACGAACCTGATTGAAAGAAATAATGATAATCAAATCCTTGATGACAGCAACACTCAGTAACACTCACAAAACAAATACTGTATATTGACAGTCATGTTACGTTATTTTTAAAATGTTCCCTTTTCTTTTCTAGCTTTTTAACACACTACTTCTCGCTGCGATACGCGGGTATATATATATATGTATATATATATATACCCGATCTACATACTCGAATAATGGATACTTTATTCGCCATCAATGATTGTTTTGGTAAAGCCATACTCAGTGTATTCATTAGATGAACGGTAAAAAAGTAAGAGCGAGGGAGGATGACTTATTGAGGCATGCAGGCTGTAGTCTTGCGTCAACTCTATCTGAATTGCGCGATCACATTTGAAAAATATATCTTTTCAAGTTCTATTTAGTCCATATGTGTCAAACTCAAGGGCAGCGGGCCACATCCGCCCGGCGTAATTATATCCGGCCCGAGATCATTTTATATACTGTATTATTGTTATTAATGGCCCGGTATATGAAGCGCTGGTAACACAATAAACTACAGATCCCATAATGCAGCGCTTCAGCTGCCTTGCCGAACACTTACCGCGTTAATCAAGTCTAGCTTATGATGCTGCAAGTTATTGCGAAGCTAGCTCACACGATGCTGAAGAGAAAAGTTGATTCTGAAAATAGAGCCTTTAAAAACCGATGGGAGGCTGAGTATATGTTTACTGAACCCGTGTGTCTCATTTGTGGAGCTAATGTGGCTGTAATTACAGAATTTAATCTAAGACGGCACTATGAGACAAAACATCAGGGTAACCTGAATGCAATGCAGAAGATACAGAAAGCAGAAGAATTAAATAAGAATCTGACACTTCAGCGGACGTTTTACCCGTGCACAATCACAAAGTGATTTCAAGTGAAGCTGCTTTTATGGGAGACACAAATGCACCAGTGCACCTTGCCCCACTTTCCCTGTTGCCAAGTAATGTTAAACCAAGTCGTCACTACGGTGTTCCCAAATCGCACTTTGCTGATAAACTGAGCGCACTGAGTTTGCACGGCGCTTTGGTGACTTTGAAGAACAAAAAGTCCGTCTACATGCGGCTCGAACCTTGTGCATGTTTGGTAGCACATATCTGTGTGAGAAGCTCTTCTCAGTGATAAAGACTAACAAAACAGCACACAGGAGTCGCCTCACTGATGAGCACCTGCAATCCATCCTGAGAATCTCCACAACACAGAACCTCACACCAAACAGAAACGAACCTGTGGCCAAAAAAAGATGCCAGGCGTCCAGCTCTAAAATGACATATGAGCAAAGACAACTGAATGATTTGATTTGTTATTGCTGAAAGGAACACATTTTATTTATATTTCCAGGTTTTGTTATGCAGCATGTTCATATTTGAATTTGTATAATTTTGACAGGATATATTTTTATGGAGAGCAAAATCTTTTGGGATATTTAAAATCTAAGTTTATTTCTTTATATAAAATTACATAAGAGTAAAGAAATTTGAATGTTTGTTCTTTTAACGTTTACTTTATTTCTAACTTGTATAATTTAGACAGGATATATTTTTATGGAGAGCAAAATATTATAAGTTGTTTAAGGTTTGAGTTGATTTATTCAGAATAATATTCCTGTCTGTTTTACCATTCCTACCAAAGATATTTCTGTCGACTAAATAAAAATTCCTTCTATTTAAAATTTAAATAGAACTTGAACAAATACGATAGTTCATAATATCCACGCAGACTTGCACGTAAGAGCGGAGTTATCCGTTTTAACAAGCAGCGTATTGCACTGATACTGAAATAGCTGTGTGTGTATATATGTAGATATGTATGTATATGTATATATATGTTTATATATGTGTGTGTATGTATATATATATATATATGTATTTGTGTGTATATATGTGTGTGTATGTATGTATGTGTGTATGTATATGTATGTGTATATATGTAGATATATATGTATGTATATATGTGTATATGTATAGATATGTATATATATATGTTTATGTGTGTGTGTGTAAATATATATATATATATATGAGAACAACACTCATCACTCACAACAGTGACAAAACAATTACATTGACAATCATGTTACGTTATTTTCAAAATGTTTCCTTTTCTTTTCATTGCTTCTTTAACACACTACTTCTCGCTAAGCTGGTATTTTGCTATTATATATATATATATATATATATATATATATATATATATTGTATATTGTATTCTTTATAGGTAACATGGTGCCGACTGTTGAGGCACGCCATCAGCCGCTCTGGCTTTTCTGTTTCTCGTTAGTTCTGCTTTTTCCCCAGCTTACCTGCTCCTGTGATGCTCTTCCTGACTCGATGATTCGTTATGATTGCCTCACCCTTCTGGCTCTTCGAAAGAGTGTGGGGGTTTCTCAACATCTGACCCCTGAGTTCAGTCAAACCTTTGGCCGACTGTTTGAGGACGTCCCAGCCTTCCTCATCACTGCCCACAACTTGGCCGTTCGCCGATGGAAACGCCGCCACCGGGGGAAGCGCGGAGGCACCAGGGCTCGGCTCAGAGCTTCCCAGATCCTCTCTAGGAACAACTGTCCTGGCTCCCAACATGAGGTAATGCTGTCGGAATACCACTTGCCCTCAGACGCTTTCACACTGGCGTAGCCGGCATGATGGTCTTCTTAAAGAAGCAGGAGAGAACCATTAGAGGAGCCTGGACACACCATCCAACCAACAAAAAAAAGGTGGGAGAGTATCGTTTCCAAGCTCCCATGGTGAGGTCCTTCGGTGTTGGTGGAGGGAACCTGGGGGCACTTCGACCCAAGGGTCTGATATAAAGCCCTGGGCATGTGGACGTAAGGGTTAGAGAATAAGGCTGGTGTCAAAAAGGGGCACAGGCGGGACTGATTACGTGCTCCTGGATGAACGGTCCGCTCACAAAGCCCCCACAAAGGGAAAGAACCGTTGTAATTGTGGGAGTGCCCCAGGTCAGCAGGCAAGGAGAGTGATGCAGTGGGAGTTTGTTCCCCAAATGCCATTAGCTCCCGAAGCCATGAAATTATGGATTAAAGTCGGGTGTTGACTACAGCCCAAACGAAATAACACAGTAAAAGAACAAGTTGTGTGTGCACTACTGCACAAAGCCCTCCCGAATGACCTCACCCAGCCGGCGTGGGGTCGGCTAATCAAGGATATGGTCTCATTACTCAAGATTATACAACCCGCAAAGGCGGAGACCTACCCAGGGAAAACAGAATGTAGCCCCTGTGAACCCAGACAATCTTGTGTCCCTACCTCAATGCCTCATTGCCACCCCACAGAGCAAACCCGGGAACCTTCTAGCCGGCAGCGGCCATCATCCTGTGGTGAGCAAGGGGTCTGTGGAGGCATGGAGACTGCGAGGTGCTGTGCTCTTGCTAACCCTCTGGCTTGTGAACATATTGGGGAGGTTTTATTAAACGGGATGAAAACACCAACCCACTTCGATTCAGGCAATAACATTTCAATTGTTGCTCGCCACTAAGTGTTGCTGTGACAATGTGAGAGCATGGCTGAGGAGTGGAGAAGAAGTGTACTGGTGCCGATATTTAAGAATAAGGGGGATGTGCAGGACTGCAGTAACTACTGGGGAATAAAATTGATGAGCCACAGCATGAAGTTATGGGAAAGGAGTAGTGAAAGCTCAGTTAAGAAGTGAGGTGATGATTAGTGAGCAGCAGGATGGTTTCATGCCAAGAAAGAGCACCACAGATGCAATGTTTGCTCTCAGGATGTTGATGGAGAAGTTTAGAGAAGGCCAGGAGGAGAAAGGAGACCCTCCAGCATATGACAGGGTGACTGAAAGGAGCTGTGGTATTGTATGAGGAAGTCGGGAGTGGCAGAGAAGTACGTAAGAGTTGTACAGGATATGCACCAGGGAAGTGTGACAGTGGTGAGGTCTGCGTTAGGAGAGACGGAATCATTCATGTTAGAGGTGGGAGGGATCGGCTCTGAGCCCTTTCTTATTTGCAATAGTGATGGACAGATAGACAGACGAGATTAGACAGGAGTCTCTGTGGACTATGATGTTTGCTGATGACATTGTGATCTGTAGTGAGAGTAGGGAGCACGTTGAGGAGACTCTGGATAAGTGGAGATATGCTCTAGAGAGGAGAGGAATGAAGGTCAGTAGCACCACTAAGACATAGTACTTGTGTGTGAATGAGAGGGAGGTCAGTGGAATGGTGAGGAGGCAGGGGAGTTGGCGAAGGTGGATGAGTTTAAATACATGGGATCAACAGTACAGAGAAATGGGGATTGTGAAAGAGAAGTGAAGAAGAGAGTGCAGGCAGGGTGGAATGGATGGAGAAGAGTGACAGGAGTGATTTGTGACAGACGGGTATCAGCAAGAGTGAAAGGGAAGGTCTACAGGACAGTAGTAAGACCAGCTGTGTTATATGGTTGGAGACAGTGGCACTGACCAGAAAGCAGGAGACAGAGCTGGAGGTGGCAGAGTTAAAGATACTAAGATTTGCATTGGGTGTGACGAGGATGGACAGGATTAGAAGTGAGGAAATTAGAGGGTCAGCACAGGTTGGACGGTTGGGAGACAAAGTCAGAGAGGTGAGATTGCATTGGTTTGGACACGTGCAGAGGAGAGATGCTGGGTATATTGGGAGAAGGATGCTAAGGACAGAGCTGCCAGGGAAGAGAGAAAGAGGAAGGCCTAATAGAAGGTTTATGGATGTGGTGCGGTCTCATGGTCTGGAATCCCTACAGATTTTATTTTTTCTCCAGCCGTCTGGAGTTTTTTGTTTTTTTCTGTCCTCCCTGGTCATTGAACCTTACTCTTATTCGATGTTAATTAATGTTGATTTATTTTGTTTTCTTATTGTGTCTTTTATTTTTCTATTCTTAATTATGTAAAGCACTTTGAGCTACTGTTTGTATGAAAATGTGCTATATAAATAAATGTTGTTGTTGTTGTTGTTGGTGAGAGAGGACATGCAGGTGATGGGTGTAACAGAACAAGATGCAGAAGACAGGGCAAAATGGAAGATGATGATCCGCTGTGGCAACCCCTAACAGGAGCAGCCAAATGAAGAAGAAGAAGATGAAGAATGAGGAGGTCTGCCGCTTTTGCTTGTCCTGCCCAGAATGTCAACTGTGGCAGATTCCATAAAGAGGCCGTGTTTCTTTACCCCTAGTTGATGTCCCATTCGGACGTGTCAGGGTGGACCTGGTGGGACCCCTGGAACTCTCGGCCATAAGTATATAATGGTTCTGGTGGATTATGCCACCCGATTTCCTGAAGCTGTTCCGTTGCTCACAGCTACTACTAACGCTATCGCACAAGAATTAGTAGGGGTTTTCTTGCGTTTCACCATCCCTAAAGAAATCCTTACGGATCAGGGGATGCCCTTCAACTCTCAAATGTTCAGGGAGACAGCCAAGTTACTGAGAATTAAACATTTTAAAACCTTGGTGTATCATCCTCAAACCGATGGTTTAGTGGAGCGGTTCAACCAGAACCTCAAACAGATGCTTCGTAAGGTGGTCAGTGAGGATGGAAGGAACTGGGATCAGCTCCTCCCCATCATTCTTTTTGCATACCGGGAAGTCCCACAAGCCTCTACGGGCTTCTCACTATTTGAGTTATTGTACAGATGTCAACCCCAGGGCATATTAGACATTCTAAAGGAAGGTTGGGAGGAAGAGGCCCCCACTTCCACAAATATATTAGAATATATTGTGCAGTTACGCGATAGATTCGCTAAAATTAGGCCTATTCTCAAAAGTCACTTGGAAAAAGTGCAAGCAGCTCAGGCCCACTGTTACAACATCTCTACGGGAGTTCCGACCAGGTGATTGTGTCATGGTACTCATTCCTACCTCCCTTTCTAAACTCCTGGCCCATTGGCAAGGCCCCTATGAGGTTAAGGAGAGGTAGGGGCTCATAGATGATTTGGTTAAACAACCAAATCATCAACCAAGCAAGTTTATATACCATATTAAGTTGCTGAAACCGTGGAAGGCTAGGGATCCCGATCCCTCCTCCGGACAGCCCCACTCACTCTTCGCTCACAAATCTGACCTTAACTTTAGTCCTGATTTAATCACCCTTCAACAACGAGAGCTGGAAGCAGCCATCTTGGCTATTCCTGAGGTAGTGAATGAAAAACCAGGGCAGACCTCACTGGCTGTGCATGACATAGTGACCGAACCCGGGGTAATAGTCCAAGAACGGCCATTTTGCCTTCCGAAGGCAAAAAGAACTGAAGTGGAGCTGGAGATCAAATTGATGCTGGAACTAGGTGTGATAGAGGAGAGTCATAGTCCCTGGTTCAGTCCAATCATATTGGTCGGAAAGCCTGATGGAAGTTGGAGGCTTTGCAATGACTTCCATCGGCTTAACCAGGAGCTACCCGGGTTTAGCACAGTTAGAGCGGACAGAGACACAAGTACATGCGGGAAGCGGAAACGAGGAGGACTCGGTCTCTATGTGAATACAAGGTGGTGCAACTCTGGACATGTAAACGTCAAAATCTCCACTTGCTGCAGGGACATCGAACTGTTGGCCCTAAGTCTGCGTCTCTATTATTGCCCAGAGAGTTTGGACACGTTATTGTTGTTATTGTTTACATCCCCCCTCGAGTGAACGCAGAGATAGCGAGAGACGTCTTCCATTCCACTGTTGCTAAATTACAAACACAGCACCCCGAAGCGCTTGTGCTAATCTCTGGAGACTTTAACCATGTGACGCTGGACAAAACATTACCTGCCTTCTCCCAGTATGTGGATTGTATCACCCGGGGAAACAGGACTATTGACCTACTGACCTACAAAGACGCATACAGTGCCACCCCGCTGCCTGCACTTGGGAAAGCAGATCATAACCTGGTCCTGCTTCAGCCTCAATACAAACCAAGAGTGAAGGCGCTACCTACAACCACACAATCATTCAGGAAGTGGTCCCCTGAGGCAGAGCAGGCTCTGAGAGACTGGAACTATGGACTAGGATATACTGCAGGGGTCACATAGTGAGAACATTGAGGAGGCTGTTGACTGCACAATTGATTACATCAACTTCTGTATGGACATTGTAGTTCCAGTAAGAACAGTACGCTGCTATGCTAACAACAAGCCATGGATTACAAGTGACATCAAAGGTCTTTTGTACCAGAAGAAAAGGGCTTTTAAAGGTGGTGATCAGCATGAGCTCAAGTGCAGAAGGAACTCGAGTCCAGCTCAGGGCGGCGAAAGAGCAGTACAGGAGAAAGCTGGAGCAGAAGTTGCAGAATAACAGCATGAAGGAAGTGTGGGATGGGATGAAGATCATCACTGGGTGCAGCCACCATCGAGAGAGAAGTGGAGAGAGCAAACCAAATGAACATCTTCTTTAATAGGTTTGACCACCCGAACTCACTCTCACCTTGGAGTACTGCATCCTCCAACCATCCTTCTGTTGATACCAGCATAGGTGAGACATCCCCACCCACAATTACAGCAGCGCAGGTGAGCAGAGAGCTGAGGAGACTTTGTGCCAGCAAAGCAGCAGGTCCAGATGGTGTATCACTACGACTGCTGAAGGCCTGTGCGTTGGAGCTGGGGAGTCCTCTACTGCACATCTTCAACCTGAGTCTGGAACAAGGGGAGAGTCCCGAGGCTTTGGAAAACATCTTGTATCACCCCAGTCGCAAAGGTATCACGTCCTAGTGAGCTGAATGACTTCCTGCCTATTGCTCTGACATCACATGTGATGAAGACCATGGAGCGGCTGCTTCTTCACCACCTGAGGCCACAGGTCCACCATGCCCTCGACCCTCTGCAGTTCGCATACCAGGAGAAGGTGGGAGGGAGGATGCCATCATCTATATGCTACACCGATCCCTCTCCCACCTGGACAGAGGCAGTGGTGCTGTAAGAATTATGTTTCTGGACTTCTCTAGCACCTTCAACACCATCCAACCTCTGCTCCTTAGGGACAAGCTGACAGAGATGGGAGTAGATTCACACCTGGTGGCATGGATCATGGACTATCTTACAGACAGACCTCAGTATGTGCATCTTGGGAACTGCAGGTCTGACATTGTGGTCAGCAACACAGGAGCGCCGCAGGGACTGTACTTTCTCCGGTCCTGTTCAGCCTATATACATCAGACTTCCAATATGACTCGAGTCCTACCACGTGCAAAAGTTCGCTGCCAACACTGCTATTGTGGGCTGCATCAAGAGTGGGCAGGAGGAGGAGTATAGGAACCTAATCAAGGACTTTGTTAAACGGTGTGACTCAAACCACTTACACCTGAACACCAGCAAAACCAAGGAGCTGGTGGTGGATTTTAGGAGGACCAGGCCCCTCATGGACCCCGTGATCATCAGAGGTGACTGTGTGCAGAGGGTGCAGACCTATAAATACCTGGGAGTGCAGCTGGATGATAAATTGGACTGGACTGCCAATACTGATGCTCTGTGTAAGAAAGGTCAGAGCCGACTATACTTCATTAGAAGACTGGCGTCCTTCAACATCTGCAATAAGATGCTGCAGATGTTCTACCAGATGGTTGTGGCGAGAACCCTCTTCTATGCGGTGGTGTGCTTTGGAGGCAGCATAAAGAAGAAGGACACCTCACACCTGGACAAACTGGTGAGGAAGGCAGGCTCTATTGTAGGCATGGAGCTGGACAGTTTGACATCTGTGGCAGAGTGACGAGCGCTGAGCAGACTCCTGTCAGTCATGGAGAATCCACTGCATCCACTGAACAGGATCATCTCCAAACAAAGGAGCAGCTTCAGCGACAAACTGCTGTCACCATCCTGCTCCTCTGACAGACTGAGGAGATCATTCCTCCCCGACACTGTGAGACTCTTCAATTCCACATTGTTATCACTCTTTAATTTAATATTGTTTTTTATCAGTATACTGCTGCTGGAGTATGTGATTAATAAAGTATCTATCTATCTATCTATCTATCTATCTATCTATCTATCTATCTATCTATCTATGTTTGGATATGCGCAGAGGAGAGATGCTGGGTATATTGGGAGAATATTGGGATGCTAAGCTGCCAGGCAAGGTGAACAGAGGAAGGCCTAAGAGGAGGTTTATGGATGTGCCGAGAGGGGACATGCAGGTGATGGGGGTGACAGAACAAGATGATAAGGACAAGAAGATATGGAAGAAGATGATCTGCTGTGGCGACCCCTAATGGGAGCAGCCGAAAGAAAAAAGGCATAAATCTATTCAACTTTCTGTTTAAAAATTATACATCAGTGAAGAATATCTCTTGACAGTTTTAAAAATAAAATAAACTCTGATTCAAAGCAGATTCTTTTATTTAGAAATAGTCCTCACATTTAACTGTAGCTTCATTTCCAGTCTTCTCTTGATGCCATTTTAATACAGAAGTTGCCATAAAGACTCTAGACTGGAAGTCACGAGGGTCCTTCAAGCATTAATTTCTATACGTTGCTCCCGATTAGTTATTTACAATAGGGAGCGAGCCATTAAAATTAATTGTATTAAAGTTGCAGGGATATTCTGCTCTGTGCTTTCTAATCTTTCTATTACACTATTATATTGTATTGAGGAATACTTGTGTTTAGTTCTGTGCACTGTACTGTATTGGCCCCCTTTTATTTATGACACCCACTGCATGCCCAACTTACCTGGTTGGGGGGGTCTCTCTTTGAATTGCCTTTCCAAAGGTTTTTTTTTTTTTCTCCCCTACAAGGTTTTTTTTTTTTTTTTTTTTTCGGGGGGGAGTTTGCCCTTGTCTTCTTCGAGAGACTAGGCTGAGGGGGCTGTCTTGAGGCAGAGCCTGTTAAAGCCCATCACTGCACTTCTTGTGTGATTTTTTTTTTGGGGCTGTACAAAAAAAAAACGTAAATTTCTAAATCTTTTAAATAATTTTAATTTACACTAAACTAGCCATCCACCGCGGCTCTGCCTGCATTCAAGTGAAACAGGACAAACTTTAAAAATCAATAAACAAACAGGTATCGCTAGCTAAGCGAAGGCAAGATGCACTCCAACACGTGGCCAGAGGTACACCGCATGAGGGAGGAGGGCCCCGCCCAGATCCCCACTCCTGACGTCACGTTTCCTCCTCCACTCGGCCCGTAGCCTCTGTCTCGGAGTGGCGCGGATACATCACTCCTACAAGCGAACTGTGATTCTTAGCACTATGAGAGACGTCGCAAAATCAACTAGAATGTTCAAGCAAATTCTAGAAAAAGACCCGATCTAAATGTGTTAAGTAGTTCCCTGGTTCGCTAGCTAAGCAGAGGTAAGATACCTACACCCCAAGAATGGCGAGTGAGTGAGGAGCGCCCCGCCACCCTCCCCTCGGCCCGCTGTGTGTCTTCTTAAAATAAATTGGTGCTGCAAGCGAACTAAGATACTTGGCGCGATTAAAGAAGTCGTAAAATCAATCGGAATGTTCAAGCAAATTATCTATCCATCCATCCATTATCCAAACCGCTATATCCTAACTACATAGTCACGGGGGTCTGCTGGAGCCAATCCCAGCCAACACAGGGCGCAAGGCAGGAAACAAACCCCGGGCAGGGCGCCAGCCCACCGCAGGACACAGACACATCCACACACCAAGCACACATTAGGGACAATTTAGGGTCGCCAATGCACCTAACCTGCATGTCTTTGGACTGTGGGAGGGAACCCAAGCAGACACAGGGAGAACATGCAAACTCCACGCAGGGATATATATATATATATATATATATATATATATATATATATATATATATATATATATATATATATATATAAAGATCTAAATCCGTTAAGCAGTTCACAAGTTCACTCGTGAAAGGCAGACAGACGGACATTGAATTTTATATAGAGAGAGATTTATTCGTGTCCTAATTCTATTCCGTTATTGTGTTAATACACTTCTAGGCTGTCTCAATCTTGCTTGCCTACAATTACTTTCAGCTGTATGTACCAGTAAACTGATAAGCTGCACAGACTCCAACGCAAGCAGCCGCAATCCGGTCGACGCGCGGTGAAGTGAAACCTCCACATGTGCGGGCAAACCCAATGCGTGCGCCAACAATTTCAGCAGCTGCTCTAAAATCGCGATTTTTATACCTTAAACAACACCTTTTTTATAGTTGTTTGTGTTTTAGTTGCACATATTAAAGTATCGCTCGTGTTTTGTTTGCATTTTAAAAATATTATTTGAGTCCTCGTATTATGCACTTGAATATGAAGCGTCAAGATGTCATTTTCATTTAAACTGTTTTAATGAGGCAACAATATCAAGGAATTTTGCATTACCGTATATACTCACGGATAAGTTGGGATTTGATTTTACCGTATAATTTCCGGTATTTTATAATGTCGGTCAAATAAGTCGAATGTGGAAAACTCACGCTATTGGTACAAGGGATTATGATCTGGTAATGCCCGCCCACCTGAGAGAGTAACCTCGGAGCACACGGCCTTGTTTTTTCTATGCGGGTGCGGCAATGCGCTATATCAGCGTGTGCTCCTACCCCTCTCTCTCTCTCTATCTCTCATGCCTACGTGACCACACGGTCATACCCAAACTATCCCGAAGCGACGTCTGCACCAATTTGTTTTTGGTATCTTACACCATCACACACATTTATCGTTAGAGTATCCCATGATCAGAAGAAAATATGAAGCTGGTTTTAAATTAAAAGTTGTTGAAGTAGCGAAAGAAATCGGTAACTGTGCTGCTGCAACTAAATTCGTTGCATCTGAGAAACTGATGAGAGATTGGAGGAGGCAAGAAGATGTTAATATATGTGTGTATATATATATATATATATATATATATATATATATATATATATATATATATTATATATGAAGTGTCGCATCTTTGAACGGGTGTAGAAGTCGGGTCTGATTTTATGATCGTTTTTTTTTTTTCAGTAAATGTAAAGTATGATTAAGGTACAATGTACACTCATCTAAAGGATTATTAGGACCACCATACTAATACGGTGTTTGACCCCCTTTCGCCTTCAGAACTGCCTTCATTCTACGTGGCATTGATTCAACAAGGTGCTGAAAGCATTCTTTAGAAATGTTGGCCCATATTGATAGGATAGCATCTTGCAGTTGATGGAGATTTGTGGGATGCACATCCAGGGCACGAAGCTCCCGTTCCACCACATCCCAAAGATGCTCTATTGGGTTGAGATCTGGTGACTGTGGGGCCATTTTAGTACAGTGAACTCATTGTCATGTTCAAGAAACCAATTTGAAATGATTCGAGCTTTGTGACATGGTGCATTATCCTGCTGGAAGTAGCCATCAGAGGATGGGTACATGGTGGTCATGAAGGGATGGACATGGTCAGAAACAATGCTCAGGTAGCCCGTGGCATTTAAGCGATGCCCAATTGGCACTAAGGGGCCTAAAGTGTGCCAAGAAAACATCCCCCACACCATTACACCACCACCACCAGCCTGCACAGTGGTAACAAGGCATGATGGATCCATGTTCTCATTCTGTTTACGCCAAATTCTGACTCTAACATTTGAATGTCTCAACAGAAATCGAGACTCATCAGACCAGGCAACATTTTTCCCGTCTTCAACTGTCCAATTTTGGTGAGCTCGTGCAAATTGTAGCCTCTTTTTCCTATTCGTAGTGGAGATGAGTGGTACCCGGTGGGGTCTTCTGCTGTTGTAGCCCACCCGCCTCAAGGTTGTACGTGTTGTGGCTTCACAAATGCTTTGCTGCATACCTCGGTTGTAGCAGTGGTTATTTCAGTCAAAGTTGCTCTTCTATCAGCTTGAATCAGTCGGCCCATTCTCCTCTGACCTCTAGCATCAACAAGGCATTTTAAGCCCACAGGACTGCCACATACTGGATGTTTTCCCTTTTCACACCATTCTTTGTAAACCCTAGAAATGGTTGTGCGTGAAAATCCCAGTAACTGAGCAGATTGTGAAATACTCAGACTGGCCCATCTGGCACCAACAACCATGCCACGCTCCAAATTGCTTAAATCACCTTTCTTTGCCATTCTGACATTCAGTTTGGAGTTCAGGAGATTGTCTTGACCAGGACCACACCCCTAAATGCATTGAAGCAACTGCCATGTGATTGGTTGATTAGATAATGGCATTAATGAGAAATTGAACAGGTGTACCTAATAATCCTTTAGGTGAGTGTGTATGAAGCAGTCAGTGTTCTGATCACCATAGTTTGTTGTTTCACGGGGCCGTCTTTCTGCCTGAATGTCCCCTGCTGTCTGTTTATCTCACTCTGTAAGTGAAAACAGACAAGAGTTGTGGTGTGACCACAATCGGACTGAGTTGTAGTGAAGTAAAACCTGCATATGTTGATTTAGTTACATTAACATTATACAAAGTTATTGTCTGCTTTTACATGCATTGTTATCACTCTTTAATTTAATATTGTTCATTATCAGTATGCTGCTGCTGGAGTATGTGAATTTCCCCTTGGGATTAATAAAGTATCTATCTACCCATCCATCCATTTTCCAACCCGTTGAATCCGAACACGGTCACGGGGGTCTGCTGGAGCCAATTCCAGCCAACACAGGCCACAAGGAAGGAACCAGTCCTGGGCAGGGTGCCAGCCCACTACAGGACACACACACACACACCCACCCACATACCAAGCACACACTAATTTAGAATCGCCAATCCACCTAACCTGCATGTCTTTGGATTGTGGGAGGAAACCTGGAGCGCCCGGAGGAAACCCATGCAGACATGGGGAGAACATGCAAACTCCACCCAGGGAGGACATGGGAAGCGAACCCAGATCTCCTAACTGCGAGGCAGCAGCGCTACCACTGAGCCACCGTGCCATCCATCTATCTATGTGTTATATAATGCCTTTCATATCTGTCTATCTAAAATGGACACATGGACCAGCATTTCAGTACAGCTGCACTAAAACCCGACGCCTTTATTCCTAAATGCTATGTATGCTGTAAATCCCTTTATTGTATTGCCTCCATTGCCACACTAAGGTTTCTACCTTTCTTGCAACACTCTGTGATCCCTTTATTTAGCAGTAACTGGTCTTCCGATCCCTTCGACTTTCTTTTAATTGTCCTTTTTGTGCCGTTGCTATTAAGCCGTTTGTAAATTTTCTCTGCGTCGAATGCCATGAAGAGCTTGTAGATGGTGGAGCGGCCGGTTATTAGTCGATAGTTTTCAGGCATGTTGCTTGGTTGGTTTTCATTTTATGAGCAGGGCCGGCGTCCCTGTTGTGAGCCACTGTGATGCTGCTTCATTACCGTATTGATACCGTCAACCATATCCTGGTGTAGGGTGCTGTGATTTATCTCACACTCTGCCCCAGTGATGTGAGGCCTTCAAAAATACGCAGGCCAGAAAGGAGCCCTAGAGGAGGCGCACCAAAAGGCGGCCAAACTTCCACTGGAGAGGCCGACTTTGGGTTACACCGTGTGCTTCTCGCTCTCTTTCTCTCTCTCTCTCTCTCACAGAGTTCACAAATATGTTCTGTAAGGTCCAAAAATACACTCAAAATGTCCCAACATGGGGGAGGAATTCCATAAACCCCTGGCTTCTATAGAGTAAGGCTACAAGAAATCTTTTATAATGGAGAATTTATTGGGGGAAAAAAACAAATGGTCCAAACAAGTAAAAAAAAAAAAAAAAAGGAGCTGCCAAAGGCAATTCTAGCCACGAACGTCCAAAGACACAAACAATATGTAAAAATATCCAAGTTCCAGAATTGAAAAGTTTGAAAGCCAAAATAAATCCGAACTCGCCTAGAGAACAAAACTACAAGACCACCAACCCCACCCGAGCACACAATGGACTTTACTTCCCAGCCTGCCTTAATATGGCTGTGTGTGGGCCTTAACACTGGCTGGAGATTCGCCTACAAAAATGCACATACATACTCACCGGCCATTTTATTAGGTACACCTTGCCTTCAGAACTGCCATAATTCTTCACACCATAGACTCAACAAGGCGCTATAAAAAATCCCCCGTGATTTTGGTCCATATTGACATACTAGCATCACACAGTTGCTGCACATCCATGATGCCAATCTCCTGTTCCACCACATCTCAAAGGTGGTCTACTGGATTGAGATCTGGTGACCATTTGAGTCCAGTGAACTCCATTGTCCTGTTCAAGAAGCCAGTTGGAGATGATCCGAGCTTTGTGACATGGCACGTTATCCTACTTGAAGGAGCCATCAGAAGATAGGGACACTGCAGTCATAAAGGGGTGAACATAGTCAGTGACAATACTCAGGTTGGCTGTGGTCATTTAAATGATGCTCAGTTGGTACTAAGGGGCTCAAAGTGTGCCAAGAAAATATCCCCCAAACCATAACACCACCAGCCTGAATCATTAACACAAGGTAGGACGGATCCAGGCTTTTCTGGTGTTCACACCAAGTTCTGACCCTACCATCCAAATGTTGCAGCAGAAACCGAGACTCGTCAGTCCTGGCAATGTTTTTCCCAGTCTTCCGTTGTCCAGTTCTGGTGAGCCCGTGTGAACTGTTGGCTCAGATGCCTGTTTTCAGCCGACAGGAGTGTCACCCGGTGTGGTCTCCTGCTTCAAGGTGTGTTCAGAGATGCTCTTCTACATGACGAGTACTTATTTGAGTTACCGTTGCCTTTCTATCAGCTCGAACCACTCTGGCCATTCTTCTCTGACCTCTGGCATCAACAAGGCACTTTCACCCAGAGAACTGCCGCTCATTGAATATTTTGGCTTTTCGGACCATTCTCCGTAAGGCTGTGCATGAAAATCCCAGCAGATGAGCAGTTTCCGAAATCCTCAGACCAGCCAAGTCTGGCACTAACAACCATGCCATGTGTCAAAGTCCCTTCAATCCCCTTTCTTTTCCCCATGTTGATGCCGTCTTGACTATGTGCTGCCGTGTGATTGGCTGATTAGATAACAAGCAGGTGTACCTAATAAAGTGGCTGGTGAGCGTATCTGTAACGGAAAACAATTAAAATCATAATGAAGCACTTTAAGCAGGAGCCAAGCAAGGAACCCTGACTTGACCATAATACAAGAATGACTGGTGCTCCACCAGAGGGTTGATGCTGCGCCGGGACCATCTGGAGCCTTCCGGTCCTCCGTGCGTTTCTCACCTCAGTCCGGGACATTTCTTGTAGTTGGATGATTTCTGTTTCTGTCTGTAGTTTGGTTATCCGTGTTGCTTCTTTATTGTGTTCTTGAGAATCCTCACAAGTCCTCTTTCAGAATTCGTCCTTCATTTTATTTTTCGAGGTACGGCCTGTTCACCGCGGCAACACTCGCACAATCTCGCTAGTTTTACTCCACATCTGGCTCATCCTCCAATTGCATTTCTGGACATTTGGTTATTATTATTTTTTTGGTCTTTCTATTCTGAGCACTCTAATCGCTCGGCTCCTGCTTTATCAGACTGTTTTTCTCTTTGACAGCTACGTCTCGTTTCCTTTCATCTCTCTTTCTGTCCCAAGTGACCAACACCTCCTCGTTTTCGGTTATTTGTTACATCTGTGGTGCTGGCAAGTTATATTTTTTGTATATTTTCCAATGCGTTGGTCTGGCAACGTTATTGTATCATCGCGTGTGTAAGCCTTTCCTCCATCAGGACCTCACATCCGGCAATCCGATTAGTGACTTGTTTCCATCTCGGTTTGGCAAAATCGGCACTTATCTGTTTTTCCACTCTTATCTAGCATTTGCTTGTACATGCAGCCAACGGTCCTGTTCAGCCATTATTAGAAGCTTGTCCCTAACTTTTATTAGTCCATACATCCACCCATTATCGAACCTGCTATTTCCTAACTACAGAGTCATGGGGGTCTGCTGGAGCCAATCCCAGCCAACACAGGGAAACAAACCCCGGGCAGGGTGCCAGCCCACCGCAGGGTACACCACCACACACTAGGGACAATTTAGGTTCCTAACCTAACCTGCATGTCTTTGGACTGTGAGAGGAAACCCATGCAGACACGGGGAGAACATGCAAACACCACGCAGGGAGGACCCGGAAGGCGAACCATTTTATTATTTTCAGTGTGAATTTGTGAAGATTGCTACGTGAATTGTTTAGAGCAGTGATATGGCTTCCCTCCAGTATGAATATCCGTGTGCTTTTTGAAGAGTGCTTCTGTTGGAGAACCGATTCCCACGTTCAAAGCAGCAATTACATTTTTTTCTCTCCGAGATTAATTTTCTCAACACCGGTTTTAGTTTGGTTACTTTTTCCGGATAGGAGTGAACCTCACTCTTGTGTCCTGAGGTTTGCATCGCTACTGTTTTTATCCTCTTAGGTTTGCTGCCAGAGCTTGACGTTGCACTTGCATTGTCCCTAATAATGCTTCCTTCTGTAAATCCTATGGAGTGATGGTGATGGGTCAGGCATCCAGATGGCCTTGGATTTTTTTTTTGGATAAGGCCTGTAGATTCCCAGCACCACTGGCACAATCTAAGTTTTATTCCACATCTGGCTCATCTCCAGTGTGGATTCTCTTGTGTCCCTGCAGAGCGCTACTGTTAGAGAATCGTTTGCCACATTTACCACAGCTATAAGGTTTTTCCCCCGTGTGGGTCCGTTTGTGCCTGTTCAGATGACTGACTTGTGAGAACTGCTTGCCGCATTCAGAACACCGATAAGGTTTTTCTCCAGTGTGGATTCTCAAATGCTTCTGAAGATTGCTGTTGCTGGAGAATCGTTTATCACACTCAGAACAGCAATAAGGTTTCTCCCCACTGTGAATCTGTTTGTGCTTGTTAAGATTGCTGCTATTAGTGAATTTTTTGTCACATTCAGTGCAGTGATATGGCTTCTCTCCAGTATGAATTCTTGTGTGATTCTGAAGATCGCTTCTGTCGGAAAATCGCTTGCCGCATTCGGAACAGCAATAAGGTTTTTCTCCTGTGTGGATTCTTGTGTGCCTCTGAAGAGCGTTGCTGTAGCAGAATCTCTTGCCACACGTAGAACAGCAATAAGGTCTTTCTCCAGTGTGGGTTCTTGTGTGCCTATGCAGATGGCTTAGTCTTGAGAAATGTTTGCCACACTCGGAACAGCAATGAGTTTTCTCTGCAATGCGAATTATTTTGATATCGTGAAGGTTTTGGCTGTGTTGCAGTATTTTGCCACATTCAGAATAGGCACATGGCTTCTGTTTCAAATAAACCTGCTTATGGTCTTTACAGTCAGGAGGGTTTTTGAAATGTTTTCTGCACTCTCTGAATGCATTCTGAGCGTCTTGATTTGTATGATGCTGGTGATGTTGGTCACTGTTGGTGGGTCCTATCTGTGCTTGTTCGGCAGCAGGAAGAGAGCTGCAGTGGAAAGAGGCCGGGGTCAAACTCTTTGGTCCACCTACTGATTTCTTGTCCTTCTTCTTCTTCTTCTCCTGAGAAGTCTTAGAAAATGTCGGTGGGGAGAAAGTGCCACTCTCCTGGAAACCTGCAAAAACACAAACAGTTTAGCTAAATATTTTTATATAAAGAAATTATAAAAAAAAATGGGAAGCACAATGGTTGGTACAGCTGCTTCACATCTTAGTTCCATTCCTGGTTTGGCTTTTTCATCTTCTCCTGAGGTCTGTGGAATTTCTTCATCTTTTTCCCATATCCCAAATATTTGTCTGCTGTGTTTAATTACTCTCTCTAAATTGACCTGATGTGGATGTGTGTGCCAGTGTGCCCGGAGTTGGACTGGCATTCGTTCTCTGCCTGTAAGTGCAGGTTAAGTAAATTGACGGTGGATTATAATGGTATTTGATAAGTGGAGTTGATTAAATGCGTCTTTCATGAGGATTCAGCCGAAGTCAAGTTCAAGACCTCCCATGTCCAGTGGTCCACTGTTGTTTCCTCACTCTTGTTATTTTCACCGCTTTTACTAAGCCCTGTTATCTCAGTGCTGCCATCCTTTTCATCAAGCTTTACCCTAATCATTACTAAGAAAAATATTAGGGTATATCACATATACATACATACACACACATATTATATCGCTGCCGGCGTCTTCTCTTAGTGCGGAGGAAGTCAGTTTAAGAAGCGAGTAGTGATTAACAACTGGGTCGGGAAACATAACACAAAGAATTTAATGTGCTGCATAACTTATGATGGGGTTTGAGAAAATCTAGTAAATTAAACATTGATTTTAAGATGAAGTTTAGTTTATGACATTCTACTTTAACTCTAAAATAAACTATGAGAATAAAGTGGAAATGTCAACTTTAATCTCGACATAAATGGTGAGAATAAAGTGGAAATGTTTGTTTTTTTCTTCCCTGTGTCCGTATTTTTGTTTCTTCACCGTGGCCCTAATACACTTCTGTAGGGCTATATCACAAAGAGCATAAATGCAAGTTGCAGTTTTATTATTTATGTATATAGCTTAGCTTGAAGCAAGGTTCATTTTAATGCAATGTGCTTAAATGATGGTTCAGTTGATAAAGATGTCGTCACCAAGTTAAACTTGTTTTATTTTATTGTATTTTTATTTGGTGAATACAGTGTAATGCACCTCGGCTTGAAGTCTTGAAGTAATAGTATTATTAGTGGAAGTTGTACTTTTATTTATTTTATTGTTATTACTTATTAGTTTAAATATTATACAGTTTAATGATGGTAAAGTTGTTTAAAAAGTCACTTTAACGCGTCAATGAACAAAGATTGTTAACAGTAACAGAAAGTGTAGTTGGTTTACAAAAAATATTTACTATTTATTCCTTTCGAAGACATGTTCAGTGCAATACAACTTTTGACAAGCACCTCTGGATATTTGACTAAGTCTAAATGCCTTTTTGGACGGTTCGAAAAAATTTAGAACTTTTCAAGTTCTATTTGGATAGAAGTAGGTTCTATTTAGTCGACAGAAATATCTTTGGTAGGAATGCAAGTTAAATTTAGTCTTTAAAATTTCTATGGTGAAGAAAAATGTATGAAATGATGACTGAATTTAACTTACATTCCTGCCAAACATATTTCTGTCAACTAAATAAAAATTACTTATATTTTAAAATTTAAATAGAACTTGAACAGATACGATAGTTCATAATACCCACACAGCACTAAGTGCGTATAAGAGCGGAAGTCATCCGTTTTAACAAGCAGTGTATTGCACTGATACGAAATAGCCTGCCCATTTAATTATTTAGGAATGGATAAATAAATTAAGATTTTGTACAAATAATGTTTTTCATTTTTCTTCCTCAATGGATTCTGGAACCCCCAGCAACAGCTGCTCGCACCCCAAAGGGTGTATATATCTATATATATATATATATATATATATATATATATATAGATATATACACCCACAATTACAGCAGCCCAGGTGAGCAGAGAGCTGAGAAGACTTCGTGCCAGCAAAGCTGCGGGTCCAGATGGAGTATCACCACGATTGCTGAAGGCCTGTGCGTTGGAACTGGGGAGTCCTCTACAGCGCATCTTCAACCTGAGCCTGAAACAGGGGAGAGTCCCGAGGCTTTGGAAAACATCTTGTATCACCCCAGTCCCAAAGATATCGCGTCCTAGTGAGCTGATTGACTTCCGGCCTGTTGCTCTGATGTCACATGTGATGAAGACCATGGAGTGGCTGCTGCTTCACCACCTGAGGCCAAAGGTCCACCATGCCCTCAACCTTCTGCAGTTCGCATACCAAGAGAAGGTGGGAGTGGAGGATGCCATCATCTGTATGCTACACCGATCCATCTCCCATTTGGACAGAGGCAGTGGTGTTGTAAGAATTATGTTTCTGGACTTCTCTAGCGCCTTCAACACCATCCAACCTCTGCTCCTTAGTGACAAGCTGACTGAGATGGGAGTAGATTCACACCTGGTGGCATCGATCGTGGACTATCTTACAGACAGACCTCAATATGTGCGTCTTGGGAACTGCAGGTCTGACATTGTGGTCAGCAACACAGGAGCGCCACAGGGGACTGGACTGTCTCTGGTCCTGTTCAATCTATATACATCAGACTTCCAATACGACTCGGAGTCCTGTCACATGCAAAAGTTCGCTGATGACACTGCTATTGTGGGCTGCATCAGGAGTGGGCAGGAGGAGGAGTATAGGAACCTAATCAAAGACTTTGTTAAATGGTGCAACTCAAACCACTTACACCTTAACACCAGCAAAACCAAGGAGCTGGTGGTGGATTTTAGGAGGCCCAGGCCCCTCATGGACCCTGTGATCATCAGAGGTGACTGTGTGCAGAGGGTGCAGACCTATAAATACCTGGGAGTGCAGCTGGATGACAAATTGGACTGGACTGCCAATACTGGCAGGCCATCTAAACTGAACGATCTGGGGATTAGGGCTTTAGTCAGGGTGGTGACCAAGAACCTGATGGTCACTGTGTCAGAGCTCCAGAGGTCCTCTGTGGAGAGAGGAGAACCTTCCAGAATGACAACCATCTCTGCAGCAATCCACCAGTCAGGCCTGTAGGGTAGAGTGGCCAGACGGAAGCCACTCCTTAGTAAAAAGGCACATGGCAGCCCGCCTGGAGTTTTCCAAAAGGCACCTGAAGGACTCTCAGACCATGAGAAACAAAATTCTCTGGTCTGATGAGACAAAGACTGAACTCTTTGGTGTGAATGCCAGGCGTCACGTTTGGAGGAAATCAGGCACCGCTCATCACCAGGCCAATACCATCCCTACAGTGAAGCATGGTGGTGGCAGCATCATACTGTGGGGATGGAACTGGGAGACTAGTCAGGATAAAGGGAAAGATGACTGCAGCAATGTACAGAGACATCCAGGATGAAAACCTGCTCCAGAGCGCTCGTGACCTCAGACTGGGGCGACGGTTCGTCTTTCAGCAGGACAACGACCCTAAGCACACAGCCAAGATATCAAAGGAGTGGCTTCAGGACAACTCTGTGAATGTCCTTGAGTGGTCCAGCCAGAGCCCAGACTTGAATCCGATTGAACATCTCTGGAGAGATCTTAAAATGGCTGTGCACCGATGCTTCCCATCCAACCTGATGGAGCTTGAGAGGTGCTGCAAAGAGGAATGGGTGAAACTGGCCAAGGATAGGTGTGCCAAGCTTGTGGCATCATATTCAAAAAGGCTTGAGGCTGTAATTGCTGCCAAAGGTGCATCGACAAAGTATTGAGCAAAGGCTGTGAATACTTATGGACATGGGATTTCTCAGTTTTGTTATTTTTAATAAATTTACAAAAACCTCAAGTAAACTTTTTTTCATGTTGTCATTATGGGGTGTTATGTGTAGAATTCTGAGTAAAAAAATGAATTGAATCCATTTTTGAATAAGGCTGTAACATAACAAAATGTGGAAAAAGTGATGCGCTGGGAATACTTTCCGGATGCACTGTATATACAGTACAGGCCAAAAGTTTGGCCACACCTCCTCATTCAATGTGTTTTCATGACCATTTACATTGGTAGATTCACACTGAAGGCATCAAAACTATGAATGAACACAAAGGTGAAATAACTGAAAACATGTTTTAATTTCAAGTTTCTTCAAAATAGCCACCCTTTGCTCTGATTACTGCTTTGCACACTCTTGGCATTCTCTCGATGAGCTTCAACAGGTAGTCACCTGAAATGGATTTCACTTCACTTCAGGTGTGCCTTATCAGGTTATTTAGTGGAATTTCTTGCTTTATCAATGGGGTTGGGACAAGCAGTTGTGTTGTGCAGAAGTCAGGTTAGCTGGACGATCATTTATTTTTCAACAGGACAATGACCCCAAACACACCTTCAGGCTGTGTAAGGGCTGTTTGACCAAGAAGGAGAGTGATGGAGTGCTGGAAATGGTCATGAAAATAAAGAAAACACATTGAATGAGGAGGTGTGTCCAAACTTTTGGCCTGTACTGTGTGTGTGTATGTGTGTATATATATGACAGCAACACTCATAACAGTGACAAAACAATTACATTTACAATCATGTTACGTTACTTTTAAAATGTTTCCTTTTCTGTTTCATTACTTTTCTGCTGCGAAGCGCGGGTATTTTGCTAGTATATATATATACACACATAATATATATATATATATATATATATATATATATATATATATATATATATATATATATATATATATATATATATATATATATATATATATATACATATATATACATATATATATATATACATATATATATATATACACACACACACACATATATATATATATATATATATATATATATATATATATATATATATATATATATATATATATATATATATATATATATATATATATATATATATATATATATATATATATATATATATATATATATATATATATATATATATATATATATACATATATATACATAAATATATACATATATATATACACATAATATATATATATATATATATATATATATATATACACACACACATAATATATATATATACACATAATCATGTAGTGCATTTCACATCTATCTTATGAAAGGCACTATATGAGAGACTGATAGACAGACAGATATATACTGAAGGCACTATATGATAGATTTTTATTTGTTTCCAAGGACAAGCTAAAGAAAAAAAAATATTTACACAGGTACTTTATTTTATTTTTTTCCAGTGTACCAGCTACAAATTCCTAATTCTTGAGTTGTAATTTTGAATACAGATTACCATTTTAATTATGCAGTACTTGCTTTTCACCAAAACAGTGTGTAACACTCACAAAAAGTAAACAGTAAAAAAATAAAAAATACAAAAAAAACTGCCAATTTATCAAATGCCCATAAAATGTTTATTAAGAAGATCCAAGGCTGGCAGGCTTAATAGATTTACAAGTGAAATTAACAAAATTTTGCCGCTAAGATACCAAATCTGTTGTTTACTAAACAGCAATTTCAAATTTTTCCTTCTCTTTTCTTTTTCTAATTGATGACGTGAGCTGCTGTGCTTAACCCTAACCCTTACCAACACTGACAAAAAGAGAGTCCATTTTAATTAAAGGATATAATAAAAGTGTCAATTCATTAAAGTAACCTTTCTTGCGGTTTGTCTAACGGCACAGGACGACTCCTCTGATTTCCTTTTCTTAATTTATTACTCCACTTTAACATAAATATTCCACACTTCTCTCTCTTGTAAAGTCTGCCTTGGCTTCCCCCCAAACAATAAATAAATAAAAAGCTATGTATACTTGGCTCAGCATCCTCACATCAAGGAGCACTGCAACTAAACTACTGTAACGCTTAGAAAAGCAGGGTCTGAAAAAGACTTGTCTTTTATGATTGGTCGATTTACTGATTGCTGACTGTGTCTTTTGTAGTGGAAAATCGATTGATCAGAGCATCACTAAAACACACTGTAACACTGAATGTGCTGTGCACCAAGTCAATGTTTTCTCAGATTAATACGTTTTAGGAATCCTCTTACAATGTACGAGTCTCTCTCTGTGTAAGGACGGGAGTCTGAAAAGTTAACCCAATCCAAATGAATGACAACCTGAATGAACAACCTAGAAGGTTATGCATCTGAGCAAAATCACTGCAGTACTGATTTAGCATCTGCTGCTGCCCACTTGTCTCGTGAAGGAGGAGTTTGGTATTTTTCAAGTAGGAATATGCAAATCAATATAAATCGCCCCTTCCATTCAGCGTTTGTTAAAAGACAATGGCAAAAGCACATGGAAAAAAGTAGAATTTCAGCAAATGTGAAGTGGAGGCAAGGATAAAACGTACTATTCGTTGGCTTAAGCAGTGGTATAAACAGCAAAAGGAAATTGATGGAGAGATAAGAGTGTGGCGGAGACACTCAAGAGTCACAAAATGCAACAGTGGATAATGTAAGAGATGTGGCCAATCACCTAAGGAATATAAGGGCTGTACTCTGTGATAGTGACCATAAATTTAAATGAATTGGTTACAAAATGACTGCGGCATCTGATTACCTGTTTTTACATTGTAACGTTGTGTGATTTGGTTGGGTCAGGGTCAGGTACATCATACAGGGTCCCTTCAGGTATGGGCAAGCCACAATTGTGTGCCAAATTACACAGGGTGAGTCAAAATGTTAACATTAAATGGTACTGCTATCTACAGTATACACTTACATACATTTTTTGTGGACAATTATGTGCCACATATGGTACCATGTGTTGAACATGATGGCGAACAGGCTGAGACACTCCTATGTTCTATGAATAAATTGTTTCCGCCGTTCAAATGTTAACATAATTTTGACTCGCCCCATATATGAAGCACACTACATGCTTACATAATGTGACACACTTTCTGTGGACTATAGAAAAGCACATTAATAAGAGTAGAAAAACATTCTATTTACATAACTAAATCCATTCTCTGAAGGCACCTTTATAGGAGTAGTGTCGGCATCGAGTGCCACAACGGATTGATTCTCTGCTCTTTGAGGTGACTCTCAGTCTTTAAAAGGACTGCTTCTTTTTGCGACTGTTCAAAGTTGCTCTTTTTATAGGCATTCCTGCTATAGATGACGTAATGCCAGCTCATTCTTTTGGTGATTCATTCCTGGCTGATGTAACGTGTCCAGCGCCGTTGCAATAGCAATGTGTTTGCAGCTGAACACTCCGATTACATTTGGAAAAGCGGACATTGCTGTGAATTGCACTTTGATGTTTGCCAGTTCAAGCACAGTGTAAGGAAACCTTATATATCACATGGGGATAATGCCATCCTATACAGCTGGCATGGCATGACTCTGTGATGATCATGAAATACCTGATCAGTCAGCCAGTTCACGTTGAAGAGCTCCTGAGAGTGGCCAGAACTTGCAAAGGAGCAGGTAGATCACAATTCCTCAAAGTCTGCCTTTGTAAAGCCGGCGCCAGTTCAGCACACAGCACCAAGAGGATACGGAGCTCTTGGAAATCGACTTAGAAGCCAGTCGTCCTCATTTAAAAATACGCGCTCTCTTTTAATTCTTCCATCTGTGATGTCTTCTAACAACGCTAAAGCAGCCACGGTAGTTAGTTTGGCCATTCTGTGCACCATTATATTGTTACAGAACGATTACACTCAAGTGAATTCAATTTGTAAATGATATGCAATTCACGTTGGTGTATTTGATAAAGTCCACATCATAGATGTGAATCTAAAAAAGAATCAGTAGCACTGCTTTGAGGCTGGGTAACACCAGTTTGCAAAACCGAGCAGAAACGTGCGTAAGGACAGTGGGAGGCTGCCATGAAAAGGTGTGTGGCTTTACGCTAAGTTTAGTTTTTGTACATCTTGACGTGTGCGTGGAAATGGGCATACACAACATTTTTGTGAATATGCACTATTTATACAAGAGGCCCCTGGTCTCTATTAAAATTCAATCACGTCTCTCACTTTAATTTCTACCAAATAAAAATGGCAACACAACCACCATTAAAATGTGTAAATATTCTTTCTTTCATGTTGAATTACATTACTTACTTATTTTGACACGCCTAGATGACTGCTGCTCTTCATAGTCTCTCCTGCTTCCATCTGTGATTTCCTCTTCAAACTCAGCACCCTTGCATATCCAGTCCATTGAATTCTGTCTGGTTAACAGTTGTCCTGAATTAGCAAAGCGGGGCTGTAAACTGGAATGACATTCTTCAAACGCATCTTGCCTGGAAAACGTTTCATGTTTTTGCAGTTCAAGACTGACTGGAAAATCTTCAGACTCCTCAACTTTAACCTGAATAATTTCCCCCTCAAACTCCTCCTCTTTAAAATCGGAAATGACCTCTTCACAATCTTTTGATTTCACCCACAAATCCTCACATGAACCCCACTCACTGTCCTCTTGCTTAATGTGTACCAGTCTTCCATCCATGTCATCCTCTTTGGCTAAGGCCATTGGTCTGTGAGAAACTCTTCTTTCCCCGAAGCGTCCACTCTGCTCTTCTTTTCTAGGATTCTTTTCTCACACGGACAGTGCTGGCCTGGAAACAAACGAAGTCTAGACAGTAAAAACAAAGTCAAGAACATGAACATTTAATAATTTATTATTATCAGTAGTAGGAGTAGTAGTAGTAGTAATATTTCCTACTGACAGCACAGGTCTAATCAAGGCTGGCCCAATGAAAGCTCAACAGGCTGAAATTGACCTAAACTAAGACCGGCAGTTCCAAGAGACTTGCCCTGTGATGTACTGAAATGCCTCACCTCCATTACATGAAACCAAAAGAAATGCCAGTGAAAGAAAACACATATGGAGTGGTGTTTGACAGCCATTCCAAAACAAGCCAGCCTAGAGCCTCAGTGGGCCTGCAAGAATGTCTGCTGACCCTCCTGTATTAGGTGGTGTGGGGCTGGGGGCTCTTATCCAAAGCACTACTCTCCCCATTCTCACTCACTCTTCCACTCCTCTCTCTCTGTTGCCAGTTGACTCCACAATTCACGTTCTCACGCCAATCAGTTTATTTCTGGCATGCAAATGGCTTTAGTGCCCAGTAGATGTTGTAACTGGCTCCACCCCCACAATTACTGCCTGGTCAGGTCACCCTAGCTTTTTGCTCCTATGACATCTGACTAGAACTGCACTGTCTGCCCCAATATGCCCGCACTCATGAGCCTTCACTTAAAAGGAGAAACTGCTGCCTTCATTATCCCACCCTTCCTTCCTTAAAGAGCTCACTTGGTTCCAATGTTCCCAGTCTAACACTGACCCCCCCTCCCTTGCGAGTCCTGGCCTTTAAAACAGCAATTTAGTAGAATTCTGTTTTCAAATAACTTCTGTAGAAAGATATTTGCATTTGTTTGCATACAGAATGTGGCTCACCTGGGACATATAGATATATATATCCATCTATCTATATATAGATATATATATATATATATAGATATATATATATATATATATATATATATAGATAGATAGATAGATAGATAGATAGGGAGGGAGGGATAGATATCTATATATATATATAGATATATATATATATATATATATATTGTCACAGACGGCTGGGCTTCTTACCCAGCCGGGACACCTAGAAGGTCCGGAAAGGTGGCAGTAAAAGCTTCCGGGTCAGGAGGACACAACCGCCCTGGAGCAGGAGAGGACCACGGGAGGGGAGGAGAGACTTTCCAACTCGTTGGGACTCGTGGCCACTGCCAGGGGGCGCCTTAAGCCTCCTAGAACCTGGGAGAACATTACTTCCGCCACGCTTGGCAAGATGGCGGAGGAACCTTCCAGGGACGCCCGAAGTGCTTCCGGGGCAAAGGGCAGCACTTCCACCACACCAGGAAGTGCTGCCGGAAGATCGTCATCAGCCACCTGGAGCACATCCGGGCGGGAATAATTGGCGCCGCCTCCCAGCAATCTGGGAGCTAGAGTCGAGAGTGGGAGCAGGACGAAGCTCCCAGGAGGAGATTGGCGGCGAAGGAGTTCGATTCATTCCAACCGTTAGCAGGACTTTCCACGGTGAGGTCATTTTGTTTTTGGGAAGGAAGCACAATATCACTACAGCCAGTTTCAATACTGCCGGACTTCAGTTTGGACACATCTTTCACCCCATTTTCAATTGCTGTGTTTATCCAATCCATGTTCGTATTTGTGTTGTGTGCTTTTGTTAATTGTTTTGGGGCAAGGGAGGGTTTAATGTTAATTTTTGTAATTAGTCACTGGTGTTTTTGGGATAAGTGGTGGTCTGCGCACACACAAATATAGATATATTTGAATATTTTGTCTGTCTTTTCATTTTCCAATATGTCAGCATTTGATTTTACATATCTGCTTACCGTTTCTGGTTATTTTGTCATGTCGGGAAAAGTAAGACAACTTGTAAGGAGTACGGCTTGTGGTTAGAGCAAGAAACCTCAGGTGATCCAAGGAATAAGTGGTGTAGTGGCTGGTCTGGGTAAGGGGTCGGCCGTTACAAGTCCTAGACTGTCATATCATATTAAATAACATGAACAATTTCACATTATTGCGATATTTTACATTACAACCTCACAGCGTGCCTATGTATAGCCATTTTAAGGCCGGTGCATAAAGTAGTTAGGAGATGAGAAATGGTGCGAGGAGTTAAGGGTTAAAAGCACACAAACGTTAATTGATTCATTCATTTCTCACCGCCGAAGGAGGATCATGAAAATACAAAGCAGGCTTTTTAGAGGTTAATTTCTCACAGCGCCCTTTGTCTGCCCTCAAATGAAGCAGCTCAGCAATTCAAAGGGAACAAATGTGTGACCACATTTTTACAACTGAAATATGGCTGTGAAAATGCGACAATCTCATACCCCCCGAACCAATAGGTTATTATTTCTTTATTATTATAGCATCATAACAAAGACTAAGCGGCTGAATATCAGTTTCTGCCTTGTTGCTATTAGGGCACCGAATGCCACCTAATCACCTCCAATGCAGCATTGCAATAGATGACATCTTGGGCAATAAGGTCTTATGTTGAATGCTTGTGTTCTATCTTATTTCTTCTTATTCTTTTGTAATTTTTTTATATTTTGACACCGCAGAGACTGCACCTAATTTTGTTGTATTTGCTACAATGACAATAAAGATATTCTGATTACTCTTTAAAGGGGTGTATTGGTCATGGAGCTTTCTCACATATTGAAGCAGATCAGTATTTAAAAGCACACCAAAGTGGAACTTCCCCCAAAAAATGTAGGAGGTGATCATATTTTGCAATGGAAAGTGGAGGGGGAATGGCGAAAAATAAGATCCCCACATATATTAGGTTTTAAACTTTAAAGTGATAAATTTGTCAGAATTTGTTTAGTTTAATCCACTTATAAAATTTTTGGTTGAATAATTCATCCTTTATACAGTCAAAGTAAAAAGTATGTGATCCCCTAGGAATAATCTATATTTACAGTCAGGAAATGGAAGGCCACAGGCACAGTTGATGTTAAACCCAGCAGGTCTGGCAGGCCAAGAAGAATACAGGAGCGGCATATGCACAGGACTGTGAGAATGGTTACAGACAACCCACAGATCACCTCCAAGAACATCTCGCTGCAGATGGTGTATCTGCACATCGTTCTACAATTCAGCGCAATTTGCACAAAGAACATCTGTATGGCAGGGTGATGAGAAAGAAGTCCTTTCTGCACTCACGCCACAAACAGAGTCACTTGTTGTATGCCAATGCTCATTTAGACAAGCCAGATTCATTTTGGAACAAAGTGCATTGGACTGATGAGACAAAAATGGAGTTATTTGGTCATAAATAAAAGCGCTTAGCATGGCGGAAGAAGAACACCGCATTCCAAGAAAAACACCTGCGACCTCCTGTCTAATTTGGTGGAGGTCCCATCATGCTGTGTGGCCAGTTCAGGGACTGGGGCCCTTGTTGAAGTCGAGGGTTGGATGAACTCAACCAGAGAGAGAGAGAGAGAGAGAGAGAGAGAGAGAGAGAGAGAGACTTTATTAATCCCAAGGGGAAATTCACATAATCCAGCAGCAGTATACTGATACAAAAAAAATAATAATAATAATATTAAATTAAATAGTAATAAAAAAGCATGTAAAATCAGACAATAACTTTGAGTAATGTTAGCATTTACTCCCCCGGTAAATATCAACAAATTCTTCAGGATAATGTTCAGGCATCAGTCACAAAGTTGAAGTTACGCAGGGGTTGGATATTCCAACAAGACAACGACCCAAAACACAGTTCGAAATCTACAAAGGCTTTCATGCAGAGGGAGAAGTACAATGTTCTGGAATGGCCGTCACAGTCACCTGACTTGAATATCGAACATCGAAAATCTATGGGATGATTTGAAGCAGGCTGTCCATGCTCGGCAGCCATCATATTGAACTGAACTGGAGTGATTTTGTATGAAGAATGGTCAGAAATACCTCCATCCAGAATCCAGACACTCATCAAAGGCTATAGGAGGACAGCGTTGAGAGGCAAAAGGAGGCTCAACTAAGAATTGATGTTATATCTCTGTTGGGGTGCCCATACTTATGAACCTGTTTAATTTTGTTATGATGCATATTGCATATTTTCTGCTAATCCAATAAACGTAATGTCACCGCTGAAATCCTACTGTTTCCAAAAGGCATGTCAGATATTAAAAGGAAGTTGCTACTTTAAAAGCTCAGCCAATGATAAACAAAAATCCAAAGAATTAAGAGGGTTTCCCAAACTTTTTCATATGAATGTATGTCAGGATGCTATTCATAGATTTTAGCTCCGCCTTCAACACAATCGTCCTTCAAACACTGGTAGTAAAACTGAGCAGGTTGGGCCTGAACACCACCCTCTGCAATTGGATCCTGGACCCAATCAGTCAGTTCGGATGGGCTGCAACACTTCCAGCATCATCACACTGAGCACTGGAGCACCGCGGGGCTGTGTGCTTAGTCCACTGCTCTTCACCCTGCTGACTCACGACTACACAGCCACCCACAACACCAACCACATCATCGAGTTTGCGGATGATACGACGGTACTGGGACTGATAAGCAGGGATGATGAAACAGCATACAAAGAAGAGGTGGAACGGCTGTCTGTATGGTGTGAAGGCAACAATCTCTCTCTCAATGTTAACAAGACCAAAGAGATAATTGTGGTCTTCAGAAAAATCACATCCTGCCCACATCCCACTCAACATCAACAGTTCAGATGTGGAGACTGTTAGGAGTACCAAGTTTCTTGGTGTGCAAATAACTGAGGAACTTACATGAACACATAACACCTCATCATTAACCAAGAAAGCCCAGCAGAGACTACACTTCCTGAGGCGGCTGAATCAAGCATGTCTTCCCCCTTCCATCCTCACCATGTTCTACAGAGGCACCATGGAGAGTGTTCTGACCAGCTGCATCACTGTCTGGTATGGCAAGTGCAACATATCTGACCGCAAGCGCCTGCAAAGGATAGTGAAGACAGCAGAGAACATTATTGGGGTGCCTCTCCCTTCACTACAGGACATATTTTACAAACGCAGTGTCCGCAAGGCCTACAGCATTGGGCAGGACCCCTCACATGGACTTTTCACACTTCTGCCATCCAAGAGAAAAGATACTGCAGCACCAGAGCCAGATCTGCCAGGCTGCAGGAGAGTTTTTACCCCCAAGCTATCAGACTCCTCAGCACCAGGCTGTCCCCTGAGATCTTCCACACGGCCTCAACCAGCTCTAAAAACAGAACTTTTATACATGTGAGCCACTTTCCTGCAAAGACGAGTGTGCAGGTAGGAAAGAACTGAAAATCTCATACTGACCTTTAAGGATTCTGACATTCGTTGATATCCTTTTGCTGTGAAACATTCTGACCTGTCACTGTTTACACATCTTAAACAACTCTTATCATACACTGATAATTTATGTATTATCTATATCTCTTATTTTTTTTATGATATTACATATTTATTGACTATACTTATGTATCTAGATTGCAAAATACCATAAATTGCATCAATCTTGTCCTTGCACAATGCCTTGTTTATGTTTTAATTTTAAATTTAAACTTGAATTTTATTTCTGTTTTTAATTTAATTTAAATTTTTACAGGAGAGTATACAGAGGAAGAGGATGGCAAAGAAGTGTGCTAGTCAGAGAGATGCAGAAAGTAGACAAGAGTACAAAGGAGATAAGGCGCAAGGTGAAGGGAGAGGTGGCGAAGGCTAAAGAAAAGGTGTATGGTGAATTGTATGAGAGGTTGGACACTAAGGAGGGAGAAAAGGACCGGTGGGCTACAGAGAGGGGCCGAGATGGGAAAGATGTGCAGCAGGTTAGGGTGATAAAGGATAAAGATGGAAACGTACTCACAAGCGAGAAGAGTGTGATGAGCAGATGGAAAGAATACTTTGAGAGGCTGATGAATGAAGAGAACGAGAAAAAGAGAAGAGGTTGGATGATGAAGAGATAGTGAATCAGGAAGTGCAATGGATTAGCAAGGAGGACAGCTATGAAGAGGATGAAGAATGGAAAGGCCGTTGGTCCAGATGACATACCTGTGGAAGCATGGAGGTGTTTAGGAGAGATGGCAGTGGAGTTTCTAACCAGATTGTATAATGGAATCTTGGAAAGTGAGAGGATGATGAGGAGTGGAGAAGAAGTGTACTGGTGCTGATATTTAAGAATAAGGGGGACGTGCAGGACTGCAGAAACTACAGGGGGATACAATTGATGAGCCACAGCATGAAGTTATGGGAAAGAGTAGTGGAAGCTCAGTTAAGAAGTGAGGTGATGATTAGTGAGCAGCAGGATGGTTTCATGCCAAGAAAAAGCAACACAGATGTGATGTTAGCACTGAGGGTGTTGATGGAGAAGTTTAGAGAAGGCCAGAAGGAGTTGCATTGTGTCTTTGTGGACCTGGAGAAAGCATATGACAGGGTGACAAGAGAGGAGATGTGGTATTGTATGAGGAAGTCGGGAGTGGCAGTGAAGTATGTAAGAGTTGTACAAGATATGTACGGGGGAAGCGTGACAGTGGTGAGGTCTGCGGTAGGAGCGACAGATGCATTCAACATATAGGTGGGATTACATCAGGGATCGGCTCTGAGGCCTTTCTTATTTGCAATGGTGATGGACAGGTTGACAAATGAGATTAGACAGGAGTCCCCGTGGACTGTGATGTTTGCTGATGACATTGTAATCTCTAGCAAGAGTATGGAGCAGGTTGAGGAGACCCTGGAGAGGTGGAGAAATGAGAGGAGAGGAATGAAGGTCAGTAGGAACAAGACAGAATACACGTGTGTGAATGAGAGGGAGGTCAGTGGAATGGTGAGGATGAAAAGAGTAGAGTTGGCGAAGGTGGATGAGTTTAAATACTTGGCACGAAATGTACAGAGTAATGAAGATTGTGGAAGAGAGGTGAAAAAGAGAGTGCAGGAAGGGTGGAGTGGGTGGAGAAGAGTGTCATTAGTAATTTGACGGATATCAGCAAGAGTGAAAGGGAAGGTCTACAGGACGGTAGTGAGACCAGCTATGTTATATGGGTTGGAGACGGTGACATTGACCAGAAAGCAGGAGACAGAGCTGGAGGTGGCAGAGTTAAAAATGCTAAGATTTGCATCGGGTGTGACAAGGATGAATAGGATTAGAAATGAGGACATTAGAGGGTCAGCTCAGGTTTGGAGACAAAGTCAGAGAGGCGAGATTGTGTTAGTTTGGACATGTGCAGAGGAGAGATGCTGGGTATATTGGGAGAAGGATGCTAAGGATAGAGCTGCCAGGGAAGAGGAAAAGAGGAAGGCCTAAGAGACTGTTTATGGATGTGGTGAGAGAGGAAATTCAGGTGATGGGGTTGACAGAGCAAGATGACGAGGACAGGAAGATATGGAAGAAGATGATCCGCTGTAGCGATCCCTAATGGGAGCAGCCGAAAGAAGAAGATTTGCACTTCACGTTGTTACACCGTGGACCCTGATCTTAGCAATTTCATCTATCTGTATACTTGTATATGGTTGAGATGACAGTAAAGTTCGCTTTGAAAAATCGGCGGCCCCATTGTCTGTCACTAAGAGTCACGGATGCGCAGCACGCCATGTTGACAGTTAATGCCTTGCCACTAATCTTTTTGCGTTCTCTCTTAGATAGTGCAGTGTACCCAGGAACAATGAAAATTTGGGAACTTCCAAGCAGAGAGGAGACATCTGTGTCCTTTCTTCTGGACGCAGGTATTCTTCCAATAGAAAGGCTGTGTCCCTGAAAACACCCTATTAAATTATATTTCTCCGACCGGGAAAAGTGGAGGTGCTCCAGGAAAATTGCTGCACAAATGTCACCATCCGACAAGGGAAATGGCTGGAGAATTCCCGATTATCATTCACGACTGTAGTTCGGTTCATTTATTCGTGGTGTGAGGAGCTAACGGTAGTGAAATGGTGCGAAACCCAATTAGACATGACGAAGGGAACAATAGTTGACTGGAACAGCTATATGCGGGAAGTTTGCGCGTGGGACGTCAGTCGTCGCGAGAGGACGTAAATTAGAGGCGAGAGACTATGCGTCGAAATCGACAAAAAGTTTGTCCGACACGTCGGGTGAGGTGGGAGACCCCACCGATTTGCGTCACGATAGTAAACAAGTACCTAAACCTGTTTGAAAGGGAGAAAATGGAGTAATGATCACGCTGTCACAATTCTACTCCTGCTTCATTCTGCCAACAGTTTCTCTTGTTTAAGTTATGATCTAACTTAATAAGTCCCCACATTTGTAAATGACTTTCATTATTGTTTACTCCCAAAGACATTAGTCCCCTTGTATTTTCTGAATACTTCCTTTTCTCTTTTTCTTTTTAACTTTAGGGTTATTATTATTTATTGTACAAGAAATGTATTCGTTGAAACAAAGTAGTTTACAAAATGTTGAAAAATGAACGATAGCATTTTTTTTTTTTTTTGGTTGTAGTATTAAAGAAGAACATTTCATCATCAAGTGTTTGCTGCAGAAACCTCCCTGCTTACTGAACGGATCAAGTTTGAAGTAAGAAACATCGGGAAGAGGCTGTCAGCGGCGTCATGGAGAAGGCAAAGTTACAATAAGTCGCTTATCTCTATATAAAGCAGCCGCGCTCACAAGAATACGAGACACTGAACTGATGTATTTATCCTACCGAGTCAGTTTTACAAATGTTGTTCTGTACAAGATGCGCTCCGATTGCTGTGCTACTCCTCATAATCAGCGCGCTTGCGAATGAACATAAAGCACCTCACTTGTATTTTTTATGTCACATACGCTTAAAGCTCAAAGGGTTTGTCAAGGAGCACGAAATTTTTCACTACACCACCACCAAAACACCGTAAAGACGGTGCCCAAACTTGAGCTCCCATCCCGGTGACGTGCACCGCATAAAAATCTGGAAACCCGCATTGCGTTCTCTCGCATCGCCGAGGATTGCAAACCGTACTCGACTCACAACTACGACTTTGTCTTACTTACCGTTCGTTCTTTCGCTTGTTCTTGTCCAGAAAGAAATCCGACCACGTGTCTGGAAACGAACAAGAGCCGTGCGCAAAAAGAGAAAGGCAACAAGGCGCGGCAAATGTACGTCATCAACAGGCGACGAGCGAAATATGACCACGCCTATTTCTCTCCAACATTGGCCCTCTTGTTTTGTATTGTGACGCTGCACAGTGCCTGCCAGCGCTGACCAGATGAATTCGTGCTCATGTAATGCTCATTTAGCAGCTTGCTATCTGTTAAATGACCTATAGCTTTAAGCCACACAAAGTTAAAAGGAGACTTTGCAAATTTGCCGTTTTTATAGGTAGGGGCTGCTATCGATGATGATCTCTGACTGATGTCGCTTCTCCAAGCCTTTCCCATCAAAGTCGCCGTCCTTAGCGGCTCTTGGTGCATAAACTCATGTAAACAATGGGGTGGTCTTCTTTTCCGCTTCGGTCGTGCAGCCGATGACGAGAGCACAGGGATCGGGGGTGCTGTGTTGTCAAGTGGCACAACACGGATGTTACGTGATGTGCTGTCATTCAGTGCTGCAGGTATGCTTAACGCTGCACCGCTCTTCTGGCAACCTACCTTTACCTGGCACCACCTCAGACAACTGGGCCAGGACAGTACGTGAACCGTGGCAGCACTTGGCCAGTTTAGGGCAGAGTGCCCTTTTTCAATAAGGGCTGTACAGCCATACCAGATCACCAGGGAGAAGTGGACTGTCTTGGCATTGACTGTTAAACACCCTTTCCTGTCGATTACTAGCTTCCTTTTAATGGTTATGAGCTAGTAAGACTACCCCGTAAGTCCTGCATGTACTGAGGCCCTGGACTGGGGTTGATATTAGACTGGGTAAAAGGCAAAACTTGCAAGAGTTCGCAACTCCCGCCTGAACATCATCATAGCAGGAGTGAACCCAGTGGACTCCTGGACATCAGAATTATAAGCCCATGGCATGGCACAGAGATGTAGGTCCCAGTCTCTCTAATGCTCTGCTGTTGAAATGGAGAGCTTTGTATGCAGGGTCCGATTAAATCTTTTCATAAACCCCTCGCTCTGAAGGTGCAGCAGAGTGGTGGAAGTCTTGTGGATATGGAGAAGCTGACATACCTACTTCATTAGTTCAAACTCGAAGTTTCAACCTTGTTCACTGTACAGATCCTCACTGGGCTTCTTAGCGCAGGTGTTTGCACTCTGCATCGTGCATATATAATATGGATGGATGGATGGGTATATATATATATATATATATATATATATATATATATATATATATATATATATATATATATATATATATATATAAATAAAGTACTGTATATATTTTTTGATTTCTTACATGTGGTTTTGTATGAGTTACAACTGAAGTTTTATTAGAAAAAAGTTAGCATTTATTCTTTTAGCGTAGTGCCCTGGCACTTTGATGTAATTCGACTGGGTGTACAACATGGCCATGTGTATATCCATCCATCCATTATCCAACCCGCTATATCCTAACAAAGGGTCACAGGGGTCTGCTGGGGCTCCCAGCTAACACAGGGCATAAGACAGGAAACAAACCACGGGCAGGGCGCCAGCCCACCACACGGTGCACACACACACACCAAGCACACACTAGGGACAATTTAGAAGTCATGTATATATTTTGAGTTTTCATTTTTATTTAAATTTTCATTTTATTTATTTTGTATTGATAGTTTGTGTTTGTAATAATTTGTAGTCGATTTGATTTATCATTTAATAGTTATTGGCGAGAAGCTGTTTGTATGGTTCTAGAAAGGTACACAAATTATTTGTGGTTAACAATATATAAGATTATAAAATTAGAATGTTTTTATTGTGCGCAGCTATGTATATTATTAATATTTTTTTCTGGTGAAATGTGTGTAATATATTGTAAATAGTTATGTATGTAATAGTTCAAGCTCATACACTTTATTGTCATTGTGTAACACAACGAAATGACTTTTTGTGACAGCCCCAAGGTGCATTTAAAGAAAAGTCAAATAATTCCAAATATGTCGTATACAGTGTTATGTGATCAAGTAACCAGAGCAAATTATTATTATTGCTCAAAGTACAGCAGCATAAATTGTTATTGCACCTGTTAATATAAATAATATTAATATTAATAATGTGAATTTCCTCTTGGGATTAATAAAGTATCTATCTATCTATCTATCTATCTGTCTGTTATATAGTGTCTTTCATATCTATCTATCTATCTAATAAATAGTACATTACATATTCTATATTGAAATACATTAGTATATTGCAAATCACCAATATAGCTTATTGCACATATTTAATTAAAAATGATCTCAGACTGAAGAGATTCAGAGTTCAGAAAGTTTATGTCAGATGGGAAAAAGCTCTTTTGTAGTCTGTTTGCGCCTACACGGATTGGCGTAAAGAGTCTTCCTGACGGGAGGAGCTCAAACAAAGACTTTCCAGGATGAGTTTTGTCCTTGGGAAAGTTTTCGGCCCTTCTCACACAGCGAGCTTATATGTATGTTAAGAAAAAAGAGTCAGACTCGTGGTGGATGCTGTAGGGACTTTGGCGAGAATTGGAGAGGAAAGGAAAATAAACTTCTGTTCAATTACAGAGCAAAACGAAACGATTATAATTAATCATATTTCAGCCCAGTAGATGGCAGTGTTTACCTACTTGTGTCACGTTTTTCACTTGAGTCGCTCGTTGGTGACTCGTTCTGTTTCTCTTTGTTTTTGTGCCGCTGGCTGATGTCTCGTACTGTCGTACGAGATTCTTGAGAATAAAAGGTGCAGAATAAGAGAAGATAAAGAGAAAAAGAGCGGCGAGGAGCAGGTCAAGAAGTGTCGGTAAGCAATGAGAACGACGGGTGGGAGAGGAGAGGAAAGAGTGGAGCAGGAGTTGGGGAGGGCAGTCCTGGGGATAGAAAACAGAGGACAGAATGAGGGCAATAAACATGGAGAAAGGGTGATAAAGAGGGAGAAACAGAGAAGGAGAGGGTGTCACCGCTGTCCGAATTTTACTCTAAATAGCATTTACAATACAGTACTAACGGAGCCCCTCAGGAAATGCCGTGTGGACTTTTGTACAGGGCCGGGTTAATGCAGGGGCTTAAATAAGTGAGTTAAGAGAATGGAGGGGTGCGTAGCTGTGACATTAAAACCGTGACACAAGTTTTTGTAATGTATTTTCGAGTACTTTAAAATCGTAGCGATAACATTTAAACGTCAATAACAAACCCTGGAATTTCAAGGCTGACTCGGTGGATCTCGAAATGTGGGCGCCTGAAGCGTCTCGACTCGTCTGTATGGATGGAGTGACTGCAGGCAGGGCTTCAGATTTATATACAGGTGCCGGTCATAAAATTAGAATATCATGACAAAGTTGATTTATTTCAGTAATTCCATTCAAAAAGTGAAACTTGTATATTAGATTCATTCATTACACACAGATTGATGTATTTCAAATGTTTGTTTCTTTGAATTTTGATGATTATAACTGACAACTAATGAAAGTCCCAAATTCAGTATCTCGGAAAATTAGAATATTGTGAGAAGGTTCAATATTGAAGACACCTGGTGCCACACTCTAATCAGCTAATTAACTCAAAACACCTGCAAAAGCCTTTAAATGGTCTCTCAGTCGAGTTCTGTAGGCTACACAATCATGGGGAAGACTGCTGACTTGACAGTTGTCCAAAAGATGACCATTGACACCTTGCACAAGGAGGGCAAGACACAAAAGGTCATTGCTAAAGAGGCTGGCTGTTCACAGAGCTCTGTGTCCAAGCACATTAATAGAGAGGTGAAGGGAAGGACAAGATGTGGTAGAAAAAGTGTACAAGCAATAGGGATAACCGCACCCTGGAGAGGATTGTGAAACAAAACTGTGGGGGAGATTCACAAAGAGTGGACTGCAGCTGGAGTCAGTGCTTCAAGAACCACCACACACAGACGTATGCAAGACATGGGTTTCAGCTGTCGCATTCCTTGTGTCAAGCCACTCTTGAACAAGAGACAGCGTCAGAAGGGTCTCGACTGGACTGCTGCTGAGTGGTCCAAAGTTATGTTCTCTGATGAAAGTAAATTTTGCATTTCCTTTGGAAATCAAGGTCCCAGAGTCTGGAGGAAGAGAGGAGAGGCACAGAATCCACGTTGCTTGAGGTCCAGTGTAAAGTTTCCACAGTCAGTGATGGTTTGGGGTGCCATGTCATCTGCTGGTCTTGGTCCATTGTGTTTTCTGAGGTCCAAGGTCAAAGCAGCCGTCTACCAGGAAGTTTTAGAGCACTTCATGCTTCCTGCTGCTGACGAACTTTATGGAGATGCAGATTTCATTTTCCAACAGGACCTGGCACCTGCACACAGTGCCAAAGCTACCAGTACCTGGTTTAAGGACCATGGTATCCCTGTTCTTGATTGGCCAGCAAACTTGCCTGACCTTAACCTCATAGAAAATCTATGGGGTATTGTGAAGAAGAAGATGCGATACGCCAGACCCAACAATTCAGAAGAGCTGAAGGCCACTATCAGAGCAACATGGGCTCTCCTAACACCTGAGCAGTGCCACAGACTGATCGACTCCATGCCACGCCGCATTGCTGCAGTAATCCAGGCCAAAGGAGCCCCAACTAAATATTGAGTGCTGTACAGGCTCATACTTTTCATGTTCAGACCTTTCAGTTGGCCAGCATTTCTAAAAATCCTTTTCTTGCATTGGTCTTAATTGATATTCTAATTTTACGAGATACTGAATTTGGGACTTTCATTAGTTGTCAGTTATAATCATCAAAATTAAAAGGAATAAACATTTGAAATACATCAGTCTGTGTGTAATGAATGAATCTAATATACAAGTTTCACTTTTTGAATGGAATTACTGAAATAAATCAACTTTGTCATGATCTTCTAATTTTATGACCGGCACCTGTACACACGTCGCTGTTACATTCATTGTAGACATTTCCTCAGATATGTGTCCTTGCTCGCCACCCAAGAATCCTTCTATATTGTGACGGACTATGAAGGGACAGAAAGGGTGGAACAGTGTGAATGGAGGGCCTGATTAAAGGGGTCTGTCTTGTGAGGGGGCGAACACGAGTCTTTGGAGATGAGAGACAGGAGGAGGTTTGGAGAAAAATCGGGAGTGCTCTCCCCTCCACTTTCTCGTATATTTAGATATGGGGATGGATATTTGAGGAGTAAACCGCAAAACTGATTATATTTTGATATTATGTACATTAAAGAACAATCAACAACAAATTAATATTATATTGAACAATTACTATAAAAGTTACATTGAAAAAATCGAACTCATGGAAAAAACAAATCAAGTATGTGTTCAGGTAAAGTAGCACTTCCGGTTAGAGGAAATAGCCGGAAAGTTGATAGAAACCTACGTTTTGTACCTAATACAGAAATTGTATGCAGAATTTGGTTGACCTCGGTGAAAGCGTACTGAAGATATTGTGTACACACACACACATAATTCCAAAAATGGTATTTTCGGACCCAGAGTGGTCTAAAACGTCGAGATTCATCAAAATCTCGACATCGAATTTTTGGACAATCACATTACTTTCCCTATACAATATTTCGTATACGATAAAGTTAAAAGGAAGGAGCAGCCGTAAAGAGGTGTGAGTTAAGGAGTCAGGAAACAACAAGCAGGAGTGTTAACGGGATAGAGAAAGACAAAGTGAGTGGCAGAAGACAAACTGATAGATTAAGAGAGTTTTCCTTTTCTGCTTTGTTTTGAGAGTGTACTCTTTAACCCAAATAAGAAAGACAAGACATCGTTTGTAACACTATAGGAGTTAAACCTTTGAGGACCTCAGAGTTGTGTTGGCTAATTACGCTGGTCGTTAAAATATATTGTAGTGACGGATGACACTGCCTTCCCAGGAGGCTCTGCGGCGCTGCAGCTAAAATTAAACAGTTAATTATGATTTATTGCAGCGTTTCTCAACCTTTAAGTATTTGCAACACGAGTTTTCATAACAGTTTTAATCTCGCCCCCCTTCCAATATTTTTTTGAAATGTAGATGCATATTTTATTATACCTACTTAGCTTTTATCGACATTTATCTAACTCTATATTTATTGTTCTAGTATCAGAATGTAGTTTAAGTTAATTTGTTTTGGTTTCAACAGATGTCTTTTTCATATTTTTGATTCTTGTTTTCTTTTTTTCACATCTTCGCGCCCCCCTTGGGGGGGTCCCCGCCCCACAGGTTGAGAACCACTGATTTAATGTTTGTTGTATTTTAAAATAGTTGTTGTGTTTAATGTTGGGTTATAGCTTTTGGTAACGGGAGTGTTTTATTAATGTTTAAAGGGGAGGTTGGTGTCGGGACGAAAGCGGTGTGCTGAAGTTGAGTATTGCCGTTTTGTAATGGACGCGTTACTTGAATGTACAACTCTACCAGTATTAAAAGTGTTTTTTTTTTTATACATTGAGTGTGCCAAGGTGTCACAATTTACTCGGTAATCGAGATGGAAAAGTGTCTCATGTTAAACAAACACCACATCAAAAGAAAATTACATGTCACCTCTTAGTGACAAATCAAGTAGACTAATTCGGATGTTTCAACGGTAGATGATTAACGTAAGGCAAAGAACACGTGAAAAGACCAAACGTCAAGCTTATCCCCTGCTGTTTGGATTCCCACTCTCGTTTATTGACGGCGAGCTCTTATCGCGGAGCCTTTCGTGCCCCGAACTCCTCACTCATGGCTGCTTAAAATGGGTTGAAAGACTATTATAAACAGGATATCATACGCCGCTGGAAAACAAACAAACAAAAAACAATAGAATTCTGTCATCGCACTAACGCGGTTGGGAGTAATCGAAGGACAATTTCTGACAAAGCACAAAATGGAGGACTTAATAGCCAAGTGCCAAACGGGAGAGAGCCTCGTTCGGCCAGCAGCGATTGCAATGACCTGCACGGTGATAAGTTTGATCGTCAGCTTGAAATAACAGCTCTCTTTGACACATTGACAACCTGCCTCACACCATTGCAGGTTTGAATGAACGAGTCTGGCGGAGGGCAAAGTGAGACGAACAAGCTAATATGAGAGCGGGGTCTGCTCGGGCACCTGTGTTGTCAAATACGGCTTTGGTATATTTATGATCAATCATTAGTAAAACAAATCATGTGTAATGGGAGCATTGGGCCAGAAGTGACCCTCATGTTACAAACGGGGCCCGTGACAAAAAAAAAAGTTTGAGAACGGCTGCGGTTTAACTGTAGCCAGTTCGAGAAGAGTTAGTTGTAAAATGACTTCTGTGGTATTGTTGTGTCCTCCATTGCACGCTGTCCTGTTCTTCATCCTTTGTGTACAGTCTTCAAATTGAATAGCGATCTGCAGCTTACAAAGTGGAGTCGGTTTTGTTTCGTTCAAGTCTGAACTCAACACTTATGTTTACATTTACACTTATTTGCTTAGCACATGCTTTTATCCAAAACTAGCCGCCCCCAAAACTTCACTCGCGTATTAGTGAAACAGGACAGTGAGGAGGGCCCCACCCAGCTCTCTACTCCTGACGTCACGCCTCCCCCTCCCCTCCGTCCCCTCGGCCCGCAGCCTCTCTCGCGGATTAGTATAGCGCTCCTGCAAGCGAACTGTGAATCTTAGCGCGATGAGAGAAGTCGCAAAATCAACCGGAATGTTCAAGCAAATTCTAGGGGAAAAAACACCCTTAAGTAGTCCTCTTGTTCGCTAGCTAATCGGAGGTAAGGTACACTCCCAGAGGCTGGTGCGTGAGTGGGGAGGGGCCTGCTGTGTGTCTCTGGAGTACAGTATGTGAATTTCATATTGGAATTAATAAATTATGTATCTATCTATCTTGGATTCATTCAAATATAACAGTACCACAATCGGAATATGATGCTTAACGCGATGAGAGAAGTCGTAAAATCAAGCGGAACGTAAAAGCAAATTCTAGAAAAAAAAAAGCCAATCTAAATCCGTGAAGTAGTTCTCTCATAAAAAACGGACTGACATACAGACAGACGTGTTGTGTGTGTGTATATATATATATATATATATATATATATATAGTAACGATCTGGGAAAGAAATTGCCACTGGGCAGAGTGTTTAATTATAAATAGTTAAAAAAAAGGGGGCGTCAGAGACACAACTGCCACTCTTAACAAAACAGCCTCTGGAGTGCTGGGAAGGTTGGGGTGCTTGTATGTGGGTTGGGTTTTAATGGGGTGTGTTTTTGCAGTTTTTTTTGTCCTGACGACGTTGTTTTTCGGCTTGTTGAAGTAAGAAGGAAAGTGAGTAAAAACCATTTTGATTAGCTCTTTATTTGATAATTACCACCACTTGCTTGCAAGATTCATTTGCCCGTCTGGTAAAGGGATGTTACAACATATATATATATATATATATATATATATATATATATATGGGCGGCACGGTGGCACAGTGGTAGCACTGCTGCCTCGCAGTTAGGAGACCGGGTTCGACATGTAGGTTATGTGGATTGGCGATTCAAAATTGGCCCTAGTGTGTGCTTGGTGTGTGGGTGGGTTGGCACCCCTGCCCGGGATTGGTTCCTGCTTTGTGCTCTGTGTTGGCTGGGATTGGCTCCTGCAGACCCCCGTGTTTGGATTCAGCGGGTTGGAAAATGGATGGATATATATATATATATATATATATATATATATATATACATATATATATATATATGTGTGTGTGTTTATATATATATATATATATATATATATATATATATATATATATATATTATACACACACACACGCACATCCCTGATAAGGGAGTAAACATCAGTCTGGGAAACTGTTTGGGACAAGGGTACAAAACTGATCAGCACAAGTGAAGAGCTAGTTAAAAACGGCTGTTATCAGTTTGATAGAAATTCACAGAGCAAGAGAAGTGTGTGTAGGATAAAGTGCTGTGAATGTCAGATTTATTTTAAGTGGTCACTCCTAACAGTGGGGTCATCGGGTGCAGGCAGTGGGTATTCAATCCAGGGGTCTGTGGAGTAAAGACAGGGCTTCCTCTGATCCGGAGAAATCATTTTGGGTTGGATGGAAGTGACGCCAAGGGGGTTTAAAGTCGTTTCCATGCCAGAAAGAGAAACAGATAAGGGTGGCAGAGAGAGAGAGAGAGAGAGACAGTGAAGTGGATTGTGAGAAGGGGTGCTTTTGAATATGGAGTGGGCAGGTGGAAGAGCCATCCCTCCTAGCAGACAGAGATCAGCAGCCATTTAGGCAGGTCCACTGAAGCTGTCATTCGGCTTCCGAATATTCTTAATGGCTGTCAAAATGTGACTCGATGCGTGTTTGTGCTGAACGTGTTCTCTTCAATTCTGTTGGTCCCACTGTAGGTGATGTGTGTCATATCATGATGTATGTCACAGGCAGAGTGTTTTTGAAGTGGTGGTCTTAAGTCAAATCCAGACTTTTTGTTAAATTTTGACAAGACGTTAAGTAGACCTGTTTCTGCCTGAATGAACCGATTCAAAATAAAATCCCTGCATTTTTAAACGTTCTTCTTAGGGTAACAGCGAGGGTTCAAATCAGTTCATATCTCCCATAAAAACTGAGCTGGTAGTTCTTTGTTCTTGTTATTGTCCCAAGTTATTTTTAGTTAATTTATAGAGTAATTCTATCACTTTTATTTTACAGAGAAAAAGTCGCCTCCTTTACATTAGGCGCTGCATTGAGGTATCTTAATGGCTTCCAAGCCTGCACTGTCCATGTGAGAAACAAATCTTAGAAAAGAAGAGCAGACACTTGGGAGGGAGAGAAGAGTTTTACACGCAGCAATGACCTCCACCAAAGAGGACAGCGTGAATGAAAGACTGGCACACATTAAAGAAGAGGACTATGAGTGGGGTGTACCAGAGAATGTCAAGCCCGAGGCCTGTGAAGGGAGAATTTCAGTTTTCAAAGAGGAGGAGTGCAAGAGGGAGATTATTGAAGTTAAGGTGGAGGACCTGAAAGATGTCTCACTTAACCTTGACACCCTGAAGGTTTTCAAGCAAGAGGTTTCTGAAGAATTTCATTCCAGTTTACAGCATCGCGACATTGACCCGGGACAACTGGCTGCCCAGCAGAATTCTGTGAACCTGAAATCGGAGTTCTCTGAGTTTGAAGAGAAAACCAATGAAGGAAACGGGAAAGAAGAAGAAGGCCGGCCATCATCTAGGAATGTGGGAATAAGTAAGTAATGTGATTAAACACCAAAGAAAGTGAAACAGATACTATTTGCAAGTTCTACCTGTGATTTGTTTTAGTGTTTTCAGGAGGTGGAAATTGCAGTCAGGTACACAAATGGAGACGAGCTGCTTATTTACAAATAATAAAACTGTAAAGGTTTGTGCAAACTCAAAAAAAAAAACAAACCATAAAGCTAAGTGTCCACCTCATGATTTTCCTGTAATAAGCTCTTATTTGTGTAGTAAAGTATCACCACTATTATGTTTATTGAATTTAAATGATCATTTGTAATTAAATAGGCTTCATGAACTGTGTCTCAGACAAATATGCACAACAACCCTACATTTCTTCCATCAACGCAGTTACATCTGCTGGAGTGATTGTGGTCCAAATACTTCTGTCCTTTTCTAATTTTGTCCCCAGTATCGTCCAGTGGAGTGACTTGTCTGTGCTGATCGTGTCCACAGACTCGCATCCTCACACAGGCAGACATTTACGGTGAAAGCGGATTTGTAAAACACAACACTGACACCGTAGCGCTGATTATTATATGATGTAAACTTACAGAATATGTGGGAAACGTTTGATGATTCGGTGTGCACTTAGGACTAAAACAGAAATGTTGCATTCCATAATATTCTCAAGCACTGTCAATTCAGTACTGAGATCTGCAGGCGGAGAAGCAACCTCACACAGCAGGCCTATGGGGGTGCCTGTCCAGTCCAGTCCAGTCCATCTCAGGCCCCTTTAAAACCCACTGACATCCATCCACATTGGACCAGTTTAGAGTCCCCAGTCCACCTGCTCTTATTCTGTGTTCTTAGAAATGTGCAGAAGTCCAAATGGAGAATATCTGGGTGCAGGGTTTGACCACACAAGACAGCAGAGAAGACCCCACTGACCTGGTAGACTCCAGTTGATCTAGTTGTTGGATAGCGTCAGTCTCACCTGGACCCTCTATGGTTCATTTCACAAATCATCAGGCCTAAGCCATGAGTGGTCGTGCTAACCACTGCACCACCGTGCTTTACTAATGTAAGAGAAGGTACAGATAGTCGTATTATTTCATTTAAATCAAGTTTCAGATTGCATCAAACAAAGACGGAAAGCCCAAATTCATGTCTCAGACTGCCGTCCCTTTCGGTCAACTCGGCCCCCTCTCTGTTACTCCATCATGGTGGAGGTGAATGTCAACAGATTAAGATGAATCTCTGGAGCCGAGTCCATCATTGAGAATGGCACGTCAACTGCAGGGTCTTGTTAAAAATCAGGGGAACAGAAACGAGAGGGATAACAAGAAAATGCAAATTAGCAAGAGCACTGAGAATCAGTAAGAGAGAGAGGGCAATTGTGACCACTGGACATGGAGGGGCTTGAACTTGAGTTTGACCGAATCCACGTGACAGGCACATTTCATCAGCTCCACCTGTCAGATCCTTCCATCCATTTTCTTCACTTGTGGTCTCTTTAATAAAACTTTGTGTGGTTTCAAGTGTGAAAGTACATGAATGGCAAAACACAGGAAAACGCATACGCCAAAAAAAATCTATATACAGTATATATGCTGATTTGAGCATATCATTGCACAATTTACCCTTTATAAACCATAATCATCTTGTAAATGTGAGTCTGTGTGTGTAAAAAAGGCTCATGTGTCTTTAAGGCACTGAGGCACAGACCCGTGAGTGTGAGAGACGTACCACGTAAAAGCAGAACTACTGGAGAAAGATTAAGTTTGTGCATTTATTATTACTGCCAATTTCATTCAGTAAAATAGAGGATGTTTGTATGTTTAATATAGACTCGGCCTGTAAATTATTGGGATAATGCATTAAATCTTTAAGAGATGTTGTGTATTAATATGAATATAAATATGTTACGTTGCCGCATTGAAGTTGTAATTGCAAATACGGTACCTTACGTTGATATTGTGCAGATATAGTGCCATCTATTGGACATTTTCTGTATTGCATAGTGAAACATTTATATACTGTTTGTACTAATTTGTTGTTTGCCTTGTTAGAACCTCACACTGACATGGCTGGATTAAGGTGGGTGCTATTGATGCTACAGCATTAGGCCCATTCCTGAAATAGGCCCAGATGAAAATAGACGAGAAAGCTGAACAGTTTTCCTTTGCTATATTAACCTCAAAATAATTATTAGAATGAAATTTGGAGTCTGACTTTCGGACGCCTCGACACAGCGTTACTTATTATACAGTTACTATTATTCTTTACGCTGTGACGTAAATATAACATGGTTGGGTTTACAGTAATCCCTCGCTATATCGCGCTTTGACTTTCGCGGCTTCACTCTATCGTGGATTTTAAACGTAAGCATATCTAAATATATATCACAGATTTTTCGCTGGATCGCGGATTTCTGCAGACAGTGGGTCTTTTAATTTATGCTACACGCTTCCTCAGTTTGTTTGCCCAGTTGATTTCATACAAGGGACGCTATTGGCGGATGGCTTAGAAGCTACCCAATCAGAGCATGTATTACATATTAACTAAAAACTCCTCAATGCTATAAGATATGCATCCCGCGCGGAGCTTAATTGTTTGCTTGTCTCTGCCTCTCTCTCACCCTCTCTGACATTCTCTGCGCCTGATGGAGGTGCCGTTTGCTTAAAAGATACTGACGCTCCTCTAAAAAAATGCCGCTTTATTGCGGTGCTCGGCATATTTAAAAGCACACGTATTGATTTTTTGATTGTTTGCTTTAATCTCGCTCTCTCTCTCTGACGTTCTCTGCGCCTGACGGAGGAGATGTGAGCAGAGGGGCTGTTTGCTTAGAAGATACTGACGCTCCTCTAAAAAATGCCGCGGCAAACTTAAAAGCACACGTATTGAGTTTTTGATTGTTTGCTTTTCTTTGTGAGTGATCTCTCTCTCTCTCACTGAAATTCTCTGCTCCTGAAGAGAAGAAGATCTATTTGCATTCTTTTAATTGTGAGAAAGAACTGTCATCTCTGTCTTGTCATGGAACACAGTTTAAACTTTTAACTAAAGGGTGTTATTTCATGTCTAGAGGGCTCTAATAATGTTAACAGTGTGGGAGAGTTTCTAAGGGCTTAAAATATATAAAAATAACTACACAAACATATGGTTTCTACTTTGCGGATTTTCGTCTATCGTGGGGGGTTCTGGAACGCAACCCCCGCGATCGAGGAGGGATTACTGTATTGTTAACCGAAGATTTCAAGTTAATGCAATGAATTTTACATTAAACAGTTTACTTTGTAATTTAGCTGTGTTTTTTTGCAATGTCTTGGGGATTCTTGACACTTTATTATTGTTCGGTAAGTGCCACGTAGTACATTTTTCACCTTGAAAATTAGTTGTACAGTAAAAATCGATGGCTATTTAAATGGTTATCTGTAAAGGTAAAACTAAAAGCCAATCCGCGGGACCGGCAAGGATGTTTAGAATTTTTAAAATCCTCGACAGGATTCTGGTCTATTGTGAAATTTAAATCGCGGACAAATTGTTACCCTCAAGAGCCTGAACGGAGTCACTTTGACCCAATGTCTCTGCAAATAGATTTTTTTCTTACTGCATTTCGTAAGAGAATTGCAACATTTTGTGTATTTCATTGTTAGGTAAGGTAGGCTAAGCATGCTGGCGCTTATGAGCATTGAGTATGAGCTGCTGCGCAGCCTTGACTTCACTGACACGATCGAAGAATTTGCACTTGCTAAGACTCGAAAAACAGCAATATAAGTAAGCAGCACTAGTGCAGTAGTTAGGGCGACGATATGCGTAGGTTAAGTTGATCTGGTTTAGCCTTTTCTGCATTACGTGCACTTTGCAGACAATTGATATTGAATTTTGATGTTAATCTCGAGTTGTCACGATACTATGTTGTTATTATTATTCATGTTCAATAAAGGCTGGCTGGTTGCCGTGCACGCAATTAAGGCTCCTTGGTCGGTCTGAGTGGGCATGTATGGTGAGTGTCGAATGTACATGCACCAATGCCGAGAAAAAATAGGCCTTTTTTGCGTTGCAGCATCAGGCCCAATTTCGTCTTAATCTAGCCCTGCACACTCACCTACCTAAAACTACCTGTACAGTTCTACCTCATGTGTATTTCTGGCATTTCAACATTAAAAGTAATGTTTCTGCAATGGTTGGATTAGTTCCTGTGTTCTTACCGACACACCGACCTACAGTGAACTGCAAGTCCGCTATCTCATCTTCCTTTCCAATAGTGAGCGCACCTTAAACCCCGCCCAGTTCCACCCGGAAGCAGCCATATATGGACCATGCTAATGAACCTCATACATATGCAGTCAGGATACTGCAAACCATCTTTGGCTGGTAGTGCAGCCACAAGATGCATCCGGTAGTGCCAGACGGAAATTAGAGGCATTTGGGTGTCGGGAACAAACACAAAAGTGTTGAATGGCATCGTGTTACTGCTACTGTGAATGCCAAGAGCTCCAGCCACGACATATCTGAAATAATAATAATAATAATAGTAATAATAGACGGCCCAATCTGTGGTGACAAAACAGCCGAGTGTTAGTGTAACAGGAAGAATAAAAAGCACACGTACGCTCTCTGACTGCGATCTGTGAATGGCGTCTGTAATTGAAGAGGCCCTTTTTATGTTGCATCAACAACAACATTTATTTATATAGCACATTTTCATATAAAAAGTAGCTCAAAGTGCTTTACATAATGAAGAATAGAAAAATAAAAGGCACAGTAAGAAAATAAAATAAGTCAACATTAATTAACAGGGTGGACAGAAAAAACAAAAAAACTCCAAATAAAATCTTCAGGGATTCCAGACCATGAGACCGCCCAGTCCCCTCTGGGCATTCTACCTAACATAAATGAAACAGTCCTCTTTGGATTTAAGGTTCTCACGGAAGGACTTGATGATGATGGTCACGTAGACTTCTGGCTTTTAATCCATCCATCATGACATCTGATGATTTTTCAGCCTCATCTTGGCATCACAAGTGACTTGTGCTTTAACAGAATGAAACTGCTGACAACTAACAAAAGCAATCTGATTCTCGCTTAGTGCCCTTTTTGGAGTATGATAACCATAAATGTTTATGTATGTGCACTCACACCATACGGAAGCTGGATGCAGTGCCTCACCCATTGGTCAAAGGATGGAATGAGGCTTGGCTGAGATAGCGCTGAAATATCGGCCAGCTCCCGGAGAAGTGACAACAGGTAGCCAAAGTGAACTGCTGAAAAACCAAGTGGGCCGACTGGGGACGAAGCACACTTAGCAAGTGTTATAATAAGTTTGTTATCCTATTAAGGGTAATGTCACTGTCTCTGTAAAATACTCCTAAATGATTTTTGTTCCTTTTCTGTGTACATGCATAGCTGAGCCAGATTTAGTACAAGGAGTGTCAGCATTTAGAATGGTTGGGCCAAGCGTAGGATAAGATGGACAGGGACAGCTGGAGGAATGTGTTGTCAGTCTCAAGAGAAGTGAGTGCTATTTGTATCTGTTGTCTGATGTCAGCACAAAATCTTCTGTCCTTGTTTGAAATTGAACTATGTGCCATCTGGGGGCCTGCATGTGTAGAAAGCAGTATAAAAAAGCTTGGAGAAATTGATGGATGGATGAAAACTACATCAAATCAGTCCTGAAAATCCCTCCTATGCCGCGACGATGACCGCATACTCTACACGCCAGGCCCCCACTCTTGGACTGAGCACTGCTGTTTGATTTTCCCATCTTATATGCAGTGTAAGCCGATATTAAACAAAGCTAAGTTATCCTTTCTTTTATGTGATTTTTCACCGCCGTATCACCAAGGGAGGGATATCACCTCTTTTAACTTATAATTATTTTAAATTTAGGTTAATTAAGATGCCGCAATTGAAAAGAACATACAGTGGAACCTCGAGATATGAGTTTAATTCGTTCCAGCACTGAGCTTGTATAGCGAATTTCTCATATCTAGAACAAACTTCCCCATTGAAAATAATGGAAATCCAGTTAATCCGTTCCGCACCCCCAAAAATATCAACATAAAAATCAATTTTCCTAACCAATAACACTGATAAATAATATATACAAGTGGAACCTCGGTTTTCGAGTAACTTGGTTTACGAGTGTTTTGCAAGACGAGCTAAATTTTTTAATAAATTTTGACTTGATAAACGAGCGATGTCTTGCAATATGAGTAGTATGGATACACTTTGTCTGGTGAGCGTGATGTGATCATAATTGAGCTGATGGTTCTTCTCTCTCGTGCGCATCTCTCGCTCCTTATCTCTCTTACTCGCTCGCCTCTCTCTCCTTATCTCTCTCTCTCACTCGCTCGCCTCTCTCTCTCTCTCTCTCCTTATCTCTCTCTCTCTCACTCGCTCGCCTCTCTCCTTATCTCTCTCGCCTCTCTCTCTCTCCTTATCTCTCTCACTCGCCGCCTCTCTCTCTCTCTCTCTCCTTATCTCTCTCACTCGCCTCTCTCTCTCTCCTTATCTCTCTCACTCGCTCGCCTCTCTCTCTCTCTCTCCTCTCTCCTTATCTCTCTCTCTCCTTATCTCTCTCGCCTCTCTCTCTCGCCTTATCTCTCTCACTCGCTCACCTCTCTCTCTCTCTCTCTCACTCTTCTCTTGAGGGTAGAGAAAAGCCAAGCAAAATGACACCTTTTATTGGCTAACTAAAAAGATTACAATATGCAAGCTTTCGAGGCAACTCAGGCCCCTTCTTCAGGCAAAATGTAATCAAAGCTTGCATATTGTAATCTTTTAGTTAGCCAATAAAGGTGTCATTTAACTTTCTCTACATTCATAATGGCTAACACAGTACAACACCCTAGTACTCCTCTTGAGGGCAATCATCTCCTATTCTCCGTCTGCATGTCCGCAATATTTTTGGATACGCTTATACAGCGAACTGCTACAGCGAAGCAATGAAATCACAAGCGCACAAACACGTGGATCTTCACGCTACGGGCGAACAAAGAACACTGAGTGAGCTGACGGGCTGGCAGCGTCAGCTTGGGTGAATCCCCGAGTCGAGGCGGATTAAGAAACGCGTCACGCATACCCACAGCCTGGCTTGTGGCTCGTTACGTGAGCCAATGCTCGTATTTAGATCCGAATTTTTTGCTCATACTTTCCTTGTGTCTTGAATTTCTTGTATACAGAGCTGTTCGTATCTCGAGGTTCCACTGTAGTTCCAAGGAGCTAGTGTCTCCTATCGGACAACAGCAAGTAAGACTCGCTGAAATTAACAAGCCGGGTGCATTTCAGTTCCACTAAAGAGGATCCGTGCAAGTCACAGCTGGTGACCGAGGGCACGAAGTGTCACCTGTTAGGTGTCTCTGTCCCAGATGAAGATGAAGTTTAGGGGAGTGTTGTGGATTGAGAGGTCAGGAAACTCGCCATGGATGAGAAACAGAAGGTGCAGACAAGTTAGTGTTAGCATATCTAATGTGACTGAATTCTCATTTAAATTAATCCTCTGTAGTAATTACAAAATTGTAAAAGAATTGTTTAATATAAATCTTTTGAAATATGGTTGTTTGACACCACCTTTTTTAAGCATATCTAATATTGTTTGAAAATCATTTAAATGGTTCTGTTTTGTTTGTTACAAAATGGTAAAACATTAAAGGCTAAACTGCCTATTGAAAATGACAAGAATTTGTGTATATCAGATTTAAATTATTTGGCCATCTGTCCCTTTTGTAATTTTGGTCAGCAAGAAGCAAAAGGAAAAGATAAAGAAATAAAAGCAAAGAGAGGCTGGAAAGAGGTGTTCAATAATAATATTCAGATGTTAAGTAAATCTCAAACACTCGGTGAAAAAATGGATGTCACCGGGTTCTTTTACCTCAAATGGACGGGGATTGAGTCGATTTGTCAGACTTGTGGCGAACGAAGAGCAAATGTTCACGGGCCCATTTCAAGACTTGAAAAGTGTAGTTCCTTCCTGCAGTGGACTGGTGACATCTACGTCAGATGACACAAAGAAATTACAAACATATTGTGACCATTTTGAAGCTTATGTAGCGCCAAAAGCAAACCCGATATTCCTGCACGCTACAAATGTAATGAAAAGGTTTAGGCACCTAGTGAATTATTTGAACTACGGCCGCTACTCAGACTGTGCCTATGGTAGTGATGTGCAACGAATGAGTGAACTAATGCTTTTGTTCTTTTCTTGGTCTCTGAACGAACGTTCTGATACAATGATATTAAAGAACAAATCTTTTTGAGGTATGTGCAGTGCATGCTAGTTTGATATTGCACTCCATAACAGTCCGGAGCCGCCATCTTGGCTTCACTTAAATGGCTGCTGTCTTCAGTAAACCGTTTCAGCAAAACAGTCATGGCGCCAGCTAGCCAATGAGTGACTTGTTACGTGACGCCAAGCACCTCCCATTGACTGGTTCACTCTGATTGACTCCCTCAGCATACTGACTGACAGAATGAACCAGTACGCCCCTACTGGTCTGGAGAACCACTGCAAGTTCACTCACAAACTGCAGTACAGTGAATCTCCGTTCAGGTCACTGATGATATATGTATGGGAGATTACATCACAAAGGACGGGGTATAAAAGAAGGAAATTGAGGGAGATTAATCCAAAATTAAAATAAATTTTATTTAGTCACACAAGATACAAGCACTCACGTTATGTTCCTTTCTCTAGGTTATAACATTTGATTTTTTTTTATTATTATTATGAGTGAATGATTTATTTTGTTGCTTGCTTTTTACATTGTTTATATTGTTTGGTGGTCACAGTTGTTTACAGATTTGTAGATTTTAAACTACAATATAACTTGTTGTTTTTGAAGTGAACGAATCAAATCATTTGGGTGAACAGAACAAAATGAATCGAATCACTAAAAACAATTGTTTTGCACATCACCAACGTATTGAAATAACTTGAGTCATCTGTTACTTTAAATGTAAGGCTGATGGGACTGACGGCATATTATGGGATGCTATGTACATCTCTCTCTATATATAAAATCCAACATCTGTCTGCTTTTTCTGTCTCATTTATCTTCACATTGACACAGTATGAGATGTGATTCCACAACTATCTCTCCATCTGTTTTGTAAACCTACTTATCCAGATCAGCTCTTCATCAGTGGCTAAGTAACGTTTCACCCGAGTGAACAGACTTCAAATATCCATAATGTTAAGAAAGCACGGCTAACGTGTTTCAGGGACACAAAGATCCTCTTCTTCAGTACAAAGAGCATGTGAACATCTATCTATACATATATAAATGGATGGATGTATATAAATATACATCCATCCATCCATACAGGGGGTCCTCGGGTTACGACACAGTACCGTTCCTACAACAGTGATGCAACCCGAATTTTGGTGTAAGTTGAAACACACTCTAGCCTAAGTCACTTACCTATCTTAACACATTTGCAAAATCATAATCTAGAACATAAAAACACAAATATCAAGCCTGAGAAAAAAGACAAGGACATAAATATACTGTACTGTAGTAACAGAAAAAATGAAATGAAAATCCTTACCTTTATTCCTTCTCATGTCTCAATTTTTTTTAAGTTTTTATGGAAGTGAGCGTTGTAAACACAAAATGTATGTTGAAACGTTGTAACCTGAGGACCCCCCTGTGTGTGTGTGTGTGTGTGTATATATATAAAATATACAGTGCATCCAGAAAGTATTCACAGCGCATCATTTTTTCCACATTTTGTTATGTTTCAGCCTTATTCCAAAATGGATCAAATTCATTTTATCGTCAGAATTCTACACACAACACCCCATAATAACAACGTGAAAAACGTTTACTTGAGGTTTTTGCAAATTTATTAAAAATAAAAACACTAAGAAAGCACCTGTACATAAGTGTTCACAGTCTTTGTCATGAAGCTCCAAATTGAGCTCAGGTCCATCCTGTTTCCCCTGATCATCCTTGAGATGTTTCTGCAGCTTCATTGGAGTCCACCTGTGGTAAATTCAGTTGATGTGACATGATTTGGAAAGGCACACACCTGTCTATAGAAGGTCCCACAGTTGACAGTTCATGTCAGAGCACAAACCAAGCATGAAGTCAAAGGAATTGTCTGGTGACCTCAGAGACAGGATTGTCTCAAGGCACAAATCTGGAAAAAGTAACAGAAACAGTTCTGCTGCTTTGAAGGTCCCAATGAGCACAGTGGCCTCCATCATCTGTAAGTAGAAGATGTTCGAAACCACCAGGACTCTTTCTAGAGCTGGCCGGCCATCTAAACTGAGCAATCGGGGAGAAGGGCCTTAGTCAGGGAGGTGACCAAGAACACGATGGTCACTCTGTCAGAGCTCCAGAGGTCCTCTGTGGAGAGAGGAGAACCTTCCAGAATGATAACCATCTCTGCAGCAATCCACCAATCAGGTCTGTATGGTAGAGTGGCCAGACGGAAGCCACTCCTTAGTAAAAGGCACATGGCAGCCCACCTGGAGTTTGTCAAAAGGCACCTGAAGGACTCTCAGACCATGAGAAACAAAATTCTCTGGTCTGAGGAGACAAAGATTGAACTCTTTGGTGTGAATGCCAGGCATCATGTTTGGAGGAAACCAGGCACCGCTCATCACCAGGCCAATACCATCCCTACAGTGAAGCATGGTGGTGGCAGCATCATGCTTTGGGGGGCAGGAACTGGGAGACTAGTCAGGATAAAGGGAAAGATGACTACAGAAATGTACAGAGACATCCTGGATGAAAACCTGCTCCAGAGCGCTCTTGACCTCAGACTGGGGCGACGGTTCATCTTTCAGCAGGACAACGACCCTAAGCACACAGCCAAGATATCAAAGGAGTGGCTTCAGGACAACTCTGTGAATGTCCTTGAGTGGCCCAGCCAGAGCCCAGACTTGAATCGGATTGAACATCTCTGGAGAGATCTTAAAATGGCTGTGCACCGACGCTTCCCATCCAACCTGATGGAGCTTGAGAGGTGCTGCAAAGAGGAATGGGCGAAACTGGCCAAGGATAGGAGTGCCAAGCTTGTGGCTTCATATTCAAAAAGACTTGAGGCTGGAATTGCTGCCAAAGGTGCATCGACAAAGTATTGAGCAAAGGCTGTGAATACTTATGGACATGGGATTTCTCAGTTTTTTTATTTTTAATAAATTTGCAAAGACCACAAGTAAACTTTTTTCACGTTGTCATTATGGGGTGTTGTGTGTAGAATTCTAAAGGAAAAAAATGAATTTAATCCATTTTGGAATAAGGCTGTAACATAACAAAATGTGGAAAAAATGAGGCGCTGGGAATACTTTCCATATGCTCTGTACTGTGTTGATCTTTTCTTTGTAGGCCTCATTCCGTTTTCTGTAAACAGTAGAATGATGAGCTTTACCATAAAGCTCTACCTTGGTCTCATCTGTCCACAAGATGTTTGCCCAGAAGGATTTTGCCTTCCTCAAGTACATTTTGGCAAACTCCAGTCTGGCTATTTTATGTTTCTGTGTCAGCAGTAGGGTCCTCCTGGCCCTCCTGCCATAGCGTTTCATTTCGTTCAGATGTCGACTGATAGTTTGAGCTGACACTGTCGCACCCTGAGTCTGCAGAACAGCTTGAATATGTTTTGAAGATGATTGGGCTGTTTATCCACCATTCATACTGTCCTTCATTGCAGTCTTTTATCAATTTTTGTCTTCCATCCACGTCCAGGGAGATTAGCTACAGTGCCATGTGTTGTGAACTTGTTGATTATGTTGCGCACAGCGGACAAAGGAAAATGAAGATCTCTGGAGATGGACTTGTGGAAAAATATGAACAATCTCAAGGCTACAAGTCCTCAGACAATTCTCTGCTCTTCTTTCTGTTCTCCATGCTTAGTGTGGCCCACTCAGACACACAACAGAAAGGTTGAGTCAACATGTCTCCATTTTAACTGGCTTCAGGTGTGATTGCTATATTGCCAGCACCTGTTTCTGGCCACAGGTGAGTTCAAACGAGTATCATATGCTTGAAATAAAATAATTTACCCACAATTTGGAAAAAGGTGCCAATAATTTTGTCCAGCCCGGTTTTTGAGTTTTATGTGACATGATGTCAGATTTGGCTTTTTTTTTTTCTCTGCTTTTTTGTGTTGTTCCAATGCACATAAAGGAAATAAATGTGTTTATACCAAAACATTTGGAACTGCAACAATTTTCTGGGAGAAATGGTGCATTTTCTGGAATAATTCCAGGGGTGCCTACAATTTCGGCCATGACTGTATCTGTAATTACTGACCATGTTATAGAAGTCACATTCTCTAAGCTATTCAGTTATAATATATACTGCTTGTCGGTGTTACAATATACTAGTTAGGCGTCACCGTGAGTGGGGATTAATTATGTATGTATGTAGACAGATACTTTAATAATCCCAAGGGGAAATTCACAAGTAGTAATAAGTGTCCAGGGAATGAGTCCACATAAAAGAAAGTGGTAGAAGTGATCAGAGAGAGAGAGAGAGAAAAAGGTAGAAAGATAAAGTCGTACACAGAGCTGCTGGACAGGCTGCCACTCACGGCGGCGCCTGAGTTAGGTATCTATCTATCTACCTACCTATCTGGTGGTCCAGATCTAATTATGCAGTTTTCATTATGCTATAACTTAAGTTTATTACATAGAAAATCATGAAGAATCGTCCCTGCATAAATCAAAGTCATCCAGATGATCTGGATCTGCATAATTAGATCTGGACCACCCTCTATCTATCATGCCAGTTGTTGCACAGGTTAAACCCAAAACAATTTAAATTCACAATAATTCTATAGTATTTCCATTGATAAAACAGTAGTACTGTATATTTAATAAATACATGTTGCTTTTTTGTGCCTACAGCTAATTAACCTCCTGTATCAGTGATCATGCCACGGTTCAAATCCTTTTTGAAAGATGTTGCTGTAGAAAAACAGATATTAGAATGTGACAAAAATGTCTTCTGTAATGGAGGTTTAATATGATAATCGGGTCTCGGGGTCCAAAACCCCAAAGCAAAGGAGGTTAATATCCGAAACTCTTGATCCGATGTGCCATCTACAATTCAGGACCCACAATGATCTTTTGACATCAACGGTCACCAGCACAGGTGAGTTGCAGTGGGCAGGGACCCATTATGGTCCCTTGGACTGGAACTGAAGTACGTTGTAATAACGGAGGTCCAGTAGTCCACCTAATCTGTGGCTTGGACCCGGCCTAACAAGTCTGGTTTCTCCTTGGAGTTGGATGATTTATTTGTCTGCAGTCCTTTATCACAGCCCAATCTCCAGGTTCAAAATCAAGTGCTATTACCTCTGGTGTGCTCGGAAAAGCAGCTTTTACCTGCAGGTACACATGTTTAGCTCAATATTAGTCAGTATTGCAATACTTTGTTAACGTGTGGATCACAAAAATAATGTCTGATGAGGTGTTAGGCCTGTTTCTTGGGGGCACCTTTTGTTAACAGTAATGCTGACATTAAAACAAATTGTCATTTTATCCAGTCTCTGCTTGTCTTTTGGCCAATTTCTTTTTAACATTCAAAAATGAATTCTGAAATGGTGATAAGCACAATGTTCAACTTTCAATTCAATTTGTCGGTTATACTCAAAATAAATTCTTAATTGAAAAGCAGTTCCATTATATACAATTTGGCTGTTGTTGCAAAGTCCACTCAGTTCAAATTATATCCAATGTATCAAGTAAATCATCACAAAAATAAAGTCAATCTTAACATATACCAAGGGAAAAGCATTCAATTGGTTTCACAATATTCAAATTATTGCCACATAACCGGTCAGGTCAGGTCAGGTCAGGTTGAGGAGTATGCACTGGTACAGCGTGTGGCCGCACCTGCCACACAATGAAATAGCTCGGGATTCCTGTTAGTGAACCCACAGTCAGACACGCGGTTCAGTCCCACCATCCCAGAAATGACCCTCTATCTATCTGCCACAACCAGGTTTTACGTGGGTGCCCCCTTGGTGTGGTCCAGCTGCTCGGATCCTCAACAATGACGATCATCCTTGAGGAATCGCCCCATATGGCCGTCCTGCTGTAACGGACTCTCCCTCACAATGCAGGTCACGTGTCTCATTCAGGACTCCATGAGCAACACAAAGTCAAACCAGCGGTACCCAGAGATTCTCTGGAGAGACACAGTACCTTCGGTACATAACTTTTGCTGTTTAGCCTCAAAAACTAAAATTAAAATTAATTTACTATAGCCTATCATAAAATCCCCAGCCATTGACACTTATGTTAGTTTTCCTATTACTATTTTATTTTTATAGGAAATATGGAAAAAGAAGAGTATCGGGCAGTAAGAACCCTGAAACCAATCGCGTAAATACAGTGGTGTGAAAAACTATTTGCCCCCTTCCTGATTTCTTATTCTTTTGCATGTTTGTCCCACAAAATGTTTCTGATCATCAAACACATTTAACCATTAGTCAAATATAACACAAGTAAACACAAAATGCAGTTTTTAAATGATGGTTTTTATTATTTAGGGAGAAAAAAATCCAAACCTACATAGCCCTGTGTGAAAAAGTAATTGCCCCCTGAACCTAATAACTGGTTGGGCCACCCTCAGCAGCAATAACTGCAATCAAGCGTTTGCGATAACTTGCAATGAGTCTTTTACAGCGCTCTGGAGGAATTTTGGCCCACTCATCTTTGCAGAATTGTTGTCATTCAGCTTTATTTGAGGGTTTTCTAGCATGAACCGCCTTTTTAAGGTCATGCCATAGCATCTCAATTGGATTCAGGTCAGGACTTTGACGAGGCCACTCCAAAGTCTTCATTTTGTTTTTCTTCAGCCATTCAGAGGTGGATTTGCTGGTGTGTTTTGGGTCATTGTCCTGTTGCAGCACCCAAGATCGCTTCAGCTTGAGTTGACGAACAGATGGCCGGACATTCTCCTTCAGGATTTTTTAGTAGACAGTAGAATTCATGGTTCCATCTATCACAGCAAGCCTTCCAGGTCCTGAAGCAGCAAAACAACCCCAGACCATCACACTACCACCACCATATTTTACTGTTGGTATGATGTTCTTTTTCTGAAGTGCTGTGTTCCTTTTATGCCAGATGTAATGGGACATTTGCCTTCCAAAACGTTCAACTTTTGTCTCATCAGTCCACAAGGTATTTTCCCAAAAGTCTTGGCAATCATTGAGATGTTTCTTAGCAAAATTCAGACGAGCCCTAATGTTCTTTTTGCTTAACAGTGGTTTGCGTCTTGGAAATCTGCCATGCAGGTCGTTTTTGCAGGCCAGTCTCTTTCTTATGGTGGAGTCGTGAACACTGACCTTAATTGAGGCAAGTGAGGCCTGCAGTTCTTTAGACGTTGTCCTGGGGTCTTTTGTGACCTCTCGGATGAGTCGTCTCTGCACTCTTGGGGTAATTTTGGTCGGCCGGCCACTCCTGGGAAGGTTCACCACTGTTCCATGTTTTTGCCATTTGTGGATAATGGCTCTCACTGTGGTTTGCTGGAGTCCCAAAGCTTTAGAAATGGCTTTATAACCTTTACCAGACTAATAGATCTCAATGACTTCTGTTCTCATTTGTTCCTGAATTTCTTTGGATCTTGGCATGATGTCTAGCTTTTGAGGTGCTTTTGGTCTACTTCTCTGTGTCAGGCAGCTCCTATTGAAGTGATTTCTTGATTGAAACAGGAGTGGCAGTAATCAGGCCTGGGGGTGGCTACGGAAATTGAACTCAGGTGTGATACACCACAGTTAGGTTGTTTTTGAACAAGGGGGCAATTACTTTTTCACACAGGGCCATGTAGGTTTGGATTTTTTTTCTCCCTAAATAATAAAAACCATATAAATGAAGACTTTGAAGTGGCCTAGTCAAAGTCCTGACCTGAATCCAATTGAGATGCTATGGCATGACCTTAAAAAGGCGCTTCATGCTAGAAAACCCTCCAATAAAGCTGAATTACATCAATTCTGCAAAGATGAGTGGGCCACAATTCCTCCAGAGCGCTGTAAAAGACTCATTGCAAGTTATCACAAACGCTTGATTGCAGGTATTGCTGCTAAGGGTGGCCTAACCAGTTATTAGGTTCAGGGGGCAATTACTTTTTCACACAGGGCCATGTAGGTTTGGATTTTTTCTCCCTAAATAATAAAAACCATCATTTAAAAACTGCATTTTGTGTTTACTTGTGTTATATTTGACTAATGGTTAAATGTGTTTGATGATCAGAAACATTTTGTGTGACAAACATGCAAAAGAATAAGAAATCAGCAAGGGGGCAAATAGTTTTTCACACCACTGTACAACAACTTGATTAAGAGCCGAATGTCATAATGTAACTCTCTTAAAGAAAACAAAAATACGTCCAGGGATGGAAAACAAAAAAGAGAGAAGGCAGAGTGGTGTGAAGTTTATTACTTAAAGAGCCATGTTCTATAGAGGCTCCATCAGAAATTAAGCAACGTATAAATTAGTTTGTCTCTCTGTTCACTGTATCCGTTAATGGATGGCAACGCAATGCCAGTGGTCTCTTCCACACTCTGGACCGGTGAATTCCTAATTCTGTTAGAGAGGAGAACAAAAATGAACTAAAGCAGAGAGGCTTCACATTCCCTTTTCCTAATTTCATAATATTCTTCAAATATGTGCAATCTCTGATTTTAAATCCTTTACAAAAGAAATTCATATTTGACTTTCTCTAACGCTAGCGGGGTAATTCATGTAAAATATATTGTAATCATTTCCCACATAAAGTTCCTAAAATTATTTCAAATGTTACTTTGATCAGCAGGAATCCTCTGGAAATTTACATACTAACATATCTTAACTTGTTATCCAAAAGCTTTCAACATATACCAGTTATGTTTCTTTAGGCTAAAATTTTACTAATTAAATCAACACAAGCATTTCTACCCATGGCTTTAGAATTTAACAAAGTGTCCAGAATGCTTCATTAGAACTTCAAATTATAGGAAATAAAACTAAACCTGGGCGGCACGGTGGCACAGTGGTAGCGCTGCTGCCTCGCAGTTAGGAGACCCGGGTTTGCTTCTCCTCCCTGTGTGGAGTTTGTATGTTCTTTCCATGTCTGCGTGGGTTTCCTCCCACAGTCCAAAGACATGCAGGTTAGGTGGAGTGGCGATCCTAAATTGTCCCTAGTGTGTGGTGTGTGTCCTGTGGTGGGTTGGCACCCTGCCCAGGATTGGTTCCTGCCTTGTGCCCTGTGTTGGCTGGGATTGGCTCCAGCAGACCCCCGTGACCGTGTGTTCAGATTCAGCAGGTTGGAAAATGGATGGACGGAAAACTAAACCTTCCATCAGTTATGTAGTCATTCAAATGACATTCTGTTCTATTTCACATTTAATGGATGCAAATTATTTATGAACAAGGAGTGGACGGATAAAGAAATCAATATATGACATTGCATCAGATATCTTTATAATTTAAAATCTATTTGTATTTAAAATGCATCCAGGGCAGTCGATGCATCACTCAATTGCATACTGAGAATCGTGGGTTCTGCTCATTTGCCAAGTTTATCGATGTTTAATAACGTGGATTTCTTTTACCCATAACCGCCTGGGTTGTTGCACACTCTTTTGCTGATGTCTTCTGAGTAACAAAATGAATCTATCTTCTAACTTATCTTTTCCAACATGTTGGTTGTACAGAGAGATGACCAATTTTAAGAATACCATTTTCTGTAAGACCAGCTATGTAAAACCCCAATCGCTCATCATCACATCAGAGCACAGGGCAGTCCTTATAAATGACATTCATGTGTGTGGCCAGTCAGCCATTGTGAGCAGGGCAAACTAATCAGGAGGAGTGACATTGGGTCACCACACCTGGGGCAGAAGTTGCAGCTTCCTTTTTTGGTTGTGTCTTGAATACAGATAGCAATTAATTAAAAGTAAATAATGTGATTATAATAATATATAATAATTAAATAAAAAATAATGATATAATAATATAAATAATTTATTTTATCACAACACTACTTACATTTTGCTAACAGTGCTAACCATTCTGTGGCTTCATTGCTAAGTGCAACAGAAGGTTTCTAGTAGCATGCCCCCGGTATTCTCAGTGGATGTTGTCATTGCCATGACCGTATAAAATCCATAATTGAATTCAATCATGAAAAATTCTCTCTCCAACTTTGTGGATACCTGTAAAGAACTCTGTTATGTGATTCCTGATTTTTGATCCTTGCTAGTTTTCATCTTTATGATTTTGTCTCTTCCTTGGGTTTTGTTTGCAGTTGGTTTTCCTGCCTGTCATTGCAGGTGTGAACTTGGCCCAGACACAGACAGGCGGACATGTTGTTTATCAAACCACCACACGTTTATTTACAATGATTGGTCATTCAGACCCAGTTCAATGGTCACTAAGACCCAGTTCAAGGTGCACAATACCCCAAATAACACACAGTCCTGGCCACAATGCCTTGTCTTCGGGCCGCCTCCACAGCTCCTCTTGCCTCGTCCTCCTTCCACCCGACTCTAGCCTCGAATGAATGGAGACGGCCCCTTTTATATGGTACCCGGATGAGCACCAGGTGTTCCCGGCATTCCTCCTCTGGCCATGCCCCAGCGTGGCGGAAGTGCCGGCTGTCTTCCCGACTGCTCTCCGGGTGCCGTCATAAATCTTCCCCCCAACACTTCCTGGTGTGGCGGAAGTGCTGGGGTAACAGGTCCCCAAGGCATTGGGGCGCCTCCTGGCGGTGACCACAAGCCCCTACAGGGTAGGGCTTCCATGCCCTGTACCCGTGGCCCCCAAAGCAACCCGAAAGGCAACCCCCCATGTGATCCGGTCCTTCCCGTCGTCCCGGCCGGGTCATGGCCCCTGGCATCCCTGACACAGGTTTCCTGTGCTTCTATTTGAATTTCCAGGTTAAGCACAGCTCAATTCTACACCTTGTTGGCATCATAACAGATTGCTAAATGCGTGATATATGTCTGTATATAATCAGATATTCTGGAAATTCTGAAAAATGTTCTTGGATGCAGTTTTCACTTGTCACAGTATTGTTTGAAGTGTTTGAGAGCTGACAATCGGCCATTATAAACTAGTACATTTACAACCAAGCTGGGCAAGTCAAAGAGAAGCTTTTATATTTGAATATTGATATTTAATTGTCCAATGTAGAAACTCAGAACAGTAATGTACTTGGTCATTGGTCTCCTATACATTGTCTCATAGACACTCTCACATTCTTAATAACAGACACATTTTCTTTCTGTTATTACAGATCAAGTGATATGTCTTGTTCAGTTGCTGAAAAGACCTCCAGTGTCTCTGTTGTATGTTCTTTTGTCCCATGACACACTATTCATCCCATCAGATTCACACTTCAAGTCAAAAATACTCAACCTACAGGTACTGCACTCTCCTCCATGCATCTTTCAGTCCTCACAGTGATCTGATGTCTGGGCGGCTTACATTTTACAACAGTGCACAAAATTAATGGATTGCCTAAGAAAATTTTGAGGTGATGGTTAAGACTTTGCTTCTGTGAAATTGACTGGGCCTTTGATTTGAAAACAAGGCTTATTCAACCAAGACTTAATCAGCCAAGTCTCACGTTCATAAGCACTCAGACTACCCTAGGAATGGAACTGATGGCTGAGCCAGAGACGCCAACCATTGTGCTACCTACCTCATGTTAAAGTTTTATTTATTTAAAAATATTTCAATTCTTTGTTTCATTGCAGATTTATGTGTGAATATCCGCTTCTCCCCATCTTCACCTGCTCAGCCCTTTCTTGAGTGCAAACTGGAACAGAAACAGGACAAAGAGAAGATGAAGATATCAACAAGAGGATCAGAAAATTTGGCAATGGTCTCTTTCCAGTGTAATTCTCTTGCTGTGAGAGAAGCTGTCAAAACTGACCAAGAACAAGGACATAACACGGATCAAGAGGCTTTGTGCACTGGTCAAGAATGTGGAGAAACTTTGAAAAACAAGTCTGACTGTAAAGATAACAAGTCAGTTCATTCAAAGCCAAAGCCATATTGCTGTTCCGAATGTGGCAAAAGTTTCCTCCATAACAGCAAGCTTCAGACACACACAAGAATTCATACTGGAGAAAAGCCTTTTTGCTGTTCTGAATGTGGCAAAAGATTTACCAAGCGTAGCAATCTGCAGAGTCACACAAGAAATCATACTGGAGAAAAGAGATATTATTGTTCTGAATGTGGCAAAAGATTTAGCCAGATTAGCAGTCTTCAACGTCACACAAGAATTCACACTGGAGAGAAGCCGTATTGCTGTTCTGAATGTGGCAAAAGATTTAGCCAGATTAGCAGTCTTCAGCGTCACACAAAAATTCATACTGGAGAAAGGCCATATTGCTGTTCTGAATGTGGTAAAGGATTTATCCGGAGTAGTGATCTTCAGAGTCACACAAGGATTCATACTGGGGAGAAGTCATATTCTTGCTTAGAATGTGGCAAACGATTTTCTGTCAAGTCCAATCTCCAGAAACACAACAGAATCCACACAGGAGAAAAGTCATATTGCTGTTCTGAATGTGGAAAACGATTTTCTGACAGTTCCAGTCTGTCAACCCATAAGAGAATCCACACTGGAGAAAAGCCATATGGCTGTGCTGAATGTGGCAAAAGGTTTAGCCAGATTAACGATCTTCAGAGTCACACAAGGATTCATACTAGGGAGAAGTCATATTCTTGCTTAGATTGTGGCAAATGATTTTCTGTGAAGTCCAATCTCCAGAAACACAACAGAATCCACACAGGAGAAAAATCATATTGCTGTTCTGAATGTGGAAAATGTTTTTCTGACAGTTCCAGTTTGTCAATCCATAAAATAATCCATACTAGAGAAAAGCCATTTGAATGTGTTGAGTGTGGGAAAGGTTACTTCTTTAACAGCAAGCTTCAGGCACACATAAGATTTCATACTGGAGATGTGGAATAGAACTACTGAGATTGTACCAGTGGTGCTGGGATCAATAGGCATTATTAAAAAAAAAAAAATTTCCAGGCCAATCTGAATGCCTCACCCATCAACATCACTCCATTTGAATTACAGAAGGATGCACTATTAGAAACAATACAAAGTACTACACTGAGCACTGGAAGCAAACCTAAGAAAATAACAACAGTAGCCGTGCAAAAATCACTCCAGAAAAACAAACACACTTCAGGATTCACAAGGGAGGTTCAATCCTGTCCTGAAAAGTAAGCAGGTTAAACCGTTCTTGAGAAATCAATCCCCCAAGAGAGAAAGCTGTACTGCTGTTCTGAATGTGGCAAAAGATTTAGCATGTGTAGCAGTCTTGGTGTGCACAATCAGATTCATACTGGGGAGAAGCCATATACCTGTGCTGAATGTGAAAAAAGATTTTTTTAGGAGTACCACAATAGAATTCACACAGAATCCTGCACCTTCAATTTCATTGTTCTTTTGCAAAAATGACAATGACAATAAAGATCTATCTATCATATAATGCCTTTCTCTATCTGTCCTTCTATCTATATTGCTGTTGTGATTGTGGATTATGATTTTCTGACAAAATGCATAAAAGAATCCACTGGAGAAAAGCCCTATGGCTGCTCTGAATGTGGCAAACGATTTTCTGTCAGTGTTGGTCTCAAACGACATGCAGGAATCCACATTGGAGAAATGGCATATTTCTGTTCTGAATGTGGCAAACAATTTCCTGACAGTAGCCATAATTTTGGCAGCATAAACAACTTCATACTGGAGGGATGTCATAATGCTGTTCTCCATTTAGCAAAAGGATTCTCCCATAACCACTGTCTTTAAAATCACTTTAGAAGTCACACTGTGCTGCAGTTGTGAATGTGCCAGATGATTGTCCCATAACAGCCGCCTGCCCAATCATTCATAGATTCACACTGAAGGAAATCCTTACTGCTGCTGTAAGTGTGGTAAAGGATTCTCGCTATTAAGTAATTTTCATGGTCACTTCAGACTTATTTCTATTCTGGATTCTCATTGTTGTCATGAGGGTGGTAAGCGATTTTTCAATCAGCAGTTGACTTCATAACCATAAAGGAATTCACACAGAGGTAAGAAGCCTCAGGGCTGTTCTGAATGTGCCAAGTATTTCCCGCACAGCAGGAGTCTTAATGGCAACCGGACCACTTACACTGGAGCTGCCATGACAAAGTTAGTGAGAGGATAGAGAATGAAGGAATGGAAGGAAAGTTGAAATGTAACTCTCCAAACTACTCCAGTTTTGATGAGTAATGGTGGCCTAACACATTAAACATAAAAATAATTAAAAGTAATGTGCATTATTTAATGAGATCTCTGTAACATAATGCTTAGGTATTTTTGTTCCAGTAAATTGTTCTACTTGGGTATGGGGGGTGAGGGGGATAGTGTAACTATGAAAGCTTATTTTCACCTTTTTAAAAAAATAAAAAATTATGTATTATTTCATAGAAGTTTCCCCTTTAATTGCAAAGACCATGTTGCCTGATGCTTTCAGTGTCACATTATGTAGGTGTGCGCTCAGGTCTTCTGATGGCAGCTGAAGAAGAGGTTAAATGTACTGTAGCTTTAAATCAAGTCAAGCAAACTGAACAAGAGTTCTGACTCTACCTTTACTTCTGCATGGTCTGAGGGGTACATTTCATCAGCCCAGTTTAGGGGTTCATGTGCCAGGGATCATCGCAGCAGCACTGGATGTGAAGAAAGAAGCAAACTGGCACTCCATCGCAGGGCCCAAACAATCAATCCAAAGCAGAAAACAGTGTGCTGTGTGCAGTCCAGTAACATTAACGTTGTCATACCCCAGAGACCCTATCAGAAGCTTTTGCGGGAACTTTGGGAAATGAAGTATCGGGACCGAGAGTCACTGGGACAAAATGGGAGGCAGACACAGCTGTAACAAGTATAAAGGTGTTGTGGTGTAGCGGATCCAGGGCTCAGAAGAAAAGCCCAGTTTTAAATCGACAATCGCCGCACTCACGGCCTATAGAGGGGGCGTGGTAGTGTGGCCGGAGCAGTTCTGGGACGCTACGTGAGGCGGGCATTTCCTCACTTAAGTGCACAGGTGAGGAATTGTCCCGAAGCCGGGAGCTGCTAATCGTCACACTTGAGCCACATCCCCATAATATATAGGAGGAGCTCGAGTGCAAAGGGGGGAAAAAGAAAGTGAATGGAGGTTAAGAGAGAAAAACACATCGTGCAAGCGGGTGAAGGCAGGCTTGCTAGAGAGAGCTGGGAGGACAGCCCCTTGGAAGTGTTAGGCTGACACTCGGCGGTTTGGAGTGGGCAGCTAGAAGTGGTCACTCTTGCTGAGCACTTTGGAGTAGCAGGAGTGACCAGAAGGCGGTTGGCTTGCCAGAAGGTAGCGGGAGTCAGGAGGCTTGGGATGTGGCAGCCCCAGCATGAGCTCCCTGGTCGCTGGGAAACCCAAGCCATAGTCTGAAGAGTCCTACGAAGCCAGGGACTACAAGGCTACTGACTAGAACAAGAAGGGCAGCTGCAGGTTGGGCGACTCCCCTGGTGCATCGCCTGGATGGGAGAAGCAGGGGAGCCGCCAGTAGAAAGAAGGCGCCAGGCTTTGCATGGAAACACGTGCCACCCCGTTCACTCCAAGCATGACAAACCCACAGCCCCTTCATTTGTGCACCCGAGGAACAAATCAGTAAGTTAACAAAAGTATTTTTTTTTTTTCTTTTATTGTAAGGACGGTGCTGCAAACAAACAAAAACAGAGCAAAGTACGTTAAAATTACTGCATTGCGAGGCGTTTCCTCACAAACGAGGAGTTGGTTTAGTTTTAATCCGGTTATTAGTTGTAGACGTGTTAAAACAATGTGAATCGGTAACGCAGCAGTCAGCCCCTAACACCAAAAATCTTCAGGGGCTCGCAGTAGCCATGGAAACACAGGGTGCATGTTATTTACTTCACTGCACATGAAGGACTAAACACATTTAACCCTAAACAACCTGACGAGATTATTCTGAGTAGTCCTGATGATCACAAACCCACTGCCTTATTTAGATACCCCTCTTCTTCCTTCACCTTTACTGACTACTGATGATCAGGATTATATAAATATTATTTCTCCCAATAAAGTAATTAATTATTTCTACCTGATGCAGTTTTGTTAAAGCTCTCTTTCTCCAGTTTATCATCTTTAGTCAGAGAAGTGATGTGATTCACTTAGTTGCCTTAGTTAAAGCTAAAGAGGGTTGTTATGAAATATTTAACGCTATCTGACCATCAGGAGAGCTCAGCAGATGCAGCTTTAATATCAAACACAGGAACTGCTGCTGCTGCTGCTGTTATCGAGGCTGCGGACCATCAGCCTTCTGAGGCCTTTATAGTAACACAAGTTCAATGATTTGTTTGTTGATTGACAGCCAAAGCTTCCATCCTTTTCCCGTTTTAGCAGAAATGAAAACATCTTTGGGATTCTATGGTGGTGGATGAAAAAACGTTCCGTGTTTTAAGTGTCCTGCTCATTTTAGTAAATTTTTAACTCACAAAAGTAAATCCTAATTGCCGTTGTTTACATTTACTTTGCAGTATAAATCGCTAAATTACGCAACAGAGAAGGGGGGAAATTGATGAGCATTATTTATGATTATAAATTAAATAAAGCAACTTCTTACCACCCTATGCTCTTTTTCAATTGTTTGTTTAGTTACATTGCACATTTCTATAAATATGAACATTTGTATATCGTGTTGTACACCGATATTGTACTTCTGAATAGAATACAGATGGACGTGTGATTTGGTGGCGCTCTGCGCCATCTGTTTCTTTCCTCCTTCTTCACTGCTAATCGTCTTTAAATAAATGAGCTTGACTTGTCAAATGATAAACACTTACCGCAGAACTGAAAGATGTCACTGCGACCTCTGGGAGTCTTGGCCACCTGCTCATTCTGCAGGAAGGGCGCATTGTAGTTAGTTCATTGACGAGAAGGGCCTACGGCAAGTGAGGAGGAAGATGATAAGATTTAAGTGTGCGGGAAGGTCATACGTTAGTATCATCGCGGTAAGGGCGCAATTACAGAAATCCTAAATAAATGAATAAACACATACATACATAAAATAACCGTAATAAAAAAAGAAAATCAGGATATCCAGCCATAGAAGGAATATCAAAAATCACATTAAAACCCACAAGAGAATATCCCAGCGGTCCTTCAGACCGGCAAACTCCCCGTTATTTAAAACGAAGGAGCCAAAATGCCATACCGGAGCCGTTAATTGGTTCCCGAAAGACCCATGAACGTTCTTTAAAAAATACGGGGAGTACCTCAATTTACTTTGGGTCTTTTTTTAATTAATAACATTTTACTTACTCTTATTTGAAAAAAGATTAGGACACATCCAGTTACAGGACTGAAAGCAATAATTGTAAAAAGAATTCGAGTGCCTCATAAACAGATCATTAGTAAAAAAAAATATATATATATATATTTTGGTTATAAGTCATTGCACAACTTAAAGGAATGCCTTGTTATCTCGAACAAAAAATACCGTGAAATATCCAAAACTGTCAGGACACTCGGAGCACATGTAAATCATAAACGTGACGGTTGATTTTTTTTTTTGGTCTCTAATTTTGCAGCAATACCTCTCCAATGATACAGCACCCGATCGAACATAAAACCACCACGGAGCACCACGAAAGACATTCCTTTAGTGACTGATATGACATTAAAATAGTATTTAAAATCTTAGCAAACTATCAAGCCCCGCACTGCAGGAAAAATAAAAGGTAAAATACCACTTCCGGTTAACAGAAATATACGGAAGCGTATTAGGGCCACAGTGATGAATGAAAAACAAACTATATGTTGAGAATACAGTCGACATGCTGACTTTATTCTTGTAGTTTGTCATTAAAGTAGAACATAGTAAACTAAACTTCATCTTAAAATCAATATTTAATTTATTACATTTCATTCCGGGCTGTGCAAGTAGAAAACCCAACACATGAACTGTGCTGAGCTGTCTCGATGGGTCACACCTGACAATTTTAAAATGCGATCAAGGCAATGCATCATGATTGAGCAGATTTTTCAAATATTTCCTATGAAAATTGTAAATGTACAAACTTCACGGGTAAAGTTTTTATAACAAAGGAAAGATATGTATAAAAGTGCAGATTGTGCGACGTCAGTCGTGCTGCTTTTGCTTGAACACGCGGGGGGCTTTAACTCCGCGCAGGCTTAGCCACGCCCACTTTGTAAACTGCACCAGGAACATGTCACTCCCCGATTCACGCAGAAATTTCACATTCATGTCGCTGCCATATCTGCTTATTTTACGAGTCCTCATCGGATTTGCATTGCGCATGCACTCCCTGCTCACTCATTTTTTGTTTATGACACTGCCCAATTTGGACTGTGCATGTGTAATATTTTATGACCGTCATACGACCTGCATTACGCAGCATCAGTTTCAATTGTGTGCAGGTCTTTTCACAAATGAAATTACTTAAAAGGCATGTCTACAAACATATAAACAGATTTTTGCAATAAATTATTGCGACATCCAGCATTTTCATTTGATAGTCACCATTTGTGCAGGAGCAAGCAGCTTGATGTTCATGACCAGGACAATGCCATAAAGCTGCTGTTACTGATCAAGTGTTTGAACATCACCTTCAATGAAAACTTTGATCATTCAAACCATTTTTTTAAAACCACTAGTTTGAAAAAGAATGTGTGAGATAAACGCACATGCTAGCTTAGCTGGGTTCATAGACACACCTAGAGTTTACACGGCCCACTGCACGAGTCATTATTAATTTATGACACTTCCAGAAAAGTTTGCCCAGCCCTGCTTTACACTAAGTACGGAAAAGTGGGATCAGTGGGATTTATGAGAGCCCCATTCATTTTTGCATTTAGCCTTCAAATCATTAAATCCTCCTCTGTGATCAATTAATGTGGTTCAAACCTGACAGAAATCCTACCAGTTGTGTATCCGCATGTACGGATCAGACCGGGCGGTGCCGTCGATTCCCCCTTATTTCTTCTTTCCATTAAGCATTGGCGGGGTGTAAATCCGCGACATCGCGCAAGCCGTGAATAATTTACACATGCGTAAAACAGATCGGACGGCACCAGTTACAATACGCATGCACGCGATCAGGTAGTAACAGGAGCTTCTGGCCTGCCGTTACACCCAGCGCACCATCCGATCTTAGACGAGTCGAGCCCTTTTAGGCCCCCGCTTTGTGAAGTCCGAGTGTGACTACAAGTCCCTAAAGTTGTATTGGCTCTTTTAAATGAAAACGCAATCATTTTCCCCCTCCACACTCTTGTACGGCGTTCACGTGATTCAAACAGGCAGTGAATGCGAGATGTCGAGTCGTGCACATGAATACTCGACGAACCGGCAATTAGTGTCGCTACCCCCCACTTAATGCATCAGTATTGTCTCCAGTGCACCGTTCGTGTTGCAGACGCTACTTGAGGGAAACTGCTTATGAAACGTACATCCTCGATTTTTTTTGTACATTTCTCAGCACAAACCCGGGCTCAGATTGAATGACGATCGCGGACAGAACAAGCCCGTTTATACTCGAGTTCAGGCAGCTCCAGACCCGATAATGGATGCACACACTTTTTTTAATATATGTTGGTTTATGAATTGCAAAAGTTCGATGCATGCATAAAACACAATACAACAAAATATATATACACACAACAATACAGATATAATTTTCATATGTAAACAATTTTGTAATGAAGTATAACACACGAAAAAAATACGAGAGGGATAAAGTTAAGGGATCTCTTCATATAAATTAAAAGCATTAATAATATTTAGCAATTTTTTTTCTAGGATTTCTTTGAAGATGTTTTTACTATAATAGAGAGACAATACAATGTACAAGACAAGTCAAGTTGGGGAGCATGCACCGGTACAGTGCGTTGCCACACTCACTACATGGTGAACCCCCCAGGCATACACATGGTCCAGTCTCAACATCCGGAAACGACCCTCTATCTGCCGCAGCCAGGTGTCATGTGGGTGACCCCTTGGCCTGGTTCAGCCACTTGGGTCCCCAACAATGAGGATCTTACAAGACGGGTCACCCTCGGGGAAACGCGCCACATGGCCGTAACTGACGCTCCCTCACAATTCAGGTCATGTGCCTCATTCGGGACTCCATGAGCAACACAAAGTCAAACCAATGGTACCCAAGGATTTTCTGGAGAGACACAGGAATCCAGTCTTTGTTTCAGGTCACTGGATAGCGTCTATGTCTCGCAACCATATAGCAAGACAGGAAGCACCAGGACTCTAAAGACTTGGACCTTTGTCCTCTTTCAGAGATATCGGGAGCGCCACACACCCCTCTTCCAGCGACCTCATGACCCCCCATGGCCTGCTAATCTGTCTAAAGACTCCATAGAAAAAGAATGTCACTGATGAGGTAAGTAAACCTCTCGACGAGGTCAAGAATCTCTCTGCAGACATACACACTGCTGATGGCCGAGCCCAAGAGGTCATTAAAGCCCAGACAATCAGACTCCTCACTCAGTCTCTCAAGCACCCCGATCAGAGCCTCCATTGACTCCGCGAAGATCACAGCATTGTCAGCAAAGTCAAGATCCATGAATCTTTCTTCACTAAAGGTGCCCCCCTGTCGCTGTACCCCATGACCTTGCCCAACACCCAGTCCATACAAGCATTGAACAGAGTAGGAGCAGAACACACCCCTGACGAACCTCAGAATCAACTGGTAAATACACAGAGGCTCTGCCTCCACTCTGCACAGCACTCACAGTACCAGTGGACAGACCGGCCATGATATCCAGCAACTTCGAGGGGATCCCGTGAACCCTTAGGATGTCTCACAGGGCAGCTCGATCAACTGAGTCGAAAGCTTTGCAAAAATCGACAAAGGTTCCAAAGAAACTCTGCCGATATTCGCGTTTGCGCTCCATGAGAACCCTCACTACCAGGATGTGGTTGATGGTAGACTTCTTAGGCGTAAAACCAGATTGCTCCGTTAGCTGATAGGTGAGCAAGCGATCACAGATCCTATTGAGGATGACCCTAGCAAGGTCCTTAGCCGGCACAGAGAGCAGCGTTACCCCCTGTAGCTGCTGCAATCCAGGCGATTACCCTTCCCTTTCCAGATAGGGATGACAAGTCCAATTTTCCAGGGAGTTGGGATGATGCCCGTCTCCAAAATGGAAGCAAAGATCATTTAATCACACTTTGCATTCCAAGCAAAGGGGAACTTTTGTCAATGCATGATTTCCTGGTACACCGATTACATTGATGCACACATCAGACCTACAAAAATGCAATAGTCGGAAGAAAGCGCGTTGCTAAGACTGATCGGAGGCAAATTTCATTTCAAAGGACTACCCAACGGAAGCCTTGATAAAAGCGTCATTTTGTGCAAACTGTGCAAAAAGGAGTTTGCATACCACCGAAGCACTTCAACCTTACGGTACCATCTAAATGCAAAACGTGTTGCAGCGAGCACGTGCCGAAAGACTATTTCAAGTAAAATTCAACAGCTTTATGACACTGAAAAGCAAGCAAAATTAGAGGCATTACAGAAAGCGGACTTTGTGGCTCTTATTAGGGATCATTGGACTTCCGTGACCGTTAGTAATTCTAAATACATCCAATTACAAAATTATCTACATTATTATACAAAAATATCTATATGTATATGTAGATATATACAGTGGTGTAAAAAACTATTTGCCCCCTTCCTGATTTCTTATTCTTTTGCATGTTTGTCACACAAAATGTTTCTGATCATCAAACACATTTAACCATTAGTCAAATATAACACAAGTAAACACAAAATGCAGTTTTTAAATGATGGTTTTTATTATTTAGGGAGAAAAAAAAATCCAAACCTACATGGCCCTGTGTGAAAAAGTAATTGCCCCCTTGTTCAAAAATCACCTAACTGTGGTGTATCACACCTGAGTTCAATTTCCGTAGCCACCCCAAGGCCTGATTACTGCCACACCTGTTTCAATCAAGAAATCACTTCAATAGGAGCTGCCTGACACAGAGAAGTAGACCAAAAGCACCTCAAAAGCTAGACATCATGCCAAGATCCAAAGAAATTCAGGAACAAATGAGAACAGAAGTCATTGAGATCTATCAGTCTGGTAAAGGTTATAAAGCCATTTCTAAAGCTTTGGGACTCCAGCGAACCACAGTGAGAGCCATTATCCACAAATGGCAAAAACATGGAACAGTGGTGAACCTTCCCAGGAGTGGCCGGCCGACCAAAATTACCCCAAGAGCGCAGAGAGACGACTCATCCGAGAGGTCACAAAAGACCCCAGGACAACGTCTAAAGAACTGCAGGCCTCACTTGCCTCAATTAAGGTCAGTGTTCACGACTCCACCATAAGAAAGAGACTGGCCTGCAAAAACGGCCTGCATGGCAGATTTCCAAGACGCAAACCACTGTTAAGCAAAAGAACATTAGGGCTCGTCTCAATTTTGCTAAGAAACATCTCAATGATTGCCAAGACTTTTGGGAAAATACCTTGTGGACTGATGAGACAAAAGTTGAACTTTTGGAAGGCAAATGTCCCGTTACATCTGGCGTAAAAGGAACACAGCATTTCAGAAAAAGAACATCATACCAACAGTAAAATATGGTGGTGGTAGTGTGATGGTCTGGGGTTGTTTTGCTGCTTCAGGACCTGGAAGGCTTGCTGTGATAGATGGAACCATGAATTCTACTGTCTACCAAAAATCCTGAAGGAGAATGTCCGCCATCTGTTCGTCAACTCAAGCTGAAGCGATCTTGGGTGCTGCAACAGGACAATGACCCAAAACACACCAGCAAATCCACCTCTGAATGGCTGAAGAAAACAAAATGAAGACTTTGGAGTGGCCTAGTCAAAGTCCTGACCTGAATCCAATTGAGATGCTATGGCATGACCTTAAAAAGGCGCTTCATGCTAGAAAACCCTCAAATAAAGCTGAATTACAACAATTCTGCAAAGATGAGTGGGCCAAAATTCCTCCAGAGCTGTAAAGACTCATTGCAAGTTATCGCAAACGCTTGATTGCAGTTATTGCTGCTAAGGGTGGCCCAACCAGTTATTAGGTTCAGGGGCAATTACTTTTTCACACAGGGCCATGTAGGTTTGGATTTTTTCTCCCTAAATAATAAAACCATCATTTAAAAACTGCATTTTGTGTTTACTTGTGTTATATTTGACTAATGGTTAAATGTGTTTGATGATCAGAAACATTTTGTGTGACAAACATGCAAAAGAATAAGAAATCAGGAAGGGGCAAATAGTTTTTCACACCACTGTGTGTATATATATATATATATATATATATATATATATACACTCATAACAGTGACAAAACAATTACTAGTAATTATTAGTTATTTTTAAAATGTTTCCTTTTCTTTTTTATTACTTCTTTAACACACTACTTCTCCGCTGCGAAGTGCGGGTATTTTGCTATTGTAGAATAAAAGATAAATAATACCAGCTAATTAAATGAGATCAGTGCTATCAGGTGTTGTCACTGATTAGGAATCTCATAGGATCAAAAACCTGCAGCCACAGGGGTCCCCCAGGACCGAGTTTGAGAACCCCTGGTTTATAGGATGAAACCCAAGCCGTGCAGACTCATAGTTTGTGGGTTGAGGTCTGTGGTGAACCGAGATATGAGGAGTGTTTTGACTGATTTTGGCACAACTCATTACAGCTCCGGTCGGTGCAGGACACACATGTGAAAGTGTGCGGTGATGTGAATTGATTACAAGTCATCAGCGGTGCTGGAGTCAGAAGACACCAGACGAGCATGAAGTGGAGTTAAAGGGAGTGGAGTCAGTGCAGAGGGAGGATACTGTGGTTGTATTTGTTATAGAGAGAGCACAATCTCTGGTTTGGAAAGTTAACAGAGAGGAGGACGAGTTGGAGAATTGTGATGATTGATCGTGACTTGGAGGATTCAGTGAACTGTGCAGCACATTAAGATACAGCGCCATCCTGTTAATATGTATAACAGAGAAAATGTGGTAAGTAGCCTTTGGTTCCCTCATAACCTGAAGTTGTTTGCATTGAGGAATTTATAAATCAGTTATTTTAGCTTTACATTCTTAGCTGCCATATTTTAACACTGAATGCAATATATTTATGGAAACAATCTATATATATATAATTCACTAAGGGCATGCACAATAGTTAGTGCCAGTAAGACAGAGCCATACCCGCCAACTCACAGAGCCCTTCCCGCCAACTCTAAGACCATAGGATACGCTCGACAGAGCCCCGCCCGCCAACTCTAACCCTCCTACCGCGTCATAGGATGCACACGACAGAGTCCCGCCCACCAACTCTAACTCTCCTCCCACGTCCACCCTCAAAACCGGTCCCGCCCACACGCAGCCGACAAGGCATTTCTCGCCAAGTATTTGCAGTATGCTTAAATCGTTCAGTCCAATCTAACAGCAGCTGTACGAAAGGTTTTCGGGGAAATCCCTAGGCAGAATTTACGATGCTACAATGCCCCGACATGTCACACTGATGTTGCAGCGATTTTCGGCGGAAAAGATGGCGAACTGCCTGCCGAAAGGGACATTTGCATCTGTCGCATACGCAACTCCTGTAAACAGATTTCTACGCTCAATATGAACTGCGATCCAATGGCTTATCCACTTTTATCCCCTTATGGAGACATTGGCTGGCACAAAGATTTACAACATGTTCTCGATAAAAGAACCGCCAAGCGAAGAAGGCTTACTCAATGCCAATTTTCCGCTTACAGTTTAGCAATGAGGAATACGTTTAGTATTTTGCACTCCAGCGGCGAACTATTCCAACAGTACCTCGTAGATGCGTATGTTAAAACAGAGGGCGCGCGACTCAACTATCTCAGATTACATCAACAAGATATGCGTGTGCGAGAATACAAAGGACTATCAGACGCACTGCAAGCAAACGCTGAAAATAAAAACATATGTGTAGGCAAAATGATCATATTACCGTCCACATTTCCAGGAACTCCAAGATACATGCAACAAAACTAGCAGGATGCCATGGCCATAGTACGTAATTTCGGACAGCCTCATTTATTTATCATTTTCACATGTAATTCTGCTTGGCTGGGAATTCTACATGGACTGTCGGATACCCAAAGACCGGAGCACAGACCTGATATCCCACATACTGTTTACTCTTCACAATAATTCTAACAAGCAGTCTTCAGCCACGGTCAGTTGTACGTGGCTTTTTCTAGGGTTAGATCTTTCGACTCATTATCTGTCGTCACCACCAAAGCACCTATTCACACCTGCGTCTTTCAAGAAGGATGTATTTCTTCTTGATTTCTGAATTCATTTCTCACCGTTTTCCTTTCCTATTCTTACACCACGGCGGGCTTCGGCTAGTTTTCAGTTATTTTGATGATTGATGACAAAAACGTGTTCACGGGCTTTACTACAGAGTACAAGATTGGTATATTTTGTAAGAGCTGTATCAAGAAATAAAAAAAAAAAAAAATCCCCCGAAAGCAACTTCTCCAAACCCTCCAAGAACAGTGTGGTGACCAACAATGAACAATCTAGCATGATGGAACACCGGGAAGTGATAACTAAGTGGATCGGGGAACAAAACATTGAAATTTTGTGTCAATGGTCAGGAAACTCCGCATTGAGAATCCTCAAACAAAAACTCCCCAATCCGGTAAGAGAAGGGGAGGGGGGCTCTGTATTTCCGCGCATGAGAACAGGTGCAACAACGGGACAATTATAGACAAACACTGTTCCCCTGACCTCGAGTACATGTCTGTAAGATGCCGGCCTTTTCTAATACCAAGAGAGCTAACAGTAGTGATTGTCATGGCTGTGTACATTCCACCCAACGCCAATGTAAACATGGCACTCTCTCTCCTGCTGAACACCATTAACGAACAGCAGTGAGCCCACCCTGACGGTGCTCATATAATTGCAGGAGACTTTAACAAGGCCAACTTGAAGACTGTACTCCTTAAATTTTATCAACATGTTAAGTGTTCTGCTAGAGGGTAGAACACACTGGACCATGTTTACTCCAACATCAAGAACGCGTACAGAGCCATACCCATACCCGAACTCGGCCAGTCCGGCCATCTTTCTCTCCTGCTCTCCCCATCCTACAATTAGACGCAGTGCCAGGCCCACCACTGTTACAACCTGGCCTGAAAATGCACTCTCCAAACTACAGGACTGCTTCGAACAGACAGACTGGGACATATTTGAACACCAAGAGCTGGAAACATTTACAGGAAGTGTACTGGACTATATCAAGTTCTGCATCGGGAATGTGACCGTGGACAAAAACCATTCGGGTTTTCCCAAACCAGAAACCCTGAATGACCAGCCAGGTCTGTACACTCCTCAGAGCCCGCGACGCTGCCTTCAGGTCAGGTGACAGAGCTCTGTACAGGGCTGCCCGAGCCACTCTGAAAAGTGGAATTAAAAAAAGCCCAGACTTACCATAAGAGGAGCATAGAGTCCCACCTGTCCAGCCACAATACACGGGAGGTGTGGCAGGGAATATAAAAAAAAAACATCACATGTGATGCAACAACGGGAGATTTGAGTGCGCCGCTAGCAGAGGAGCTTAACTGCTTCTTTGCTCGCTTTGAATCATCACAACAGCAGCACTCACCTGCTCCAGCCCTGCTCTCACCCTCACCGGGTTCCTGTACTATTCCTATTACTCACTGTAAAGGGGCACGATGTCAGACGGCTGCTCCTGGCAGTGAACCCCAAGAAGGCTGCCGAGCCAGATGGAGTGCCTGGTAGAGTGCTCAGAGCATGTGCCCACCAGGTCACCTTTATCTTCACCAAAATCATCAACCTCTCCCTAACCCAGGCAGTCATTCTGTCCTGCCTAAAATCAGCCACAATCATACCAGTGCTGAAGAAGTCTCCCATTACCAGCCTAAATGCTGGCCCTCACTCCGGTAATCATGAAGTGCCTCAAGAGACTGGTTCTCCAGCACATCAAGGACTACTGTATCTCCCCCAAGCCTTTGATCCCTACCAATTCGCATATTGTGCAAACAGATCCACAGAAGACGTCATCTAGAGCAGCAGCAGAGCTACGTCCAGATGCTCTTTGTGGATTACAGCTCAGCTTTTAATACAATCATTCCTGACATTCTCATCACCAAACTGCACTCTTGGCCTCCCCCCTCTCATATGTGTCTGGATAAAAGACTTTCTTACCAACTGGCTCCAGACTGGCCCCCACCTCTCCTATATTCACACACTGAACACCGGTACCCCACAAGGCTGCGTGCTGAGCCCTCTCCTGTACTGTCTCTACACCCACAACTGCAGTCCGGCCCACAACAACAACCTCATCGTCAAGTTTGCTGACAACACCACAGTGGTTAGACTCTTCTCAAAGGGAGACGAGGCAGCTTACAGAAAGGAGGTCCTGAAGTTTGCAGCCTGGTCTTCAAAGAACAATCTGGCTCTGAACACCAGGAAAACCAAGGAGATAATTGTCAACTTCAGGGGGCACAGCACCGACTTAACCCCTAATTTACATCAACGGCGAGTGTATGGAGAGGGTCCTTATCTCCGCTGACATCTCCTGGACAGACAACACCACAGCAGTCATCAAGAAGGCTTAGCAGTGGTTACACTTCCTGATGGTCCTCAGAAAGCACAACCTGGACTCCTACCTGCTCCTTACCTTCTACCGCTCGTCCATCGATAGCCTGTTGAAGTACTGTATCACAGTATGGTACGGCAGCTGCACCATGGCAGACAGGGAGAAGCTTCAGAGAGTAGTAAAGGCAACACAGAAGATCATCGGCTGCCCTCTCCCCTCCCTGATGGACATTTACACCTCCCGCTGCCTCAGCAGAGCAAAAAACATCATCAAGTACAGCTCCCACCCTGGCTCTGATCTGTTTGACCTGTTGCCCATCAGGGAGGCGCTACAGGTGCATCACAACAAGGACAATCAGACTCAAGAACAGTTTTTTTCCCAAAAGCCATAACCATTCTAAACTCACACATGCACTGACTACACAGTCTAACCCCCCAACTCCTGGACTTCCTTCTCTCCATCAACTGTGCAATATCCAATATCGAAATGGTACTGATAATAATATCGGTATACTGTACAATATCATTACTCTCAGGGTCCAACATCCACTACTCACTGCACATGATCATCATTAGTGTGCAATATTTAAATTATGTGCAATAACCCAATAGTGCAATAGTTATTATTGTTTCCATATGTATATAGCATCGCAGAACTTTTTTGAAACATTTGGCACCATTTGTTTATTTACTTGTTGTGTTCTACATATAAGTCTGCACTGAAGGAGCTGCTCTTAATCTCATTGTACGTGTGTATAGTGACAATAAAAGGCATTCTATTCTATTCTGACAATCTCCAAGCATTGATTATCAAGAATGGGCAGCTGTCATCAATCAGGATTTGGCCCAGAAGTTGATTGCCAGCCTGTCGGGGTGAATTGCAGAGGTCGTGAAAAAGAAAGAAGGGCCAGCACTGCAGACATGGACTTTGTGCATAAATTTCATGGAATTGTCAATAAAAGCCTTTGAAACTTCTGAACTGCTTGTCATTCTACTTCGGTGTACCAGACAAACATCTGACACAAAGATCTCAAAACACTGAAGCAGCCAACTTGGTGAAAACCAACACTTGGGTCATTCTCAGAACTTTGGGCCACGGCCATAGAATGATAAAGGATATTGAGGGTAAAGACAGCCAAGGTTATAAACTCAAAGACAATCTCTTCATGCACATTAATGGTGCAGCAGAGAAACGACTCCTGGTGACCACTGACTCCTTTAATTAGCTCTTACTATTCTGCTGGACTAGTTTGGTTTAGGAGGACAGAGACCGTAACACAGTGGCCACCTCCATTCCCAGGCTGGAGAAGAACACACCTGAGGACCAGTGTCATCCCTTCCCACCCTCTCATGATTCCATAGTAAAAAGAGGACCCGGATGGGAAGTCAACATCATTTACCCCAGCGGCACACCAGGGATCGCATGTGTTTCTCAAACCACATGGCATCCTTCCTTTATTTTGCTTTTATAAGCTTACAATCAATTCAATTCACTTTGGTTTTGTCCAACGTTCTTCTTCAAGAACACAGCGCTGTGACAAATTTCAGAGGCAAAATGCAAACACAAACTTTATAAATGGCTAATTACACATCGAGTACACATAAAAATTCTGATTTGTCTCAATAGACCGGTAGTTTGAAACATCCATGGAGCCCAGCGATGTCCATCCATTAATTTATTGCTGAACTGTGGCCACGTACCGCAACGAAAGGGGGTATTCCCTGCTCGGACCCCAACTCTTTCTGACGTCTGTCTTTCTCGATTTAGTCTGAAACATTTAACATGCCCCCAAACCACAGCTCTGCCGGCATTTCACTTGGGGATTTACTGAGTTTTCGGCTGCTAAAAATAACACAGTCTGAGCACAACATCCATTGATTTATATTCAACGGTTTTAACGAGATAACCTAATGTTTTATTACCCTTTTAGAATTGCTTATACTCACTGCCTAAATGATGAAAATGTTGCGTGAATAATAAACCCATGAATCATTGTCATAGGTTGCTTCCTGTAGCTCAGGGTCTCACATCTTGCATTTAGAATAGATTTTCCCTTTTGTTACGTGTCACAACTTTTCTTTCTTTACATTAAACTGCTTTTTCTGAATGTTTGCCCAGCTCAGGTCGTTTTGAATCATTTTTGCTGTCTCCTCAGTGTCTGGTGTCATCTGTGAAAGATGTGTGTTTACCAAATTATACCACAACATATCCCCAACATGAATTCTGAGCACAGCTGTCACAGGGGAATCTTTTGCCACATCCTGAACAGCAATGAAAGTCTCACCCTTGCATACATTTTTTCGGTTGCTTATTTCTAAAAATTGTTTCCCTTTTTCAAAACTGCGATGAGGGTTTTCTCTCCTGAATGAATTCCTGTGTACTGCCAAAGAGAGCTACTATCCAAAAAAAAAAAAAAAAGAAAGAAAATGTTTGCCAAATTTACAGCAACACCACAATCATTTTCAAGTATGGATTTTTTCGTAGGCAGCTGAAGAGGCTGTATTTCCGGGAAACGTTTGCCATATTCTGGAGAGCAATGGAGATTTTCATTTCTCCAAATTTTCATGATGCGCTTACTACTATGAAAGGAGTGTTGCCCGATTTTGTGGTTTTTGACAATTCTGTTGTACTGCTCTAGCTCCTTAAATTTGCAGTGAGGGCTCGGTGAAGCACTTGCATTGCCTACCTTTACAGTAGGTATGGAATTATGGTAATTGGTAGGATGTCAAGCTCGGCCTGAAAGTTTATTTTCATTAATCCTAGAGATCCCAGCATCACTGGCACAAGTTCTGTTGTTTTGTTCCACATTTGGCATATCATAAACCACATTTCATGGCACTGTATTTTTTGCCTCACCATTCTTTGAACTAAGCAGTCACTTGAGACAGATAATTCAATCATTCAGATTTTCTTTATCATTTAAAAAAAATGGCATCAATTTTTCTATCATTTGATATTGGTGTCCCCATCACTGACTAAAAACTTCTTGATTTCTGTGTTGTAGTCTAGATTGTGATGCCAGTGTCTCTGCGGTGCTGATAAATTGTATTGTTCGCACATTTTCAAATGAATTTTTACATGTTTCTAAATACTTTCTAAATAAATCTTTTACCACGTTCAAAACAGCAATATGGCTTCTTGCCTAATGTGCAAAATTTGTGTGTCTCTGAAGATGGCTACTGTTAGAAAATTGTTTGCCACATTCAGGACAACAAAGGGTTTTTCCCCAGTGTGGATTCTTGTGTGCCTCTGAAGACTGCATTTTAGTGAGAATTGTTTGCCGCATTCTGCGCAGCAATACGGTTTCTGTCCAGTATGAAATGTCATGTGATTATTCAGACTTCCACTATGTGAGAAACATTTGTCACATTCAGAGCAGCTATATGGCTTTTCTCCAGTGTGAATTCTTGTGTGGGTCTGAAAATGACTTAATAGCGAGAATCGTTTGCCACATTCTTCACAGCAAAAAGGTTTCTCTCCAGTGTGAACTCTCATATGTCTATTACGACTGCTGCTGTATGAGAAGTGCTTACCACATTCAGAACAGCAGTAAGGTTTCTTTTCGGTGTGAATTCTTGTGTGCTTCTGAAGACCACTGCTGTCAAAGAATCGTTTGCCACATTCAGAACAGCAGTAAGGTTTTTCTCCAGTGTGACTCCTTGTGTGCCTTTGCAGACTGCTTTTTTGCGAGAATCTTTTTCCACATTCAGAGCAGCAATGAGGTTTCTCTCCAGCATGAATTATTTTGTAACTGGGAAGAGATTGACTGCATGGAAACAGCTTATCATATTCAGAAGAAACATATGGCTTTTGCTTCCTATGTATCAACTTTTGATCTTTACTGTCAGGAGTGTTTTTGAAAAATATTCTGCACTCTCTGTATACATAAAGAGCTTCTTGGTCCGTATTATGAACATCTTGTTTTTTATTGTTGATGGCTCCTATCTGTGCTTGTTTAGCAGTAGGAAGAGAACTGCAATGGAAATAATCTGATCCTCTTGTTGATTTCTTCACCCTTCTCCTCTCTTTTTTATGTTGCATTCTGCACCGAGGAGAAATCTGAGGAAATGACGATGGAAAGAAGCCACAGTTCTCCTGGAAATCTGTAATAACACAAAAAGGTTAGTTAAATGTCTCTCTATTATATAAAAAAAAATCTTGGGATGAGACCAGACTTTTTCAAGAGATTTTTAAAGTCCCACGAGTCGAGACTTTGATCATGAGATTTTTTTTCCAAGTCCCGTCCTCCTCTTCACCTTTTACAGTTAACAGCCCACGCCCGGTCCTCTGAACTCTCATTCGTGTGAATGCTTTGGATAGACACAGTTTCTGCTCTCTCAGCTCTTATATATATATATATATATATATATATATATATATATATACACACACACACACGTTTTCCTCACTTTAGGTTCCCAATAAAAAAAAAGACGAATCATGTCCAAATCTTATTAAAGAATTTCATCAAGAAGGGTTATCATCAGAAAATGAGTACACAGGCAATCCTAGCACAGAGTAGATAGATAGATAGATAGATAGATAGATAGATAGATAGATAGATAGATAGATAGATAGATAGATAGATAGATAGATAGATAGATAGATAGATAGATAGATAGATAGATAGATAGATAGGATACTTTATTAATCCCAAGGGGAAATTGACAACATTCTCATCTTGGCCTGGAAACATTTTAGACAATTTTAAACGAGAAGAGATGCATTAGATAGATGATTTGAACATCTGAAGTTGAACAATTGAATGCTTTGCTCATATGGAGCTCAGGTGAATTCTGTGCATTGCTGCCTTCCTCTCTGTTTCTGAGATGTTGAGTGTGAGATCCTTTTCCCACCGTCCTCTTGGATCTTTGAAAGGGAGGGACTTTAAAATGGTCTTATATATTATAGAAATGCTGTCTGAGTCCTCGAGACTGATCGATATCTCTTCTGGAAAAGACGTAGGTGGGAGGTGAGGAAAACTGGACAGATTTTGTTTAGGAAAGTTTCTAATTTGGAGATAGTGGAAAAATTGTGTTGATGAGAGACTAAATTTGGAGTGTAATTGTTTGTAGGATGCAAAGATGTTGTCTATGTACAGATCTCTAAATGATTTAATCCCAAATGTTTTCCAGACATTAAAACTGCATATGTTTGAGAGGGTGGATAAAGGTGGTTCTTGTGCAGAGGTGCCACAGGTAAAAGCTTCTTTATCTTAAAATGCTTCGTACATTGGTTCCATATTCTAAGTGAGAGAAGCACAATCGGGGTGTTAGTATAATGGCGATAACTTGTATTTATTGGGGCACAAAGTAAGTAACATAAAGAAGTACTGCAGGCTTTTATTTCTATTGTGGACCAAGCCTGTGTCTGTTTATCTATTTGTGATGCCCAGAGGGGACTGGGCGGTCTCTTGGTCTGGAATCCCTGCAGATTTTATTTTTTTTTCTCCAGCTGTCTGGAGTTTTTTTTTTTTTGTTTTTTCTGTCCACCCTGGCCATCGGACCTTACTTATTCTATGTTAATTAATGTTGACTTATTTTTATTTTTTATTGTGTCTTCTATTTTTCTATTCTTCATTTTGTAAAGCACTTTTACCTACATTTTGTTTTGTATGAAAATGTGCTATATAAATAAATGTTGTTGTCGTGTCCAGGTTTTTATAGTTTGTATGCTTGCTGCCCAGTAATAAAACTGAAAGTTAGGTAGAGCCATGCCACCTTCTGCACCTTAGGTCTTTGTAGGGTCGCCCTTTGGATGCATGGATATTTCAAATTCCAAATAAATTAGGTTATGGTTGAATCTAATTTCTTAAAAAAATATATTTGTTAATGTATATGGGGATGTTATGAATTAGAAACAGAAGTTTAGGAAGGAAATTCTTCTTGACAGTGTTAATTCTCACTTCCAAAGTAAGAAGGAGGGTAGAACATCTCTCCACATCTTGTTTAAGTTTATCCATGCACACAGCGAAATGTTCTTGATAAAGAGCTGTATGTTTACCCCGAGGTACTTAAACTGATCTGCGATGATAAAAGGGAAAGTGTTCAATCTAATATGGTGTGCTTGAGAATTCACTGGAAAGAGCACACTTTTATTCAAATTAATTCGGAGACAAGAAATCTTTTGAAATTCTGTTAGGGCTGCAGGCACAAAGTTTTGAGATAGATAGACAGATATAGTTCTGCTCCTCAGCTTGGCACCTGCTTTGTTAAATTTGGAACTGACAGCCTGACCGAACATAACATGGACAAAAAAATATACATAAGGGCAAGGGCTATTTGGGAAGTTCAACTCCTGTCTTTAAATGGGAATTGCAACATGGTCCCTTACCTGTCTGTGTGCCTGGACATAAATGTACCAATGAGACTCTCTGTCTCTTTAACCCACCTGCATCTCAAACCTGAAGAGGCTGTATTTCCGGGAAACGTTTGCCATATTCTGGAGAGCAATGGAGATTTTCATTTCTCCAAATTTTCATGATGCGCTTACTACTATGAAAGGAGTGTTGCCCGATTTTGTGGTTTTTGACAATTCTGTTGTACTGCTCTAGCTCCTTAAATTTGCAGTGAGGGCTCGGTGAAGCACTTGCATTGCCTACCTTTACAGTAGGTATGGAATTATGGTAATTGGTAGGATGTCAAGCTCGGCCTGAAAGTTTATTTTCATTAATCCTAGAGATCCCAGCATCACTGGCACAAGTTCTGTTGTTTTGTTCCACATTTGGCATATCATAAACCACATTTCATGGCACTGTATTTTTTGCCTCACCATTCTTTGAACTAAGCAGTCACTTGAGACAGATAATTCAATCATTCAGATTTTCTTTATCATTTAAAAAAAATGGCATCAATTTTTCTATCATTTGATATTGGTGTCCCCATCACTGACTAAAAACTTCTTGATTTCTGTGTTGTAGTCTAGATTGTGATGCCAGTGTCTCTGCGGTGCTGATAAATTGTATTGTTCGCACATTTTCAAATGAATTTTTACATGTTTCTAAATACTTTCTAAATAAATCTTTTACCACGTTCAAAACAGCAATATGGCTTCTTGCCTAATGTGCAAAATTTGTGTGTCTCTGAAGATGGCTACTGTTAGAAAATTGTTTGCCACATTCAGGACAACAAAAGGGTTTTTCCCCAGTGTGGATTCTTGTGTGCCTCTGAAGACTGCATTTTAGTGAGAATTGTTTGCCGCATTCTGCGCAGCAATACGGTTTCTGTCCAGTATGAAATGTCATGTGATTATTCAGACTTCCACTATGTGAGAAACATTTGTCACATTCAGAGCAGCTATATGGCTTTTCTCCAGTGTGAATTCTTGTGTGGGTCTGAAAATGACTTAATAGCGAGAATCGTTTGCCACATTCTTCACAGCAAAAAGGTTTCTCTCCAGTGTGAACTCTCATATGTCTATTACGACTGCTGCTGTATGAGAAGTGCTTACCACATTCAGAACAGCAGTAAGGTTTCTTTTCGGTGTGAATTCTTGTGTGCTTCTGAAGACCACTGCTGTCAAAGAATCGTTTGCCACATTCAGAACAGCAGTAAGGTTTTTCCAGTGTGACTCCTTGTATGCCTCTGAACAGCACTTCTGGCAGCAAATCGCTTCCCACATTCAGAACAGCAATAAGGTTTTTCTCCAGTGTGAATTCTTGTGTGCCTTTGCAGACTGCTTTTTTGCGAGAATCTTTTTCCACATTCAGAGCAGCAATGAGGTTTCTCTCCAGCATGAATTATTTTGTAACTGGGAAGAGATTGACTGCATGGAAACAGCTTATCATATTCAGAAGAAACATATGGCTTTTGCTTCCTATGTATCAACTTTTGATCTTTACTGTCAGGAGTGTTTTTGAAAAATATTCTGCACTCTCTGTATACATAAAGAGCTTCTTGGTCCGTATTATGAACATCTTGTTTTTTATTGTTGATGGCTCCTATCTGTGCTTGTTTAGCAGTAGGAAGAGAACTGCAATGGAAATAATCTGATCCTCTTGTTGATTTCTTCACCCTTCTCCTCTCTTTTTTATGTTGCATTCTGCACCGAGGAGAAATCTGAGGAAATGACGATGGAAAGAAGCCACAGTTCTCCTGGAAATCTGTAATAACACAAAAAGGTTAGTTAAATGTCTCTCTATTATATAAAAAAAAATCTTGGGATGAGACCAGACTTTTTTCAAGAGATTTTTTAAAGTCCCACGAGTCGAGACTTTGATCATGAGATTTTTTTTCCAAGTCCCGTCCTCCTCTTCACCTTTTACAGTTAACAGCCCACGCCCGCGGTCCTCTCAACTCTCATTCGTGTGAATGCTTTGGATAGACACAGTTTCTGCTCTCTCAGCTCTTATATATATATATATATATATATATATATATATATATATATACACACACACGTTTTCCTCACTTTAGGTTCCCAATAAAAAAAAAGACGAATCATGTCCAAATCTTATTAAAGAATTTCATCAAGAAGGGTTATCATCAGAAAATGAGTACACAGGCAATCCTAGCACAGAGAAGATAGATAGATAGATAGATAGATAGATAGATAGATAGATAGATAGATAGATAGATAGATAGATAGATAGATAGATAGATAGATAGATAGATAGATAGATAGATAGATAGATAGATAGATAGATAGATAGATAGATAGATAGATAGATAGGATACTTTATTAATCCCAAGGAAATTGACAACATTCTCATCTTGGCCTGGAAACATTTTAGACAATTTTAAACGAGAAGAGATGCATTAGATAGATGATTTGAACATCTGAAGTTGAACAATTGAATGCTTTGCTCATATGGAGCTCAGGTGAATTCTGTGCATTGCTGCCTTCCTCTCTGTTTCTGAGATGTTGAGTGTGAGATCCTTTTCCCACCGTCCTCTTGGATCTTTGAAAGGGAGGGACTTTAAAATGGTCTTATATATTATAGAAATGCTGTCTGAGTCCTCGAGACTGATCGATATCTCTTCTGGAAAAGACGTAGGTGGGAGGTGAGGAAAACTGGACAGATTTTGTTTAGGAAAGTTTCTAATTTGGAGATAGTGGAAAAATTGTGTTGATGAGAGACTAAATTTGGAGTGTAATTGTTTGTAGGATGCAAAGATGTTGTCTATGTACAGATCTCTAAATGATTTAATCCCAAATGTTTTCCAGACATTAAAAACTGCATATGTTTGAGAGGGTGGATAAAGGTGGTTCTTGTGCAGAGGTGCCACAGGTAAAAGCTTCTTTATCTTAAAATGCTTCGTACATTGGTTCCATATTCTAAGTGAGAGAAGCACAATCGGGGTGTTAGTATAATGGCGATAACTTGTATTTATTGGGGCACAAAGTAAGTAACATAAAGAAGTACTGCAGGCTTTTATTTCTATTGTGGACCAAGCCTGTGTCTGTTTATCTATTTGTGATGCCCAGAGGGGACTGGGCGGTCTCTTGGTCTGGAATCCCTGCAGATTTTATTTTTTTTCTCCAGCTGTCTGGAGTTTTTTTTTGTTTTTTCTGTCCACCCTGGCCATCGGACCTTACTTATTCTATGTTAATTAATGTTGACTTATTTTTATTTTTTATTGTGTCTTCTATTTTTCTATTCTTCATTTTGTAAAGCACTTTTACCTACATTTTGTTTTGTATGAAAATGTGCTATATAAATAAATGTTGTTGTCGTGTCCAGGTTTTTATAGTTTGTATGCTTGCTGCCCAGTAATAAAACTGAAAGTTAGGTAGAGCCATGCCACCTTCTGCACCTTAGGTCTTTGTAGGGTCGCCCTTTGGATGCATGGATATTTCAAATTCCAAATAAATTAGGTTATGGTTGAATCTAATTTCTTAAAAAAATATATTTGTTAATGTATATGGGGATGTTATGAATTAGAAACAGAAGTTTAGGAAGGAAATTCTTCTTGACAGTGTTAATTCTCACTTCCAAAGTAAGAAGGAGGGTAGAACATCTCTCCACATCTTGTTTAAGTTTATCCATGCACACAGCGAAATGTTCTTGATAAAGAGCTGTATGTTTACCCCGAGGTACTTAAACTGATCTGCGATGATAAAAGGGAAAGTGTTCAATCTAATATGGTGTGCTTGAGAATTCACTGGAAAGAGCACACTTTTATTCAAATTAATTCGGAGACAAGAAATCTTTTGAAATTCTGTTAGGGCTGCAGGCACAAAGTTTGAGATAGATAGACAGATATAGTTCTGCTCCTCAGCTTGGCACCTGCTTTGTTAAATTTGGAACTGACAGCCTGACCGAACATAACATGGACAAAAAAATATACATAAGGGCAAGGGCTATTTGGGAAGTTCAACTCCTGTCTTTAAATGGGAATTGCAACATGGTCCCTTACCTGTCTGTGTCTCTTTAACCCACCTGCATCTCAAACCTCTCCCCAACCACCAATGATTAAGTCCAGTACCTCCCATACTTTTTTTTTTTTTTTCCCTTAGGGACTGGTTTTGAGGTGAAAGCAAAAACAAAAAGTGGGGAAAAAAAAGCTATTAAAAGTCCTACCCAGCCCCTTAGTGACAACCAAAGCTGAAGGATTAGGAACAACCATATTTTAATGAAGATTCATATAAAGTTCATATAAAATAAATTCATATAAATTGTGAATTTCCCCTTGGGATTAATAAAGTATCTATCTATCTAAAGAAAAAAAGAAAGAAAACACAATCATCGCATCCAATCCTGAACAGACACTTTTCCTGGGAACACAGGCTGCAGCAGCCCTCCAGTGTCCCGTTTGCGTTAAAAGGACAGGTGCAATGCGTGGCGCCTCTGAGGACTGCTGCCCTTCCCTCGGCTGTCCTGGGGGAAGCTGTGCCATGCTGTGGGCTGTTGTCCTTCCCCTCGGTCTTAAAATGAATGGTCCAGGTTTGATGGTAAAATAAAAGAGAAGCAGATAGAAAAGGTTAGAAAATGTGATGTCCAATTTGCCCCTGGCCTTTGAATCTACCAGCAAGAAAGTCAGACAGAGTGGGGGGTGAAAGCGAGAGAGCCAAGAGAAGGTGAGCAGCATGAAGGACAAAGAACATTCTCTCTCTCTCATGTTTTTTGAGGGAGAGAGAGAAGGCTGTTGTTTAGAAAAGGTAGCTTCCATGTTTGCCTTTATGGAGAAAGAAAAATGATCAACTCTCGCTTACGGCCATACCACCCTGATTACGTCCGATCTCAGAAGCTAAGCAGGGTCAGGCTCGGTTAGTACCTGGATGGGAGACCGTCTAAGAATACCGAGTGCTGGAAGCTTTGAAAAGGGTGTAGCTGCAGCTTGCAATACCTATGACGTAGGTCAGGTAATGCCCACAACGTCAGTCACGAAATGCCCTTTGACTCAGATAACCCTCCTACAACCCTAATGTTAACCATAGTGTCACGGGGCCCTAATGTTAACCATAGTCTAATGCGATGGGTGTTACGTGAAAGACGTTGAGGGTGTTTCATGATGTTGGGGCTTTACATGCCTGATCTCACAGGTACTGCGGGGTCTACAATTACACTCTGTTGCTTTTCTTTCTGCCAGTAGGGGTCCACCCTTTCCCCCCGCCCCGTCTTTTCACCTACGTCAGAAGCTCGGCTCTTGTTTTACTATCAGGGGTGAGGACATATAGGTATTTTTGAGGAACTAACCGAGAAGAAAGAGACGTACAGCTGACCATGCGCGAAGTGTAGTGAGCTAAGGGGGTCTTGTCCATGGGCCTTGTTAATTGACATTGCAGAGGAAAGCTTCACCGGAAACTGTACTCTCTTGAATTGAAAGTGTCCGTCACAATTAGAGGAACGCATTGGATTAAAACCCTCTCGCCAAGGCCACATTCTGTGATGATTATCGCCTCTGTGGTTTTGTTCTGAAGCTGACAGACCTGTGGCCTCATGTATAAACGGCGCGTATGTACAAAAATGTTGCGCAAGAATGTTTCCACGTTCAAATCGTGATGTATAAAACCTAAACCTGGCGTAAAGCCTCGCACATTTCCACGGTAGCTCATACCCTGGCATACGCAAGTCCTGCACACAGTTTTACAGACTGCCGGCACCCAGCGTCAAAGCAGTGTTACTGTTCCGGTTTCCCTTACTTTTTCAGATCTAAATCCCTGACGTGGCTTTATAATTACACTGAAATTAACTGCATATTGTTTATTAGTTTAATGCATCTGATTGTAATTAACCAGTAACAATATAATGGTCCACAGAATGGTAAAACTATTCTAAATACCATAACTGCTTTAGCGTTGTTACTCTCACTGCACCTTCTTTCAGCTGCTCCCATTACGGGTTACCACATTGGATCATCTAATTCCATATTATTCTCACTGCACCATTCGAAGGATTATATCTGAGTGTGAATCACAGCTCTACAGCAGCTGATCAAATAGAGAATGGCTGAGGCAGCGTGTGCTTGATGCTGTATCCCGATAATTCTCTTTCCGAACTGCTCTCATACGACAAACACTTCAGAGCCTTTCCTGTACGGACCTCACGGTTCAGAAACAGTTTCATCCCAAGAACTCTAAACGCACTCAATCATTGCTCCTTGTAGAACTGTTTGTACTTGCAAGTTTACAATGAGGTATTTGTGCAGTACTATAACTGTATCATAACTACAACCTGAGCCACTTTATAAAGCGCGTATTTACAGATGATGAAGATATCATTTTAAAGATGAAATGCAGCAAAATATATTCATATTATACAGAAAAAACTTAAACTTTAACTACACGGTGCCACAGCGCTAGCGAGTAATTTGAGCTTTGTTAACAGTTTGTTCCTACCTCACACTGTATTCTTGCTGTGGCTGGCGCGATACTGGAAGGATAGATGGATAGAATAAACATTACGAAGATATTTCAATGTTCCTTAAAAGTTTTGAAGAATCGTCGTTGTAAGCTTACAGATGGCTTAACGTCTATTACAGAGCTGATTGTGTGGTGATTGGGTATTTGGAGAAAGAAAAGTAAGGACAGGAATTGGAGGTTAGTACGTTTGAAAGAGACAGGACTTCTGCAATAAAGCATTTCATCGAAGGTCGCACATGGCGCAGCAAGCATCTTGCATAAGACATGAACAATCACTGCGCCACCTTGTTCCCATGTTTAATAACGTGCTTTAACTCCTATCATCAAGAAAATGATATCACGTATACATCTAGGTATTTTAATTATTCAGAGAGCTGTAATATCACGAATGTAATGGATTGTGTGTCCTGTCGGAGGAAGAGAAAGCCCGAAAGCATGTAGTGATTCACACACATGGAAGATCAAATACAAAACAAAGCATTTAAACGTGCTACTTTAGTTACGATGGGATTTGAGAAACTAGCAAATTAAATGATTTTAAGATGAAGTTTATGATGTTCTACTTTAATGATAAAATAAACTACGTGATTAAAGTGGAAATTTCGAGATTAAAGTTGACATTTCGTGATTTTTTCACACTGTGTGCTTTTTTTTTACTCTGTACTCGAATAAGCTTTCATATGACACTCAGACGGTGGGCTACTACTCGCCTTATCACGGCGACTTTGATATCCGACAACTTCTTTTTAATTTTGGGCACTGTGTGAACATGAGCTTTCGAGTTTCTCCAACACGCTATGTCACTCGATCAACTTCCTTTTGTTGTATACAGTAATCCCTCGCTATATCGCGCTTCGACTTTCGTGGCTTCACTTCATCGTGGATTTTAAATGTAAGCATATCTAAGTATATATGACGGATTTTTCGTTGGTTCACAGATTTCTGCGGACAATGGGTCTTTTAATTTATGGTACACGCTTCCTCAGTTTGTTTGCCCAGTTGATTTCATACAAGGGACGCTACTGGCGGATGGCTTAGAAGCTACCCAATCGGAGCATGTATTACATATTAACTAAAACTCCTCAGTGGTATAAGATATGCTTCCCGCGCGGTGCTCGATTGTTTGCTTTTCTCTGTCTCTCTCACTCTCTCTGCCTGACGGAGGGGCTGTTTGCACAGAGGCTGTTTGCCTAGAGGATACGGATGCTCCTCTGAAAAATGCTGCTTTATCGTGGTGCTTCCGCATACTTAAAAGCACAAGTATTGATTTTTTGATTGTTTGCTTTTCTTTGCGAGCGCTCGCTGTCTCTCTCCCTCTGAAATTCTCTGCTCCTGAAGAGAAGATGATCAATTTGCATTCTTTTAATTGTGAGAAAGAACTGTCATCTCTGTCTTGTCATGGAGCACAGTTTAAACGTTTGACTAAAGGGTGTTATTTCATGTCTAGAGGGCTCTAATAATGTTAACAGTGTGGGAGAGTTTATAAGGGCTTAAAATATATAAAAATAACCATACAAACATATGGTTTCTACTTCGCGGATTTTCACCTATTGCGGTGGGTTCTGGAACGCAACCCCTGCGATCGAGGAGGGATTACTGTATACTACTGATTAAACCAACAAATAGTACATTTTTCTTTGCCTCCACTTGGTATTCACTGAAATTCTATTTATTGCCTTTTCACAGAACACTGAGCTTAAGGGCTATTTATATTGATTTGCATATTCAAAGAGGCATAATTCTGGGAGGAGTTGGGGAGGGGCAGAAGGAGCGTGCACGTGCGTTACGATTCATGTAGCAGAAGATTTATGCATCTGGATTTTTTTTTTTGTGCACAAGTACATTTCCGCTTTTTACGTCATGTTATAGTGCAAATTCTACGCACGGTGTTATGCATGAGGCCCCTGGAGATGGGTACCAGGGACATGTGGTCAGGGTCTGTCATCATGAAAAGTAAAATAAACGAACGTGTTTCCCTGAAAATAAGACCGTGTCATATTAATTTTAGGTCCAAAAAATGCACTAGGGCTTATTTTCGGGTAGGTCTTATTTTTATTGAAGTTCAAAAAAGTAAAGTACATTTATTCCTGCTCAACAACTATACAGTACAAACTACTGGTACGTTAATACCTGTTCAACAATCAAATCAACATGTATGGTATTCATGTTCTACAAACTACTGTACGAGGGGGTACCCAAAATAATCAGCAATAGCGCCACGCTGGGCAGAGCCCCCGGAGCACACACCGCCCCCCACCCACGGGAAGGTTAGCACAGAACAACTTACTCCGAGGTAGTGCCCCAAGTTTCAACCCCATCTCCTGCTGTTCTCGATCTCTCCCCGCCGGGGACAAACGCCGCACCTTACCCCTTCCCAAATGAGAAAAGATTTTTTCTCGCCTAAAAAAAAAAAAAGGTGAAATGCAGCACCCCACCCCAGCAGGAAACAAAAGCCCACAGCCACACGCCAACCACAAAGAACGAGAAGAAGCAAAAAACGAGATTGAAAGCTGTCCCACACTCAGGAGGAACAATGTGCACCAAAAAAGCCCCGGCCAGGGCAGCGCTACCGGTATCACAGACTCCCTTGGGCACCCCCTCCTATATTAACACTGGTTTAACAATCAACATGTATTCATGTTATACAAATTACTGTATGTTAACTACTTCTACATTTATTCAAATACAATCATGTCATCTTCTTCTAGAATATCATCATAACTCTCCATATCTGAACCAGCAATTCCTTCCTGGATTTCCTTTAGAATTAATGGCCCCAATCTGTCATGTTCAGCAATACTGCTCTCCTTAAATGAACACTTCTTGTCCAGGTAACCTGCTCGTAGTGCGTTGGCAACACAGCTTTTTGTGATTTTATCCCCTGAATTCTTCACCCAAGTCACCACCTCTTGCAGCTTAGGCTTCACAAAGTTCCCCCGCTGATTTCTATCCATTCTCATTTTCAATGTAATCATTGACTTCTATTCGCAAATGGTCCTTGAATGGCTTGTTTATTGCAATGTCAAGTATCTGGAGAGGATTCCTGCAGGAATGAAAGCCTATTATCTGATCTATTCTTCTCTCTTTAAGGAAGTTCTTCATGTCTTTAGCGCGGGGAGTGCTAGCAGAAACCTCTTTGGGCACCTCGCAAAACACGTGGAAACATTAAATCTACCCACTTTCTTATAACGGCTTGAGTGGCCCATGCCTTCTCGGTTTCAAGAACATAAATACCTGAAACATCGGCCATCTTCTCTTTCTTGCCCTTAGCGATGTTAAGAGGTGGGACCTTCTTTCCATCCACACGAATTGCCAAAATACAGGACACCCGTGCACTTTCGTAACCAGTGGAGGGAATGTAGACTGACGAGGCGCCCCTCTGATCAATTGTCATTTGAGATCTTTGACCCATATACACTGCAGTTTCATCCATAGCAATCATGTTGGAGAGTTGGTATTTAGTAAAGTCTATGTTGTCAACAGAAGACTTAAATGCTAATGCACGTTTAATAATTTCAGGGTCATCCAGCTTGAACAGTGTTGTTCATCTTCTCAGAGACAGATCATATCGCCAAAGGAAGCCATCCAGCCAGTGTTGTGATGCTTTGAAATTGGCTGGGCCTAATTCTACCGGTATGTGAGGTGCCATTGCAAGAGCAAATGCTTGAATATCAGCCCTACGCACAACCAAAGCCTTTGCTCTCCTGTCAGCAATCCATTTACAGACAGTGTCTTCCAGCTCAGTAAATAATGGTTGCCGACCTGATCCACACTTGCTCTTCTTAGCATGTCCCTCATCCATCTTGTGACTGAGGTTGTCATACTCTGCACACCATTTCCGTACCATGCGGAGATCCAGCTTAGGTTAGATTCTTTCCCTGGGAGTTTTCCAAGATCCCTTTTTTGCACTCAATGGAGAAGCTCGTTCTTTTGGCACTCATCTTGTCTGGGGGTAAAAATATTTATCCGATGTTATGCTGGACAAAAGACAACGTTTACTTTTTTAACTACTTGTAAAAGTGCCTTACCTTGTAACCAGGGCAACTTCTAGGCTAAATACGGCAGCTCTCAGGACAGATGCAAAAATGGCGGATTAGCGGTAGGTCTTATTTTGGGGGAGGGTTTATATTAGTGGTACGTCAGAAATTACTGCTAGGTCTTACTTTCAGGGAAACATGGTAAAAACGATAAAATAAATTTGTTTACTGGTATGTGATATAAATTGGTTTACTGTATGATTCCAATAATTTTGATCATTTTTATAGTCAAAATTGCAGAATTGGCGCCTTTTCCTGTTCAAATACATGGGGGAAAAACCCAAGATGCAGCAGCGACGAATCTCACCTCGGACTGCGCTCTTCTTCACACACAATACAATACAGTTTATTTTTGTATAGCCCAAAAATCACACAGGAAGTGCCGCAATGGGCTTTAACAGGCCCTGCCTTTTGACAGCCCCCCAGCCTTGACTCTCTGAGAAGACAAGGAAAAACTCCCAATAAAAACCTTGTAGGGAAAAATGGAAGAAACCTCAGGAAAGGCAGTTCAAAGAGAGACCCCTTTCCAGGTAGGTTGGGCGTGCAGTGGGTGTCAAAAGTAGGGGGTCAATACAATATACACAACAGAACAATTCCTTAAGACAGCATAATAATAAAAATTTTAGAAGTACGGGGTTGATACCTGCAATTGGCATGTGCCTGTTGCTGTCTCTCCGTATGTCGCCAATATAACATTTGCAGACACGTTTATTATACACCCTGACTTTCCACAGTCTGGCTAATATCTTTAATGAATGTGTGACATATGTAGTCTCGCCGATAGGACATTAAACCACAATGAAAAGGCACAAGGTGAGGCAGACAGTACCGTGCCACCCTAAAGGGGCACATGTGAGCCCAACAGGTGCTCATTGCTGCTGTTCTGCTACGCAGAGGTGCTAATAAGTTAGCGATACCAGAAAGTCAAGTGCACTGCAGCGGGCCATTTATTATTATTTTGTGTTCCAACTGCCAAAATGGTAGATTAAGACTTTTAAAACTAAAGCAAAATAATGAGGACTTTTACAAGAAAGTGATGGAGGTTTTCGTGGAAAAGGATAGACAAATGGACTTCATTTACAAATAAAGGTAAGACCATAAACGGTTTTCTATTTTATAAAAAAAAAAAAAATTGGATCAGACAAAGAAAAAAAAAAAATCCAACATTAAAAAACTAAATTTTGACCTTAAATAAAATATTCTTTTGTTTTTCTTCTTATACTTTTGTTGAACAGTCTGTATTATAAATCATTACAATCAAAAACTTAAAAAAAAAAAACTACAACATTTTTCAAAATTTAAACCCGTTTTTTTGTACACCACTCTATACTTTCATTTGTATTGAACGAGTATGAATTGTGGAATTCCAACAGCAAGTTTAGAACACATGGAGGGTGAGGAGCAAAGGAGCTCTTCTCTGCTCTCTCTCGTCACTATAAATGTAACATTTGTTCTTATGCAAATATGTGCCTTACCTGTGTGTGTTTAAAGAATGCTGATGAGATATGAAACATAACCAGTAGTCAGTGTTCATGCTGGCTGCCAACTGAGTGGTGAATAAGCTACTCTTTTGGGCTCACATATTTGTAAACCTGACACTGAAGGAGTCAGTGCCTCACCAGCCATGAACTTCATTGCACGCCACTGATGGGTACCACTGCAAAGTTTGGGTGGGCTCAGGTTTCTCAAAAAGATAAATCGGTGCTCCGACATTCAATGCCAAGTTGTGGGGTGGCAGGAGGACTAATGGAGTTCTGTAGGATAATGAACTGAATCGTTGTGCTCTAAAACAGTATTTATTGAAATATATGTCCGAGACAGTGTGTTAAATAATTTGAGCACCAATTGATTCATTTTATGCCTCCCCCTGCGCTTGGCACTTATAAATCACTGCCACAAGCAAACTATGATATGTAGCGTGATGAGAGAAGTCGCAAAATCAACCAGAATGTTCCAGCAGATTATAGAAAGAAGAAAAAAATAAACATCTAAATCCATTAAGTAGTTCTGTCGTGGAAAGCAGACGAACATACAGATGGACGTATATATATATATATATACACACGTGAACAAAATTGTTGGTACCCTTCAGTCAATGAAAGAAAAACTCAAAATGGTCACAGCAACGGACTCATAAAAAGAGATGTTAGCCACTTCTAGTGACTTCTTCAAGTCCTCTGCTGACACTTGAGGGTTCTTCTTCACCTCATTGCTGACTTTGCATTGTGCTTTTGTGGTCATCTTGGCAGGGCACCCACTTCTAGACAGAGTAGCCACAATACCAGATTGTCTCCATTTATAGACAACTTGCCTAACAGTAGACTGATCTCAGATCTTTGAGATGACTTTGTGACCCTTTCCACCCTTATGTAGACGAACAATTCTCCATCATAACTCTTCAGACAGCTCTTTTGTGCGAAGCAGGACTCCCATCTGGATATGCTTCTTGTCAAAAGCTCTCAACTCAGACTTTATAGTGTTTGTGATCAATCAAAGTCATTGTAGGCCACCACACCTCTGAACTTGTTTCATTAAATGGACTCCGGGTGTAAGAAATTCGGACCGCAATGAGCTTTTTAAAAAGTCATTAGCTTGGGGTTCACTTTTTCCAACCTTCAGTTTCACAGTTTGAATGATTTATTCAATGTGGTCAAAAATTCTCAGAAAATCTGTGGATCTTTGGTTGTAGAAGGCTGTGTTTGTTCATTATTGGGACTGACATGAAGATACGGCCATGCTTTATATGGGAATTAACCATAAATAGAGAGAATTCCTAGGGGTTGACATGCTTTTTACTTTGAATATATACGTGGACAAAATTGTTGGTACCTTTCAGTCAATGAAAGAAAAACTCAAAATGGTCACAGAAATAACTTTAATCTGACAAAAGTAATAATAAATAAAAATTCTATGAAATTTAACCAATGAAAGTCAGACATTGATTTTCACCCATGCTTCAACAGAATTATTAAAAAAATAAACTCATGAAACAGGCCTGGACAAAAATGATGGTACCCCTAGAAAAGACTGAAAATAATGTGACCAAAGGGCCATGTTAATCCAAGGTGTGTCCACTAATTAGCATCACAGGTGTCTACAATCTTGTAATCAGTCAGTGGACCTATATATAGGGCTCCAGGTAGTCACTGTGTTGTTTGGTGACATGGTGTGTACCACACTCAACATGGACCAGAGGAAGCAAAGGAAAGAGTTGTCTCAGGAGATTAGAAAGAAAATTATAGACAAGCATGTCAAAGGTGAAGGCTATAAGACCATCTCGAAGCAGCTTGATGTTCCTGTGACTCCAGTTGCACATATTATTCAGAAATTTAAGATCCATGGGACTGTAGCCAACCTCCCTGGACGTGGCGCAGGAGGAAAATTGATGACAAATCAAAGAGACGGATAATACGAATGGTAACAAAAGAGCCCAGAAAAACTTCTAAAGAGATCCAAGGTGAACTTCAAGCTCAAGGAACATCAGTGTCAGATCGCACCATCTGTCGTTGTTTGAGCCAAAGTGGACTTCATGGGAGACGACCAAGGAGGACACCATTGTTGAAAACAAATCATAAAAAAGCCAGACTGGAATTTGCCAAACTACATGTGGACACGCCACAAAGATTCTGGGAGAATGTCCTATGGACAGATGAGACAAAAATTGAACTTTTTGCCAAGGCACATCAGCTCTATGTTCACAGATGGAAAAATGAAGCATATCAAGAAAAGAACACTGTCCCTTCTGTGAAACATGGAGGAGGATCTGTTATGTTCTGGGGCTGCTTTGCTGCATCTGGCACAGGGTGTCTTGAATCTGTGCAGGGTACAATGAAATCTCAAGACTATCAAGGGATTCTAGAGAGAAATGTGCTGGCCAGTGTCAGAAAGCTTGGTCTCAGTCGCAGGTCATGGGTCTTGCAACAGGACAATGACCCAAAACACACAGCTAAAAACACCCAAGAATGGCTAAGAGGAAAACATTGGACTATTCTAAAGTGGCCTTCTATGAGCCCTGACCTCAATCCTATTGAGCATCTTTGGAAAGAGCTGAAACATCCATCCATCCATCCATTTTCTAACCCGCTGAATCCGAATACAGGGTCACGGGGGTCTGCTGGAGCCAATCCCAGCCAACACAGGGCACAAGGCAGGAACCAATCCTGGGCAGGGTGCCAACCCACCGCAGGAGCTGAAACATGCCGTCTGGAAAAGGCACCCTTCAAACCTGAGACAACTGGAGCAGTCTGCTCATGAGGAGTGGGCCAAAATACCTGCTGAGAAGTGCAGAAGTCTCATTGACAGTTACAGGAATCGTTTGATTGTAGTTATTGCTTCAAAAGGTTGTGCAACAAAATATTAAGTTAGGGGTACCACCATTTTTGTCCAGGCCTGTTTCATGAGTTTATTTTTTTAATAATTCTGTTGAAGCATGGTTGAAAATCAATGTCTGACTTTCATTGGTTAAATTTCATAGAATTTTTATTTATTATTACTTTTGTCAGATTAAAGTTATTTCTGTGACCATTTTGAGTTTTTCTTTCATTGACTGAAAGGTACCAACAATTTTGTCCACGTATATATTCAAAGTAAAAAGCATGTCAACCCCTAGGAATTCTCTCTATTTATGGTTAATTCCCATATAAAGCATGGCCGTATCTTCATGTCAGTCCCAATAATGAACAAACACAGCCTTCTACAACCAAAGATCCACAGATTTTCTGAGAATTTTTGACCACATTGAATAAATCATTCAAACTGTGAAACTGAAGGTTGGAAAAAGTGAACCCCAAGCTAATGACTTTTTAAAAAGCTCATTGCGGTCCGAATTTCTTACACCCGGAGTCCATTTAATGAAACAAGTTCAGAGGTGTGGTGGCCTACAATGACTTTGATTGATCACAAACACTATAAAGTCTGAGTTGAGAGCTTTTGACAAGAAGCATATCCAGATGGGAGTCCTGCTTCGCACAAAAGAGCTGTCTGAAGAGTTATGATGGAGAATTGTTCGTCTACATAAGGGTGGAAAGGGTCACAAAGTCATCTCAAAGATCTGAGATCAGTCTACTGTTAGGCAAGTTGTCTATAAATGGAGACAATCTGGTATTGTGGCTACTCTGTCTAGAAGTGGGTGCCCTGCCAAGATGACCACAAAAGCACAATGCAAAGTCAGCAATGAGGTGAAGAAGAACCCTCAAGTGACAGCAGAGGACTTGAAGAAGTCACTAGAAGTGGCTAACATCTCTTTTTATGAGTCCGCTATATGCAAAACATTGAACAAGAAAAGAGTCCAAGGCAGGACACCAAGAAGTTAAGCCACTGCTATCAAAAAAAAAAAAACATTGCTGAACGTCTGAAGTTTGCCAAAAAGCACTTGGACACTCCACAATGGTACTGGGAAAATGTTTTGTGGAGCGATGAAACCAAAATTGAACTATTTGTAAGGAACAAGCAGAACTTCATTTGGTGTAAAAAGGGCACCGCATATCAATATCAAAGCATCATCCCTACAGTAAAGTATGGTGGAGGGACATCATAATTTGGGCCTGCTTTGCTGCATCAGGGCCTGGACAGCTTTGTATCATTGAGGTGAAAATGAATTCCCAAGTTTATCAACAAATTCCCCAGGATAATGTGAAGGTGTCTGTCAACTTCAACTCAGAAGAGGCTGGGAGATGCAACAGGACAACGAGCCCAAACATTGCAGCAAATCCACCGCACAATGGCTTCAGAAGAACAAACTGCGCCTTTTGGAGTGGCCCAGATCTCAATCCTTTTAAATTTTTAAAGAGAGAGAGACAGAGAGCCACACACAGAAGGTAACAAAAGAATATAGAAGAGTTAAGGCAGTCCTACAGGGAAGAATGAGCGAAAATTCCCCCCACACGATGTGCAGGTCTGATCTGCAGTTACAGGAAGTGTCTGGTTGAGGTCACTGCTGCCAAAGGAGGCTCGACCAGTTATTCAATCCCAAGGTCCACTTACTTTATACACTACCACTGTGAACGTTGAATGTGTTTGTAAAATAAAGACCTGAAACAGTAGAATGTGTTGTGTGTCACTGGCTTAAGCTCATTGTGTAGATCATCAGTACCTGGGACTTGGATGAAGAGCAGATCACTTTTTAGGACCAATTCATGCAGTAAACCAGATCACTCCAAAGGGTTCACATACTTTATACTTTGACTCAGCAAAGCATGAGTACACATGATTGCCATTCTGGACAATGTTTGAATGGCTTAATCACTGTGTTATGTAGAAAGTTGCATGCTGGAAAGTTTTGAGATTTTTCTGCTTATTCAGACATTTTTGATTTATTATTTGTTAGGACAGCTGCTATTAGTTGTCATGCATCCAACCAGCTTGTTGCTCTACTAGGACTTGCATGTGTATTCCCCTCTCACTTCCACCTCCTTAAAACACCAAGACAGAGTAGAATCTGTAAATGGCCTCAGTTACACTTCCTTTTATATTTAACCTCATTACTTACTTGTTCCCACACTCCTAGATGACTGCTGCTCTTCTGCTTCTCCCATGTTTCCTTCATCGATTTTATCTTCCAACTCAGATTTCAGTTCTATAGAACTCTCTTGGGTAGCCAGTGATCTTGTGTTCAAGAACTGGGGCTGTACACTGGAATGAGACTCTTTCGAAACATCTTGTTTCAAACGATTTCCACCCTCGTGCTTTTGCAGTTCAAGACTAATGGACGACTCTTCTGAATCCTCAGTTTTAACATCTCGCTCGCACTCCTCCTCTTTAAAATCTGAGTTTCTTCCCTCACAATTCTCTGCCTTCACACAGAAATAACATTTCTCTGGTGTGTCCCACTCATATTCCTCCTGTTTAATGTGTGCCAGTCTTTCATTCACACCTTCATCTGTGGCTGAGGCCATGTTGTGTGGGGAAACTCTTCTCTACCCCCAAGTGTCTGCTCTTCTCATCAAAGATGCCCTTCTCGCATGGTGTGGAGCGGCTCTTTTTTCCTGTTAAAGAGTGATATGATTAATTTAGAATATTCGCAGAAATAACCTGAGCACATTTCAGGGTTAATGTCTAGAGCAAACACAGAAACTCACCAACTGAGACTTTCTTTATGGATGTATTGGAAGAAAATAACATTCCATAAGATCAAGTCAAACTTCACAAAAGAGAACTGAACCCCCACCCTAGAGAAAGAGAGGAGAGCCAACAGCAAATCTTTAGTAGCAATAAAGGATGGAGAATGTCCATTTCTCTGTGATATAAATGCTTATTCTAAAGTTTTATCGATTAGATCTTACCATATTTTTTTTTTAAAGTTTTGAACAGATCCTTTAAGCAAGAATTTGATGTCTTCCAATCAGAAATAGTAAAGGACATCGGTTACCCACTGACTTATAAAATGCGGTGGGAGTGGGTTGTATGGGAGGATTTTTCCGGTTGAGTAAGATAAGTCTATATGCTAGTAGATAGGTAAACACAATGACAGTCTGTTTGTCCTTCTCCACTTTAAGCCCTTCTGTAAGACCACCAAACACAGCTGTTCGTGGATTAGGAGGGATTGTGACCCCAAGACTGTCCGATAGGTATGCAAAGACTTTTGTCCAAAACTTTGTTAATTTGCTGCACGCCCAGAACATGTGGACCAGTAAGACTAGAGCTCGATTACAACATTCTCATCTTGGCCAAGATACATTTTGAACAATTTGAAATGAGATAAATGCGCTCAATGTTAAGATTTTAAGTTGAATGATTGAATGACTGCCTTCCCCTCCTTTCCTGTAATATTAATTGATTTTTTTTTTTTTCTCCACCGTACCCTACGATCTTTAAAAGGAAAAGACTTTGAGATGTCTTTATATGTAATTGAGATGCTGTCCGAGTCTTCAAGAATGATCAGTAGTTCTTATGGAATGGAAATGGGTGGCAGATGTGGGAAACTAAGTCTTTATGTGGGCCTGGAAATGCTGTGAGCCCTCCATGTTAGCCTGAAAAGTTCTCAGCAGATTTAAAGTGAAAACCATCTTGAAATGGAGAGAAAATCCAGCTGAAGGAGACAAAGCAAAGAACAGGGAAGGGGAGAAAGTTTAAAGATCAGAGCTTTTTAACACTTTGAAGTTTTCATACTGACAGCACAGGTTTAATCAAGGATGACTAAATGCAACACTGAAAGATCTAAAGGCTACATTTGACCTTAAAGAATACACACCTGTTATGGTGTGAATTTTAGCATACAAGTTGATAAATATTTTGCATGTCTTTATTTGTATGGTGAAGTACCCCTAGCCTTTTAGAACAAAGTCTCCTTGTAATTTTATGACAGGGGGTGGTGAAGTGCCTCAAACAAGTTTGGCAAATGATTCTCTGCCGGATTCTCTCAGTCAAACCTCACATGGAGGCCAACTATCTATCTGCTAATGTAATTTGTATTGAGAAGAATTTATATTGATAGCTTTCATAGCCGAGGGCCTCTTGATATATAATATTTTTGGCTTTGCTATCAGGGGCGTAGACATATAGGCTTCTTGCGGAACTAACCCAGGAGGAAGTTACGTAAAGCTGACCATGCGAGAAGCCTGGTAAGCTAAGATCAACCCCTGGTTGTCCCCGGGCCTCATTAATTGACATTGAAAAGCCACCTTCACCAGGAACTGTACTCTCTTGAATTGAAAGGGCATGTCTGTTGCGATGAGAAGAATGCGAGGGATTAAAACCCTCTAGCCAATGTCACATCCTGTGGCGATTATCACCTCTAATGTTGTTCTGAAGCTGACAGACCTGAAAACGGGTGCTACTGAAAAGTTTGGGCGGGCTCAGGTTACTAAAAAGGATAATCAGCGTTCTGACTTTAAATGCTAAGTTGTGGGGTGGCAGGAGGATTAATGGAATTTTAAAATTCTGTGGGATAATGAACTGAATCATCGTGCTCCAAAACGGTATTTTTTGGAAATGTCCAAGACAGCGTATCAAATAATTTGAGCACCAATGGATTCATTTTTTTTCCTTCCCCTCTGCTTTGCGCTTATAAATCGGTGCTGCAAGCGAACTATGATCCTTAGCGTGATGAGAGAAGTCACAAAATCAACCAGAATGTTCCAGAAAATTATAGAAAAAAAATGAATTTTGTATTTCCCATCATACCCTGTGATCTTTGAGATGCTGTCCGAGTCTGAATGATCAGTATTTCTTATAGAATGGAAATGGGTGGCAGGTGTGGGAAACTGTCTTTATGCTGTGAGCTCTCCATGTTAGCCTGAGAAGCTCTCGGCAGATTTAAAGTGAACACCGTCTTGATATGGAGACAACGTCCAGCTGAATGAGACAAAGCAAAGAACAGGGAAGGGGAGAAAGTTTAAAGATTAGCGCTTTTTAACACATTGAACGTTGTCATATTGGCAGCATAGGTCTAATCGAGGATGACTAAATGCAACACTGAAAGATCTAAAGGCTGCATTTGACCTTAAAGAAGAAACACCTGTTGTGGTGTGAATTTTTGCATATAAGTTGATAAACATTTTGTATGTCTATTTGTATGGTTAAATTGCCCCTTCCCCCCTTTTAGAACTAAGTCTCTTTGTAATTTTACTAAAGGGTCGGGAGGTGGTGAAGTGCCTCAAACCAGTTTGGAAAAGGATTCTCTGCAGGACTCTCTCAGTCAACCCCCACATGGAGGCCAACTATTTAGCTGGCAAGCTTCACCTTAATAAATAGTGTTGGGGGCAGGTGTGAAGGTATTCTGTGCCCCCACTGGTCTGAAGTATGGCTGTTTGGAATTGGCTTGTATCAGAAGCCTTTAAGTATCATGACGCCCTATTGGCTGTAGGGTATGGACAGAGCATCTATACATCTCTCTTACAAACATATGATGAAGGAGCACCTCACACACCATGAACTGAAAAGGACAACACAATGAAGAGCACAGCTTGGCAGCCATATTGAGACAGGCATGCGGCCTGTTCTGAAGAAAGCTGACCACAAATGAGGACTTAGCGAGAGACATTTTAAAGTAACTAACAAGTCTGTGTGCCGCCTGAAACTACACATCACCATTTATCAGGTTGTATGGTTGCCAATATTCAAATGCACTTTGCATAGTGTTATTTATGAATATTTTCAATAATACATCTAAAGTTGTAACTTAACCCTTGCTTGTTTTTTACTACACCTAATTGCCTGAGGTTATAAATGTAGAAGGGAAGGCGGGGAGAAATTATATGGTACAATACCTTATAAACCGTGGCAAGTCTGGGAAATCTGAGGCATTCCGACAAAGTCTACATAATAATACAAAAGAGGAAAGTGGAGTAATATAATCACTTTACCAAGACAAAACACACCATACCAATCTTTACCGCTTTGCATTGCACTGCCACCTACTAGGCTAGACTTTCATAATGTAGAACATCACTGGGATGCTAGTATTTGAGATGGGGGAGCACACAGCCTCTCATCCAAGTCCACAGTCAGGTCCATAAGTATTTGGATGGTGACACAGTTTTCATAATTTTGGCACTGTGCACCACCACAATGGATGTGAAATGAAGAAAACATTATGAGATTGGGAAAGTGTAGACTTTCAGCTTTATTACAAGGGGCTTAACAAAAACTCTGAGATGTTTAGAAAAGACAGGCATTTGTACATGTGGTCCCACCCAATTTCAGGGGCTCAAAAGCATTTGGACATACTAACCTAATCCTAAATATAACGATCATTGCCAGTACTTGGTTAAAAGTCCTTTCCATTCAATGACTGCCTGAAGTCTGAACCCATAGCCATCTCCAGTGCTGATGCTTTGCCAGGCCTTTACTGCCCGCTGTCTTCAGGCGCTGCTTGTTTGTTGAACTTTATGCCATTAGTTTTGTGTTCAGTAAGTGAACTGCATGTCCAGTTGGGTTGAGGTCAGTTGACGGTCTTAGCCATTGACGAATATTCCACTTCTTTGTGTTGTAAAGCTCCTGGTTTGCTGTCCCAGTGTGTTTTGTCTCCTTGTCCATCTGTAGTGTGAAGTGTAGTCCTGTCAGTTTTGTAGCATTTGTCTGACTCTGAGCAGACAGTATAGCGCCCTCTACACTGCAGAATTCATCCTGCTGCTTCTGCCAGCAGTCACATCATCAACAAACACCAGTGAGTAACTTCCATTGGCAGTCATGCATGATCAGGCCAGAGCAAGGCCTCCGCCATGTCTCACAGATGATGTGGTGTTCATCTGATCATGAGCCATTTCTTCTCTCCTCCATACTCTTCTCTTTCCTTTGTTCTGGTACATATTGATCTTAACTTCATTTGTCCAAAGAAAATTGTTCCAGAACTGGACTGTTTTGTTTTTTTTTAAATGTTTTCTATCAAAGTCTAATCTGTCCTTCCTATGCTTGAGGCTCACCAGTGGTCTGCACCTTGTGGTAAACCCTCTGTCCTTACTATCATGGCATTTTCTCCTGATTGTAGACTTTACCAATAACAGGCCTACCACCCAGAGAGTGGTCTTGGTTTATCTAAATATCGTGAAAGTGCTCTTCTTCACCAAGGACAGAATTCTGTGATCATCCAGGACAGTCATCTTCTGTGGTTATCCAGACCGTCTGGTGTTGCAGATTTCACCAGTGAGTTCCTTCTCTTTAAGGATCTACCAAATGGTTGAGTTGACCACTCAGGGTGTTTCTGCTGTCCCTCTGATGGGTTTGTTTGCTTCCTCTGCCTAATGATGGCCTCTTTTGACTTGCATGGACAGCTCTTTGGACCTCTTATCGAGCTTTGAATGCAAATTCAACCCTTGGAATCAAGTGCAGACCTTCTACCTGCTAAATGAAATAATGAGGGACCTGCTGACACCTGGCTATGGAGCAGCTGGTCAGTCAAATGTCCAAATAGTTTTGAGCCCCTGGAAATTGTGGAGGATGATTGGTCATGAAGAAAAATAGCAGTCACTCCTAACCGGCTGATATAGTATTTTTTATCAAACCCCTTAAATTAAAGCTATAAGTCTACACTTCAATCACATATTGATTGATTCACTTCAAATCCACTGTGGTGGTAGACAGAACCAAAATTCTGAACATTTGCTCAACGTCCAATTACCTATGGACCTGACTGTATACAGTGCATCTGGAAAGTATTCACAGCGCATCACTTTTTCCACATTTTGTTATATTACAGCCTTATTCCAAAATGGATGAAATTCGTTTTATTCCTCAGAATTCTACACATAACACCCCATAATGACGTGAAAAAAAGAGATTTTTGAAGATTTATTAAAAAATAAAAAATCTGAGAAATCCCATGTCCATAAGTATTCTCAGCCTTTGCCATGAAGCTCCACATTGAGCTCAGGTCCATCCTGTTTCCCCTGATCATCCTTGAGATGTTTCTGCAGCTTCATTGGAGTCCACCTGTGGTAAATTCAGTTGATGTGACATGATTTGGAAAGGCACACACCTGTCTATAGAAGGTCCCACAGTTGACAGTTCATGTCAGAGCGCAAACCAAGCATGAAGTCAAAGGAATTGTCTGTAGACCTCAGACAGGATTGTCTCAAGGCACAAATCTGGGGAAGGTTACAGAGAAATGTCTGCTGCTTTGAAGGTCCCAATGAGCACAGTGGCCTCCATCATCTGTAAGTGGAAGAAGTTAGAAACCACCAGGACTCTTCCTAGAGCTGGCCGGCCATCTAAACTGAGCGATTGCGGGAGAAGGGCCTTAGTCAGGGAGGTGATCAAGAACCTGATGGTCACTCTGTCAGAGCTCCAGAGGTCCTCTGTGGAGAGAGGAGAACCTTCCAGAAGGACAACCATCTCTGCAGCAATCCACCAATCAGGTCTGTATGGTAGAGTGGCCAGACAGAAGCCACTCCTTAGTAAAAGGCACATGGCAGCCCACCTGGAGTTTGCCAAAAGGCATCTGAAGGACTCTCAGACCATGAGAAACAAAATTCTCTGGTCTGATGAGACAAAGATTGAACTCTTTGGTGTGAATGCCAGGCGTCACGTTTGAAAGAAACCAGGCACCGCTCATCACCAGGCCAATACCATCCCTACAGTGAAGCATTGTGGTGGCAGCATCATGCTTTGGGGGGCAGGAACTGGGAAACTAGTCAGGATAAAGAGAAAGATGACTGCAGCTGGACAGAGACATCCTGGATGAAAACCTGCTCCAGAGCGCTCTTGACCTCAGACTGGGGCGACGGTTCATCTTTCAGCAGGACAACGACCCTAAGCACACAGCCAAGATATCAAAGGAGTGGCTTCAGGACAACTCTGTGAATGTCCTTGAGTGGCCCAGACTTGAATCCGATTGAACATCTCTGGAGAGATCTTAAAATGGCTGTGCACCGACGCTTCCCATCCAACCTGATGGAGCTTGAGAGGTGCTGCAAAGAGGAATGGGCGACACTGGCCAAGGATAGGTGTGCCAAGTTTGTGGCATCATATTCAAAAAGATTTGAGGCTGGAATTGCTGCCAAAGGTGCATCGACAAAGTATTGAGCAAAGGCTGGGAATACTTATGGACATGGGATTTCTCCGTTTTTTTTATTTTTAATAAATTTGCAAAGACCTCAAGTAAACTTTTTTCATGTTGTCATTATGGGGTGTTGTGTGTAGGATTCGGAGGAAAAAAATTAATTTAATCCATTTTGGAATAAGGCTGTAACATAACAAATTGTGGAAAAAGTGATGCGCTGTGAATACTTTCCGAAAGCACTGTAGATACCATGGACTATCATTATCTCTCTCGTATTAGAGAAGTTTTCCACCGTGCCCGTATTATTCTGCCTTGACCACACTCCTTTACACCGCTCGCCCAATTGTCACTCCTGCTGTGCGCCTTCGCTCTCTGTCCCACCACGTGACACTCTCGGTGCTGCTAACTCGTCCTTTAATGCAATCGGTCATAATGGCAATGTAGAACAGCAAATGATCTACTCAAGAACATCGAATTATCCATTATGATAGAAAAAGAATGGAAACAGCTGATAACGAACAGATAAAGAGCTACATGTAATAAAAATCAACAAGAAAGAGAATCGTTCAATAAACAAAAAAGAGGAAAATATCCCAAACAATATGCGAACAGCAATGCAAAAAAGCAACGTTTATAAAATGTACTACAGACCGGGGGTCGCCAATTTCGGTCCTGGAGGACCACCGCAGCTGCAGGTTTTCATTCTAACCCTTTTTTTAATGAGTGCCCGGTTTGTGCTGCTAATTAACTTCTTGTGATTTCATTTTAATTGAATTGCTTTTTGTAAGATCTGTTCCTCTGAATTGCTTCATTTCTTTCCTCAAACGGCACCAAAACAGTAATGAAATGTGACGTGAGGGAGTCAACAGAAGACCATCTAAGTCATAGACTCAAACTCCAACCAATTTCACTCCAACCAGCTGCTTAATGAGGTGCCAATTCCTGTCGTTCATTAAACCAGCTCTTTAATTCTGTGGCTTGTTGCTGCTCCCGTGGTGCATTAGCAGACATTTCTGATTTTCTCTTTTCTAAGAGCACTGCATGGTCAAATGTTTTGTGGACAAGAGCAGATCGACATTCCTGAGACCTTCATCATTCTTTATTTTCAGATGTTGTACTTTGGACACCAGTTGTTTTGGCTCATTTTGTATCTCATTTTTGTTTGGCTGCTAATTAAGGAAAAAGAAACAATGAAGGGGTCCGAGTCTTCAAGAGCAAGTCAATTAGAAGGAATGTAAAAGGAGTTAATTAGCAGCAAAAACAGGTCACTCATTAAGGGTTAGAATGAAAACCTGCACTGACGGTGGTCCTCCAGGACCGGGGTTGGCGACCCCTGCTTTAGAGGATAAACTTATTCATAATATTGTTTTTGATGAGGTGTTAATATAATTTCATTTTTTTTAATTTACTTTTTATCACATTTTATTATGTTTTTACTACTTTTATTATTCACGGTTATTTAAAATTGACAGTTGTAGTGAAATACTCAAGTGGCTGATTTTCTATCAATAACAACTAAGGACCAAACCATCTTCCTCTTGCACCCTGCATACTCTTCTATATACCAGTTCTTTAAATACAATCACTTTCTCTAATGGAGTGGCACCCTGGCGCCCTTTGAGCAGCACAGCCATGAGATAGTGGGCACCCAGCGCCTGACCCCGGAGTTTGGGGAATGAAGCAAGCAGAGGGCAGAGCCCTCTAGTTATTATTATTATTACTAATAAGGCCTTCACTTATAAATTAAAAAAAAAAAATCAATTGGTATGCCGTTGCCATTAAATACCACTGGGATGCCCTCCAGATTGTAGCAATCCCACTTCCAGTCAGCAGATACTGGAGGTCATGCATGGCCCAACCACATATAAGCAGCTTGGCTACCATCGGCATCAACTCATAAATGACTTTGCTATCAGAGAATGGCAACGTGTGCCGTCGTGATAAGCAACAGAGAGACTCAAGAAACCCTGGAACTTTCACTTTCCGCTTTTGATTGCTAAAAAAAAAGAAGTTTGTGATGTGTGCCTTTTAAAAAAAAAAAAAAAAAATTATATGAACTTTTATATTAAGCCATTATAAGAAATACTAATGTAGTGGATTCAGGGGGTGAGCCCAAGAAGATTCTGCTTTGAGCCCGTTTTGGCTTGGGGTTGGCACTGCTCTACAGAAACCCTGGAGATTAAACTCGGTCAAAAATAAACAAATAAATAAATCAGTATAGCAGCAAACTCTCTCAAGCTGACAGCTCTCATCTCTGTGTTTTAAAGCAGACCAATAACTACGTCTTTACACAGCACACTTCTTTCATATTCAAATGACATGCATTGGAAATGAGCTAAAAAGGTTTTCAGAAAATTAGTCCTGGCTCTAAAATGTGATGGGTACATATGAAAAAAGCAAACAACAATGAACAATTAAACAATAAATATGAAATAAAACACCACAGGGTGTGCAGACCCACTTGCATCAGCAGTCATCTCACTGGACTGCGGGCCTTTCGCCCCTCCAGACTCATGCAGTCGACGGACCCTTGAATGTGATCTGTGAGCTCATCAATGTGTCACCAGCTGGAGCACACGAGAGGAGACCTGAATCAAGTTGACAATCAAACGCATCACTACGTGTGACTTCACTCATTGAAATGGCAGGGCGAACGTGGCACTCGACAATATTACTGTAAATACGCCATTTGTGTTTTATTACAATTTCTCCATTCTTTATCTTTGATTTTAAGCTGCAACAAGTGAGGAGGCCCGATCACACACCACTCAGTGAAACGAGCGTGTAAAGTCAAAATCAGCTCGACGTTTGGGCTTTTCTGTTAAGTGCTTGTTTTAAGTCTATCATCATCTTCTGGTGCAAATCATTCCAATCGATTTATTTATTTATTTTTTTTATTTTTATTAATTTTATTACAATCCATACAAAGCAATCAAGATTTTACAAAAAGAAAAATTGAGTTAAGAAGATCATCCCCACCCCTGAGAGAGAGAGCAAGCCAAATAACGTTAAATTTAAGGCTTGTAAACATACCTAATTTTAAAAAAAAAATTCTCTATGCTTTATGAACTTATTTTCAAATATTACTGATTAGATCCTGCCATGTTTTGAAAAAAGTCTGTACAGATCCTCTAACTGAGTATTTGATTTTTTCAATTTCAAATAATATAACACATCAGTTTCCCACTGACTTAAAAGAGGAGAGTTTGGGTTCTTCCAGTTTATCAGAATAAGTCTGCGTGCCAACAGTGTAGTGAATGCAATCACAATTTGTTTGTCTTTCTCCACTTTAAGCCCCTCTGGAAGAACCCCAAACACAGCTGTTAATGGGTTAGGAGGGATTGTGAGTCCAAGGCTGTCTGAGAGGTAATTAAAAAGTTTGGTCCAGAATGATGTTAATTTGGTGCAGGCCCAGAATATGTGACCCAGTGAGGCTGGGACTTGGTTGCAACGTCGCAGGTTGGATCTCACCCTGGAAACATTTTGGAGAGTTTTAGGCGAGACAGATGTGCTCGATATATAATTTTGAGTTGTATAATTGTATGCTTTGTGCATATGGAGCTTGAGTGAATTCTCTGCATTGCTACTTTCCACTCCTTTTCTGATATATTAATTGAGAGATCCTTTTCCCAGTGTCCTCTTGGATCTTTGAAAGGGAGGGATTGTAAAATAATTTTATATATTGTAGAGATGGAGTCTAACTCCTTGAAATTGAGCAATAATTTTTCCAGCATGGTTTAGGGTGCAAGATGAGGAAAATCTGGAAGGTTCTGTTTAACAAAGTTCCTGATTTGAAGATAGTGAAAGAAATTTGTAGCTGGAATGTTAAATTTGGAATGTAATTGTTCATAGGATGCAAAGACGTTGTCTATATAAAGATCTCTAAGCAAGTTAATTCCAAATTTTTTCCAGATATTAAAAACTGCATATGTTTGTGAGGGTTGAAAGAGGTGGTTCTTTTGCAGGGGTGCCACAGAAAGAAGCTTCTCCGTCTTAAAATGCTTTCTACATTGATTCCAGATTCTAAGTGAGTGGAGCACAATTGGGTTATTAGTGTTTTGCCGATAACGTGTGTTTATTGGAGCACAAAGCAAGGAATACAAAGAAGTACTGCAGGATTTTACTTCTATTGCGGTCCAAGCCTGTGTATGTTCTTCTATTTGTGTCCAGGTTCTTATCGCCAATCGATTTATTTGATTTGACACTTAAAGACGACATGGGATCTTTCTGTATTTTTTAATTTTTACTTTTCCATTTTGACTGCCGAGTTTATAAAAGGCTTTGCTGTGAGAACGAGCGAGGGCGCGTGTCTGAAGAAATGAATGTCGGCCATGAATAGAACATCGCCACGTGTGTACAAAATGTCAGCATCAAGCCTTTCAAGTGACAGGCGCTACGGAAGCCCTGCCTGCCGCCACTCCGACCGCTTTTACAGACGAGTCGAGCCGCTTCAGGCGCCGCCACTTTGAAACCTACCGTGTCACCCTACAAATTCAAGGCGTCGTTCCTATGTTCTTTTAAAATAAAGCACTTGTAAATAAAACATCCATGACACCTTCGGTGTGTTGTGTATGTCACAGCTACGCACCCCTCCACTTTCTTAGATCCCAACCCCCGTGTTCCTCCAGCCTTCTATCCGAATTGTAAACGCTACTTGGGAGAAAGTTCTTGTGATACTTGGACTCCTTAATTGTTTTATTAACTCGGACTGCTGGTCGCGCACTGACGGGAGAGGACGAGCGAGCGGCTAATACGCCAGTCTGGAGACTCAGCGCGAGCATAAAAGGGTGCAGAGGGGTGGTTGGAGGTTCACTCGTAAAACTGACGGATTTGCTCAGACTGTCGCGAGTCTCTTTTCCTTTCTCACTCTGCATCTCTCCGTCTTGCTTTGCATCCCCCTCTCTTCTTACTCATCGCCCGCCCGCTGCCCTTGCTTGTTTAAACCCGCTCCTCTCCCACACTGCATTCTCACGCTCGCTCGATGCTCCCGTTGCTTACCGACGCTCCGTCTTCTATTCGTCTCTCTTGTTCTTTTACCTCCTCTTCTTCTGTTGCCTTTTGTCTCTGAGGCGCACAAGCGTGTGTCGTGTGGCAGTCCGAGCAGCCCGCCAGCGGAGTCGAACAAAGAGTAACAAAGCACGTCATCAAAGAGGAGTCGATGGGCTGGAAAAGGAATACCGCAGCTGTAAACTGCCATCTACTGGACAGAAGGAGAATTTGTATTTTTTTTATTTTTTTTTTATTCTTAAAACAAATTTCTTTCGAATAAAACAATACAACTCAATAAGTCCCCTGGCAAGGATGACACGCAAATTCATGAACTGTTCTATATTTTTAACCATATCACATGCACTTCAGAGCAGGTCACCCACCTGAAGCTTAAGCATGTTCAGGCCCGGCCAGTAATTTGTTGAGAGACAAACCTGGAAAAACCTTGGGTTGCAGTTGGAAGAGGTGTTGGTGAGGCCACCAGGGGGCGCCTACCCTGTGTTCTGAATGTGGATCCCAGTGGCCCAGTACTAGGTTCAAAATGAAATTCAAGTTAATGTTTCAGTTTTCCAGAGTTTCTTAATTCAGGGAAAACGTGGTCATTTAAGCAAATGCCTTCTTCAGTGCCAGAGATGTTATTACTGTCAGGTGTCCACAGACCAATGAAGCCCTACTGGCCACAGACGGGGTGATAGGGGGGCAATGGACTTTTGAGTTGTTTGAAAGGGGTCTCTGTCTATCTGTCTGTCCTCTTGGCACGAAATAAGACCATAATGTCCAACAGGACGGTGGTCTGTCATAGGGCCCATTTATCCACACACAAACTGGAATCACCAATCCACAAGACATGCGCATCTTTGGTGGAAAAAAAACAACAACAACATTTATTTATATAGCACATTTTCATACAAACAGTAGCTCAAAGTGCTTTACATATTAAAGAATAGAAAAATGAAAGACATAATTATAAAAAATAAATCAACATTAATTAACATCGAATAAGAGTAAGGTTCAATGGCCAGGGGACAGAAAAACAAAAAACTCCAGACGGCTGGAGAAAAAATAAAATCTGTAGGGATTCCAGACCAGTAGACCGCCCAGTCCCTCTGGGCATTCTACCTAACATAAATGAAACAGTCCTCTTTGGATTTAGGGTTCTCACGGAAGGGCTTGATGATGATGATGGTCACGTAGACTTCTTCCTTTTAATCCGTCCATCATTGCTGGAGCATCATGAAGCTTTGAGTAGGTGGAGGTGGCGCAGGCCACCACCACAAAGAAACCGGAAAAAGAAACAGAAAAGAGAGTAGGGGTCAGTACCGATTTTAGAGCCACCATGAATAGTTGTTATGATGAATTGAACATACAGAGTATCAGGATTAAGTTAAATTACGATTAAAATGAAGTTATAAAAAGGCCATGTTAAAATAATGTGTTTTCAGCAGTTTTTTTAAAGTGCTCTACTGTATCAGCCTGGCGAATTCCTATTGGCAGGCTATTCCAGATTTTAGGTGCATAGCAGCAGAAGGCCGCCTCACCACAAAAGCTAACTACTGTGCCATTATGCTGCCCCTCTGTAAGGTACAGTTTGTTACGAATAAAATACAAAAGCAATACAAAGGTTGGGGTCTCAAGAGGGAAATTCTATTTACTGAAGATCATGTGAACTGGAAGTATTATTTTTGCGTCTCTTTATACCTTATTTGATTTCCCACATGTATCTTTTTAACCAAATGAGAACCACAATATCTCCCCCCATCAGTCATTTGCTTAGGCATTTCCTAACCTCAAGATTTGCAATAAATGGGTTTCCTCCTCTGGGACCCCAACCTTTATATTGCTTCTGTATTTTGCTCACAATACACTGCGCAGTCTACACAGCAGCATGGTGGCACAGTAGTTAGCTTTACTGCCAATGATGTGCATGTCTGGTGGATTGTTGATTCCAGTTTGCCCTATAATGAACAAGCACCATGTTCAGAGTAAGTTCTTGCTTTGTGAATAGAATGAGGGAGATAGAGACCCCCATTAAAACAAATCGAATGTCCCTTGCCTCCCTGTTACCAGTCCATAGCCAGTAAGAACTTCACTGTACTGTGGTGTAGCCTGCAGGGGGAGCTCCTGACGTCAAAACCCGACACAGACAGACTCAAGACACAAGTTCAGTGCACACGTTTAATATATATTTTTTTCTTTTTCCCACGTGGGAAACAAATTCCCCGTTTTCTACCTGTACAGCACAGTCCACACCACCGCAAAAAAAAACACTTTCCGCCCTGACTCCTTAGTCCACGTCCTCCCGACCCTGGCTGTCAAAATAGTGATGGCTGGCTCCTTTTATAGGGCACCAGGAACGCGCTCCAGGTGCTCGAGGACCTTCTTCAGGCAACACTTCCGGGTGTGGCGGAAGTGTTGCAATCAAGGGCACCGCAATCCTGCAGGCGCCCCTGGCGGTGACCACGGGCCCCAGCAGGTTTAAGCTTCCATGCTCCAAACTCATGGCACTGATGCGCCCCAGCATTCCGGGGGAGGTAATGTCCTGGATAAGCTCTGTCCCCCGGTTCTTCAAATACAGAGGCGTCCCTGCCGGGCATGGCCCCTTGGCATAAACCACAGTGGACGTCAGTCAGTAAACATCTCTGAGAATGAAGTAATCATCTGCTCGAGTGATCACACTTTTCCCACAAGAAATGCCAGTCCACTTCATCAGAAGAAAGAAACTCAGGAGTAATCATACCCTGAAAAACTGACCGTCCATTCAGCCATCATCAAAGTAACTTAATTCAGTTTAGGGCTGGGGAATTTCATTATCGTCGCCTTTATCATCACCATTACCATCCTTCTCAATCCCGCGTACTGTATTCGGTTTTAGAATTACAGGAGACGGTAGCTCATAAAGAATTCTCTCTCGGTACAGTAGATGGCAGTGTTCACCCGACTGGTATCACTCACTTTTTATTCTCTTCATCCAGTCGCTCGTTGATGACACTGTTTTGTTTTTCTTTGTTTGATGTCGCTTGCTGAGGACTCGGACTGCCATACGAAACACGTGGGGGGAGAAAAGCGAGCAGAAGAGGAGAAGAAAAAGAGAAATCAAGCGCGCCGAAGAGAATGAGGAGTGTCGGTAAGCAAGGGGAGGATCGAGCGTGAAGGGGGATGCCGGATGGGAGACGAGAGGAAAGTGGAGCAGCAGCTGAGCAGGATTGTCGAGGAAACAGAAAAATACAAGCAGCGTGTGGATGATGAACTGGGAGAGACGAAGAGAGATGCGGAGGAAAGTGAGAAATATTAAGAAAGTCGCGTCTGCCTGTGCAAAGCCCGCTTTGGTGCTGAAATCCCCCCCTAGGCACATTTCCACTTCCGCGCTCCCGTTTACGTTCACGCCAGCCGAGTCTCCACATTGCTGTCTCAGCCGCGCGCTCGTTCTGTCCAATCCGTGCTTGTCATTCAGCCCGAGTTTATGGCGCATGGCCGTGATAAAATAAAAGATGAAGTCTTCAGAGTGTGGTAATGCATTTTCAGAGTGCTTAAAATCGCAGCGCTTTCATTTAACAAACAAAGATGACGTCTTGAACTTGTGATCTCAAAGTGTGGGCGCCTAAAACGGCTCGCCTCGTCTGTAAGGCGGACGGAGTGCCGGCAGGCACGGCTTTTGTAGCGCTTGTCACTTGAGCAGCCTTATTCCATTGTTTTCTGTAAAAAGCTGTGTTACACTTTTAACCCCCTTGCACCACCATTCCTTTATCGGTAATCAAGGACCTGAGCTCTTTATAATGGTGTCGCCACCTCTTTTGTTGGCAGGTACACTATAGCCCACCTTCAACCTTTAAATACATAATTCAATCACTGTTACTCAGATATTAAGAAAAACAAAACTCTCGTTACTTAACTGAAACATGAACAGTTTTCCAAACTTGAGATATTTACCAATATATACACAATACATAAAACACAAACACTAAATTATTTATAACTATACATATATCATGGGTCCGAAACGACTGGTGGGCTCACCCGGACTTATTTCCACAGTCAGTAAATATTACTCACTCCGTTGGGGGCTCCAAACGTAGCTCGGGTGCGTAGTGGCCAAAAAAAACAAAAACAGAAACTGGCCCCTTCACTTGAAAGTTTACTCAAACCAAAAAAAAAAAAAAAATTGACCTTATTTTATTTATTCCTCTTTATACTCGGGTACCTCGTTGGGGCCTCTCGTCTCCCTCTTTCTTTAAACGCCCTTTTCACTCGCTGGTCGCCCTTTCTGAATGCGTGGCCTGCCGTCTTTCTCTTAGGTTTCAGCCGTTTGCTCAAGTTTATTTCCTCGTTCTTTTTTTTTTTTTCATCTTGTTTCGGCGTGCTGCCTCAATGGTGACTCTCTTTCTCGTTCTTTCTTCCCGTCTTGTTTCGGCGGTTTGCCTGAAGCCCTTTTTCTTTCCTTTTTGATTCTTTCTGTCTTGTTTCGGCGGTTTGCTTGAAACTATCTTCCTTTCCTCCTTGTTTCGGCTCTCCCAACTATATTACATCTGCTGTTTAACTATCTTACAACGGCGGTCTTCCTCGGCCAATCCGAGGACACCTACATACTCAACCATACCCAACCCCCACAACTCAATAAACTTTATTTACACAAACTCGCAGATATATATATTCCTTTTGAAAACCTGACCAAGGTTACACACTCATTATAGGCATTCGTTTCTTCACATCTGGTGTTACGTCTAAGAAGTCTACCATCAACCGCATCCTGGCACTGAGGTTTCTCATTGAGCACAGATGCGAATATCGGCAGCGTTTCTTTGCAGCCTTTGTTGATTTTAGTAAAGCGTTCCCTCAGTTGATCGAGCTGCCCTGTGGGACATCCTGAGGGTTCGCTGGATTCCCTCAAGGTTGCTGGATGTCATGGCCGGCCAGTACACTGGTACTGTGAGTGCTGTGCAGAGTGGAGGTACAACCTCTGTGTTTTTCCCATTTGATTCTGGGGTTCTTCAATGGTGTGTTTTTGCTCCTACTTTGTTCAATGCTGGCATGGACTGGGTGTTCGGCAATGTCATGGGGTACAACGGCAGGGGGGGCATCTCTTGGCAAAGAAAGACTCACTGATCTTGACTTTGCTGACAATGCTGTGATCTTCGTGGAATCAATGGTGGCTCTGATCGGGGCTTTCGAGAGACTGAGTGAGGAGTCTGAAGGTCTGGGCTTGTGAGTATCCTGATAAAAACCAAGAGCCAGGCCTTTAATGACCTCTTGGGCACGGACAGCAGCAGCGTGTCTGTCTGAGTGTCGACCTCGTCGAAAGGTTTACTTACCTCATGCATGTCTCTGGTGACTCTTCCTATGAAGTCAGTAGACGGATTGGGAGAGCATTGGGTGGCGCTCCTGATATCTCTGTAAAAGGACGAAGGTCCAAGTCTTTACAGTCCTGGTGCTTTGTGTCTTGCTCTATGTTTGCGAAACATGGACACTATCCAGTGACCTGAGACAAAGACTGAACTCCTTTGCTACTGAGTCTCTTCAGGGAACCCTTGGGTATCGCTGGCTTGACTTTCTGCTGCTCATGGAGTCCCAAATGAGGCACATGACCTGCATTGTGAGGGGGCATCAGTTATGGCACTACGGCCATATGGCGCAATTCCACGAGGGTGATCCGGCTCACAGGACCCTCATCGTTGATGACCTGAGTGGCTGGACCAGGCCAAGGGGATGCCCACATAACACCTGGCTGCAGCATATAGAGGGTCATTTCTGGAGGGTGGGACAGGATGTGTGTCTGCCTGTTGCCAACCAGAATCCTGAACTGTTTTGTTGGGTGGCTGTACCAGTGCATGCTCCCCAACCTGACCTGACCTCCCCACTCACTGTCATTTGCTTTGTCTCAATCAGGTGGAAGTCATCTTCCTATCAAGTAGGTTTTTACTCCAAATCTTCCGGGAGCTTCTTAGACAATCATGGAAGATTCATAGCATTTCCTTTCTCACATTAAACTTAGCAGGTAAACGTCAGTGTTTTCTGGAAGTTAACCCTGAAATGTGGTAAAATTATATTTGTTGACTCCATGAAGTAATTCCGTCACTTTTATTTTGACAGATAAAAAGGAGCCTCCTTCCCAGTTCACATGGCTTTGCAGTGAGGTGTCTAATGGCCTTCAGGAGAGGGCTGTCCATGTAAGCACAGAATCTTAACAAGAGAGGAGCAGGCATTCGAGGGGGAGAGAAGCGATTCACACAGTATGGCTTCAAGCAATGATGATGGCATAGGTAAAAGACTGGCTCACATTAAACAAGAGGACTACAAGGGGGAAATGCCAGATGATTTGGGTGTGAAGGTGGAGGATTATAAAGGAGGACTTTCAGGTTTTAACGAGAAAGAGTGCAAGGGGGAGACTGTTGAAGTGAAAGTAGACGATTTGGAAGAATTCTCAGTTAGTCTTCAAGTGCAAAACTTTGAAAACAAGAATATTTTCAAACAAGAGATTGTTGAAGAGTCGCCTTCCAGTTTACCGCATTGGGTCACTAACACGGGACAACTGGCTTCCCAGCAGAATTCCGTAGAAGTGAAATCTGAGTTTGAAGAGAAAATTAGAGAAGGAAATGGGAGAGAAGAAGAGCAGCAGCCTCCTACAAGTGCTGAAATAAGTAAGTTTAAGTGGATTAAATGTGAAATGGTAACTTAATAACATTTACAGATTCTTTCAGTGTCAGACAAACTACTCAGGCACATAGTGATCTGTAATAGCTGGCATACCAAATGTAATAAACTGTAAAGGTTTGTGTAAGGTCAAGAAATCTGAAAAGCTCCAGCATGACTTCCTCATCTAAAACTATCATTTTAATAGTAAAACGTGACCAATGTTACCTTTCATAAAATAAAATGTCAGATTTATCCAAAAAATATGGATTCTATCAATTGTGATGCAGTCAGGAGTCAAATGTGCTAAACAAAAATCTCAAAATGATTCTGTCTGTGCAGCTAAATCTACTGGAATGATGTTGGTCAAAGGTCTTCTGCCTTTTTCTAATGCTGTACCACAGTGGTTCTCAACCTGTAGGACGGGGCACGAAGTAACAAAAAAGGGGGGCGCAAAGATGTGAAAAAAGAAAACAAGAATCAAAAATATGAAAAAGACATCTGTTGAAACCAAAACAAATTAACTTAAACTACATTCTGATACTAGAACAATAAATATAGAGTTAGATAAATGTCGATAAAAGTTAAGTAGGTATAATAAAATATGCATCTGCATTTCAAAAAAATGTTAGAGGGGGCGCGATTAAAGCTGTTATGAAAATTCGGGTCGCAAATACGTAAAGGTTGAGAGACGCTGCTGTACCAAGTTTCATTTGGATTGGGTCAATCAGGTTTTCATTGGTTTGTCCACAATGTCATATCCTGGCACACAGGCAGGTGTTTACTCTGAGAGTCCATTCCTTAATCTTGTGAGGCTGTCCCGCTTTTGCTCAGCTCACAGACTTTTCCTAATACTGATTATTATATACTGCTCAAAAAAATGAAAGGCACACTTTTAAATGAGGGTATAGCATCAAGTCAATGAAACTTGTGGGCTGTTGATCTGTTCAGTTAAGTAGCAGAGAGGGTTGATCATCAGTTTAATGAAATGAGCAAGAGGTGCACTACAGGAATGAATGGTTTAAGAGCTGGAGGGAGGCCACTGACATTTTTCCTTCCTCATCTCTTTTGTCACTTGTTTTCCATTTGTCACTGGTTAGTGTCACTACTGATAGCATGAGGCCATACCTGGACCCTACATAGTTTGGCGGCACAGGTAGTCCAACTTGCTCAGGATGGCAGGCACATCAATACATGCCTCCCATTGCCAGAAGGTTTGCTGTGTCTCCCAGCACAGTCTCAAGGGCATGGAGGAGATTCCAGGAGACAGGCAGGCAGTTACTCCAGGAGAGCTGGGCAGGGCCCCTAGTAGAAGGTCCTTAACCCATCAGCAGGACCCACCGGTATCTGCTCCTTTGGGCAAAGAGGAACAGGATGAGCACTGCCAGAGCCTACAAAATGACCTCCAGCAGGCAGGCCACTGGTGTGAATGTCTCTGACCAAACAATCAGAAACAGACTTCATGAAGGTGGCCTGAGGGCCCGACGTCCTCTAGTGGGTACCGTGGAGCTCGATTGGTATTTGCTGTGCTTTTCACAGATGAGAGCAGGTTCACCCTGAGCACATGTGACATATGTGAAAGGGTCTGGAGAAGCCATGGAGAATGATATGCTGCCTGTGACATCATTCAGCATGACCGGTTTGGTGGTGGGTCAGTGATGGTATATCTGGAGAGGCATATCCATGGAGGGACACACAGACCTCTACAGGCTAGAGAAAGGCACCTTGACAGCCATTAGGTATCGGGATGAAATGCTTGGACCCATTGTCAGACCCTAGGCTGGTGCAGTGGCTCCTGGGTTCCTCCTGGTGCCTGGTCACATGTGGCGAGAGTATGCAGGCATTTCCTGGAGGATGAAGGAATTGATACCATTGACTTCAAAGTTTTCCTTTAAATTTTTTTGAGCAGTTTATAATACATATCTATAGAATATGTTCTATGCAATTAGAAATATGAAACACTTGTAATATCCTATAATATTCTGAAGGGGAGGCAGCAGCATCAGACAGCAGGCCTGTAGGATGTGCCAGTCTGGTCTTGTCCATCTCGGGAACCCTTGACCCCCATTGACACCCACATTGGAGCAGTTCAGAGTCCCTGTCCACCTGGACTGCACATAGTATAAGAATGTGAAAGAGGAACTGGAGTCTACCAAGAGAAAATTTGAGCAGACATACAGAGAACACGTGAAGTCCATATGGACAGCATCTGGGTACAGAATCTGACCTCAGAACGCAGGACCCATCAGGCAGCAGAGAAAACCAAACTGACCTGCTAGATTTCAGCTGCTGTTTGTCAACTCCCCCATAGTCCCTCTAACGTTATTCCACAAAGTTCTGAGCTGGGGCCGTGAGTGGATGTGTCAACCACTGGGCCTTAATAATGTAAACGATATATAGACATACTTATTGTTACTTCAGAAAATGATGGTATTCAATAAACTAAATGTTATCAGATAAATTACAAGAGAGAAGCAGAATTCACTTTCTAAATTGACCATGCTGTGGGTTATCTGCCCACTCAGCCCCTCTCTGTTGCTCAGTTGTAGTGGAGATGAATGTGTGCAGTTTTGTAGGACAACATAAAGCTCTGGCAAAGAGTCCATCAATGAAGATGATATGTCCACTGCAGGGTCCTGCTAAAGATCAGGAGGACAGAAATGTGAGGAATGAGTCTTAGTAAGAGTAGGGAAAACAACAAAGTGCGAGGTGGCAAATAGCAGCCACTGGACATGGAAGGTCTTAAACTTGAGTTTTGCTAAATCCGCATGACTTCACCAGCTCTACCTACCAGATCCCACCTGCTCATTTTCTTTACCTGGGGTTTAATGGCAGCTTTTCAAGTAAGGCAGACATCAACCTGAGAATGGATGCCAGTCTTTTGTGAGGTGCACTGGCACACACATTCACACTCGGTCACACCACACAAGTTTAACACAGGTGACACATCGTTGGGATATAAGTGAAAATTGTAGAAACTGGATAGACAGGATGTGAACAGGCAAAGTCCACACATACAGTGCAGGGAGTAGAAGTGGAGCAAAGGGATGAGACAAGCACCAAACAGTCTTTCAAATATCTGTTTTGTAATAAATTATTAAAAATAAACTGTTTCTAATTTTGCAGATTTCTTGGGGAATGACGACTTTTCTGTGTCTTCGTTTGCTCAGCCCTCACTTCAGAGCAAACTGCAACACCAACATGACAAGGAGAAGATGAAGATATCAGCAGGAGGATCTCAGAATTTGACAGCAGGCTCTTTCCAGTGTAGTTTTCTCCCAGCTGCCAAAAAGACACAGAGAAAATCTGTCCACCCTGATCAGAAAGAAGTGCATAATACAGACCAAGAGGTGTTATATGACAGCCAGGATTGTGCAAAAACTTTCAAAAACAAATCTGACTTTGAAGGTAAGTCAGTCCATACAAGTCAGAAACCATATGCCTGTTCTGAATGTGGCAAGCAGTTTTCACACAGAAGTAGTCTTCACGCACATAAAAAAATTCACACTGGAGAAAAACCCCACTGCTGTCCCGAGTGTGGCAAACGATTCCCCAGTAAACGTGCTCTTAAGCGGCACACCCGTGTTCACACTGGAGAGAAACCATACAGCTGTGCTGAATGCGGCAAAAGATTTTCTCATAACAGCGGTCTTCGCAAGCATTCAAAAATTCATACTGGAGAAAAACCGTATTGCTGTTCTGAATGTGGCAAAATATTTTCAGTTTTAAGTAATTTTTATAATCATTTGAGAATTCACAGTGGGGAGAAACCTTACTGTTGTAGTGAATGTGGCAAACGCTTCATACAAGGAAGCGGCCTACGGAGGCACATCAGAATTCACACTGGAGAGAAACCTCATTGTTGTTCAGAATGTGGCAAACGATTCTCTGATGGTAGCGCACTTCAGAGGCACACACGCATTCACACTGGAGAAAGACCATATTTCTGTTTTGGATGTGGTAAAGGATTCACTGACAGTAGCTCTCTTCGGTATCATAAACAAATTCACACTGGAGAAAAGCCATATGTTTGTTCTGAATGTGCTAAAGGATTTACTGATAGTAGCTCTCTTCAGAAGCATTCAAGAATTCACACTGGAGAAAATCCATACTGCTGTTCAGAATGTGGCAAACAATGTACTAATCGTGGTAGTCTACAAATACATATGAGAGTTCATACTGGAGAAAGACCATGTTCTTGTTCTGAATGTGGCAAACATTTCTTTGACCGTAGCACTCTTCAGCGACACAAAAGAATTCATACTGGAGAGAAACCTTATTACTGTTCTGAATGTGGGAAACTATTCTCTAACCGTAGCTCTCTTCTGCGACACACAAAAATTCATTCCGGAGAGAAGCCATATTGTTGTTCTGAGTGTGGAAAACAATTTTCAGAAAGAAGCAGCCTTAACTACCACTCAAACATTCACATTAGAGAGAAAATAATCTGAGCTGAGATACCTGTGGTAACAGAAACAACTGAAACTGCTGGGGGTGCTGATATCAGCAGGTCTCATCAAAAGAAACTTCCAGAATTTCCGGTTTCCCTACCAAATACCATCACTCTGTGCAAACTACAGGAAGAGGTATTTGTTAAGAGGTGCTAGAGAAAGGTCTTGCTGCAGATTTACATGAACAAAATGTCCTAACAAATATGTGACTTTTAGCACACAAAACCCATGGGGACAAATAAGATGGACGAGGGTTGTGGTGCATACAAGTGCAGTGGCATTTTGTTCTTTATGGAGAGCTGACTTAAACCTGATATACCTGACACTGTTTTAATGCTGGGCAAATTTCTCTCTCTTATTTGAGCTGACAGAATCCTAAGGTTTGGAAAAAAAAGACAGGAAGGGGTCTGCTCATCTATGTGAATGAGGAATGGTGTAAAATGGAGAAGATTACAGTTAAAACTACAGTTTGTAATTCAGACATTGACATTCTAGCTGTCAGAATTCATCCTCTTTAGTTGCCCATGGAGATGAATTACATCATTCTTATTACTGTTTATTTTCCTCCCTCCTCACATGGAATCTCCACATTGGAAATGATCAATTCTGTCACCAGCACTTTAATGATGACTCATTCTGACCATGCAGTTATAGTTGTGCTTGAAAGTTTGTGAACCCTTTTGAACTTTCAATATTTCTGGATAAATATGACCTAAAACATCATCAGATTTTCACTCAAGTCCTAAAAGTAGATAAAGAGAAATCAGTTAAACAAACGAGAATTTTTGATGTGTTTTATCCTTTACGCCGGCAGTAATCAACCTGTGGGGCGCGTCCCAGTTTGGGGGGCATGAAGATGTGAAAGAAAGAAAACAACAATCGAAAATATGAAAAATACATCTATTGAAATCAAATTAACTTCAACTACATTCTGATACTAGAAAAATAAATATAGAGTTAGATAAATGTCGATAAAAGTTAAGTAGGTATAATAAAACGGTGTATCGGCAGCAAAAAATATAGGAATAAATTTTATTCGGGTTTCAAAAAAACGTTAGAGGGGCGCGATTAAAACTGTTATGAAAACTCGGATCGCCAATACTTAAAGGTTTAGAAACGCTGCTTTATGCAGTTCACTTTACGTTGGTGCAAGTTAAGCATTATTTTAAAGACTGTAAAAAAAAATTTTAAAAATCGGTAAAAACTGTAAAGGCTGTCACAAAAATCGCAAGTACTGCTCTGTATATTGGTGCCGATTTTATGTGTATTTTCCTGCCATCCTTCCATCCATTATCCAACCCGCTATATCTGCCATGTTGAACCACTTTTATTGCGTTTAGGGTATTGCCAGATTAGAAAATTAGAAATACGGGACACTCTTAAAATCTCTCTCTATCCATCTATCCATTATTCAACCCGCTATATCCTAATTACAGGGTCACGGGGGTCTGCTGGTGCCAATCCCAGCCAACACAGGACACAAGGCAGGAAACAAACCCCGGGCAGGGCGCCAGCCCACCGCAGATCTCTCTCTGTATTACTATATATATATATATAAATGTATAAATGCCCCCTACACACCCAGACCAATATATTATATAAAAGTAGAGACAAGTTAAAAACATAAAGGAAGGATTTGAATGGGTTATGGGAAAAACAAAAGTAAAATCATTTGAAAAGTATTTTATACAAGCTAAAAAAAATTCTGTAAAAGTGAAATCGTTTGAAAATATTTATTCAATTCGGACAACAGAGAAATATTATTATTTAATACAGGCAGTGGTCCATGTCAAGTAGCAACAACACCCATTGTTGAGACTGTATGTTGCAATGCTGATCCAGAACTGCACAGCAGCGCAGCTGGAGAGCAAAACGGTAAAGAGTGTCGCTGTCCTCAGCCAACCACAACAACTGAACAAGCTGCAAACAGGCAGAAAACACCTCGTTACGTTTAAGTGATTTTCATCAAGAGAATCTGAGAAAAGAAAATCTAATTACTTAAAGAGTTACAACTAAGTACCTTAAGAAGATAGTAAAAATATGTTTTTATTAGTGAAATTTGAAAATGGACTAAATATGGGACATTTGGGTGTCCCTGAAGGGTCAGTACGGGACAGGGGACAAAATTTTCAAATATGGAACAGGTCCAGTATATAAGGGACGCCTGGCAATCTTTATTGTGTTTGAGAACTATAATAATATAATATAATATAATTATATATAATATAATAATTGTTAACACACTGTGGGAAACTATTTTCCATAGTTGGTTGTAATGACTTTGCTATTTTTGTTCTGGAGATATGAAGTCTCAAAATCCAAATGTTGAGCTAACTTTAACTTGGTTTAAAAACCTTGTGCTTTTATCGTTTGCATTTTCTTTATTATACATATTTGTACCTTTTCACCTTTGATTTCCAAGAGCATTGGCTGTACATGCAAATTACTGCCTTTAGTATTAGTAGTAAGGGGGCATTTTATATATACTACAAGTACTTTAAAAATAATAATTCTTTATATTGTTATGTCAAAGTGCCTGAGTGAGTGGGGAGCCACTTGAACCACCACTCATGATGCGGTGGCAGCCATTTTTGCACTGGTGCACAGTGTAAGGGAATCTTATCTATCTGGAAGACAAGCGGATAATACCATCCTATACAGCTGGCATGGCACGACTCGGTGATGAACGTGAAATACCCCATCGGTCAGCCAGTTCACGTTGAAAAGCTCCTGTGGTTAAAACCCCGAGAGTGGACAGAACTCACAAAGGAGCAGATAGAGCACAATTAGTCACAGTCTGCCTTTGTAAAGCCGGCGCCAGTTCAGCACACAGCGCCAAGAGGAGAGCTCTGGGAAATCGAAATCGACTTAGAAGCCAGTCGTCATCAACAACAACATTCATTTATATAGCACATTTTCATAGAAATATTGTAGCTCAAAGTGCTTTATATGGTAAAAGAATGATGATCACCATCTCTAAATACGTGCTGTCTTCTAATTCTTCCATCTGTGAAATCTTCTAACAACACTAAAGCAGCCACGGCAGTTGGAATGGTTTTGTTACATTCAGTGCACCATTATATTGTTAGAGTGGGTGCAATCAATTGAATTAAATTTGTAAATAATATGCAATTCATTTCGGTGTATTTGATGAATCCCGCATCATGGATGCGAATCTGAGAAAAGGGTGACTGCACAGAAACAGTAGCACTGCTTTGACGCTGGGTGCAGTCCGTTTGCAAAACCGAACAGAAAAGTGCATACCCAAGGCTGCCGTAAAAACGTGCGTGGCTTTACACCAAGTTTAGTTTTTACATGCGTGGAAATGGGCATACGCAACATTTTTGTGCATATGCACCGTTTATACATGGTCACGCAAAGTGTTGCAAGTGCTTCCCATGCATCCCATGTACATGCATGCTTCTCGAACACATAAAAAGTCTGGTACTCCTATAAGCTAACTGGACCATCAATCTGCATGATGGACCGGGTTAATTGTGGTTATCTACGGTATCGATGCTTCATCATGTCTCATTAGCAACTGGATTTAACCAGTCAGTCAGTCAGTCAGTGTCCAACCTGCTATATCCTAACACAGAGTCACAGGGGTCTGCTGGAGCCAATCCCAGCCATCCAGCACAGGCTGCAAGGCAGGAACAAACGCCGGGCAGGACGCCAGCCCACCGTAGTGGATTTAACCAATCATGTTAAAAGTTTTTCTGATTATCTAATGAATTCCTTGGAATTGTGATCTTATAAATGAAGTGTATAAATAGAGCACGACAGACACCCCTCCTTTGTAACACTTGATAATAAGGTTCTTGTGCTCCTATAAGGATAATAAAGAAGTCTGATTGACGCTCTCCTCCTGCCTGTGTTTATTGCGTATAATAGGCACCCAGTTGGCAGAGGGTGGGTGGGTGCCCTGCCCAGCCAGTAAATTACTTCCACACCTCCCACAAGAGAGGTCCTGTTAACACACTACAGACTCTGACACTATCAAGGTAGACAGTGGCCATTTCCCTCCCTTTATACAGATTGTATTTGCTCCTACAAAACCCTTGGAGCATTGAAGTCCCACCTTTCAAGATCACATTTAAGCACTGCTCAGTTTGAAGACAGTGCCACATGTTATCGTCAGTTGTGTGACTTCAAAGGTCTTTGTTATCCAGGTACTTACATTAAGGACACATTTAAAGTTGCATGGAACTGTGAGAGGCACTTTTACTAAGTCTTTGCCCGATCCTGCCTGCTTTGTCTTAAGTTCAGCTTGCAGTGTCTGGGATGATTCCTTCTGTGAAGAAGCGTCCATTCAGACGTGACAAAGATCAGGGAAAAAAGTTGGCTGATCATTTACTGGGAATTGATAGTGGCTCAAAGGCCATATGCTGTGGTCTCTTTCTTCTTCTTTCAGCAGGAAATAATTCTCTTGACCCTCATGTGTTTCAAAGTGTTCAGAGGTTGCAAAGACAGGGAGACCACTAGGATGGTACTGGGCAGCACAAACTCCTTGGTGAGGCCTTCAGAGAAGACAGAGAACCACATTAGCATACTAGATAGATAGATAGATAGATAGATAGATAGATAGATAGATAGATAGATAGATAGATAGATATGAAAGGCACTATATATGATAGATAGATAGATAGATAGATAGATAGATAGATAGATAGATAGATAGATAGATAGATAGATAGATAGATAGATAGTGTGAAATATGGCCGGCCATTCATCCCGGCCAATACCCCCAGGCCACCAGATGGAGCCCTCCCTACAGCGTGGAGGTGCCCCGAATTCCAGCAGGGCATCATGGACATTGGAGTTTTCCTGTACAGCCCTGCTGGATAACGTTGGGGCCACCAGGGGACGCTGCAGGGAGGCCCAGAGACTTGTATTTTCCCTACAGCCCGGAGGTACGTCCCAGTCACATGGACAGAGGAAATGACGTGCTTCTGGGTTGAAGAATAGGAGTTTTCACCTGACCCGGAAGTGCTGGATAATCACATGGACTGAGGGCTCAGAAGTGCTTCCGGGTTGTGGACTGTAAAGGACTTTGGGAAATCCCAGACGGACGAGCTGAGTTGGGAGGAAGGGAACAACGTGTCTGGGTGTGGAGGATTGATTTATTGAGTATTGTTTATTATTTATGAGTATTGTGGAGTGGAGGGTGCTTTGTGCACTTGATTATTATAATAAAGTCAATTATTGGACTTTTATCTGGTGTCTGGTGTCTGATCCGAGGGTTCAAGGGGACTACAGCACCCCCTATCTGTCACAATAGATAAATGTGAAAGGTGCTATATAATGGATAGATAGATAAAAATCTTAATAGCTTTCATCCATCCATCCATCCGTTATCCAACCCGCTATATCCTAATACAGGGTCACAGGGGTCTGCAGGAGCCAATCCCAGCCAACACAGGGCGCAAGGCAGAAATAAACCCCGGGCAGGGCGCCAGCCCACCACAGGGTGCACACACCAAGCACACACTAGGGACAATTCAGGATCGCCAATGCACCTCACCTGTATGTCATTGGACTGTGGGAAGAAACCCATGCAGACATGAGGAGAACATGCAAACTCCACGCAGGGAGGACCCGGGAAGCAAACCTGGGTCTCCTAACGGCGAGGCAGCAGCGCTACCCACTGCACCACTGTGCCGCCCATACACCTATCTAATGATTAGTACAGTGGTGTGAAAAACTATTTGCCCCCTTCCTGATTTCTTATTCTTTTGCATGTTTGTCACACAAAATGTTTCTGATCATCAATCACATTTAACCATTAGTCAAATATAACACAAGTAAACACAAAGTGCAGTTTTTAAATGATGGTTTTTATTATTTAGGGAGAAAAAATCCAAACCTACATGGCCCTGTGTGAAAAAGTAATTGCCCCCTGAACCTAATAACTGGTTGGGCCGCCCTTAGCAGCAATAACTGCAATCCAGCGTTTGCGATAACTTGCAAGGAGTCTTTTACAGCGCTCTGGAGGAATTTTGGCCCACTCGTCTTTGCAGAATTGTTGTAATTCAGCTTTATTTGAGGGTTTTCTAGCATGAACCGCCTTTTTAAGGTCATGCCATAGCATCTCAATTGGATTCAGGTCAGGACTTTGACTAGGCCACTCCAAAGTCTTCATTTTGTTTTTCTTCAGCCATTCAGAGGTGGATTTGCTGGTGTGTTTTGGGTCATTGTCCTGTTGCAGCACCCAAGATCTCTTCAGCTTGAGTTGACGAACAGATGGCCGGACATTCTCCTTCAGGATTTTTTGGTAGACAGTAGAATTCAAGGTTCCATCTATCACAGCAAGCCTTCCTGAAGCAGCAAAACAACCCCAGACCATCACACTACCACCACCATATTTTACTGTTGGTATGATGTTCTTTTTCTGAAATGCTGTGTTCCTTTTACGCCAGATGTAACGGGACATTTGCCTTCCAAAAAGTTCAACTTTTGTCTCATCAGTCCACAAGGTATTTTCCCAAAAGTCTTGGCAATCATTGAGATGGTTCTTAGCAAAATTGAGACGAGCCCTAATGTTCTTTTGCTTAACAGTGGTTTGCGCCTTGGAAATCTGCCATGCAGGCCGTTTTTGCAGGCCAGTCTCTTTCTTATGGTGGAGTCGTGAACACTGACCTTAATTGAGGCAAGTTAGGCCTGCAGTTCTTTAGACGTTGTCCTGGGGTCTTTTGTGACCTCTCGGATGAGTCGTCTCTGCGCTCTTGGGGTAATTTTGGTCGGCCGGCCACTCCTGGGAAGTTTCACCAAAGTTCCATGTTCTTGCCATTTGTGGATAATGGCTCTCACTGTGGTTCGCTGGAGTCCCAAAGCTTTAGAAATGGCTTTATAACCTTTACCAGACTGATAGATCTCAATAACTTCTGTTCTCATTTGTTCCTGAATTTCTTTGGATCTTGGCATGATGTCTAACTTTTGAGGTGCTTTTGGTCTACTTCTCTGTGTCAGGCAGCTCCTATTGAAGTGATTTCTTGATTGAAACAGGTGTGGCAGTAATCAGGCCTGGGGGTGGCTACGGAGACACCACAGTTAGGTTATTTATTGAACAAGGGGCAATTACTTTTTCAAACAGGGCCATGTAAGTTTGGATTTTTTTTCTCCCTAAATAATAAAAACCATCATTTAAAAACTGCATTTTGTGTTTACTTGTGTTATATTTGACTAATGGTTAAATGTGTTTGATGATCAGAAACATTTTGTGTGACAAACATGCAAAAGAATAAGAAATCAGGAAGGGGGCAAATAGTTTTTCACACCACTGTATATGGAGTCATTTATATTTTTGACTTGCTAGATATAAAGTTTCCTTCATGACTGAGCCTTGTTAGATATGCTGCAATTTAATTGGGAAGCGGCCGCCAAACAACACTTGCTGAAGTCTGTTGAATGGACTTTAGTGCTTCTTCTCTCATGGAAAGTACCTGTTGTGGATTGTGGATCTGATTATGGGGAAAATTGTAGACCACACATCCCTGTAGGTTAGATTATTGGTAAAGGAATACTGTTCTGAATTTTGATTTTTAATTGGTCAGGTATATCTGATAAAATTGTGCATATGTGTTACTAGGAGGGGTGGCACAGTGGATAGCGTTGCTGCCTCGCAGTTAGGGGACCTGGGTTTGATTCCCAGGTCCTCCCTGTGTGGAGTTTGCATGTTGTCTGCGTGGGTTTCCTCGCACAGTCCAAAGACATACAGGTTAGGTGCACTGGTGATTCAAAATTATCCCTAGTGTATACTTGGTGTGTGTGTGTGTGCCCTGCGGTGGGCTGGCACCCAGCCCAGGGTTTGTTTCCTGCCTTGCTCCCTGTGTTGGCTGGGATTGGCTCCAGTATGTCCCCATGACCCTGTATATAGGATATGGCAGGTTGAATAATGGATGGATGGATGTTACTAGGAGAGTAAAATTATCTCATCAAGTTAAAATCGGGATATGCTACTTTTTTAATAATCGTTTGAAGAATTACTGGAACCTAAGCAATAAAATATCTATAGAATTGTTATATAATAAATCCTATTATTAACTTGTAAAGCTGTAAATGGCCTCTCAGCGCACTACATCAGTGACCTGCTCCATCGCTCTGCTCCTGGTCACCCACTGAGGTCCTCTGATTCTGTGCCCCACACTAACCTGAACTCTGTGGGTGACAGATGGGCCTTCAGTGCCCAGACTTTGGAATGACCACCAGAAATTAATGAGGCCAGCTGACTCCATTCATTAATTAAAAAAAAAAAAATAACTGAAAACTCATCTGCTCATGAACTTCACCTGACATTCAGCCTCCTCTTTTAGTCTTCCTCTCTGTCCAGATGATGAGTGTAATTCGTGTGTGTGTGTGTGTGATATAACAAATGATGTGACTTGTTCAGGCTTTTCTTCTAGTATTGTATTTAGTATTTTACTCTCATTTATTGTCTTTTATTCTATATAATTCTTTGTATCTCCTGTATTTATCTGTTTAGTATTCTATGCAGAAATATTTGTACACAAAGTTACATCTACCCTGCTGTTTCAATAAGCGCCTTAAGCATGGAAAAGGTGCTATATAAATAAAACATTATTATTATTATTATTATTATTATTATTATTATTGTGTTCTTTTTTTCAAATAAGAAAATGAAACCATAAATCATTTATTTTATAGTGGTGCCCATTCCAGAGTGTTTTAGTCAAAGGTTGCTGGTTTGTTGTTTGTATACTTTTATAAACTTGTACTGATTTCTGAAATATGACTTTTGTTTTGGATACACAAGGAGGTGAGGTTGCTTTTGATAACACTTTAAAATCATTTTGTCTTTTGGGTAAATATCACAATTATAAAGTAAGAGCCTTAAACTCAAAGCCTAACTTTAGATTGTTCTCTCGTGAATTGTAATCCCACTTTATGTCTGTAAAATGAATGAGGGTCAGTAAACAGTAATGGATCCTAAAATATAGTCCATCCATCCATTATCCAACCCGCTATATCCTAAGCACAGGGTCACGGAGCCAATCCCAGCCAACACAGGGCGCAAGGTAGGAAAAAAACCCCGGGCAGGGCGCCAGCCCACCGCAGGGCACACACACACCAAGCACACACTATAGGGACAATTTCGAATCGCCAATGCACCTAACCTGCATGTCTTTGGACTGTGGGAGGAAACCCACGCAGACACGGGGAGAACATGCAAACTCCACACAGGCAGCAGCGCTACCCACTGCGCCACTGTGCTGCCCTAAAATACAGTCCTTAAAATCATTCTTAATAATCCATTTATTTAAATGTATTTTTATTGTTTGCATGTTGTCTATGTGTCCTCAGTCTAACTTAAGTTGTTATTTTCACTATTTGGTTGTTATTTCTCATTATAGTATTTGTAGTTTTCAACTTCTATAATTATCAACAGAGAATGCATGACTAGAAGGACTGCACGAATCCTCCCTCCGTCCAGTAGATGGCAGTGTTTTCCTAACTTATCTAGCCGCGTTCCTTCGAGTCGCTCGCTGATGACGCGTTTTGTATCACTTTGGTCGAGTCCGCCCGGCGGGATGATGCTTTACGAGACACGGGAGTGAACCTCAGAGGTGAAAGCGAACAGAAGAAAAGAAGACAAAAGAGAAAGAGAGACGAAGCGAAGGATTGTCGGTAAGCAATAAGGGCACCGAGTGGGAGAGACGATGAGAGGAAAGAGAAACTGAATGATAACAGGAATGTCAGGGGTGGGGGAAATATAGAAAAACGAGAGCGGTGTCCCTGGCAAGAGGAAAATAAAAAGGAAAAACGAGGGAATGAGAATCAAAACGAGAAAATGAAGTTGACAGCAATCTGCGCAAGTACCGATGTATCAGGAATGAACGGCCGGACCACCCACTTCCACCCTACCGTTTACGTTCATGCCGTCTGCCGTGTAAACCGAACCGCTCGCCCCTCTGCGCCCGTCATTCCGCTTGAGTTTAGTGTGCGGGGAAATTCCCACAGATCCGATTCTCCGAAGTGGCATTTGCAACACAAACAGAGCGCCGGAGGAAATAAGATGGGGACCTGCGGACAGGACCGGATTGGTCTCAAACTTGGGAGGCCCGTTCACATCTAAGCGTTTTACGAGTGTTTGAACTTCAAATCGTTTACATTTTTTTTTTTGTCTATTAACGCCTTTATCTTGATAACGTTGATTACATTTGTTTTGTCAAACTGGAGTGCAGGCCACTTAGGTGACATACTGATGGTCACGCAGTGTCAGCTGCAGGATTTGAACCGGCAACCCCAGGGTTTCAAGCGTTAATCACTTGCCATTATTTTTATTGACAACATTCACATTTAAGCAGTGATGTGGACAGTGCCTGACAAATTGGGGACAGGATTTGTTATATTTTATTCCTGGGAACAAATGAGGGTACTCGTGTGTTATAACCCCACCGCAGGCAAGAGAAAAACGTAATCGTTTTTATAATCGTGTATTTACAGTGTTATAACAAAAACTTGATCGTTTTTTTGCATTTGTTTATTTACAAAACCAAAACAAGAATACATAAAATTTGATTTTTAATTACGCTAATGTCTGCAGGTGAGGGGACGCTGGCGCACGCAAGTTGCTGCCGCTCCTCCCTGTTAACAACACTTTTCGCAAAATTCATCTTAATTCTACACTTTTTTTTATTTCATTTATTGCAGGCATAGTTCGTGGATACAGCCGACTTGAATTGCATGGATTTAGCTCAATATTTATCAGCTGACTCCATGAATTCTTTTAAAAAACAACTTAAAACTCGTCAGTTCAGGAAGGCTTTTAGCTCTACTTGACTTTATTACCCTTCTCTCAGTTTACCTTCTCTGTCAAGATGCTCATGTAACCTGTATGTGTGTGCGAGACCATCGATTGTGTTGTCTGTTAGGCTTTTCTCTGAATTTACTGTCTTAATCTTCTTTATTTATTTATTTGGTTTGTACAATGCTATATACTGTATACCCAGCCGTTCTTTCTTATATTCTGTAAGTGCCTTGAGCATGGGAAAGGCACTATATAAATAAAATGGTATTATTATTCCTTTTTTTAATGGAGGAGCGCTATCTGGGCTGAGTGGTTATAACACACGAGTATCCGAATGAGTGCTAATTGGCTATGATTTAATCGTGGGCACCATAAAGTGCCCACTTTTATTTTGGTGATTTTTTTTTTAATGTAACTGGAAATATGTAGGTAATATCCGGGGCATTAAAATATGCAGAACCCTGGCCAAGATATTTGTCTGCAATCGATGATTATGTTAGATTAGTAGAAAAGGCCTCCTCTACTGTGCGCATGCCTTTAATTTTTCTGATGTAACGCATCTGCTAAGGTGAAAGAGCAAATAAAGGAATTCCACTCTACTTCCATGAAGTAAAAAAAAATAGCCAGAGTTCACCTCCTAGCACATCACTATGACTTAGAGTTGTGCTCTGTTTTGTTGCGGGAAAATGGTTCCAGGGATTAGAACATAAGTAGGCAAAGAATCAGAGAGAAGAGGTCCAGTACTTATATTTTATTTACTTAATCAACTATAATAATCAAACACATATAATGAACACATACAAAACAAAACAATACTTACAGACATATAAAAAGACCCAGAGCCATCATCCCAGACCAGTAGACTGAGGGGGCCCGCTTGTCAGTCTTGTCAAAGGACCAACCCATTTTGCCTTTCATTTACTGGGTGGTGCGCGCTGTCCCCACGGTTGAGCCTCCAAAGAAACTGAGGGCGAAACCTTCCCTTATATACTATTTGAGCGTCCTTGCCCAAAGCGGCTTACGTGTAAGCAGTGTATACAGAAGTGATTAGTTTCAGCACACACACCTTTCCACGGGACGCGGTGTTGTTTTGCACTTGGTCCTGATGATGACGACACCTGGTACCAAAAGGCACACAAAAATACAGTAAAAGCCCCTCAAAGTGAAAAACAAGTCAGCATAACCCTCTGGCCATATTCCCAGTACTTTTCCTTCTTGAAGCTGGTTTTTGCGCTGAGCGACCAACGTCCATCTGCTCTCTTGATTCCCCCTTTAGAAAAATCCTTCCATTACATGCTCCTAATTTTACATACCCTGGCAGAATTTGTAAGGCGAGTATCATACTTTAAAGAAAAGATGACTGATCAGGCAAAACTCCTATCATTTACTTTTAATGGAATCCAATCTAAACTCGTAAGGCATCACAGAGCAGCACGACCATTAAACAAAACGTAGTAGTGAGAAGTCAAGCAACATGCCACCTTTTATTGGCTTACTAAAGAGATTACAGTATGCAAGACAAGATGTAGTAAGGGGCCTGAGTTGCCATATTGTAGCCAGCTTGCGTATTGTAATCTTTTTAGTTAGCCAGTAAAAGGTGGCATGTTGCTTGACTTCTCACTACATTCATAATGGCTAACACGGTACAACACCCTGACTTAGTGATTAAATAATGAGATGGTCCCCGTTCAAAAGGCTGCATCGCTTTAGTTCTTAGTTCTGTGTGTTGCCCCCAATAGCATCAATGATGGCATTCAGTCTTTTGTGATAGTTGTGGAGGAGGCCCTTGATTTTCCCAGATGGTAGAGCTGCCCATTATTTGTGGCAAAAGGCCTCCAGGTCCTGTAAATTCTTGGCTCGTCTTGCATGAGTTGAGCATTTAAGATCTCCCCAAAGTGGCTCTATGATTTTGAGGTCAGGGGCTCAAGCCAGGGCTGTCTTAGCCATGGGGGGCTAATGATGTTTCTACTGCCTATGTACTGTATGTTTCTGTTTTACTAGTGCACTACTTTGCCAGGGGACCTATGATGCTGTTAATATGGTCCTGTGACTCCAGCACCTTCACCTTGTTGTGTTCATAGTCACTGAAGGGCCTAGTGTGTTTGATCATTGTCATGTTGGAAGATCCAAGTGCACCCCATGAACACCTTCCGGACTGATGAGTGCAAGTTCTGGTAACATCAGAACATTCATCCTGCCTGCCATTTTCACTAAGTTACCTGTGCTGCTGTAGCTCACACACCTCCAGAACATCAGAGAACCCACCTCCATGCTTCACAGTGGGGATGGTGTACTTTTTGTCATGGGCCTTGGGTCTATGGATGACACCATAAAGTTTCATTTTGGTCTCATCACTCCAAAGAAGTTTGTTTCAGAAGTTTGGAGGCTTATGTGGCATATTGTAAGTGGGTGGTTTTCTGGTGTTGGCACAGTGCAGGCTTTTTTTCTTTTGCAACTCAACCATTCGGCCAAGTTTTGTTCAAGTACCCCCTTATTGCGTATCTCAAAACAGCAACACCACATGTTTGCAGAGAAGCCCGTATCTGAGCTGAACTGCCTTGTGGGTTTTTCTTGGCCTCCCCACAAATGATCCTGGCAGTTGAGGCTGACATCATGGTTGGTCCACTTGATCGGGGTTTGGTATCAACAGAACCCCGAACTCTCCACTTTTTCAGCAGAGTCTGAACACTATTGACAGGCATTTTCACATTTCTGGGTATCTTTTTATATCCTTTTCCTGATTTATGCGATTGAACGATCTTTCCCCCCCCCCACCCACAGGTCCTTTGACAGTTCTTTTGCTTCCCCCATGGCTCCGTATCCAGCAAAGTCAGTGCAGCTCTGCCTGAATTTTAAATGGACTATTGATACACAGCCACTGTTTACAATCCAAGAGGTTACAAGTGTGGACCCTCTCTCTTAGTTACCCTTAGTGTGAACCTGTGTGTATATCATCAGCCCCAACATCCAAGGGTAGGTAACCTTTTGATCAGGCCCCTTTGCATGATTTCAGATATCATTATGATTTAAAAAGGGCACACGTACGTATGCGATAATAAACTGATTATCCTGAGCACACTTCCCAATTATAAAGAAACGTATCTGCAGGATTACTTAGATTTTCCAAACAATGGCCAAAATGTCACAAATTCTGCCAAGTTATGCAAGTGTCTGGGCCCAACTGTATATGCTATACGTGAACATTTTTTAATTATAAAGTCAGAGGGTATGGCCCACCATCATTGTGTGATTCTGCAAAATGAACGCTATTTCTCTTGTCACAGTGGTCCTGTACGTCACAGAAGCACATTAGTTCAGAACATTACACAATTGAACTGTAGAAAATATATCTACTACTTGTTAAAAAAAAAAAAAAAAAAGAATCTTCTAGAGCTTTCTAAAGAGACAAGGATCATAAAGTTTGTGGGTGATAAATCTGTGGGAAACTATTTGTTAAAAAAGTAAAAGAAAAGATGATGTGACGTCATGCTTGATCTCCACACTCATCCTGTTCCCTGCTCGCTAACTCTCAGGATCGAAACAGTGACGTTGGATCTATTGTACTGATTTTTGAACCTTTTTTTGAGCCCTTTAAGAATCTGATGAAAGCTGTGGGACCCCCTTCCCCAGAAATACTCACGTAAGCGCGACTTTGCATGAGATTAATATAACGTACATTCTGCATTGAGATTTGATTGTCTTATACGTATCTGACATACACAAAGTATTATTCATCTTGGCACTTGCTCTTATGGAGTGGCACAAGATGGCGGTCGTGTAGAGAATGGTGACGCACGTCTAAATGGTAAACGTGGGTCAACAGCAAGTCAAGAGACGCCTAGCGGTCGGCACTGTAAGCATGGTGGGCGTTTTCAATCATTTCTTTCAATGGGAAACTGTTGATTGGGACAAGGGGTTAGGGCTGTATGGTGGGACGCTGTTTTTCTTACACGATGCTTCTTGTGACATTTTTTTCTTGTGCATAATTTTCCTGATGAGTATGTAACTCGTGCATTAGGCTTATGTGAGAAAAATAATAATAATAGATAATGGCAAGAAAGATAATGGAGATGTAACGCGTGAGAAAAATCAATGGTACCGAGCTGTATAGTGAATATAAATGTTAATTTTTATCTGACCCTCACAGACCCCTCTGAAACCCATCCATGGACCTGACCTCGGGTTAAGAACCCCAGATCTATCGTGTCACTGAGTCGCCCAAACATCCAGAAGACTTTAGTGAAGGTGCATTTGGAAGAGAAGTTTGAGGGGGTCATCTCGAACAAGGTGGACGTGACACGGAGCAGGTCAGTTAACATGGCGGCTCTTCACACAGCAAGGTCATCAGTTTATGAACTGCTAGCCATCCCTCCATTATCACAGCCCATCAATAATCAGTCAACGTAGAGCACCCAGAGAACACCAGCCATCTTCTTGTGATTCGTCACACTGATTCAACTTCTGGGTGGCCACCCACAAATAGCAGTCGTCCCTGGGTGAAGTCTGATCCTGACGATTCTTAAAGCACAGATAGTCACCTTCTGCCTTTTCCTTTTTTGCTCCCCTCCTCAATCCGCTAAACATCCTTTCCCTGCTTGGTTGTTATAGTAACATGACGCCGGCAACTGGCAGGTGGAATATTTACTGGGCAGGATCCTCCCAGCACTTGGTCGTCCTCAAACGTGCCTGAAGGGCTATTCCCAGCCACATTATAAAGTGACGGAAAGTCCAGAAGGCCAACCCGCCTGACAAGTTATGTAGCCTTGCTTACAAGTTCAGGGTTACAGCTGACGCAGGGAGCCAGGGGTGCAAAGCGGGAGCAAACTCCTCACAGGACGCACACAGCCATCAGCAGTTAGTTTAGAGCGGGGGCCCCCAAATCCGGTCCTGGAGGACCATGGTGGCTGCAAGTTCTCATTCTAACCCTTTTCTTAATGAGTGACCTGTTTTTGCTGCTAATTAACTCCTTTTACATTCCTTTTAATTGACTTGCTCTTGAAGATTCGGACCCTTTCATTGTTTCTTTTTCCTTAATTAGCAGCCAAACAATAACGAGATACAAAATGAGCCAAAACAACTGGTGTCCATCATACAAGATCTGAAAATAAAGAAAGATGAAGGTCTCGGGAATGTCGATATTCTCAGGTCCACCAAACATTTTAACGGCGCTCTTAGAAAAGAGGAAATTAACAATTTCAGAAATGACTGCTAATGCACAATGAGAGCAACGATAAGCCATGGAATTAAAGAAGGAGTTTAATGAATAACAAGACTTGGCGCCTCATTAAGCAGCTGGTTGGAGTTTGAGGCACTGACTCTCTTGACTCCCTCACTTCACATTTCATTTCTATTTGGGTGCCAATTAAGGAAAAGAATGAAGCAATTCAGAGGAGCGATGAAGAAATTGAGGGAAACAAATCTTAAAAATCGGGTCAATGCAAATGAATGGAAAAGGAGTTAATTAGCAGCAAAAACAGGGCACTCGTTTAAAAAAAGGGTTGGAATGAAAACCTGCAGCCTCGGTGGTCCTCCAGGACTGGAGTTAGTGACCCCTGGTTTAAAGCTGCCTGTCGACTTGGACCCTTTTTACATTTGGGAGGTAGGAACGTAAGAACACTGGTGGCCATCACAAAATGTGAAACAAAATTGGGACAAAAAAAATGTTTGTGTAGGATAAACCTGTGGGACACCAAGGAGGGTCTGCTTTTGATCCAGAGAAGTCATTTTTTTTGCCTGAAGTGGAAGTGACATTTGGGGGGACATTAAAGCCCATCTCGTAATGTCAGAAAGATAAACGGGCAGAATTAAGTGAGCGACCGTAAGAGGAATGTTAGGAGGAGGAGTGATTTTGATTATGGAGCAGTAGGGCACGTGGAAGAGCCGCCTCTACCGATTAGACGGGAGATCGCTGACCATTCCGGCAAGTTCTCCGAAGCTATCAGTTGGCTTCTAACTGTTTGCGATGGCAGTCAAACGCGGCTCAGTACGCGTTTGTGCTGAACTTGTCATCTTCATTCTCTCTTTCTGTTGGTCTCCCTGTAATTGTGGTGTGGTACAGGCCGTGTCTCTATGAAGTGGTGGTTTATATCGGGTCCAATCCAGAGTTTGGATCTGTCTCTGTGATACATTTGAACTGGACGAGCAGATCTGTGTGAAAAATTCAAAAGAAAAACTTCCCTGTTCTCTGTTTTGTCTTTGTGAGCCACATTTTGTCTTCCTATCAAGTAGTTTTGTTTTTTTTTTTATACTTCAGATCTTCTGAGAACCTTCTAAGCTAACATGGAGGGTTCACAACCCTTGATATCTCACATCATTACGTAAATCAGGGATGGGCAAAGTCATTCCTGGAGGGCCGCAGTGACTGCAGGTTTTTGTTCCAACCCAATTGCTTAATAAGAAGCTCTTATTGCTCAAGTGACACTTCAGCTTCATTTTAGTTGTCTCCCTCATTAAGATTTTGAACCCTTATTGCTTATTCAAGTCTTAAACGGCTGCATTCTCGGCTTTTAATTGCTCCTTATTAGCAATAAGATGCAAATGACAAAAGAAACCAGCAGTTCTCCATTTTGCCTGTTCCCCTTTACACCTGTGTGTATTTATCGTGCACTATTTGGTTTAATTAAATACTTTGAAGGAAAGAGAAGAGAAAAAAGTGAAGGATTAAGAATTATCCATCCGTTTTACACTTCAAAGTATTTGGATGATATCCTTAAAATGGAAAAAAAAATCTAGGATATGAGAATGACTTGACATAGCAGAGTTAAAGCACTAACAAGCCATGAAATGTAATTATTGGCAAGGATTGTTTTCTAATTAGGCAACTGGGTTGGAACAAAAACCCGCGGCCCTCCAGGAATGACTTTGCCCACCCCTGACGTAAATGGTAGCTTTCTGTGTTCATTCAAAAACTGAAAGTGTGGTAGAAATTTAACATCTTATTAAAGAAAGAGGCATCCTCTAACAGGACAAATCAGTTATCAGGCAGGAGAAAAACTGTTCATGGGATCTTTTAACTCTTGTAGGGCGGATGTCGACTTATTTTTTTTTTTTAATTCAGGGATAGAGGACAGAATTACCTGTAAACGGCAGCAAAACTTGAGGTTCATTTTAGTTCGCCTCTCTTTGCTAGAAGGAAAGTTAGCTTTGTTGATTTGATCTCCTGATTCCCTGCGCGTCCACGTGTAGCAAAGAGCTGCTGACAGTGACATCTGGCGAGAGACCAATAGCGAATGCGCTGTCGTAAATGAACTCTTTCAGGGCTGATGTCGACTTTTGTCAAAAGGAGGAGTTGACTATGGTAATCGACTGTAGACTGTGACAAAACCAACCGTTCTGTTTTAGTTGGACTCTCGATGCTAGAAGGAAAGTTAGATTCATGGGTTGGACTGAGATTTCCTGCGCTTGCATGAGTAGCAAGGCACAAACAAACGGCAAAAATGGCACTGACATCTGGTGAGAGATCAAAGCGAATAATCTGTGGACAACGTTTTGCCTTTTATCTCTGAACTGGACTATGACTTGTCAGACTCAGATTTTGATACAAGTGACTGAAAATGAATGTGAGGTTCCAGCTTCAGCTGATTGGTCCCAAGTTAATCAGTGTACCGGCAATTTTCCACCCGGTAGGACTGCCACTTAACAATGATAAGTGGTAGAAACCAGATTGTAATGCACTGCGACCGCATCCCAGCCATGCAAAGACAGCCTGCCACATATTCTTGGCAAACTGGCAGCCACAGCATGCAGCAACAGACGTTTTATGTTGATTTCTGTGTGAAACCATTACTTTTCAGAAGCTGTGTTTTTTTTGGAAAAAATATTCAGCCCTCAAAGAGTTAAAAAGAGTTGGGGAATGACTCGTGTGTATTGTGTGGCGGACAAGGCAAAAGAAAATATATGCAAAAGCGATCCAAATACTTCAGAAAAGCAATTGATAAACGGCTGCAGAAAAATGGCATTTGTATACAGAATAAATAGGGATGGAGGAAATGATGTGGCAGGAAATTACGTCATAACGGATAGATGGAAGTGATGTCATCATCTGCAAGACCGGTACCAGGCTTGAATTTACTGAGCTCTTGAGAGTGACCCATTCTTCACAAATGTTTGTAGAGGCCTGCATGCCGAGGTGCTCGAGTTTATACACCTGTGGCCATGGAAAGGATCACCTGAATTCAAAGATTTGGAGAGGGGGGTCCCAATACTTTTGGAAATATAGTGCTATGTTACCGTAAAATTATTCTTCCATAGAAGTTAGCCCTGAAATGTGCTCAAGTTATTGTTGGTGACTCTTTAAAGTAATTCTACCACTCTTTTTTTTTTGACAGATAGAAAGAAGCCTCCTACCCAGGGCCCACCGACATGCAGTGAGGTGTCTAGTGGCCTCCAGGCCAGGGCTGTCCACGGGGGGAAAGGAATCTTAGAAGAGAAGAGCAGACAATCTCGAGGGAGAGAAGAGTTTCACAGAGAACATGGATAGCAGGGATCAAAGACTGGCGCGCATTAAACAAGAGGACGGGGAGTGGGGTGCATCTGAGGATTTCTGCTTGAAGCTGGATGACTGTGAAGGAAGAAGTTTAGTTTTTAAAGAGGAGGAGTGCAAGGGGCAGGTTGTTGAAGTTAAAGTGGAGGATCTGGAAGATTTCTCTGTTAGTCTTGAACTGCGACACCCTGAAAGCGGGGATATTTTCAAACAAGAGGTTTTTGAAGAATCTCATTCCAGTTTACAGCATTGGGTCTCGAACACGGGCCAGTTGGCTACCCGGCAGAGTTCTGCGGAACTCAAATCTGAGTTACTGGAGTCGGAAGAGAAAATTACTGAAGGAGACGGGAGAGAAGTAGAGGAGCAGCAGTCATCTGAGAGTGTTGGAATAAGTAAGTAATGTGATTTAACAAAATGAAAAGTCAAAACATTTACAAGTTCTGTTATTTACGCTGATTATTATATATTGTTTTATTACCCATCTTTATGAACTTCATATATATCTTTGCTGCATTTGAGCTGGCAAGTCTGAACTCTCAATTGCGTCATTTGAGATCTCCGCACGTTCACCTGCTACCCAAGTGGGAAAGTAAACCTGGATGCCTCCATGAACAGTTGTTTGGCTAGTGTTCTAGCAGCAAACTCTGACCAATAGTTCTATAGTCCATATCCAAGAAGAAACCAATGAGCAAGAAAGGCGCAGAAAGTTATGCCTAAAAATGGTTATGTTCTTGGCTTTGATAAATAGTACTATTTCTGCTTGAAAGCTGCCATTGAAAAGCTGAAGAAAGCAACCGTTAAGCACAATGTACAATCCGTGGTGTGTATTGAGCTAACATTTTATTAGTCCGTTTCTGTTTGTTGAGATCATGTTAACCTTTACCTTCTCCATATGGATTGTGGTGATTCATTTAAAGTAAAATCCTCCTAATCAACTAAACTAGACCTATATATTTTTACTGTACTTGCTGTTCATGGTGTCCATCACCGTTTTAGATTTAAAGATGAGGAGAATAGAAATGAAGAGGAACATCAGAAATGAAGATTTGTAGCAGAGATGCAAATAAAGTGTGAGGGAGCAGTAGTGGACATGGAGGGCCTTGAACTTGAGTTTAGAACTGAATCCCCATAAAGGCTTCACTTCATTAACTCCACTTGTTAGATCCTATTTCATCCATTTTCTTCACCTGGGTTTCTCTGGCAGCTTTTATAGTGAACAGATATCAACTTGAGAATGGCTGCCAGTCCACTGCAGGGTGCACCACCACAAACAGTCACAACAGACGGTGATTAGCACAGCAAACATGTCTGTAGGGTATGAGAGAAAGATGAAGCAATTGAACAGACACCAGGAGAGCACAAAAGTCCATATATACATTGGGCAGGGAAGAAATAACACTAATGGGTCAGACAGCAACAACACCAACCAGTGTAACAGATCCATCCATCCATTATCCAACCCGCTACAGTAATCCCTCGCTATATCGCGCTTCGACTTTCGCGGCTTCACTCTATCGCGGATTTTATATGTAAGCGTAACTAAATATATAACGCGGATTTTTCGCTGCTTCGCGGGTTCTGCTGACAATTGGTTTTTTTACTTCCTGTACATGCTTCCTCAGTTGGTTTGCCCAGTTGATTTCATACAAGGGACGCTATTGGCAGATGACTGAGAAGCTAACCAATCAGAGCACGCAGTTAAGTTCCTGTGTGCTGAATGCAGTGTTAACCAGGAAGTCTCGTCTCGCTCATTCAGCATCAACGTGTTTCGCTGTGTGAAGAGTTAACTTTTGTGCTCTTTTGTGTTTATCTTTGTGCATAGTCAAGCCCTTCATTATGGCTCCAAAATGATCTACTCCTGCTTCTGCTTCAGGGTCTGAGCCCAAGCGCCAATGGAAGATGTTAACGATTGCCGAAAAGGTAAACATTTTGCATTTGTTGAAGGAAGGGAAAAGCGACACCGCTGTAGGACACCATTACAGCATCAGTGAGGCTACAATTCTTTTTATTTAAAAAGTAGGAAAGGTATATAAGATCTACGGCCGCAGTGTCCTTTTAACCAGGTTGCAAAACGAGTTGTAAGTGGATGTAATAAGGCAGTAGTCTGCATGGAATCTGCTTTAGGGATTTGCATTGAAGACGAACAACGGCAGTGCTACACAATCGCCTGAAGTGGCTCTTTTATAAGGGCTGTAACGCTCTCCTTTGTTGTGCAGTAAAATTAAACTCATTGTTATCGGACAAGTCATCGTGTCATTGTTGGTGAGTAAACATAATTAATTTTCTACTTACAGTACTTAGTACATGTACGTACATTTAGTGTCACTGTACACATTTACTGTATACTATTTTTCTTGTATTGTACGTATTTATTGCTGCTGGCCTGTCTATCATAATGGCTGTAACATATGTGCTATCGGAGACACTCGATATCTTTAAAATAATATTTAGGTTTTACTGTATATAAACAGTGTGTTTACATACATAATTTCAATGAATCTTACCTAATAACTAAGAGAATACAAAGGGATTATTCTGTATAACTCTGCGGGGAATATTTATAAACAGTATGGGAGAGTTTATAAGGGCTTAAAATATATAAAAATAACCATAGAAATATATGGTTTCTACTTTGGATTTTCACCTATCGCGGGGGGGTCTGGAACGCAACCCCCGCGATCGAGGAGGGATTACTGTATATCCTAACTACATGGGGGTCATGGGGTTCTGCTGGAGCCAATCCCAGCCAACACGCAAGGCAGGAAACAAACCCCGGGCAGGGCGCCAGCCCACCGCAGGGCACACACACACACACCAAGCCCACACTAGGGGCAATTTAGGATCGCCAATGCACCTAATCTGCATGTCTTTGGACTGTGGGAGGAAACTCACACAGACACGGTGGAGAACATGGAAAACTCCATGCAGGGAGGACCCGGGGAGTGAACCTGGGTGTCTTAACTGCAAGGCAGCAGCACTACCACTGCGCCACTGTGCCACCCGTGTAACAGATACTATGATAACAGATACTAATAATGTTTTGTGTTTTTTTTTTATTATTACTTCTGCAGGTATCCAAGACAACTCCAGTTTCTCTACGTCTTCATTTGCTCAGAGCCACGCAAGCTTTCACACTGGAGACAAGCCATATTGCTGTTCAGAATGTGGTAAGCAATGTGCCAACAGTACCAGCCTACAAAGGCATATACGAGTTCATACTGGAGAACGGCCATTTACTTGTTCTGAATGTGGCAAACGATTCTCTGACCGCAACACTCTTCAGCGGCACACAAGAATTCATACCGGAGAGAAACCTTATTGCTGCTCTGAGTGTGGCAAACGATTCTCTTACAGCAACTCTCTTCAGAAGCACAGAAGAACCCATACAGGAGAGAAGCCATATGTCTGTTCTGAATGTGGCAAACGGTTCACTGAAAGTAGCACACTTCAAAGCCACGCAAGAGTTCACACAGGGGAAAAAACGTATTTCTGTTTTGAATGTGGCAAACGATTTTCTTTTCATAGCAATCTCCAAAGACATATACGAATTCATACTGGAGAAAGACCATGCACTTGCTTGGAATGTGGCAAACAATTCTTTGATCGTGGCCATCTTCAGCGGCACACAAAAATTCATACTGGAGAGAAACCCTATTGCTGTTCTGAATGTGGCAAAAGTTTCTCTTATAGTAGCTCTCTTCAGTCACACAGACGAATTCATACTGGAGAGAAGCCATATTGTTGTCCTGAATGTGGTAAACGATTTTCACAAAGAAGCAGCCTTCACTGCCATTCCAAAAGTCACACTGGGGGAGAGCAGAATCTAAGATGAGATAGCTGGTTGGGTAGAGACTGAAATCGTGCTGAGGTGAGCAGGTTTCATCACTAGAAACTTCTAGGATTTCACACTGTATGGAATGCAAGGAGAGGCATTGTTAGGAGAAACTGAGTTGCTACAGCAAAGCCTCGCTGCACATTCACAGGAAAAGCAGTTATGGTACTGCCACATAAATGTCCTAACTAAACGTATGACTGTTAGCATGCAAAGCCACAATTAGAAGTTCAACCTGAGATAATTCTAAATGTGGGGTAAAGATTCTTACAGAAAGGTACAATTCAGCAACACCTGAGAATTCATACTGGACAGAAACTGGGCTCAGAACAGCACTGTGTTTTTTTTTACTTACAGTACTGGGCAGATATTGTTTGGTTCCATTATTGTTTGGATCTGCCTCCTTTCCCTGGCTGTTTAAATGAGTCTGTGCCATTATGTATGCTAACTGTGTAATTAGTAAAATCAATTTGGCATTTTACATGCGGACTCATCACAGCGGTCTGCACCCGCACTCAGTGAAGAGATTTACACAACAATAAGTTTAATTGAACGGAAAACCTTGTCCCTAAATGAGGTAACTATTCTCAAAAAGCAGTGGCCTCCTTAGCCATAAAAGAATTTATACTGGTGAGAAACCTCCGAGGTGTTCAGACTGTGGGAAACACTTGTCAAAGCAACCTTAATCGCCACGGGAGAATTCACAATGAATAGGTTAAAAAATAAAAAGCTGCACAAATTTTCTAAATGTGGAATAAAATCCCCCAAATGCCACCGAAAGGTCCAGTAGAAAAATGTTTAAAAAATGTTGATAATAAAGCTTAAAATGTTGGAAGCCTTTGTGCTAAAATAAATGTTAAATATTTTTGTGATATGTAGGTTTTGATGAGTGGTTTGGTATAAGTCGGTGGCTTTTGTGATTATTGCAATCACCCGTTGTCGTCGCATCATTATTTGACCTCATCACTGGCTCAGATTTGCCCCTGTCCCAACTATTTCTGGAATGTGTTGTAGGCATGAAATGCAAGAATGGATGTATGTTAACAAATGAAATGAATTTGACCAGACAAAGCATGACATTTCTTGGGGGTCATACTGTCTTGCAATGAAATAAAAGTCAAAGCAAATTTAAGAGTTTTTTTTTTTGTTTTGTTTTTTTAAATATCCATTTTTCATACTGTCCCAACTTTTTCTGATTTGGGGTTGTATTTACCAACTAGCCATGTGCGCCCAACTACGTTGCGCATGTTAAAGTTGTCTGTGAAGGGCTCCCTGTTTAAACGCGGCTATCAGTCGTGAACTGGGCCCTTCGTTGCACAGCATTATGATTTATCATAAAGGAAACAAAATTACAAAAAGCTAACCCTTGGGCATTGATTCGATAGGAACGGCCTACTCGGAATTACTGTCTGAATCGTAATTATGTGGTGGTGGAGGAGCATTTCTGCTTCTGTCCGTTCACAGTCCGTCTCGTTTTCACGACGCTATCATTTCCTCTCACGATGTCTTCTCAAGCTTTCTCCAATCTCGCAGGTTGCTTTGTGGCAATCCAAAGAGTAAAGCAATATACACGGAGCAATGGTTATAAAAGGGGGACACATAGGTATCCAGGCTCTTTAAAGTATAAATAGGGATCACTTCACTGACATGTGAGCAAGCCACGGTACAACTGTGAGACGCGCAGCACTCGCCGGCTACAATGTAACAATAATAATTTCCAGAACGTGCTGTTACGTTGTCATTCATTTTACCCGCTGCCTGCCTTTCACTCATATGTTACGTAGGCACGTACCTTTTATCTTCGACAGTCTCATTCTCTAACCAGGCCTCAGGAGCTAACCGTCGTAACACTGTCCACCACCCCTTTCGTTATTCCGGCACATCGTTGACATCCGTGAGTAACAACAATGTACTAAACTGGAAGGTGGTCTACACTTGTATGGAATTTGCGGACAAACGAAGATCTCCTAAGTTAATTTATGCTGGTTGTCTCCACACACTGAGGAGAGGCAAGACACATGACAGCCCGCATGGAGTTTGCTAAAAGACACCTGAAGGACTCTGAGATGATAAGAAATAAGATTCTCTGGTCTGATGAGACTAAGATAGAACTTTTTGGCCTTAAATCTAAGTGGTATGTGTGGAGACAACCAGGCACTGCTCATCACTTGTCCAATACAGTCCCCACAGTGAAGCATGGTGGTGGCAGCATCATGCTGTGGGGGTGTTTTTCAGCTGCAGGGACAGGACGACAGGTTGTAATCGAGGGAAAGATGAATGCGGCCAAGAACAGGGATATCCTGGACAAAAACCTTCTCCAGAGTGCTAAGGACCTCAGACTGGGCCGAAGGTTTACCTTCCAACAAGACAATGACCCTAAGCACACAGCTAAAATAACGAAGGAGTGGCTTCACAACAACTCTGTGACTGTTCTTGAATGGCCCAGCCAGAGCCCTGACTTACATACAATTGAGCATCTCTGGAGAGACCAAAAAATGGCTGTCCACCAACGTTTACCATCCAACCTGACAGAACTGGAGAGGATCTGCAAGGAGGAATGGCAGAGGATCCCCAAATCCAGGTGTGACAAACTTGTTCCATCTTTCCCAAGAAGACTCCCGGCTGTATGAGCTCAAAAGGGGGCTTCTACTAAATACTGAGCAAAGGGTCTGAATACTTAGGACCAGGTGATAGTTCAGTTTTTCTTTTTAAATAAATCTGCAACAATTTCAAAAATTCTTTTTTTTGTCTGTCAATATGAAGTGCTGTTTGTACATTAATGAGGGAAAAAATTAATTGAAATGATTTTAGCAAATGGCTGCAATATAACAAAGAGTGAAAAATTGAAGGGGGTCTGAATACTTTCCATACCCACTGTAAAATGAATATCGATTACCATCCCTAATTGCATCTCCCATACAATACATTTTATCATTAAATGTATTTTGTAATGTGTGTATTTGTGCATTGAGTCAATTGAAAACCTCCCGTTTCTCTGCGCCACCCTGTGTAATCGATATGGTGCGCTCTAAATATGGAGTTCCCCTTTGGATGAGCTGCAAAACCCAGGTCATGCCTCTCTGTGGTCATTAAGATCCTTGGCCATCATTTGTAAAGAGTAGGGTGTATCCTGATGTTCAGACTAAATTGCCCACTATGGCCTTGTCATTCAGCCCCCCCCCCTAATCATTCCCTGTCTCTAATTATCTCTGTCTCTCTCTCACCCCTTCACCACCTAATAGCTAATGTTGGGTGAGCACACTGCTGCAATAATGGCCGCCGTAACATCATCCGGGTGGGTGCTGCACATCAGTGGTGGTTGAAGTGCCTCTCCTCTGTCTAAATGCTTTGAGTAGAGAGAATACCACTATGTAAACATCATACTAACTATTAGGGGGCTCTGCCCCCCGCTCGCTTCGCTCACCAACCCCTGAGCGGGCGCTACACGCGAGCCTCTTTATGGTTCTGCCACTCGCGTATGGTGATGTGGATGTACAATTTAAACAGACTGTAATTTCCATGGGAATTGTTACATTTGCATAATGGAGCTATTTTACATTACAGTCAGTAATTAACCATATTAAAAAATAGTAAAATGGAATAAATTGAAAGAAAATTGTTTCATGTCGCGTTCGAGGTATTCGTTGAGTTATACGTTTTCGTTCGGTTTGGCTTTGAAATTAACACGCAAATACTTTTGAAACTTACACTTTTACTGTAAAACTTCAGTACAAACAATATTTGGAATGAACTTTTCGTCAATATCGCATTGAATTTTGATTCGATGTTTGGACTTTTATCGTAACTACGCATCGTATAACTGCCAGTGAATAAATTTTGTTTCTTTCTCTCTAATTAATAAACTGACTGTTTCGAATGTTTGTCCCTGTGATTTGTTACTTGTCATCCATCCATTATCCAACCCGCTATATCCTATCCTAACTACAGGGTCACAGGGGTCTGCTGGAGCCAATCCCAGCCAACACAGGGCACAAGGCAGGAAACAAACCCCAGGCGGGGTGCCAGCCCACCACAAGGCACACACTAGTAACAATTTAGGATCGCCAATCCACCTAACATGCAGGGAGGACCCGGGAAACAAACCTGGGTCTCCTAACTGCGAGGCGGCAACACTACCCACTGCGCCACCGTGCCGCCCGTTAATTGTCATAGCAAAAGCTATTCTAATGGGAAACTCTTAACGTTTTAATACGAATGGCATATCAAGATCTCCTTTTGGTGTCTGATGTTATCCCCTGAAGATGTGCTACATTACCTGTCTTGTTAAAATTTGACATGTCAGAATTGTTCGACCAATCTAATCTTGTCCCATTGCATAGCCCATCGCTCAGACACCAATTACGTAATAACATTACAATACGTCCTTCTTTCAACAGTAATTCGGCAGGTGGGAGACCGGACGGTGTTAACGGTTGTAGATCTTCTTCATGATATTATAAGTTGATGTTTTCATCTTCCACACCATCAACACCAACTGTTTCAGCAGAGTCTATTGATACGCATTTAGCCAATTTGCCGTGTAATCGATCAACCATTTTCACGTTAATTCGTTTGACTTCATCGTTTCTCGGTCCTAGGATTCCCCGTGTACTCATTTCTTCTGTTGATAACCCTTCGGGAGGAAATTCTTCAATAAGATTTGGACATGATCTGCGTCTTCTTTTATTGGGAACTTAAAGTGAGGAAAACGTAAAAATTTATAAGGGCTGAGAGAGCAGAAACTGTGTCTAACAAAAGCATTCACACTAATGAGAGGTGAGAGGACCGTGGGCGTGTTTCAAAAATGGAGGACTTGGAAAAAATCTCTTGGCAATCGTCTCGTTTCAAGATTTTCTTTTATATTATTATTATTATTATTTATTGGGTGTGCAGGAAACAAGATTGGCCAGGGGGATAAGGCAAGACAATTGGGAGGAGGCTTTAAGTTGTTGTACAGTGGAGCGAATGAGTAATGGAGAAATGGTGAAGGTCTAGTAGTATCCAAAGAACTGTTAGGTTTCTAAACTCTTTTGGGGCAAACAACGGGACAACATGCCGAAGAGTGTCCCAAAGTGCAATTGTCACATCTATGGAAGAACCGCAGGCTCGCACCGCTGTGGAAGTTCACTGCGAAAACAAATCTGAAAAGATTGTGGTTGTGCTATGAGCGCCTGTCGTCGATGGGTGATGCAAGGAACATTATAAATGCAGGGCACAGTATTACTTGGCCACTAATCTGGCCACGATTTTGCCTGACTGCTGTGTCCGTGAATCAGAGAGTGGCAGATGACGCTCCAATAAATAACCGTGCTGTTCCTGTTTCAAGATGAATAAAAGCCGACTTTGTTAAAGTACTGAGACTCGGCCTCGTGCTTTGGGGTGCAAGACAGAGACTCGCGCGTCACAAGAACTCTTGTGAGTGTGAGTAGGGTGACGAGTGTCAAGATGAGCTTCGGTCAGGTTGTAGTTCATGGCATTTGTGCTTATGCTCCTCAAGCAGGCTGTGAGGAGGACTTTTCCTAGGCACAAATATGGTTGAAGAGCTGAGGATGGTACAAGAGGGAAGAAAGGTGATGAGATGGTGGTGATCTAAATGGGTTTGAGGGAAAGAGTAGGGAGATGACAGAGAAGGGGGGGCGTGGAGGGTGGGGGGTAGCGGAGAGGATAGTAGGTTTAGCCATGGCACCCGATTTGGTTGATGGTCAACATGTTTTTTGAAAGGAAAGTAAATCAGGTTTGGACCTGCAGTGGTGGAGGAAGAGAAAGCCAAAGAGACTTTCTGATGTGTTGAAGATCTCATCTCTAAAGCTACAAATGGGGAAATTGTGACTTAGAAAGTTGGTGGCGATGGACTGAGAGATCAGAATCGGCCGGAGAATAAAACCTGAGTGAGCAACATCAAGGACAAAGTGGTGGAGATGAGAAGAGGATTGGGCTTAGGAACGGCTTTGGGGGGGAACATTCTAAACGGCGCACAGTCATTTGAGAGTGTGGAGGAATGGCGGGAGAAGAATCGCAAAGTTGTATTAACTCTTTGAGGGCTGAAAGCAATGGTGTCACACAGAAACAAACATAAAATGTCTGTTGCTACGTGCATTGGTTGCCAGGAATACATGGCAGGCTGGCTTCCAGTGGCGGGGAACAGGGGCAACAGCGGTGGTCGTAGTGCATCGCTATCTGGTCTATACCTCTTCTCATGGCAGGTGGCGGTCCTTCCAGGTGAACATTGCCATAGGTACGTCAGCTACGCAAGCCTGCTCAGCACCACAATCAGCTGATGTTAGTACCTCCCATTCATTTTCAGTCACTTGTATCAAAATTGGAGTCTGATAAGTCAGAGTCCAATTCAGCTATAAAGTGTAAAACATCACTCACGGAGTATTTTGCTTTACACATTCGCTCCGGTCTCTCGCCAGATCTTGATAGAATTTTTGCCACTGTTTACTCCTTTCTACTTGTGTGAGCGCAGGGAATCTCGGACAAACCAATGAAGCTAACATTCCTTCTAGCAATGAGAGTCCAACTAAAACATAATGGTGGGATTACCACCGTCAACCCCCACAGCACATCACCAGAAGTGTTCCCAGGTCCACCTTAAAAGTAGCCTTTTAAATGCCAGTCGAGCTCCACGGTGCTGGGCAGTGAGCACAGGGCCCACTACAGGACGTCGGGCCCTCAGGCCATCTTCATGAAGTCTGTTCCTGATTGTTTGGGTAGAGACATTCACACCAGTGGCCCTCTGGAGGTCATTCTGTAGGGCACGAGCAGTGCTCAGCCTGTTCCGCCTTGCACAAAGGAGCAGGTATCGGTCCTCCTGATGGGTTGAGGACCTTCTATGGCCCTGTCCAGCTCTCCGAGAATAACAGCCAGTCTCCTGAAATCTCCTCCATGTTCTGGAGATTGTGCTGGGAGACACATTAAACCTTCTTGCTGCAGCACGTGTGGATGTGCCATCCTGGAGAAGTTGGACAACCTGTGTAACTTCTGTAGGGTTAAGGAATCGCCTCATTCTGCCAGTAGAGATGATTACTCAAGCCAAAATTAGCACGAGTGGAAAACCAGCCAAAAAAGATCAAGAGGGAGAAACTTGAAATGACCTCCACATGTAAAACCAGTCCTGTTTTGAGGGTTTTCTAATTGTTGCCACTTTAGTGCACCTGTCGTTAAGTCCATGAACACCAAGACAGCTGAAAGTGATTAACAATGACCTCAGCTGCTTAACCAACCAGAAAATTATCAGACAGGTTTAATTGATTTCATGCCAGGCCCAATTAAAAAAGTGTTCCTTTAATTTTTGTGAGCAATGTGTATATATATATATTTATATACAGTTCATACACACGCACACAAAACCCATCCACCTCGGCTCCACCTGTGTAGTAGTGAAACAGAACAAACTTTAAAAATCAATAAACAAACAGGTATCGCCAGCTAAGTGGAGGCAAAGTACACTCCAACACCAACAGATGTAGACTGGCTCCCCACTCCTGACGTCACACGCCCCCCCCTCTCCTCGGCCCTCTGCCTCTCTCTCGGATCAGCGTGAATATATGTCTCCTGCAAGCGAACTATGATTCTTAGCGCTTTGAGAGATGTCACAAAATCAACTGGAATGTTCAAGAAAATTCTAGGAAAAAACCTCATCTAAATCTTGTTCACTGGCAAAGCAGATGTAAGGTACACACCCCGAGGCTGGTGTGTGAGTGAGGAGGGCCTCGCAGCCCATTGAGTCTCAGATTTGTGCAAATAAATTGGTACCGCAAGTGAACTATGATACTTAGTGTGATGAGAGAATCACAAAATCAACGGAATGTTCAAACAATTTATAGAAAAACATCCAGATTAAGTATAATTTATATAATAAATATGTATATATACAGTATATGTATATACATATATATGAAAGGTACTATATAATAGCTAGATGTGAATGGCAGTATATAATGCATAGATAGATAGATAGATAGATAGATAGATAGATGTGAAAGGTGCTATATAATAGTTAAATAGATGTGAATGGCACTATATAATACATAGATAGGAAAGGCAGTATATGATATATAGATAGATGTGAATGGCACTATGTACAAAGTAATACATAGATAGACAGATGTGAACAGCACATTTAGAAGTGAAAGGCTCTATATAATACATAGATAGATTGGAAAGGCACTCTATGTTAGATAAATAGGTAGGAAAGGTACTATATGATAGATTTATAGACAGATGTGAAAGGCAATATATCATAGTTAAATAGATTTGAAAGGCGCTATATAATACAGAGATAGACAAGGCACTATAAGATAGATAGATAGGAAAAGCGCTATATAATACATAGATAAATAGATAAATGTGAAAGGCACTATATAATAGATAGATAGATCTTTAGTTGTCCCTGTTGAAAACTCATCTTGTGTGATTTAACTAAATGTCTTAACATCGGAGATTTTCCTGTTTCTTTACAGTAGGTGCAGATCTCGGATTGTGTACAATATTCCTTGTGTATTCTGAGTGTTTTCGACCTGCTGACCGCAGTTTCTTCACACAACACAACAGCATCCATCCTGTTTTTGTCCATTGACTCCCGTGATGCCCTGGTGTGTGTGTGTGTGTGTGTGTGTGTGTGTGTGTGTGTTTGGCTGTGCCCACCGATGGACTGTGTGGACTTGGGGTGCACACAGTGTTTTGTTTGATTTCCACATTGAGATACAGCATCATTCTTTGAAGTAGTATTAAAGGGTTATTAAATGTCAGAAGCGTGTTCAAGCATATGAGGAAACCAGATAAAGGTCAAGTGAAGAACAGGGCACAAGAAGGCTCTGGGTGATTGTTTCAGGAGTGGCTGACTATCAGATACCCAGTGAGACTTGACAAATGTCACACACACAGGAACTCAAGAAGCATTGAAAAGTATTATAAGGAACAAGAGTGCAGTAGAAATGGGACTTTTATTTTGGGGGTATGTAAGCTGGTTAGTGCTCTCTGGTAACACACCTATGCAAGCTAACGCATCAATCAGAGTTAAAGGTCAGGATTAATTCAGGACTGCTATGTAAATTCAGTTGTCTATATATATGAGTCTGTAACTTTGCTTATTGACCCTTCCGTCACAGGCTGCTCTAATGGATCCTATTCCTCTCCATGATGACAAATTAATGACGCAGTGACAAACGTCCTCCTGCCTGGTTCCTGACTCCTTAATATGCAGTATTTCCTTTTAATGACTAGGGTGTGGTGGCCCGCCCAGGCTCTAGTTAGGACACACGGTACAGAAGCCATTTTTATTGTACCTTCAACAAAAGATCTCTTACTGAGAACCAGAGATGCCTCTTTAAACGTTAAATGTGATAGCAGCATCATGGAGCAAAGGTATCTTGTAACGGCCGACCCCTTACCCAGACCGGCCACTACGCTACCAAGACTATTCCTTGGATCACCTGAGGCTTCTTCCTCAAGTAACAAGCTGTACTCCTTACAAGTTGTACCATACAACAAAATAACCAGCAAACAATAGCAAGGAATGTATAATCAAAGACGGATATATTGTAAATGGAAAAGTCAAACAAATATTCAATAATGTGAATATGTGAGCACTAAACACCTCTATGCTAATGACACCAGTGACTATTATAAAAACACAAATAGACAAATATTTACAAAGAACCCTAAACACTAACTGAACAAATGCAAACACGGATGAAATGATAAACGGCGGTCGAAATGAAAAAGATAGGTGAGTCCAAAAGCTAATAAAGTCCGGCAAACGTTGGATATTAGCTGGTGTGAAATCTTGCTTCCTTCCGACAATACAAAAAAACGACCTGACCGTAAGGTTTATACGTCCAGCGGACGCTCCTGCTAGCAATTGTTGTAGTGTTTATACTTGCGGGCGTATTTTACGTAAATCTGGAAGAATCCACCAGGTGGCAGTGCGAGACATCATCACGGTGAGAACAGTTTCAGCTTCTCTGTGTTGTGAATTGCCATTAAATTCCGATGACACCTTACCGCAATATCTCTGAAAAGGATGGCTAATAATTAAATCCATCAATCCAGGGATGTGTCCATTCCGGCAAGCATCGGGCACGAGGCAGAAACAATTATCATGAAAGTGATATCAAGTATAAATCTAAGGATTCAAAATGTTGAGAGAGTTGGGATATCATACATTGAATGTGCTCTGTGTGGGGATCCATTGCTGCTTACAGGAAGCCCCAGAAGCTCTTAGCTATTAGATAGATAGATAGATACTTTATTAATTAACAACTGGAATGACGTTTACGACGGTCTGCTTTAATGATAAAGTAAACTACGAGGTTAAAGTGGACATTTCGAGAGAAAAGTCGAAATTTCCACTTTAATCACAAAATAGACCTTTACACTGTGTCCTTATCTTTTTTTTTTTTTTGGTCTTAGGCTCAAAAACAGCGCTATACATGATGTTGCTCTTGAGAAGTTGCAAGAAAAATGACAGCATAAAAGATGGTATGTGAGACTTTGAAAATGCATCGTGTCATTACGATCGGGGATATGTGACGCTTGAACATAAAAGCACCACGAATGGATCAGTATGTCGGCATTTAGCTTCACAACATCGAAGCACCAAATCGATCTGCAAAGCGGCTTCCTGTCACGTGTGGATAATAAACAAGATTACATGGGTTACAAGTGACATCAAGGGCCTTTTGAACCAGAAGAAAAGGGCTTTTAAAGGCGGTGGTCAGCATGAGCTCAAGCGCGTGCAGAAGGTACTCCGAGTCCAGCTCAGGGTGGTGAAAGAGCAGTACAGGAGAAAGCTGGAGCAGAAGTTGCAGAATAACAGCATGAAGGAAGTGTGGAATGGGATGAAGATCATCACTGGCTGCAGCTCGAAGCGGGGTGCCACCATCGAGACAGACGTGGAGAGAGCAAACCAAATGAACAACTTCTTTAATAGGTTTGATCACCCTAACCCACTCTCACCTCGGAGTACTGCATCCTCCAACCATCCTTCTGCTGATACCAGCATAGGTGAGACATCCCCACCCACAATTACAGCAGCACAGGTGAGAAGAGAGCTGAAAAGACTTTGTGCCAACAAAGCAGCAGGTCCAGATGGTGTATCACCACGACTGCTAAAGGCCTGTGCAGTGGAGCTGGGGAGTCCTCTACTGCACATCTTCAACCTGAGCCTGAAACAGGGGAGAGTCCCGAGGCTTTGGAAAACATCTTGTATCACCCCAGTCCCAAAGGTATCATGTCCTAGTGAGCTGAATGACTTCCTGCCTGTTGCTCTGACATCAGATGTGATGAAGACCATGGAGCGGCTGCTGCTTCACCACCTGAGGTCGCAGGTCCGCCATGCCCTCGACCCTCTGCAGTTTGCATACACCAGGAGAAGGTGGGAGTGGAGGATGCCATCATCTATATGCTACACCGATCCCTCTCCCACCTGGACAGAGGCAGTGGTGCTGTAAGAATTATGTTTTTGGACTTTTCCAGCACCTTCAACACCATCCAACCTCTGCTCCTTAGGGACAAGCTGACTGAGATGGGAGTTGACGCACACCTAGTGGCATGGATCGTGGACTATCTTACAGACAGACCTCAATATGTGCGTCTTGGGAACTGCAGGTCTGACATTGTGGTCAGCAACACAGGAGCGCCACAGGGGACTGTACTTTCTCTGGTCCTGTTCATCCAACATACATCAGACTTCCAATATGACTTGGAGTCCTGCCATGTGCAAAAGTTCGCTGATGACACTGCTATTGTGGGCTGCATCAAGAGTGGGCAGGAGGAGTGCAGGAACCTAATCAAAGACTTTGTTAAATGGTGCGACTCAAACCACTAACACCTGAACACCAGCAAGACCAAGGAGCTGGTGGTGGATTTTAGGAGGCCCCTCATGGACCCCGGGATCATCAGAGGCGACTGTGTGCAGAGGGTGCAGACCTTTAAATACCTGGGAGTGCAGCTGGATGACAAACTGGACTGGACTGCCAATACTGATACTCTGTGCAAGAAAGGTCAGAGCCAATTATACTTCATTAGAAGACTGGCATCCTTCAACATCTGCAATAAGAGCCCTCTTCTATGCGGTGGTGTGCTTTGGAGGCAGCATAAAGAAGAAGGACGTATCGCGTCTGGACAAACTGGTGAGGAAGGTAGACTATATTGTAGAAATGAAGCTGGACAGTTTGACATCTGTAGCAGAGCGACGGGCACTGAGCAGACTGCTGCCAATCATGGAGAATCCACTGCATCCACTGAACAGGATCATCTCCAGACAGAGAAGCAGCTTCAGTGACAGACTGCTGTCACCGTCCTGCTCCACTGACAGGCTGAGGAGATCCCACACTATGCGACTCTTCAATTCCACCTACGGGGGTAAACGTTAATATTATACAAAATTATTGTCAGTCTGTTATACTTTCATTGTTATCACTCTTTAATTTAATATTGTTTTTTATCAGTATGCTGCTGGAGTATGTGAACTTCCCCTTGGGATTAATAAAGTATCTATCTATCTATCTATCTATCTATCTATCTATCTATCTATCTATCTATCTATCTATCTATCTATCTATCTATCTATCTAAACAGAGACTCTGACATCACATTCCAACTTTTATTGGGAGGGAACTTTTTTGCTGGTACTGCAACTCGCGCAAGCATCAAATGAACGCTGTGAACGAGCGGCAGCCATGATGCGTGCGCGTACATGTTCCGAGCGTGAAGTTTAAACGATCCCCAGGTGTCCTCAGTAGTGGTCGGCAAAAGTCCAAACCCGGGGCTTTCTCGGTGCTGGCTGTTGTGTTAATAATACGAATCCTGAAAAAGCAAATAATGAACTGGTATGATGTTTGGAAATGAATTAAAATACAGTGCATCTGGAAAGTATTCCCAGCGCATCACTTTTTCCACATTTTGTTATGTTACAGCCTTATTCCAAAATGGATTCAATTCATTTTTTTCCTCAGAATTCTACACACAACACCCCATAATGACAACGTGAAAAAAGTTTACTTGGGATTTTTGCAAATTTATTAAAAATAAAAAAAATTGAGAAATCCCATGTACATAAGTATTCACAGCCGTTGCCATGAAGCTCCAAATTGAGCTCAGGTTCATCCTGTTTCCCCTGATCATCCTTGAGATGTTTCTGCAGCTTCATTGGAGTCCACCAGTGGTAAATTCAGTTGATGTGACATGATTTGGAAAGGCACACACCTGTCTATAGAAGGTCCCACAGTTGAGAGTTCATGTCAGAGCACAAACCAAGCACGAAGTCAAAGGAATTGTCTGGTGACCTCCGAGACAGGATTGTCTCGGGCACAAATCTGGGGAAGGTTACAGAAACATTTCTGCTGCTTTGAAGGTCCCAATGAGCACAGTGGCCTCCATCATCCGTAAGTGGAAGAAGTTCAAAACCACCAGGACTCTTCCATGAGCTGGCCGGCCATCTAAACTGAGTGATCGAGGGAGAAGGGCCTTAGTCAGGGAGGTGACCAAGAACCGATTGTCACTCTGTCAGAGCTCCAGAGGTCCTCTGTGGAGAGAGGAGAACCTTCTAGAAGGACAACCATCTCTGCAGCAATCCACCAATCAGGCCTGTATGGTAGAGTGGCCAGACGGAAGTCACTCCTTAGTAAAAGGCACATGGCAGCCCACCTGGAGTTTGCCAAAAGGCACCTGAAGGACTTTCAGACCATGAGAAACAAAATTCTCTGGTCAGATGAGACAAAGATTGAACTCTTTGGTGTGAATGCCAGGCGTCACGTTTGGAGGAAACCAGGCACCGCTCATCACCAGGCCAATACCATCCCTACAGTGAAGCATGGTGGTGGCAGCATCATGCTGTGGGGATGGAACTGGGAGACTAGTCAGGATAAAGGGAAAGATGACTGCAGCAATGTACAGAGACATCCTGCATGAAAACCTGCTCCAGAGTGCTCTTGACCTCAGACTGGGGCGACGGTTCATCTTTCAGCAGGACAACAACCCTAAGCACACAGTCAAGATGTCAAAGGAGTGGCTTCAGGACAACTCTGTGAATGTCCTTGAGTGGCCCAGCCAGCGCCCAGACTTGAATCCGATTGAACATCTCTGGAGAGATCTTAAAATGGCTGTGCACCGACGCTTCCCATCCAACCTGATGGAGCTTGAGAGGTGCTGCAAAGAGGAATGGGCGAAACTGGCCAAGGATAGGTGTGCCAAGCTTGTGGCATCATATTCAAAAAGACTTGAGGCTGGAATTGCTGCTAAAGGTGCATCGACAAAGTATTGAGCAAAGGCTGGGAATACTTATGGACATGGGATTTCTCAGTTTTTTATTTTAATAAATTTGCAAAAACCTCAAGTAAACTTTCTTTACGTTGTCATTATGGGGTGTTGTGTGTAGAATTCTGAGCGAAAAAATGAATTTAATCCATTTTGGAATAAGGTTTTAACATAACAAAATGTGGAAAAAGTGATGCGCTGTGAATACTTTCCGGATGCACTTTGTATATATATATATATATATATATATATATATATATATATATATATATATATATATATATATATATATATATATATATCATAGAATGTTGCATAGTTTACTGTCAAATAATGCAAAGAGTACGTGACATGCGTATCGCCCCCAACATTCTATGATCTGCTTCTCCCAACCATCCATACAATAAGATTGTGATTCAGACTACGAATGCTATTAATGTAATTACCCCGATATCCAGGCTGTCAAATAAACGACGTCCGAGACTCGATCCCCGAGAGGGAATGCAGTGAGTGTGTACGCCTGATAAGCCCAAATAAGGGCTAAACACGTGTCGTGTACTCTGCATTATTTAACAGTAAACTATGATTATATATATATATATATATATAATTTGCCAAACTACATGTGGACAAGCCACAAAGATTCTGGGAGAATGTCCTATGGACAGATGAGACAAAAGTTGAACTTTTTGCCAAGGCACATCAGCTCTATGTTCACAGACGGAAAAATTAAGCATATCAAGAAAAGAACACTGTCCCTTCTGTGAAACATGGAGGAGGCTCGGTTATGTTCTGGGGCTGCTTTGCTGCATCTGGCACAGGGTGTCTTGAATCTGTGCAGGGTACAATGAAATCTCAAGACTATCAAGGGATTCTAGAGAGAAATGTGCTGGCCAGTGTCAGAAAGCTTGGTCTCAGTCGCAGGTCATGGGTCTTGCAACAGGACAATGACCCAAAACACACAGCTAAAAACACCCAAGAATGGCTAAGAGGAAAACATTGGACTATTCTAAGGTGGCCTTCTATGAGCCCTGACCTCAATCCTATTGAGCATCTTTGGAAAGAGCTGAAACATGCCGTCTGGAAAAGGCACCCTTCAAACCTGAGACAACTGGAGCAGTTTGCAGATGAGGAGTGGGCCAAAATACCTGCTGAGAAGTTCAGAAGTCTCATTGACAGTTACAGGAATCGTTTGATTGCAGTGATTGCCTCAAATGGTTGTGCAACAAAATATTAAGTTAGGGGTACCATCATTTTTGTCCAGGCCTGTTTCATGAGTTTATTTTTTTAAATAATTCTGTTGAAGCATGGTTGAAAATCAATGTCTGACTGTCATTGGTTAAATTTCATAGAATTTTTATTTATTATTGCTTTTGTCAGATTAAAGTTATTTCTGTGACCATTTTGAGTTTTTCTTTCATTGACTGAAGGGTACCAACAATTTTGTCCACGTGTGTATATATATATATATATAAAATGTACTGTATAAGTGGTAGTAATAATGTTAAGAAAGAAAAAAGAACTCTTTTTAAACAATCCCCTGTCCGTCCAGTAGATGGCAGTGTCAAACCGTTAGGTGTCGCTTTTTCTACAGCTTTCCTTCGAGTCGCTCTTTGATGACTCGTCTTGTTTGTCTTTGTTTCTTTTCGCCGGCCACCTGTTCAGACTGTCATAAAAGACAAGTGACAAGACTTGAGAAAGAAAATAAACATAAAAAGAAAGAAAAGGAGAAAGAGTTGTGAAGAGGAGGACGAGGGCTGTCGGTAAGTAACGGGTGCGAAAATACCAGATGAATGGCAGAGGAAAAGAAAGGTGTGAAGGAGAGGGCAGGAATGTCAGGGAGACGGAGAAATAAGGTCATCATGGTGGGGGGTGATTAAGCACAAGAGAGAGAAATATAAAAAGGAAGAAAGGAGTGAAACGCCGCGAAAAAGTAAGAATCGCGGCAGTCTATGCAAACCCTACAGTTTTAAGATGAACGACACCCGCCTGCTCGTCCCGTCTCACGATCGGCATTCTGCCCGAGATTAGCATACGCAGGAAGTCACGAAAATCCGAGATGAGAGTCCAGCGTGTTTTTTTTTTTTTCTCTGACATTTTGTACAGTTACTTGTGTAAAGTTCAACGAAATCAAGAATTTTTTTATCAAGTAGCATTTAAAATACGCACAACATTGGGGCATGCGAACAGGGCCGGATTTAAACCCGAAGAGGGGTTATGGTTCTGACAGTAAGTGCTGTAATGTATTTCCAAGTGCAATAATCGTAATAAAATCGTAACGTCTAATTTTAGAAGAACTAATGAAGCCGCCAGGAACTCGCAGTCTGATTCGGTGGATCTTGAAGCTTCTCGACTCGTCCGTTAAAGCGTATGGAATGGCGCCTGTCGCTTGAACAGCTTTATTCTACCATTTTATGCAAAGAGCGGTGCATGTTTCACTAAAACATGGTTATATGACGAGTTTACTAACACGCAGAATTATACAACAAAGGGACTTCAACAAACTGGCTTCTTCTTCCATCATGCACTGCCGACTGACTCGATAGGCCCATCCGCCAGCCTCATACACAGCAGGTATGCCGCGGCGACACTACGCGGTACTTCTACTACATGGCAGGGCGTCCGTATACCCTCGCTATTAATCAAAGGTATTAAAGATTTATGGCCTTTCGGAATTGTGAAAATGTCCGAGTCATACAAGTATTTTCAAAACTTGTCAACCTCGCGCTTTTGTGTTTAGGAGGTCATTTAGGGGACGAGGCACATCTGAGAGACAGGGGTGCTGCTCCTGCTACTCGAGCTTTATATAGGGTGATCCAGATCTAATTATGCAATTTTCATTACGCTATAACTTAAGTTTATTACATAAAGAATTCACAAAAATATTTTTTGTTACCGATAGATGGCAGCTCCTACCCTGCATTCCAAAATAGTGGGGAGACGGTTGTCAGTCGCACAGCATAATTGGACCATCCTGTATACAGCGCGTATGCCGAGGTATCACTACGCAGTAAACTAGTCCCTCACATGCAATAAACGCGGTGTTACGTTAAGTATAGACTTTTCTTCACAGTCGCACCGTTACAGCAATCATTTTAAACACTATGTAATAAAAATACAAATAAAAATGCACCTTCTATTCTATAAAAAGAAAAATCAAGAGACTACTTGTTGTCTCTTTAAGTGACAAATCCAGTAGATCGGCTGGAATGGTTTGCACAAGAAACGTAAAGGCTGACGTTAAGAGGGGTGTCCAACAAAAAAGGATGAAGGAAAGCAAGAAATAATCGTTTTATCACAGCTTCTTGGTGCTCATGTCTACTTATAGCAGAAACGATCTAGGGATAGATTAATAAGAATAATATCATAATAATATCTAATTAATAATACCATCATAATAATCAACTCTTAACATAATATCATCATCATAATTAGCCTTTTTCCATAATAATATCATCATCGTATCTAATTAATAATATCATAATAGTCAACCTTTTACATAATAGTGTAATCATCATAATATCTAACTCATAGTAATATCATCATTATCAACCTTTTCCATCAATTAATCTATCCTTGGATCATTTCTGCTATAAGCATAATTAACAATAACAACTTATCCATTTTCTTAACTGGCTTATTCAAGGCAGAGTTGTAGGGCAGCTGGAGCCAATGCCAGCAGTCATGGGGTGAAGGCAAGAACAATATCTGGACAATAATAATATTCTAATGGATAATGATGTTGTAAGATTGTTAGTTAATAATAATTCTTGCATTTATATAGCGCTTTTCTCACTATTTAAAGTGCTCAGCAATTGCAGGTTAAGGGCCTTGCTCAAGGGCCCAACAGAGCAGAGTTCCTTTTGGCATTTACGGGATTCGAACCGACAACCTTCCGATTGCCAGTGCAGATCCCTAGCCTCAGAGCCACCACTATGTTACAGTGGATATGAATTGTCACACATGCTCCTTGGAATGAGAAAAAGGGGGTTTAAAGAGTCTGGATATGGTTCCTGGCAGGGTAAGGAAAGTAGGAGATGTGATATCTATTATATATATCTATATATATATCTATATATATCTATTATATCTATATATATATATATAGAGAGAGAGAGAGAGAGAGAGAGAGAGAGAGAGAGAGAGAGAGAGAGAGAGAGAGAGAGAGAGAGAGAGAGAGAGAGAGAGAGAGAGAGAGAGAGAGAGAGAGAGAGAGAGAGAGAGAGAGATCTATACTAATAAAAGGCAAAGCACTCACTCACTCACTCACTAATTCTCCAACTTCCCGTGTGGGTGGAAGGCTGAAATTTGGCAGGTTGATTCCTTACAGCTTCCTTACAAAAGTTGGACAGGTTTTATATCGAAATTCTACGCGTAATGGTCATAACTGGAAGCAGTTTTCTCCATTTACTGTAATGGAGATGAGCTTCAACGCCGTGGGGGAGTTTCGTGTGACATCATCACGCCTCCCACGTAATCACGCAGTACATAGAAAACCAGGAAGACCTCAAAAAAGCGCTCAAGAAAACATGCATTATATAATTGAGAAGGCAGCGAAACAATAAGAAGCGAGTTCTGCTACTTGAAACAAAGCACGATGTAAACCTACACTTTAAATTAAGTTCATAGACAGGCTGCCGCTGGCGTTTGTAATTTAGTGCCTGCCCATATAAGGCCATCCGTCAGCGGCAATCCAATAGCAAACTGCCACTAAATATTCACGGGTGAAGGACTGTGCTTATGGAGAGGAAGATGAGATGGTCAGGGTGGTGTTTGACACAAACTCAGAAACTGCCAGAGAAAGTTTTAAGTGCCAGGACTAAGGTAACATTAAATAAAGCTATGGACATAGCGAGATGGCACCAGCACAGCTGGGAACCTTCATGCAAGTACACGAGTGGCTCACGTGAACTGACGCAGTGCACAGATAAAAGCAACAGTTCCAAAGAGCTGAACAAAACCGAATTACACAATTGAAAAGGCAGCAAAAATATGAAGCGTCTGATAAGCATATTCATAAATGCAGCTACTGTGGAAACAAAGCACACGGTGGAAAAAGTCAATGTCCGCTAAAGGAAGACAGTGTAAAAAAAAACCCGTGCATGCAGTTTGTCACATCACAGATAAAAAGGAAGACGAGCTGTTTATTGATGCAGTAAGGAACTAATCGATGAATGAAACCTCTTATCTTTACAACGATTGACAAACACGGAATGTAACTTGAACACATCGTACAAATACGAGCCTGATTGAAAGAAATAATGATAATCAAATCCTTGATGACAGCAACATTCAATAACACTCACAAAACAATTACTGTATATTGACAATCATGTTACGTTATTTTTAAAATGTTCCCTTTTCTTTTCATAACTTCTACTTCTCCACTGCGATACGGGTATATATATATAAATGTATATCTATAGCCCGATCTACAATACATACTTTAGCATAGACAAGCGGTGGCGCAATTGTAGAGTCTTAAGCCTCTAACGCCGACATTGAGGTTCGATTCCCGAGAGGGGGTGTACTGACTATGCACGCGCGCTACCGATTCATTTTACCTTCCCATCTCCTTGGTTTGGGACGTATGAAAAAATATTAGGTTAACGCAGAATCATGTTACGTTATTTTTAAAATTTTCCCTTTCTTAGCACAAGCACAGTTGAGAAGCTTGATGCATGTACTCCATAACGCGTTAAAAATAACGCATTTAATCACACTTTCAATTCCAAGCAAGCGGGAACTTTTGTCAATGCATGATTTCCTGGTACATCCATTACACTGATGCACACATCACAGCTACAAAAATGTTAGAGTCGGAATAAAGCGCGTTCCTACGACTGATCATTTCGACTACCCGAGAAGCCTTGATAAAAGCATGGTTTTGTGCACACTGAAAAGCAAGCAAAATTAGATGCATTACAGAAAGCGGACTTTGTGGCTCTTACTGGGGATCATTGGACTTCCGTGACCGTTAGTAATTCTAAATACATCTAATTACAAAATGTTCAATGATCACACTGTTTTAGCCTAATGTACAAAATAATTTTGGCTAATGTTACTCAGAGTTTAAAGAGTAAGCTGGTCAAATTACCTTTTATGTTTCTGACTTATTTTTTAAGAAGAAAAACTGCACTTTATGGTGAAATTTTGGTTATTATTATTTAAAGACAATACTATTCTGAAAATGTACTTAAAGTACTTAAACTACCACTTTATTTTTAAGTCTGCCCAATTTTAACCAGGGATGATATTTTTGTTTCTGTTTTGAATTCAAATGCAGTTTAAAAGCTTTTTTTCAGAAATTAAAACAGCTTCAGTTTACAATATTCATGTCCATGTCTATTATTTGATTCTGTAAGCCCACTAAAACCGTTTTAAAAAAAAAAAAAATTTGCGATTTGGGGCAAATTTACGTGTGCGATTACATACGATTAATCAAGATTAATTCTTACACAGCCTCTAATTAATTGGATTAATTTTTTAATCGAGTCCCACCTAATATATATATATGTAGATATATATATATATATATGTATATACAGTATATATGTAGATATGTATATGTTGTATATACAGTATGTATATATGTGTGTGTGTATATATACAGTATGTGTATATATATGTATGTGTGTATATATATATATATATGTTTATATGTATATATATGTTTATATATGTGTCTGTGTGTGTGTGTGTGTGTGTATATATATATATATATATATATATATATATGCCAGCAACACTCATGACAATTACAAAACAATTACATTGTCAATCATGTTACGTTATTATTAAAATGTTTCCTTTTCTTTTTACTTCTCGCTGCCAATGCAGCTATTTTGCTATATATATATATATATATATATATATAAATAGATAGATATGACAACAACACTCATATCAATGACAAAACAATTACATTAACAATCATCTTACGTTATTTTTAAAATGTTTGCTTTTCTTTTTCATAACTTCTTTAACACACTACTTCTCCGCTGCGAAGCGCGGGTATTCTGCTAGTATATAGATATATATATATAGAGATATATAGATATAAACACACACACAGCAATGTTACTGTTACACGTAATGCAACACCGTGTAGAAATGTAGTACTGTGTAGTTGGCTAAAATTCAAAAGTATCCACAGCTCCATCTACTCAAGTACAAATAAGTGACAAACTGTAATTGCACTTCATTATCTCCCAGCACTGCCAGGCCATCACAGGACACGCTCAACCATCAGTGCCCACTTTACTGGACAAATGTGTGTTTGGGAGGTTGGAGAAAAACGGGAGGAGCAAACAAAACTCGGAGTGCTGGTGATCAGCACAGAATTAGAAATGGACCTTCTGAAGATGTGAACAGAATCAAGTGTGTGTAGGATAAGCCTGTGAAAATGGATTTGAATTGAGGTTGCATCAGGTGCAGCTTGTAGGCATTTATTGTATTTTTTATTATTTTTTATTTTTTTTTTTTTTGTAGGTATAAACAGGGCTTCTTCTGATCCTTGCCCAGAGGCGACTGGGCAGTCTAATGGTCTGGAACCCCTGCAAATTTTATTTTGTTCTCCAGCCGTCTGGAGTTTTTTTTTTGTTGTTTTTTCTGTCCACCCTGGCCATCGGACCTTAGTCTTATTCTGTGTTAATTAATGTTGACTTATGTTATTTTCTTACTGTGTCTTTTATTTTTCTATTATTCATTATGTAAAGCACTTTGAGCTACTTTTTGTATGGAAATGTGCTATATAAATAAATGTTGTTGTTGATCCTGAGAAGTCATTTTGGGGCTTGGTATGAGTATGAGAGTGAAATGAAGAGGAGTGACAGGAGGAGTGTTTCTGAGTAGGGAGCAGTGGGCAAGTGAAAGAGCCTCCCCTCCAGATTGGGTGGCCCAACAGCCATTCAGTCAGGTCCACTGAGGCTGCAGGTGGGTTTGTTAATATTGTTAATGGCTGTCAAATGTGACTCGATACGTGTTTGTGCTGAACGTGGTCTCTTCAGTGTCTCGCTGTAATTGAGGCCTGGCGTATCTCTGCATCACAGTCCGAATCTCTTTGAAATGGTGGTCTTAAGTTTAGGTCAAATCCAGACTTCAGATCTGTCCCAGTTAACATTTTGAGTAGAAGCCTGATTTTCCTGCCCTTTCCCTGTTTGTTTTGTCTCAATCAGTTGTTTCCATTTCTAGTTGCTTTTCACTCCAAACATACTGAGAAGCTTCTTGGGCTTGTACAGCGGGTTCAATGCATTTCAAATCTCACATCAAAAACTTTAGCTAGATTTATGTGTTTATTAAAAACTAAGTTAACTCTTAAATGTACTCGCGTTATTTTTAGTGACTTCATAAAATAATAACATTGGTTTTGTTTTTGACAGATAGAAAGAAGCCTCCTTCCCAGTCTTGCGATGAAGGGTCTAATGGTTTCCAGGCCAGGGCTGGCCATGTGAGAAGAGAATCTTAGAGGAAAAGTGCCGGCACCCGGAAAGAGAGAAGAGTTTTCCACGGAGCCATGGCCTCGGTCAAAGCTGCCCACGTTAAACAAGAGGACTGTGAATGGGGTACGACGGAGGACTTGTGCGTGAAAGTGGAGGATTGTGAAAGAGGGATCTCCGCTTTTAAAGAAGAGGAGTGCAAGGGGGAGGTAATTGAAGTTAAAGTCGAGGATCTGGAAGATTTCCTAGTTAGCCCTGAACTGCCAAACCCTGGAAGTGGGAAGAGTTTGAAACAGGAGATTTTTGAAGACTCTCATTCCGGTTTACAGGACTGGGTCACCGACACGGCACAATGGACTACCCAGCAGGGTTCTGCGGAGCTAAAATCTGAGATATCTGAATTTGAGGTGGAAATCGCTGAAGGAAAAGAGAGTGAAGAAGAAGAAAAAGAAAAGCAGCAGTCATCAAGGAGTACGGGGATAAGTAAGTAGTGTGATTAAAGTCGTGCTCTATCCGGGTTGTTTGGATGTTTTTCACTTTCTCGTATACAAAGTATTGTAATCATCCAAAAAATCTGACCTTGAGATTTTGATAAATCTCAACATTTTAGACCTCCCTGTGTCCGAAAATACCATTTTTGGAATTGTCTGTGTGTGTTAGGGATGGGCGGTATCCAAATTTTGATACCGTCAAACCTCCTCCCTATTTTACCTCGGTATACGGTATTACTGTGAATAATAAAAAAATTGTGACATAAGGCTCAGACAGCATCACCAAACTGTTGGCTTGTGCCTAAACCGTTCAGAAACTGAATATCAAACACTAATACTGAAACAATAACAAAATAACATGCAGAACAATATTAACAACTTTTATTAGCAACAAATAGCAGTTTATAAAAAAGTGCAAATACAACAGTCAAACAGAATTAAATTAACATAAACATCCAGAACAGTTTTCCCGCGGAGACGCGCACACAAATCAATTAAATTAAATCACACCGCCTGAACAACTTTTAATAACAAATATGAGCAGCTTATAAAAAAGTGCAACTAGACCCACAACAGTCAACCAGAGTTGAATTAACATAAACATCATCCATATTATAAAAAGTATTGCCAAGCAATAGTCCTAAACAAAAACGTCTTCTTTCCAATATCGTTTTTAACGTAAACCAAATAAAAATACCTGAATCAATTAAATAAAAATAAAGCGAGCGAAAAGGAACGAATGGCAAGTGGCATCAATCTATTCAAGATTTCTCGCTAGAAAAACCAGCATGTTTACTTTGTCCGGCTTTAACAGGGCACGTTGTGGACCGACAACTTTACCTGCGGTGCTGAAAACCCACTCCGATGGTGTGCTTGTGGCACAGACGCACAGGTACTTTCGTGCCACTCGCGACATTTGGGGAAAACGCCCGGCAGCATTTTTCCACCAGAGAAGTGGGTCCTTGTCTCCTTGAGTAACTGGCTCCAAACAGTAGGCTGTTATTTCAGCTCCGACTCGGTCCTCTACGGTGCCACGGGACCTGCCATTGCATCAGATTTTTTGCAGCATACTCCCCAAAGTCATCTTTTTCGTGAGGGTGCAGGTTGCTCCTCTCCCTCTTCCACTCTGATGGCCACTGGACCTGCTGCCTCTAAGCTCACGATCTCAGCCTGTAATTCAGCCTTGGTCTCCGCCAATGCGTTGTCATCCGTCTCATATCCTCCACGGTAACGAGGGTCGAGGAAAGTGCATTTTCGCAATATTTTGCGCACTGAATTGGATTCATACTTGGCCTCCAGCTTTGTTAGAATTCCAGTTTTGATTGACTTTGTTAGCTGGGGGTCATTTTCCGACGCAGCCAACACATTGTCCCTGCAGAGCTGTAGTATGGGGAGGATACAGGAACTGGTCACATAATTTTCTCCTGACAAAATATCAGTGAAGTCACCGACTGGATTCAGTGCTTCGTGAACAGCTTTCAAGACGTCCATGTCCTGCCAGGTCAGGGACAGGCTGCTCCTTCTGTCATCAGACAGGGCGTGTCTGATCGCTTGGGCCTGCTCGAGGATTCGCTCCACCATTGCCAGTTTGGAGCCCCAGCGAGTTGCGCAGTCCTGCCGACGGATGGATGGATGAATTAATTAATGAATGATGAATAAATGATTAAATAAAGTATCTATCTATCTATCTATCTATCTATCTATCTATCTATCTATCTATCTATCTATCTATCTATCTATCTATCTATCTATCTATCTATCTATCTATCTATCTATCTATCTATCTATCTATCTATCTATCTATCTATCTATCTATCTATCTATCTATCTATCTGAATAGGCCTAAATAAACGAATGAATGCATAAATAAATAAGTCCATTAACGTATATTATTCCACTTGGTGAAATTTGCATGCACATTTATTTCAGGCTAAATAAGTCCCTTATGCATCAAGCCTGCATTTACTTGATAAAAAATACAGGAAAAAAATTACAATTTAAAAAATGGTTTTCTATTTTAATATAGCCTACTTTTCAATATAATTTAAGTGATGCAAAGCATTTATATATATATATATATATATATCCCTTTTTTATATTTGAGCCCCTGCCCTGAGGAACTCTCTGCACGTTTTATGCTTACCGTTATGAGACTATGTTTTGGGAGTCCCAAGTCCACTTGCTTCTTGTGGAGTTCATGCTTACGTTGCCAGCTGTGTGAAAAGGCCCCGACAATATTACGGCATAGTCCGAGGGCGCGCTCGTATTTTTTGCCTCTGGTCATGCAATCCATTTGTGACAGCCAAGTTTAGATTGTGACCGAAGCAGCATAGCCACGGCCAATGCAGGGACCTGATTGCGGCATGAATGTTGGCAGCGTTTTCAGTGGTTATGGCTGAAAGTTTTTTCTCGTCAAGTTGCCATTCCTGAAGTGCAGCTCTGAGCGCAGCAGCAAGATTGTCTGCTGTATGACTCTCAGGAAAATACGTAGTTTGGAGGCATTTGGATTCAAGTTTCCAGTCAGGTGTAATAGTATGGACAGTCAGAGACATATATGGTGTCATGTTAACTGACGACCACATGTCAGCTGTTAAGGAATAACTGTGTGACGCTGACAGCAGCACTTGAACATTGTCTCTAACTTTACTATATAAATGTGGGACGGCTGTCTGTGAGAAATATTTCCGTCCAGGCAGCTCGTACTGGGCATCTAGGACCTTTACCATGTCCGTAAAGGACTTTTTCCACTGTGTGGAAAGAGACCATTTCCTTCGCCAAGTATTTTGTCACTGCATCAGTACAGGTTTTCCAACGGACACTGTCCCTTTTGTACTTTGTTGCTTTCCGAAGGCCCCCATTATCGTCGGCTGCGTACTGGCAGTGGACCTAAATGCTGTTGGTCCTGCATCGGGAGGCGTTGAAACTGTTGCACTGAGTGAACTCGGGTCCATCCTCGCAGCAGTGAGTGGATGGTGGTTTCGTATATGCGACCTTAGGTTCGATGTATTTCCATCTCTCGCGGTCACCTTTTTGTTGCACAACTTGCAAATTGCCTCGTCCGTATTTACCGCCTCTCCCTTCTCGTTCGGCCGAAACCCGAAATACTGCCAAACTGCAGAAGTTGTGTTCTTTTCGAGACCAGGTCACTTGGTGCGCGGCTCGCCATCTTTCCCCACCTCTCTCTTTCTCCTCCACGCTGTCACGTGATGACAACCACGCATCGCATACGCATTTTTAGGCATTAAATAAATTATATTTAATATTTAATCCTTGTCTCCTATATAAGTGCATTGTTTTTATGACGGTATAACGGTATTGAAACTGACACCGTTGCTATTTTTAGATCCCGCGGGATACCATATTACCGTTTTACCGCCCAAGCCTAGTGTGTGTACAAACTGGATAACTTGAGTACGCTTTCACTTAGGTCAACCAAATTCTGCATACAAGTCTGTCAACATTTTGGGCTCTTTCCGCTAACCGGAAGTGGTAGTTTACCTTTAAGTCATGCAGCTGCATGAGTCTGATTTATTCAACTTTTCTTTTGTAACAATTGTTCAATATATTATTAATTTGATTTGTTGTTGATGGTTCTTTAATGGAGGGTGGCACAGTGGGTAGCGCTGCTGCCTCGCAGTTAGGGTACCTGAGTTTGCCTCCCAGGTCCTCCCTGCATGGAGTTTGCATGTTGTCTGCATGGGTTTCCTCCCACAGTCCAAAGACCATGCAGGTTAGGTGCATTGGTGATCCTAAATTGTCCCCGGTGTGTGCCCTGTGGTGGGCTGGTGCCCTGCCCAGGGTTTGTCTCCTGCCTTGCGCCCTGTGTTGGCTGGGATTGGCTCCAGCATGACCCTGTAGTTAGGATATGGCGGGTTGGATGATGGATGGATGGTTCTTCAATGTACATCATATAAAAATCTAATCATTGTCTTGCGGTTTACTCCTCAAATATCCATCCCCATATCTGAGTATACGAGAAAGTCCAGGGGAGAGCACTCCTGATTTTAATAGGTGGACACAAGAGTGAGATACACAAACGGAGACTAACTAACATAATGACTAAAATTAGGCAGTTTAATGAGTAATAAACCGGAAAGGTTTGAGAAAACTCAAAACATTGAAAGTGTTTTGCTATACAGTAATCCGTCCCGCGATAGGTGAAAATCCGCGAAGTAGAAACCATATGTTTGTATGGTTATTTTTCTATATTTTAAGCTCTCACACACTGTTTATTAATATTCTCCGCACAGTTATACAGTAAACCCTCGTTTATAGCGGTTGATCCGCTCCAGACAGGTAAATGGATTTCCAAGAAGTAGGATTCTTTATTTATAAATCTAATATTTTCGCAGTAAGAGCATAGAATACCTGTTTACGACCTTCTAAATAAGTTTTCTAACGTTATTAGAGCCCTCTAGACATGAAGTAACACCCTTTAGTCAAAAGTTTAAACTGTGCTCCATGACAAGACAGAGAGTTAATAGAATGTAAAGAGATCTTCTCTTCAAGGTGCGCGTCAGGAGCGGAGAATGTCGGATCGAGAGAGTAAAGTGAACAATCAAAAAATCAGTAGGGCTGTTGGGCTTTTACGTATGCCAGCACCGCGATAAAGCAGCGCAATGAAGGGATCAATGTGAAGGTAGCCTTTCAGCATTTTTTTTTTTTACAGGCGCCTCCATATCTTCTAAGCAAACAGCCCCTCTGCTCACAACCCTTCCGTCAGGAGCAGATAATGGGGCCAATCCTACGCCTCCCTGATGGTATTGCATGATGGATAACAATCTGCCTGTATTTCTCAGAGAGAGTGAGAGAGACAGAGAAAAGCAAACAATGAAAAATCAATACGGGCTGTTGGAGCTTTTAAGTGTGCAAAGCAGCGCGCGGGAAGCATATCGTATATCATTGAGGAGTTTTATTTAATATGTAATACGTGCTCTGATTGGGTAGCTTCTCAGCCATCCGCCAATAGCATCCCTTGTATGAAATCAACTGGGCAAACCAAACTGAGGAAGCAAGTACCATAAATTAAAAGACACGTTGTCCGCAGAAATCCGTGATATTTAGATATGCTGACATTTAAACGCCGCGAAAGTCGAAGCGCGATATAGCGAGGGATCACTGTATAAAGCTTATCAACAACAACAACAACATTTATTTCTATAGCACATTTTCATACAAACAGTAGCTCAAAGTGCTTTACATAATTAAGAATAGAAAAATGAAAGACACAATTATAAAACAAAATAAATCAACATTAACATCGAATAAGAGTAAGGTTCAATGGCCAGGGGGGACAGAAAAAACAAAAAAACTCCAGACGGCTGGAGAAAAAATAAAATCTGTAGGGATTCCAGACCAGTAGACCGCCCAGTCCCCTCCCCTAAACATTATATTTAATACATTTAAAGAATTATGTCTCCCCAAAAAAAAAAATGTGTTCTATCAATTCTGCTCCATTTAGTGAACAGATGTGCTAAAAAAAAATAAACTCCTAAAATCGTTCTGTCCAAGCAGTGGAATCTCCTGCAGTGACTGTGGTCCAAATTCCCGCATCGTTCAGATGGGGCGACTTGTCTTCACACAGGCAGACGTTTGCTATGAGAGTGGAACTGTAAAACAAAACACTGACCTTCTGCTGATTATTATATAAATTTACACCGAGAGAATGTGTGGGGAAAGCTCAATGATTAGGTGTGTGCTTAGGACTGAAACAGAGAGGTCGGTCAGCCAGCCATTTGCTAACTGGCTTAGTTCTGAACAGGGCCATGGGGGTCTACTTTAGCCTATCCCAGCTAGAATAAGGACACAAGGCAGGAACAAACCCTGGACAGGGCACCAGTCCATCACAGGAGGAAAAAGCAGTAGGGCCAATTTAGGATTACCAGTTGTCCTAACCTTCATGTCTTTGGACTCTGGGAGGAAACTGGAGCCCCTGGAGGCACATGGAGAACATACACACTCCACACAGGGGAGGACCTGTGATGCAAACCCCGTGAAGCAACAGTGCTACCACTGGTAACTTCTCATACAGGGAGTGCAGAATTATTAGGCAAGTTGTATTTTTGAGGATTAATTTTAATATGGAACAAACACAGTGCTATCAGTCAATCCAAAATGTTAATAAACCTGAATGTTTCACAACGGAAATGTGAGTGTGAACATCATCAGGGGAATACATACGTGCGCACAATTATTAGGCAACTATTGGTGTGCAGATTTATTATGCAACTAAAGGAAAAATGAAAATTTTCCCATCTCACTTGTTTATTTTCATCTGTTATAGTGAGAATAATAAACAAACACCTCAAAATTTACAAATAAACATCTCTGACATTTCAAACAAAATCAATCAATCAATCAATGACCAATATAGCCACCCTTCTTTCCAATAACAGTCATAAGCCTTTCCATTCATGGAGTCTGTCAGTTTCTTGATCTGTTGACGATCAGCTTTTGTGGAGCAGTGACTACAGCCTCCCAGACACTCTTCAGAGAGGTGGATTGTTTTTCTCCCCCGTAAATCTAGCGTTTAAGAAGTGCCCACAAGTTCTCGATAGGGTTTAGGTCAGATGAGGAAGGGGGGCCATGTCATTATTCCTTCATCTTTAAGGCCTTTACTGGCTGGCCACGCAGTGGAGAACTTCGATGCAAGTGATGGAGCATTGGCCTGCATAAAAATCATGGTCGTCTTCCTGTATCACTGTTTGAAGAAAGTGTCTTCGAAAAACTGGCAGTAGGTTTGGGAGTTGATTTTGAGTTCATCTTCAATGCAAAAGGTCCAACTAGCTCATCTTTAAAAATACCAGCTCATACCAGTACCCCACCTCCACGTTGGAGTGGAGCTCTGTGCCCATTACTGATCCACAGGTCCATCCATCTGGTCCATCAAGAGTCACTCTCATCTCATCGGTCCATAAAACCTTTGAAAAAAATCTGTCTTCAGATATTTCTTGGCCCAGTTTTGACGTTTCAACTTATGTTTCTTGTTCAGTGGTGGTTGGGTTTCAGCCCTCCTTACCTTGGCCATGTCTTTGAGCACTGAACACCTTGTACTTCTGGGCACTCCAGGTAGGTTGCAGCTCTGGAATATGAAAGTACTGGAGGATAATGGGTTCCTGGTAGCTTCACGTTTGATTCTTCTCAAATCTTTGGCAGCTAATTTGCGTCTTTTGTTCTCAACACGTTTCTTGCGACCCTGTTGACTATTTGCAACAAAATGTTTGATGGTTCTGTGATCACACACCAATATCTTAGCAATTCCAAAAGTGCTGCATCCCTCTGAAAGACTTTTTACAATTTTTGACTTTTCAGAGTCAGTTAAATCTCTTTTTTGGCCCATTTTGCCCGAGGAAAACTAGCTGCCTAATAATTCTGCACACCTTGATATAGGGTGTTGATCTCCTTAGGCCACACCCTCCCTCATTACACAAATACACATCACCTGACGTGCTTAAATCCAATAAGCATTCAAGTTAATACAGCTTGGAGTTGGAATATACGCGTTAAAAATGATGATATGGTCAAAATACTCACTTGCCTAATAATTGTGCACACAGTGTAATATTCTCAAACACTGTTAATTCAGGTTAGAGTCCTATATGGAGTACGAGCAACAACATCAGGCAACAGGCCTTTTGGGGGGGGGTTTGGGGTGCCAGTCCTGCCCATCCCGGGCCTCTTCATCTAGACCGGGGGTGTCAAACTCCAGTCCTGGAGGGCTGCAGTGGCTGCAGGTTTTCATTCTAACCATCTTCTTAATTAATGACCAGTTTTTGCTGCTAATTAACTTAATTTTAATTGACGTGACTCAGACCCCTGAGTTGTTTCTTTTTCCTTAATTAGCAGCCAGACAATAATGAGACGCAAAACAAGCTGCCACATGACCAGCTCACCTGTGCCCATCACACAGTATCTGAAAATAAAGTTGATTTCTCAATAAGAAACTGGTTGGAGTGAAATTGGTTGGAGTTTGTAGCCCCAATTTAGCTGGTCATCTGTTGGCTTGTTTTACATCTCATTTCTGTTTGGCTGTCATTTTAATGAAGAAAAGAATCAAACCAGAGGACTGACTCCTTAAAAAAAAAAAAAGGACTATTAAAATGAAGGGAAAAGAAGTTAATTAGCAGTGAAAAGTGCTCACTGATTAGGAAAAGGGTCAGAATGAAAACCTGCTGCCACTGTGGCCCTCCAGGCCTGGAGTTCGACACCCCTGATCTAGACCCTTACCCAATACTGGACCAGTTTAAAGACCCCAGTCCACCTGACCTGCACATCTTCTTAGAATTAAAAAAAAAAAGAATTGAGGTCTCCTGAGGGTGACTTGTGCAGACATACAGTGAGGTCCATAAATATTTGGACAGAGACAACGTTTTTCCAATTTTGGTTCTGTACATCACCACAATGAATTTTAAATGAAACAACTCAGATGCAGTTGAAGTGCAGACTTTCAGCTTTAATTCAGTGGGTTGAACAAAACGATTGTATAAAAATGTGATGCAACTAAATCATTCTTAAACACAATCCCTTCATTTCAGGGGCTCAAAAGTAATTGGACAAACTAAATAACTGGAAATCAAATGTTCATTTCTAATTCTTGGTTGAAAACCCTTTGCTGCAATGCCAGCCTGAAGTCTTGATCTCGTGGACATCACCAGATGCTGGGTTTCCTCCTTTTTAATGCTCTGCCAGGCCTTTACTTTCAGTTGCTGTTTGTTTGTTGGCCTTTCTGTCCGAAGTTTAGTCTTCAACAAGTGAAATGCACGCTCAGTTGGGTTAAGATCAGGTGACTGACTTGGCCATTCAAGAATTTTTCACTTCTTTGCTTTAATAACCTCCTGGGTTGCTTTGGCTGCATGTTTTGGGTCATTGTCCATCTGTATCGTCAAACGCCCGCCGCCCAATCATTTAGCTGGATTTGAGCAGACAGTACGTCTCTGAACACCTCAGAATTCATTCGGCTGCTTCTGTCCTGTGTCACATCATCAATAAACACGAGTGTCCCAGTGCCACTGGCAGCCATCACACTGCCTGACTCCACCGTGTTTTACAGATGATGTGCTATGCTTTGGATGATGAGCTGTTCCACTCCTTCTCCATTCTTTTTTCTTGCCATCATTCTGGTAGAGGTTGATCTTGGTTTCATCTGTCCAAAGAATGTTTTTCCAGAACTGTGCTGGCTTTTTTAGATGTTCTTTAGCAAAGTCCAATCTAGCCTTTCTACTCTTGAAGCTTATGAGTGGCTTGCACCTTGCAGTGCACCCTCTGTATTTCCTTTCATGCAGTCTTCTCTTTATGGTAGACTTGGATATCGATACGCCGACCCCCTGGAGAGTGTTGAAAGTAGTGTCAATGGAGCTACCCTTTTTCTCCCCTCGTACCAAACCAAAACAGCAGATTCATTTTAGAAATTTGAAGAACGTCAATGTGGATGCCTTGGCCCTGGACCTTAAACTTCTTTCTTCTGACCCTACCAGTTCCAGCTCTGTTGCTGACCTTGTGGATCTCTACAACCAGTCTCTGAGCAGTCTCCCTGACTTTCACGCCCCTTTAACGTCTAGGTCCGTCTCGTTTTCGTGCTTTTCTCCATGGTACACCTGCGAGCTGCGAAAAATGAAGGCGGCTGGGCGTGTGCTCAAGGCTTCTGGGTTGACTGTTCACAAACAGGCCTATAAGGAACATAGGAGGGCGTATGCAGAAGCTTTGAAGGTTGCACGGTCCAGGTTCTATTCTACCATCATTACAAATAGCTCCAGGGATCCAAACTTTTTTCTACTATAAATCATCTTCTTAAACCTCCTTCATGTGCTCATTCCGAGGCCACTGGTGAGAGGTGTAATTTGCATATTAATTTTTTTAGACAAAAGGTTTATAACATCCGCGTACACCTCTCTACCATGGATATTCTGTTCCCCCCAACTGTCGACCCGCTGTCTGAGACTGTCCAGCCCCTTTACTCCTTCTCTGTTTGCCACACGGGAAGAGGTGGAGGACGTCATCAGGAAAATGAAACCGTCTACCAGTTCCCTGGACCCTTTTCGGCCAACATATCTGCTGTTTCTCCACTTATCACCAGGATTATAAACCAGTCCCTTTTGGCCGGCCATATTCCTTCAGCACTAAAAACTGCTGTCCTCAGACCTCTACTGAAAAAACCCACCCTGGATCCTGAAGGTCTCTCCAACTATAGACCCGTCTCTAATCTTCCATTTCTCTCTAAAGTTCTGGAAAAAATAGTTGCAGTACAAACTTCATGATCATCTCAAACTGAATAACCTGTTTGAAAAGTTTGTCTGGTTTTCGCCCTGGCCATAGCACCGAAACAGCCCTGGTCAGGGTCACTAATGACCTTCTGATATCGGCAGATACTGCTTCTCCTTCTTTGCTCATTCTCCTTGACCTGACAGCTGCTTTTGACACAATTGATCATAATATTCTTCTTCACCGTCTGCAATACACCATTGGACTTTCAGGAAACGTTCAAAATTGGTTCACATCTTATTTGACTGATAGAACTTGGCAGTGCAAAATCTCACACCCATAATGTTACCTGTGGTGTTCCACAGGGCTCTGTGTTGGGCCCCATCCTTTTCACCATCTACATGCTCCCCCTTGGAAGTGTCATTAGCAGATATGGTCTGTTTTTCCATTGCTATGCCGATGACACTCAGCTTTACCTCAGGACTACCCCAACCTCCTGTACTGCTCCTCTGCCAGCATCTACACTGACTATTTGTTTGGAGGAAATAGAGGCATGGATGAGGCTCAACTTCCTTCAGCTGAGCAGATCTAAAACAGAAGCCATTTTAGCTGGCACACCACACCAGCTTCATTCTTCTACCATCACCAGTATCACTTTTTCTGGTCAAAACATTCCTCTTTCTACAACTGTTACAAATTTGGGTGTTAAAATGGACTCTCAACTCACTTTTGACACCCACATTAAACATCTCTGTAAGTCATCTTTTTACCATCTCAGGAACATTGCTAAACTCCGTCCAACAATTACCCTGGCAGATGCAGAGAGGCTTGTCCATGCCTTTGTCTCGTCCAGGCTGGATTACTGTAATGCGCTCCTCATTGGGAATCCTGGCAAGAGTATCCAGAGACTCCAGTACATTCAGAACAGCGCTGCCAGGATCCTGATGAGGGTGCGAAAGCGTAGCCACATCACTCCTATATTGAAAACCCTTCACTGGCTCCCTGTACCACTTAGAATTGAGTACAAGGTTTCCCTCCTTACCCATCAGTGCATTTATGGATCTGCTCCCCTGTATTTGCAGGAACTCCTTATCCCTCATACTTCCTCACGCACCCTCCGCTCTGTGCATACCAACACTCTTCAAGTGCCCAGAACTAAGCTTAGCAGTATGGGTGATAGGGCCTTTTCTTCGGTGGCGCCGAGGCTGTGGAATTCCCTCCCTGACTACTTGAGAGCCCCACAGTCGACTGATGCCTTCAAACGAAACCTAAAAACTTATCTTTTTAGAAAGGCATTTTGATAAATTATTACTATAGATTTCTTGTTTATTAATTTATTCTTATTTTGTAGCACTTTGAGATTGTTAAATATAAAGCGCAATATAAATAAAATGTATTATTATTATTATTTTATTATTGTTGTTCACTTGGTTGGCAGTTGTGAAGGGGTTTCTCTTCACCATGGAAATGATTCTGCGATCATCCACCGCTGTTGTCTTCTGTGGACGTCCAGGTCTTTTTGTGTTGCTGAGTTCACCAGTGCTGGCTTTCTTTCTCACGATGTACTAAACTGTAGATTTTGCCACTCGTAATATTGTAGGAATTTCTCAGATGGGTTTTTTCTGTTTTCGCAGCTTAAGGATGGCTTCTTTCACCAGCATGGAGAGCTCCTTTGACCGCATGTTGTCTGTTCACACATGCAAGCACCACACCTCAAATCAACTGCAGGCCTTTTATCTGCTTAATCGATAAGACATAACGACGGACTTGAACCAATGCCGTCTCAAAAAGCAAGGCCCGCTCATGCCTGTGGTGACGTCACAATCGAGGTGTTACAGCAGCAACAGACGCATATAGAGAACCTGTCGCGTTGTACGCGTGTAAAGAAATTATTCCCGTGTAAAATTAACTAATGCAATGCGCGAAATAAAGGCAAGTCAGTTGCGTTATGTATTTTATTTATTTTTATATAAAACGTCACACATAACGTTTAAATCGCATATTTGACATACTTAACAGCGACTATTATATAGATATCAGCAACTCAACATTAATGCAATTAATGCCTTAAACATGAGATTAACCCAAGAGTAACACTGAATACTGTATTGAATAAAACAATGCAATACTGAATGTTCATATATGAAAATGACTATGATAAAGTAAGAAAAAAAAAAACTAGAAAATCACAGCGACGAGTGGTTGGCACCATATGAAGAATTAATATTTACATGCAGCTCAGGAAATCACATATTCCTGGATTAAACAGAAGTAACGTGAAAACGAATGCAGATTTACCCGTTAATAATCACAAGAAAAGCTACATTTAACACTTTGTTAATGCAGTTAAATCTAAAAAATAACAAGCAACACCAGATAAAATACAAACAGCCATCATTTTGGAATGACTAATGATAAACGATGATTTTTTTCATACCATCATAAAATAAGCAAAATTAACAAATGTGCTGATATTAATCTGTACGAAAGCAGAACGTTATATCAAAAGAACTGGCTTACTGGTTACCTCTTTTTTGTCGATGTAGCCAGTTTACGTTTGGGGTTAGCGTTTTCCTTAAAAGTAGCGCGTTTATCTGCAGCGCGCTTGCAATAATTATATAAACAGATGTTGGCCACTGTAGACATGGACAACTTCAGTAAGTCACAATTACCAACTTGCAGTCCACATCTGTTCAGGCGTTCGTTAAACTGTGAGATTAATGCAGATGTTTGATTTTTTTAACAATACAAAAATTTGACTCCTATTCAGCATTAGTAACAATTGACTGGAGAATCAAAAATATTTGTGTAACACATTCAACCAACAAATCTGAGGGCCATTTCAGACCACCCCTGTCTGAGTCAAGCAGGTAATTATATTCCTGTGAAAATTCTAAATGCAATGACTTCTCCATGACTAGCTCATTTCTGCACATGTCACACTGAACTGCGCCTGTAACCATTTTAAACCCTACATAACCAGCAACAAACAGAAGTGATTTTCACTGTGCCTCAGATAACATTAAATCATCACATTTAGAGATAACAGTAACCAAATCCGAATTAAGGACCTAAACATTGTCATCATTTGGACTCTCAATTGTTTCAGTACATTGGGAAATGAAGTCTAATAATGACACTTGACCTTTAGAAACAGACACAACATGCAATAAACTAATCCACTTCAATTTTTTGTCAGCCTCCTGAATCTCTCGTACGGAGATGTGATAGTTTGTACCAGATAACTGACGATATCTACTTCTTAAGCCTGCTCTCGACGATAACATAGGTAATACTACTCTGTATTATTGTATGTTTAAAAAACTTTGTCGTGGCGAAACCTCCCATCATTTCACTAGGCGTCACCTAACACTGGTCACAGAGTCAAGCCATTATACTGCATTACCTGCCCTAACCTCCATTTGCAGCATTATCGACGTTACCCGGCACGCGGTGCAGTTGTTCACCATTAAAATAAACAAAACACATCAAAATATTACCTTGCACTGCACCGCAGTCTTCTGAACTTATAAACTTTACGACTGCAATAACTTTATATCAAAAACTAAAATGCCATTAACTTTCTTTACAACTTCAACGACGATCTTAGACGGAAAGTTCAGCTGGCACCGTTTGTAAACATAGCACCTCGATTGTGACGTCACCGGACCAATAAGTAACGCATGAGCAGGCCTTGATTTTTGAGATGGCATTGCTTGAACACACCTGCCCATGAAATAGCCTTTGAGTCAATTGTCCAATTACTTTTGAACCCCTGAAATGAAGGGATTGTGTTTAAGAATGATTTAGTTGCCTCACATTTTTATACAATCTTTTTGTTCAACCCACTGAATTAAAGCTGAAAGTCTGCACTTCAACTGCATCGGAGATGTTTCATTTAAAATTCATTGTGGTAATGTACAGAACCAAAATTAGGAAAAAGGTGTCTCTTGTCCAAATATTTATGGACCTAACTGTACATGTGAAGCTCATATGGACAACATCTGGGTGCAGGTTTTGACCACAGGACAATGGACCCCTTAGATAGCAGAGAAACACAGACTGACCTGCCCCACTCCATTTCCCATTGATCAGCTGCCCACCTAGTCCTCCAAATTCCTCCCCCTTCCTTATATGGTAACTCCACAAAGCATTGGAAGTGAGCCACTAAGCCTTACTAATGTAACAGAAGACACAGATGTTCTTATCCAATAAATTTCAATAAAGGAGAGTAGTACTAGGGTGTTGTACCGTGTTGGCCATTAAGAAGGTAGAGAAAAGTCAAGCAAAATGACCCCGTTTATTGGCTAACTAAAAAGATTACAATATGTAAGCTTTCGAGGCAACTCAGGCCCCTTCTTCAGGCGAAATGTAATGTAGAGAGAAAACCCATATTTACACCCCAGGTTGCCATTGCTGTAGGTCATTTTCCCACCCAGGCCCCACTCTGTTACTCCACAGTACCATGTCATGGGTATAAATGTGAACATTTAAGAATGAAGAATGAGAACAAGCTTCATCACTGAAGATCACACATCCATTGCAGGGTCCACTTAAAGAACAGGAGGATAGCAATGAGAGGAAACAGCAAGAAAAGAAGAAATAGTAAGAGCAGTGAAAATAACTAAAGAGTGAGGCGGGCTAATGGTGACCTCTGGACATGGAGGGTCTTGAACTTTGACTGAATCCTCATGAAAGACACCCGCCAACAGATCCACTTTTTGAATCTCTTTCATCCATTTTCAGAACATTGGTCGCAAGCTGCTTTGTAAAGTAAGGTAGACATCAACCTTATTTAATGGATGCAAGTCCACCGCAGGGCACACATCCACACTTGGTCCCGCCAGATGGTTATTAACAGAGTAGGCACATCTATGGGCTACAAAAGGAAGATGGAGAAACTAAACAGAGAGCAGGAGAACATGCAAAGTCCACACACACACACACACACACACACAGTGGTCAGACCAGGAATGGGACATGAGGGGTGAGACAACAGCACAAATTGGGATGAAAAATACAAAATTTGTCAGGGAGGAAAAAAAAAACAAACTGAACTGTTTGTGTTATTTCAGATTTCAAGATGAACTGCAGCTTCTCTACATCTTCACTAGCTCAGCCCTCTCTTCTGTGCAGACTGCAACAGAAACAGGACAAGAAGAAGGTGAATAAACCATCAAGAGGATCGGAGAATTTGACAGCGGCCTCTTTCCAGGGTAGATCTCTCACTGCGGACAAACTAACACAAACGGAAGACATCAATGGTAATGAACAAGCATTGCGTAATACAGGGCAACAGGTCTTCAATGCCAGACGAAAGCGTGGAAAAACTTTAAAAAACAAATCTGACTCTAAAGAAAAGGCGGTTCACACAATTCAGAAGCAGCACACCTGTCCTGAATGTGGCAAACTATTTTCACACAGAAACAGTCTACACCGACATAAAAGAATTCACACCAAAGAAAAGCAACTCTGCTGTCCAGAATGTGGCAAACAATTCCCCCATAACCGTGATCTCCAGCGGCACATACGCGTTCATAATGGTGAGAAACCATACAGCTGTGCCGAATGTGGAAAACGATTTTCAGACAACAGCAGCCTTCAGAATCATACAAAAATTCACACTGGAGACAAACCGTACTTCTGTTCTGAATGTTCTAAAGGATTCTCGTTTTTAAATACGTTTCTTGACCATCTGAGAATTCACAGTGGGGAGAAGCCTTACTGTTGTAGCGAATGTGGCAAACGGTTCACACAACGAAGTGGCCTGCGCAGTCACATCAGAATCCACACTAGAGAGAAACCTCACTGTTGTTCAGAATGCGGCAAAAGGTTCTCTCATGGCAGCACACTTCGGAGTCACACACGAATCCACACGGGAGAAAAGCCATACTGTTGTTCGGAATGTGGTAAAGGATTCACTGACAACAGCAATCTTCGGCAGCATGAACGAATTCACACTGGGGAAAAGCCGTATGGTTGTTCTGAATGTGGCAAACGATTTTCACAAAGAAGAAGCCTCAGCTGCCACTTAAACATTCACATTAGAGAGAAGAGAATCAGCAATGAACTAACTGTGGGGGAAACAAACAACTGATAATGCTTTGGGGTGCGGAGGTAAGCAGTTCTCATCAAAAGAAATGTCTCCCTACCACTTCCATACACTCTGTTCAAACTGGATGAAGAGGCATCACCGTTGCTATCAGGTGTTATGGCAAGGCCTAGCTGTACATTTACAGAAATAACAATTACAGTAGTGCAGGAGAAACGTCCTGCCTGAAGTGTGACGGTTAAACACACCAAAGCCATTTGGAGAAATTCACTCAGAGAGAATCCTCATTGGTGTTCTGAATGTGAGGGAAACGATTCTTACCAAAAGGTACACTTCAACAACACGTGAGAATTCTTACTGGTCAGACGCTGGTTTTAGAACAGCTCTTCATAGTTCAGCAATTACTTAATGGACAGATATACTTAGGTTCTAGTTTGGTTTGGATCTGCTTTGTTTAAACAAATCTGTGTTGTTGTAATGACTTCTTATGTAATTTGTAGGGCTGGGAATCGATTAAAAAATGTAACTAAATAATTGCATCATTGTATGTAATTAATTGTGATTAATCACAACTAACATTAACTCTTTCAGGGCTGATGTCAACGTCTGTCAAAATTCAGGGGTAGAGGACTGCGGCAAAGGACTACTGTATCTGTAGTGTGTTCAGGACTTACAGTGTTTACTCCGGAGTGTCGGTCAGGACACTGGTAAATGATGCAGAGAATTCCACACAGCAGTTCAGAATGAAATTGAATTAATTTATTTGAAGATATACACCTGTATCTGAATAGGCATATATATATGTGTGTGTATGTGTGGTCTACAATAAAAAAGAATACATAAAACGAATTGGTAAATTACACAAAGTCCACTAGATGGCAGTATTACTGAAATTAGGCACTAGCTTGCCGGCAGTTTAGAATCAAAATCAATAACGTGTCAGTACATAATATTTAACTTAGAGTAAAGTACATGGATGTAATACCATAAACTATCCATCCATCCATTTTCTAACTCGCTGAATCCGAATACAGGGTCACGGGGGTCTGCTGGAGCCAATCCCAGCCAACACAGGGCACAAGGCAGGAACCAATCCTAGGCAGGGTGCCAAGCCACCGCAGTACCATAAACTATTATTAAATAATATTGCTGCATGTAACTAACACTAAGGCACATTCCCAGCATATAAACGCTAAACAGTACACTTAAACAACTTTGCATCTTAACGTATAAAAAGCATACAATACAAGTAAAATGCAAACGAATCCACCTCTGGTCATTAACGCACACTTCTTATTAATTCAGAACACTACTGACTCTTACTTATAACAAGCAAATGTTTCTCTACGTGGAAATGACTACTGTAGCACACGTGCATCTCCTTTGGTTTTTTAACATCCCATAATATGCGCTCTCGTGCATGCTGGGAGGTGCACCTTGATATGTGAGCTGTGTCTCTTATTATTGATATCAAGAATAGTAATCGGCCATAAACTACAACAGAACTTGCCCTGACATTTTAGTTCGAAGGAAAGTTACATAGCTTTGTTGATTTGACCTCGATTCCAAACGCATGCGTGAGTAGCGAAGAGCAAACAAACCTCTAAACTGGCATTGACATTAGGGTTAGGGTGAGAGGTCAAAGCGAATGTGCAAAGCATGGACATTTTACGTAATTTCGTTGAATAGGACTTGTGGGACTCGGAGTTTGATGCAAGAGATCTGGAGATGGATATCGAAAATGAAAGTAAGGTACTGGCCATCGTCTGATCGGTTTCCAGCTGATCATGTAGCTGATGCACCTACAGCAGTGTTCGCTTGGAAGGACCACCAGTTATGATGATGAGGTATAAACCATATTGCGTCACACTGTGACCGCCACTGCCAGCCACCTGCTGTGCGAAGACAGCCGGCCCACCGTGCATTCCTGCTGATCATCGAGGTGCCCTTGTGCAGACACTGCCACCAGAGATGCCACATGTGCACCAACAGCAGCCATGGCACATAGCAACAGACGTTTTTATCTTGATTTATGTGTGAAAGCATTGCTTTGTGTGCTTTTCGGAAAACTGAGTTTCTTGGAAAAAATATTCTGCCCTTAAAGAGTTAAAACATGTAATCATAAAATTAAGCACCTAAATCATGAAGTAAATACATTTATTTATTTGGCTGACGCTTTTGTCCAAAGTGGCTTACAACATTTGAGATACAATTGGTTACATTTCTTTTTTTTTTTTTTTTAATTGGTGCCCAAAAAATAACTTGCTCAGGGTCATGATGGAAAGAGTACTTTGAGAGGCCGATAAATGAAGAGAATGAGAGAGAAAGAAGGTTGGATGATGTGGAAATAGTAAATCAGGAAGTGCAACATATTAGCAAGTAAAGACAGCAATGAAGAGGATGACAAATGGAAAGGCCGTTAATCCAGATGACATACCTGTGAAAGCATGGAGGTGTTTAGGAGAGATGGCAGTGGAGTTCTTAACCAGATTGTTTAAAAGATTCTTGGAAAGTGAGGGGATGATGAGGAGTGGAGAAGAAGTGTACTGGTGCCGATATTTAAGAATAAGGAGGATGTGCAGGACAGTAATAACTACAGGGGGATACAACTGATGAGCGACAGCATGAAGCTATGGGAAAGAGTAGTAGATTGTGATTGTGATGTTTGCTCTGAGGATGTTGATGAAGAAGTAGAGAGAAGGCCAGAAGGAGTTGCATTGTGTCTTTGTGGACCTGCAGAAAGCATATGTCAGGGTGACTGAGAGGAGATGTGGTATTGTATGAGGAAGTCGGGAGTGGCAGAGAAGTGCGTAAGAGTTGTACAGGATATGCACCAGGGAAGTGTGACAGTGGTGAGCTCTGCGGTGGGAGTGATGGAGGTGAGATTACATGAGGGATCGGCTCTGAGCCCTTTCTCATTTGCAATGGTGATGAACAGGTTGACAGACAAGATTAGACAGGAGTCCCCATGGACTAGGATGTTTGCTGAGGACATTGTGATCTGTAGTGAGAGTATGGAGCAGGTTAAGGAGACCCTGGAGGGGTTGAGATATGCTCTAGAGAGGAGAGGAATGAAGGTCAGTAGGACCACCAAGACAGAATACATGTGTGTAACTGAGAGGGAGGTCAGTGGAATGGTGAGGATGAAGGGAGTAGAGTTGGTGAAGGTGGATGAGTTTAAATACTTGGGATCAAGAATACAGTGTAACGGGGATTGTGTAAGAGAGGTGAAGAAGAGAGGCAGGGTGGAGAAGAGTGTCAGGAGTGATCTTTGACAGACGGGTATCAGCAAAAGTGAAAGAGAAGGTCTACAGGACGGTAGTGAGACCAGCTATGTTGTATGGGCTGGAGACGGTGACATTGACCAGAAAGCAGGAGACAGAGCTGGAGGTGGCAGAGTTAAAGATGTTAAGATTTGCATTGGGTGTGATGAGGATGGACAGGATTAGAAATGAGGACATTAGAGGGTCAGGTCAGGTTGGGAGACAAAGTAAGAGAGGCAAGATTGCGGTGGTTTGGACATGTGCAGAGGAGAGATGCTGGGTATACTGGGAGAAGAATGCAAAGGATAGAGCTGCCAGGTAAGAGGAAAAGAGGAAGGCCTAAGAGAAGGTTTATGGATCTGCCGAGAGAGGACATGCAGGTGATGGGGGTGACAGAATAAGATGATGAGGACAGAAAGAGATGGAAGAAGATGACCTGCTGTGGCGACCCCTAACAGGAGCAGCTGAAAGAAGAAGAAGAACCTCAGGGTTTGAAGTCCAAAGCCTTAACCACCACACCACACAAAAATGAATGCACAATCAACATAAGGGACAATTTTAAATGTAATGGCATAGCTTAAGCCTAAACAATGACCTTAAAGCTGAACTTTGAACACAGTGCTACTTGAGCAAGTACAACTTGAATGTGAAGGCCTTCCTAAAAGGTAAGTTGAAAAGATGACAATCAGAAAATGAGGCCAAAGTATTGTAAGCACCTACAAAAATAACAACAAAAAACAATTTTGAGTTAGTTTTCAGATTGGCTTAGTACAGTATATAAATCATAGACGTGTCAAAATAAAATGTTCAAAACGATCATTACTGCACTGCTAAAGACTGATTTAATCGAAAGTATAAGCATATCCTAAATGGGCACACATTAAAACTTGTGTTAAATCTGAGCAGATACCATCCTTGATTGTTCGTCATCATCAAGCAACTTGCCAATTATACGCTACACAAATGTTTGACAAGTGGTGCGCCGTGAAAATAACAGTGTAGTGCCCCTGGTCCCGACCTGAGAGGGACACGCGGCTCAAGTGGTCGAGACCTGTCCGAGGAGGATGGGACTTCCTGGAGAAGCCAACATGAAAGCAGCTCTGTGATCGACGTTTGGCAGACACAGCACTTAGAGAGCACACGAGGAGATCTGTCGGGGGTGAGGAGGAATAATTATAGGGTAACGTAGCATTCATCTTAAAGGAATAGCAGAAAGGGTTAATAAATGTCAGAAACCTCTTCAGGCATTTCAGGAAACCAGATCAAGGTCAAGTGAACACCACAATGTACTGACAGATGACTAAGAAGTCAACGGATGTCCTGTAAAACAACCAGAATGGACAGTCGTTTAAGGGTGGTGGCTCAACTCAAAGGTATAAGAAGAACCAGAAGATAAAATACTAGACTTTTATTTTATACTATCCATCCACCGCCGCTCCCCCCGTGTAGTACTGAAACAGGAAAACTTTAAAAATCAAACAAAAAGGTATCACTAGCTAAGCTGAGGCAAGGAACACTCCAAAATGTGGTGAGAGGTAGACCAACTCGAACGGAGGCTGGCACAAGAGTGAGGAAGGCCCTGCCCGGCTCCCCACTCCTAATGTCACTCTTCTCTCTCCCCTCGGCCCGCAGCTTCTGTCTCAGATTAGCGTGAATATATCGCCCCTGCAAGCGAACTATGATTCTTATCATGATGAGAGAAGTCACAAAATCAACCGGTATGTTCAAGCAAATTCTAGAAAAAAAAAAAGATCTAAATCTGTTACAGTTTTTGCCCGTTGCTTGAACACTATAGACCCATGCTTAGACTAACGTAACACAACTTGAAGCTTTTGTTACCATACCTCAAACACATGTACCCATACCTTACACAAAAGCGCTGCTTTGCGCTGTAGTTGCAATTATGCAACACACTTACTCCTTTATGCAACACACATGATCCTGCATACTACACTCTATTTCATACATAAGACACTTCGTTCAAAAATGAAATCTCAGGGTGCCATTTGGAAAACACATGTATCCAAAATACAAAACACATCGGGTAATTGCAACCACTCAAATACACACCTGAAGGCACTTACTTGCAAAACTGAACACTAATTAGCCAACTACAAAAAGCCCTCAGTTCAGCCATTTCAAGAACTTTGCAAGCATGGATGGAGGGAGAGCAAGAGGAAGAGGAACAGGAGGAGGAGGAGGTTGAAGAGGCCATGCACGGACCCATATTTCTGAGGATATTAGAGCAACTTTGGTGGACCATGTCATCAACCATGGCCTGACTATGAGGAAAGCTGGGCAGAGAGTCCACCCACATCTAAGCCGCTTCACAGTGGCATCTGTAATAAGAACATTCCGACTAGAAAACAGGTATGTCTTCACCTCTCTACCTTCTACTCTACTCAGATGGTTTTTATAGCACTGTTCTACAGTATATCACATTACCATATCAAGTGTACAGGGTATTGCAGGGTGCTAATGCTCCTTTTGCAGCCAAAGTGGTAGTTTTGTGAAACATACCATGATTACTTATATTGAAGTACAGTGTTGTACAGTGGATGATACAGTATACACAGTAAAGTACTGTAAGAAAAATAAGCAAACCGATGACAATATGTGGTTGTATTTCTCTAGAATGACTCAAGACCTTCTGGGGAGGACGCAACGCCTGTTCACACAACAGCAGGAACTTGCCGTTGTGGACCTAGTGAGGGCAGACAATGCCATCCGTCTCCACCAGCTACGAAAGAAAATACTTACAGACAGGCAAGTGTTCAACAACATAAACCATGTGAGCATCACCACCATCAGACGTATCTTGGGAAAACACAGCATCACCATGAAGCAGCTCTACAGAGTCCCATTTGAGAGGAACAGTGACAGGGTCAAAGGACTTCGAGCTGAATATGTACGGGTAAGTGTAACTGTCCTTTACATTTACAATACAGTATTGGTGAAATCCAGTAGCAGCTGAATATGTACCATATCAGTACCACATGGATCCATTCTGAGAGCTACACAGGTACCTGTGTGCTGGGGTGAGGGTTCTGTATGTGTAGCACTGTAGTACAGTAATATGTTCTCTTTTTTTTTTTTACAGAGAATCTTGGCCATGGATGGAGCTGCACAGCCTCATGAATTCATTTTCCTTGATGAAGCTGGATTCGACCTGAGCAAAACAAGACGACGGGGTCGTAATATAATTGGCCAAAGGGAATTGTGCACGTCCCAGGGCAGCGGGGAAATATCACATTGTGTGCCGCCATAAGCCTTCGAGGGCTTCATCATCATCATGCAAAACTAGGTCCATACAATAACCAACATATACTCACATTTCTAGATGCTCTCCATAATATAGTTGTACAGACAAGACCAGATCAGCCCAGGTTTGTGGTGATATGGGATAATGTCAGTTTCCATTGGTCTGCTCTGGTCCAGGCCTGGTTCTCCAACCACAATCAATTTGAAGTGGTATACTTGCCCCCTTACTCACCATTTTCAAACCCTATAGAGGAATTCTTTTCGGCTTGGAGATGGCGTGTATATGACCGCCAACCACATGCCCGCATGCCTCTTCTGCAGGCAATGGAACAGGCCTGCGGCGACATTCAGGTGACAGCAATCCATGGATGGTTTCAACATGCAAGAGGATATTTTCCCCGGTGCCTAACGGGAGAAGACATTGCTTGCGATGTCGATGAGGTCCTGTGGCCAGACCCCAACAAATGGCGGGATCCATGAGCCCACGTATGCATAATTGTCATGATCTTTTGGGTTTACAGTATAGTGTTTTTTCTATTACTGTACTATGGGTTTTTTTTTTTAGCTTTATCTGAATTCATGGTACTGCAATGTACAATATTGAGTAGGCCTATTTGCTTTTTTGGTTGTTTGAAATTGTGTCTCCTGAAAATATGCCTTCTGAATAAACAATGAAAATCAAAGACTGCAGTGTTTTATATAAAGTAGACTAGTGTGTTCTCCCTGATCTGATAGTGTTTGCATATGATGCAAGTATGTGTCATTTTGTCAACAGAGTTACATTTTGACAAAGGAATGTTAGGTTTTGATAGCAGAGTTTAGGTTTTGGGAGTAGAGTTTCAATTTGGCACAGATGTGAATGGTATATTTCCCAGTGTTGTGTCATGTTTACTTGTGTTTAGAGTTTTGGCACAATGAGCGAAGTTTTGCAAAATGTGTTCAAGCAACGGGCAAAAACCGTAAGTAGTTCTCTCGTCCGCTAGCTAAGTGGAGGTAAGATACACACTGGTGTGAGTGAGGAGGGTCCCGCTCCTCCACCCCGCCTTGGCTTGCTGCGTCTCCCTTGGAGTCACAATAACAAATCGGTACCACAAGCGAACTGTGATTCTTAGCACGATGAGAGAAGTCGCAAGATCAACTGCAACATTCAAGCAAATTCTAGAAAAAAACCTGATCTAAATCCGTGAAGTAGTTCTCTCCTTTGCTCGCTAAGCGAATGTAAGGTTACGCCCCTAGGCTGACATGTGACTGAGGAGGTCCCTGTCCCCCCTCCCCTCAGCCCGTCTCTCAGATTAGTGTGAATATACACTCACCTAAAGGATTATTAGGACCACCATACTAATACGGTGTTTGACCCCCTTTCGCCTTCACAACTGCCTTAATTCTACGTGGCATTGATTCAACAAGGTGCTGAAAGCATTCTTTAGAAGTGTTGGCCCATATTGATAGGATAGCATCTTGCAGATGATGGAGATTTGTGGGATGCACATCCAGGGCACGAAGCTCCCGTTCCACCACATCCCAAAGATGCTCTATTGGGTTGAGATCTGGTGACGGTGGGGGCCATTTTAGTACAGTGAACTCATTGTCATGTTCAAGAAACCAATTTGAAATGATTCGAGCTTTGTGACATGGTGCATTATCCTGCTGGAAGTAGCCATCAGAGGATGGGTACATGGTGGTCATGAAGGGATGGACATGGTCAGAAACAATGCTCAGGTAGCCCGTGGCATTTAAACGATGCCCACTTGGCACTAAGGGGCCTAAAGTGTGCCAAGAAAACATCCCCCACACCATTACACCACCACCACCAGCTTGCACAGTGGTAACAAGGCATGATGGATCCATGTTCTCATTCTGTTTACGCCAAACTCTGACTCTACCATTTGAATGTCTCAACAGAAATCGAGACTCATCAGACCAGGCCACATTTTTCCAGTCTTCAACTGCCCAATTTTGGTGAGCTTGTGCAAATTGTAGCCTCTTTTTCCTATTTGTAGTGGAGATGAGTGGTACCGGTGGGGTCTTCTGCTGTTGTAGCCCATCCGCCTCAAGGTTGTGCGTGTTGTGGCTTCACAAATGCTTTGCTGCATACCTCGGTTGTAATGAGTGGTTATTTCAGTCAAAGTTGCTCTTCTATCAGCTTGAATCAGTCGGCCCATTCTCCTCTGACCTCTAGCATCAACAAGGCATTTTCGCCCACAGGACTGCCGCATACTGGATGTTTTCCCTTTTCACACCATTCTTTGTAAACCCTAGAAATGGTTGTGCGTGAAAATCCCAGTAACTGAGCAGATTGTGAAATACTCAGACTGGCACCAACAACCATGCCACGCTCCAAATTGCTTAAATCACCTTTCTTTCCCATTCTGACATTCGGTTTGGAGTTCAGGAGATTGTCTTGACCAGGACCGCACCCCTAAATGCATTGAAGCAACTGCCATGTGATTGGTTGATTAGATAATTGCATTAATGAGAAATTGAACAGGTGATCCTAATAATCCTTTAGGTGAGTGTATCACTCCTGCAAGCGAACTGTGATTCTTAGCGCGATGAGAGAAGTCGCAAGATCAACTGCAACATTCAAGCAAATTCTAGAAAAAAACCCGATCAAAATCCGTGAAGTAGTTCTCTCGTTTGCTCGCTAACCGAATGTAAGGTTACGCCGCTAGGCTGACATGTGACTGAGGAGGTCATTGCCCCCCCTCCCCTCAGCCCGTCTCTCGGATTAGTGTGAATATATCACTCCTGCAAGCGAACTGTGATTCTTAACGCGATGAGAGAAGTCGCAAGATCAACTGCAACATTCAAGCAAATTCTAGAATAAAACCCCGATCTAAATCCGTGAAGTAGTTCTCTCGTTCGCTTGCTAAGTGGAGGTAAGATACACCCTGGTGTGAGTGAGGAGGGTCGCGCTCCCCCATCCCGCCTTGGCTTGCTGCGTCTCCCTTGGATTCACGCTAATAAATCGGTACCACAAGCGAACTATGATTCTCAGCGTGATGAGAGAAGTCGCAAGATCAACTGCAACATTCAAGCAAATTCTAGAATAAAACCCGATCTAAATCCGTGAAGTAGTTCTCTCGTTTGCTCGCTAAGCGAATGTAAGGTTACGCCCCGAGGCTGACATGTGACTGAGGAGGTCCCTTGCCCCCCCTCCCCTAAACCCACAGCCTGTCTCTCAGATTAGGGCGATTATATCTCTCCTGCAAGCGAACTATGATTCTTAACGCGATGAGAGAAGTCACAAAATCAACCGAACGTTCAAGAAAATTCTAGAATAAAACCCGATCTAAATCCGTGAAGTAGTTCTCTCGTTCGCTTGCTAAGTGGAGGTAAGATACACCCTGGTGTGAGTGAGGAGGGTTGCGCTCCCCCATCCCGCCTTGGCTTGCTGCATCTCCCTTGGATTCACGCTAATAAATCGGTACCACAAGCGAACTATGATTCTCAGCGTGATGAGAGAAGTTGCAAAAGCAACCAGAATGTTCAAGCAAATTCTAGAAAAAAACCCGATCTAAATCCGTGAAGTAGTTCTCTCGTTTGCTCGCTAAGCGAATGTAAGGTTACGTCCCGAGGCTGACATGTGACTGAGGAGGACCCTGCACCCCCTCCCCTAAGCCCACAGCCTGTCTCTCAGATTAGGGCGATTATATCGCTCCTGCAAGCGAACTATGATTCTTAACGTGATGAGAGAAGTCGTAAAATCAACCGAACGTTCAAGAAAATTCTAGAATAAAACCCGATCTAAATCCGTGAAGTAGTTCTCTCGTTCACTAGTTAAGTGGAGATAAGATACATGCCCCGAGGCAGACGTGTGAGTATGGATAGCCTCAGCCCGCAGCCTGTCTCTCGGATTCATGCGAATAAATTGCTCCTGCAAGCGAACTATGATTCTTAATGTGATGAGAGAAGTCGTAAAATCAACCGAACGTTCAAGAAAATTCTAGAATAAAACCCGATCTAAATCCGTGAAGTAGTTCTCTTGTTTGCTCGCTAACCGAATGTAAGGTTACGCCCCTAGGCTGACATGTGACTGAGGAGGTCATTGCCCCCCCTCCCCTCAGCCCGTCTTTCGGATTAGTGTGAATATATCACTCCTGCAAGCGAACTAGGATTCTTAACGCGATGAGAGAAGTCGCAAGATCAACTGCAACATTCAAGAAAATTCTAGAATAAAACCCCGATCTAAATCCGTGAAGTAGTGCTCTGTTCACTAGTTAAGTGGAGGTAAGATACACCCTGGTGTGAGTGAGGAGGGTCGCGCTCCCCCATCCCGCCTTGGCTTGCTGCGTCTCCCTTGGATTCACGCTAATAAATCGGTACCACAAGCGAACTATGATTCTCAGCGTGATGAGAGAAGTCGCAAGATCAACTGCAACATTCAAGCAAATTCTAGAATAAAACCCGATCTAAATCCGTGAAGTAGTTCTCTCGTTCACTAGTTAAGTGGAGATAAGATACATGCCCCGAGGCAGACGTGTGAGTATGGATAGCCTCAGCCCGCAGCCTGTCTCTCGGATTCATGCGAATAAATTGCTCCTGCAAGCGAACTATGATTCTTAGTGCGACGAAAGAAGTCACAAAATCAACCGAAACGTTTAAGCAAATTCTAGAAAAAAAATCTAAATCCGTTAAATAGTTCTCTCATGAAAAGCGGACAGATAGACAGGCATTGGATTTTATATATAGAGAGATAATTCATTTGGGTGTAAACCAACGAACCAACCAGAGTAAATATATCTATTGATTGACACGGTATGCAAATTCAGTAGTTTCTAAAATGAGCCTCAATATCCTTTGTTTTCTCTGATCATTCTGACCAGGCTGTAACAGGCTGCTCTGTTGAGGAGGAATTCAAAGTTCCCATCAACAGCTTTTCTCCTGCCTGATGACTGACCTATCCTGTTAGAGGATGTTTCTTTCATTACTAAGATGTTAAATTTCTACCGCAGAGGTCCGCTGCCAGGACGCGTGTACACCAGTGACTCTCACAGAGCTGAAGACCAGCGGTCATGCGAGTGCCCACTAAGTGCTGTGTCATGCGAGTGCCAGTCTCCACACTCATTTTTTTTTTTTGACAGCGTAGTCAAGACCCTTGGGACAGTTTAGCACGGGTGTGACGTTTAATGCTTTAGTGCTGGGTAGAATCGTGCTGTGCCTTGGGTTACCAAAAGTGTGCTGTCACAGAAAAATGGATGGAAAAGGCTGCCCTACCTACGCTGTTGCTCCTTGCGCTCTAAGAAAGATCTCTGTAGCTGCCACCTCACTTACAAATGGACAACGTGCATTACTTGGATGGTGATGTTACGTTCTTTGCATAAAATTGCAAAGAATGCTGCAAACTGGAATGATGGGTAGTGATAACCATTACACTTCTGTTTTGTAGAATTTTGTCATTATGTTAGGGCAGTCAGCACTGCAAGCCACGTATCTGGCAGACCGGCGAGTTAAATAAGGAGGTACTAGAGACTTGTTTTGGTTTTAGTGCCACTCAGAGGTAACTTATTTAGCACTTACGTGGTTTGACTTTGATGCGATCTTCTTATAGAAATGTGAAATAAAAAAAAAGAGAGCACAATTTTTATCTTCATGTCCTTTCTCTAGCATTGCACCTTCTTCCCATTCCCCTGCATCTATGGTCAGTGTGTATAACTCAAGAAAATGGACAACAGTATGCCCTGCCCTGCAGGTTACAAAAAACTGGCCACATTAACCACAAAAATCAATACGTTAACCTTCCCAGACATAGCGATTAGTAAAGTCTGGTTTGCATTATGCCTGTCAACTTGTCACTGCACTCGGCGCCTGCACCCAGTGAAGAGCTTTAGTCAAAAATAAACTGATAACCTTAGCACTGTCAATAAGGGGATAATGAGTGTCAGACAGCAGTGGCCTTCTCAGGCATGGAAATGCATTCTAGTGAGAGACCACAAAGATGTTCAGAACGTGGTAAGCATCTCTCAAACAGTCTTGATAGTCACATGTGAATTTGTACTGTACAGGTAGTTAAAAACAATACATAACAGCAGGTGCAAACAAACGTGGAGTAAAACCACCAATGATGTGGCGATTAGGAGGACTTAACAAGAGAAACCTCCAAACTCATCTACGTGTACTGCAAATCACTGTCACAATATGAATTATTAAAAGAGATCTACTGGGAATAAAGAAGGGACTGGCAAACGTAAGAGAACATTCAGTACCTTAAACGATTACCACTCATATGTAATGATAATTCTTGTCTAGACCATAAGAACAAACAACCCTTTCTATAGCAAGTAACTCTCGGGAGAATCAGGCCGGAATATCAGAAACTACACTCGCACACGAGGAGCCTTCAGAGCCACAGGAGACTCCACACTGGAGAAAAAACACGTGAGCGTCAGTTGGCTTTACACCCCAGGAACCAAGTTACCCAAACTATCGTATAACATCGCAGTGATTATTTACCGCTCTGATCTTTCTGATCATAAAATAGGTCATTACGATAGCAATTGATGACAAGAATTCGGAATTCATTGCAGAATGACAGTATTTGAGGGTCCCTCTAGAGCGCCTCTTTCTCCTGCATGATTTGGCACAAAAACTAATCAGCAAATCGTCATCTCGTAACAGGCTCAGGTTTGGAGTTTGGGATTTTTCCGTCCTGCCATTTTAGCTCTGGACTGTCCTCAAGAAACTGTGACACACACACAGACACACAGTTGCCATCAAGCTGTCATCACCAACAAAGTAGTAAATACATTTCAGCAAGCGTGTTCAATACTTATTCCCTGCGTCATTCCACTTTATTACACATAATGTATGGACTTATTTGTTTTGACTTCTCTGTTTTTGTGGATTACTTGGGTTGTAATACATCTGGCTTACATTTCATGTCAATAGCTGCATTAGAAATATATTTACTGAGAAAAACGTTGATGCGTTCAATACGCAATTATCATTAATAATAATAATACAGTAATCCCTCCTCGATCGCGGGGGTTGCGTTCCAGACCCCCCGCGATAGGTGAAAATCCGCGAAGTAGAAACCATATGTTTGTGTAGTTATTTTTATATATTTTAAGCCCTTATAAACTCACCCACATTGTTAACATTATTAGAGCCCTCTAGACATGAAATAACACATTTTAGTCAAAAGTTTAAACTGTGCTCCATTACAAGACAGAGATGACAGTTCTTTCTCACAATTAAGAGAATGCAAACAGATCTTCTCTTCAAACGAGCGCCGTCAGGAGCAGAGAATGTCAGAGAGATAGAGAGAGCGACAGAAAAACAAACGATGAAAAAATCAATACGTGCTGTTAGGCATTTAAGTATGAGCACCGCGATAAAGCAGCCGCAAAGAAGGGAGCAATGTGAAGGTAAGTCTTTCAGCATTTTTAGAGTAGCCTCCGTATCTTCTAAGCAAACAGCCTCTGTGCAAACACCCCCCCCCCGTCAGGCGCAGAGAACGTCAGAGAGATTAAAGCAAACAATCAAGAAATCAACACGTGCTTTTGGGCCATCGCGATAAAGCGGCATTTCTTAGAGGAGCGTCCATATCCTCTGTGCAAACAGCCCCTCTGCTCACACCCCCTCCGTCAGGCGCAGAGAATGTCAGAGAAAGACAGAGAAAAGCAAACAATCCGCTCGGGAAGCACATCGTATATCATTGAGGAGTTTTAGTTAATATGTAACACATGCTCTGATTGGGTAACTTCTCAGCCATCCGCCAATAGCGTCCCTTATATGAAATCAACTGGGCAAACAAACTGAGGAAGCATGTACTTTAAATTAAAAGACCCACTGTCTGCAGAAATCCGCGAACCAGCGAAAAATCCATGATATATATTTAGATATGCTTACATATACAATCCGCGATGGAGTGAAGCCGGCGAAAGTCGAAGCGCGATAATAATAATAATAATAATAATAATAATAGTATTATTTTATTATACTTTCCACACTTCTGACTTTGTACTTTTAGTGTTTTGCATGTTTTACAGTAAAAAGATTAGATTTAATAAAATGTTATTTTTCAAGGCAGGCTTTTTACCTTTTTTTTAAGAAAAAAAATGTAACGCTACGGAAGTTAAATGTCTTGAGAAAACACTCCTTAAATCACCGCCTCGAGACGTCACCATAGACCCTCCACAGCCAATGACGGGCCACCAACCGGTGAGATCTTCACATCCTTCGACTTGGACACGACTCTTTATGAAAGACTCCTTGTGACAGGTTCAAGTCTGGAGGAGATCAGTGAGGTTGTGGAGAGCTTTAAATGTTCAGAGCGGTATTTAGTATTGTTTTCTGTAGTGAACAGGGAGACAATGAAGTTGAGAGAGAATCGGTGTGATATGTTCAGTGGATTTAGAACAGCAGGTTATTATCCTGGCAGCAGAATTTTAAAGAAGTTGTAAGCCATGGATACATTTTTGTGGGATGCCAGATAGAATAGCATTACAGTAATCTATACGTGAGGTGACTCGGGTATTAACCGATACTTCAATACTGTGTTACGTAAGAACAGGACGAAGTCTAGAAATGTTTCAGAGATGGAAGAAGGCAGTCCAGAAAATGTTACTTATATGGGAGGAATTATTTAATAATAATAATAATAATAATAATAATAATAATAATAATAATAATAATAATAATAATAATATTATTATTATTATTATTATTATTATTATTATTATTAATAATTGTCATTATCAGTGTATACATGGATATAAATAATTCAATGTAAACGATTCGCCAAAATCTGTTGTATGTAAACGATACTGTTTTAAACGTTATTGTTTTTTCATCCTTAAACCCGGTTTCCACGTCTACCTGTATTACTTTAAATGGCACTTTGACCACTCGCAATAGGGCAGACGCGCTGACGTATCATGTCGACTGGGCAACACAGTGAATGTGGCGTCTATCAAGATATGTCTATGCCTCCGAGCCCGGGGTGGGGTGTGCGTGATCACGCTGTGCTCAGGATGATGAAGGCGCCTGGCGGATTGAGAATGTGCATTGCGAGTATCGCTCAGGTGCCTCATTATTACAGAGGAGGGAGCGCCATCTTACACCTGCGCAGCAGTAGGAGAGCCAGCATAAACAGAGCCTGCACGGGTTCGGAGCATGCGCTGATTACAGCGCGTTTGGGTGACACCTCAGCGCCATATTAGTTCGAATGGAATAGGAAAGTGTGAGTTTTTTTTTTTTTTATGTTACCGTAGGTGGAGTGCCAACCCTAAAACCAGTCCCCCCCACCCCCGCCCCACCCATTCCCCCGCCCCACGTTTTCCTTGTAAAGGAAGGAGGACCTGCTTGCGGGGCTGAATGGAGATTATCTTCACGAAACCAGGACGAGGAGGAGGCAGAGTGGTCGTTGGCCCCGCAGAGGATAAACATATCAGCGCTCTAGGGGGCAGTTTGTCCCCACTGATTTTTGGTGGTAGAGTGGGGGCGATTGCGGTGGAGTCCTACTTCAGGGATCCAAGGTATGACCAGGAAGCGTGCATGATGGCGGGAGGACACCGACTGCAGGCGGTCTGACTGGAGCCGCTCGAGGCAGCTAAGACGGGGCTCGGGTGGTGAGGGCAGCAGCAGCCTGGTTACCGATGGAGTTGTGCTGGGTTTGTCGGATAGAACATTCTGGACCTGCTGACTGTGTTGGTTTTACTCCCGCTTTAATTCAGAATTTGAACTCCCGGACCGTCAATGTTTTAATGGATTATTTATTTATTTTTGAAGACGGCACTGCACTATTTGAGCGTGCACTGTCTGCGTGACTTTGTTTTAAATACTCCTGCCTCGTGCTATGTCAGTGTTCCCCTCCATGGCTCATCTTTGGATATGTTATCGACGGTGTGGGGGTCCTCAAGGCTCCCTAAAATGATGGGAAGTGTGGAGCCTTCCTGCACCGGCACACACCACCCAGTGAGACACTGAAAACTGCAATTGGATACACAAGAATTTGACGTGCTCTGACGTATAAGGAATTACAGTCTCAATGGTGTTTCTGAATAGAACTTATAAAAAATAAGTTATGTCTTTTGTATGGCATGAATAAATTGAACAATTTCCAGATCATTTCATCAAGTCTCCTACTGTTGGTGTGTGTGAGTTAGTTACTCCATTACAGTTTATAGTGTCCCATAACGCAGATGGCGCCCCCTTCTGGCCTCCCTCCTGTACTGACCCTTATCAAATGATTTGATGCCTCCGCCTGGTTTAAAAATCTGCCCCTGAATGACTTGAGAATCCTTTGACTTGCAGTTCTTCATCCTTCACAAACATGGAGGTGTGGCTGATTCTGGGGGCTGATGTTAAATTCATGACTGAGGTCAATGAGGAGGGGGCTTAGTGGTTTTAGTGCTATGCAGTAGACTTACACCGACTGGGTTTCTCCTGGTCTGATCAAATTGGGGATTTTTGTATTTTTATTTTTTAAATGAAAACCATTTTGGTCCAAATCTGACTGCCCGCTTTATGTGCTTCTGTCCTGTGGTCTGTTCAAAGCGTTCAAATTTACCGAGCCATTACTGAAGCACGTTCTGGAAGCTCTGAGCACTCTGTGGCTGACTTTAAAATGTATGAGGCGCATTTGCAAAAACTTTGCAAGAACCTGCTGGGGAGGCACAGGTTTTGTTCAATTTAGAATTCGCCGAACACGGCTCGGTTTATTAACCTGCTGTCATGCAGTTCTGTGCACCGAGTAATGAAATGAAGTCTCTTAAAACAAGCCTCGGCATCACCTTCTGAACAAAATGAAAAGGTTTACCGACTTTGCACCGCATTGGACTGGAAGCAACTTTACAGGACGTGCCAAAATGAATTCACTTCAATACATTTTCCTTCAGGGGTCCTCCGTCACGGTCCTGGAGGGCCGCAGTGGCTGCAGGTTTTCATTCCAACCAGTTTCCTAATTAGAAGACGGTCCTTACTGATCATGAACCTTGGTATTTAACTATTTGGCATATTAGCGCTTTCATGGGTGATGTTTGGAGATGGGTGTAGAACTGGCTTTAGACACAGGAAGCGGAGCCACAGCACCATATGTCAACGCAATCCTAGACCTGGAAGTGACAACACCGCCGCTTCAGGACTGACTTTGTAAAACGACTTTTGGAAGGTTTTGGCAGATCTCAGAAAAGCCCGGAAAGTAACTTCGGGTCAAGGACCCATTCAAAAATTAAGCGATAAAAATGAGAAGGAAAAACAATACATCGAACCAAATAATACGCATCATTGTGAAGTTTGGACAGAATGAACATTTAAGTCAATCTAATATTTTTAAACATACAGTATATATGAAGAAAACGGCAATAGTTATCCATCCATCCATTATCCAACCCGCTATATCCTAACTACAGGGTCACGGGGGTCCGCTGGAGCCAAGCCAACAGAGGGCGTAAGGCAGGAAACAAACCTGCCAGCCAGGCACACACACCAGGGACAATTTAGGATCACCAATCCACCTAACCTGCATGTCTTTGGACTGTGGGAGGAAACCCACGCAGATACGGGGAGAACATGGTGTTGAGGCCAAGTAGGTCTGATGGTCAGAGGAGACCAAAATCAAACTTTTTTTCCACTTGGCATCAGAATCTTCAAGGTGCATTCTGACAAAAGTTCAAACGAGCCTTGACGTGGCCTTTCTTGAGAAGTGCGACCCACCCGAACAAGCCACAATGGTGGAACGCTTGTGAAATTATTGTCACATGCACACCATTAATGACCGAGACTCTGTGCTATCAAATCCTGCAACTCCTTCACAGTGGCCATTGGCCTCTCTTACCAGTTTCCTCCTTGCTCTTCCATCCAGTTTGGAGGGTCCTAGTAGTACCAAACACTTCTTCATGATGGACTTCACTGGGCTCCTTGGGATTGATAAAGCCATTGAGATGTTTTGGTCTCCATCTCCTGCCTTATGTCTGTCCCTGAGATCTTTTCTAAGTGGCTGGCCACCCGTAGTCGGGTGTTTGCTGTCAGTTGCTCTACCAAGGAAGGGAATGAATGGATGGACCAGGAACAGCTTCACTGATCACACTCATTACAACTGAGCACAGGTGGGAGGGAGACAGTAACCAGGGTCTGCAATGAGAATGGTGGGCACTGACACCAGATTGAGTTTTTTGGGGGTCCTTCATTCATCTCAGGATTTCTTGTTTTTGATTTTTTTTTTAAATTCGTCTGAACTGTAGCTGTGATATCTTTCACTTAGATGTTAGAGACTGCATTGAGTAAGTAAAGCTGGAAAAAAATATTACTTTGTGTGTTTTCATTTAAGGCCATGAAGCCAAAAAATGGGAATATTTCAAAGGAGGGATTCTTTTCTATACCCACTTTAGCAATGCAACTAAAATTTGTCTTTGAATAAATGAAAGTGCTAACAAGGCATATGCTGTACTTAAATTCCAAGTTTCCTTATCTGCAAGGACTGAGGTCTAATTAGGAAACTGGCCCTGAAGTCTGTAAATGACTTCAGCATTAGGATGAAATGTACAAATAATAAAAACAATTCTTTTCCTCACAGTAACATAATACAGTCATCCCTCCCACAAAAAATAGAAATCAGCAGATATCAGACTAAACTGCACTGCCTGTACTTCATCAGCACGCTCACACCTGAAAGTCACCTCACTGCATCAGGGTTCAAATCACTGGCCACCTCAGTAAAGTCTTTGGGGACTTTAACTTCTTCAGGACGTCTTGATCATGTCACAATGTTTCATTTCTTATTAAACTGTTAAACTCATCCCTGCCATTGAGTCCACAAATGTGAAGGAATGTTCTGTTTTTCCTTTGTCCTTTCTGCCTGCAGGCTCACCAGTGTGGTATAGCGGGTCCGCGGCTTCCAATTAAAAAGGCCGGGTTTTAAATGCTCATGGCCGTGCCGTTCTCCGTGGGCGCGATTGCACGACTGTGGGGAGTTAATGGGGTAGTTGGTGCAAGTTGCATCTGCACGTGTGGGTGCCGTCACTCTCGATTGCCCCATTGGCTTCCTGCGGTGTGTGATAAAGGCGCTGCGCCCATGGAGGTCTATATATAGTGCATCCAGAAAGTATTCACAGCACATCACTTTTTTCCTCAGAATTCTACACACAACACCCCATAATGACAAGGTGAGAAAAGTTTACTTGAGATTTTTGCAAATTCATTAAAAATAAAAAAAATTGAGAAATCCCATGTCCATAAGTATTCACAGCCTTTGCCATGAAGCTCCAAATTGAGCTCAGGTTCATCCTGTTTCCCCTGATCATCCTTGAGATGTTTCTGCAGCTTCATTGGAGTCCACCTGTGGTAAATTCAGTTGATGTGACATGATTTGGAAAGGCACACACCTGTCTATAGAAGGTCCCACAGCTGAGAGTTCATGTCAGAGCACAAACCAAGCATGAAGTCAAAGGAATTGTCTGGTGACCTCCGAGACAGGATTGTCTGGAGGCACAAATCTGGGGAAGGTTTCAGAAAAATGTCTGCTGCTTTGAAGGTCCCAATGAGCACAGTGGCCTCCATCATCTGTAAGTGGAAGAAGTTCAAAACCACCAGGACTCTTCCTAGAGCTGGCCGGCCATCTTAACTGAGCGATCGGGGGAGAAGGGCCTTAGTCAGGGAGGTGACCAAGAACCCGATGGTCACTCTGTCAGAGCTCCAGAGGTCCTCTGTGGAGAGAGACGAACCTTCCAGAAGGACAACCATCTCTGCAGCAATCCACCAATCAGGTCTGTATGGTAGAGTGGCCAGACGGAAGCCACTCCTTAGTAAAAGGCACATGGCAGTCCGCCTGGAGTTTGCCAAAAGGCACCTGAAGGACTCTCGGACCACGAGAAACAAAATTCTCTGGTCTGAGGAGACAAAGATTGAACTTTTTGGTGTGAATGCCAGGCGTCACGTTTTGAGGAAACCAGGCACCGCTCATCACCAGGCCAATACCATCCCTACAGTGAAGCATGGTGGTGGCAGCATCATGCTGTGGGGATGTTTTTCAGCGGCAGGAACTGGGAGACTAGTCAGGATAAAGGGAAAGATGACTGCAGCAATGTACAGAGACATCCTGGATGAAAACCTGCTCCAGAGTGCTCTTGACCTCAGACTGGGGCGACGGTTCATCTTTCAGCAGGACAACGACCCTCAGCACACAGCCAAGATATCAAAGGAGTGGCTTCAGGACAACTCTGTGAATGTCCTTGAGTGGCCCAGACTTGAATCAGATTGAACATCTCTGGAGAGATCTTAAAATGGCTGTGCACCGACGCTTCCCATCCAACCTGATGGAGCGTGAGAGGTGCTGCAAAGAGGAATGGGCGAAACTGGCCAAGGATAGGTGTGCCAAGCTTGTGGCATCATATTCAAAAAGACTTGAGGCTGGAATTGCTGCCAAAGGTGCATCGACAAAGTATTGAGCAAAGGCTGGGAATACTTATGGACATGGGATTTCTCAGTTTTTTTATTTTTAATAAATTTGCAAAAATCTCAAGTAAACTGTTTTCACCTTCTCATTATGTGGTGTTGTGTGTAGGATTCTGAGGAAAAAATGAATTTAATCCATTTTGGAATAAGGCTGTAACATAACAAAATGTGGAAAAAGTGATGCGCTGTGAATACTTATGGACATGGGATTTCTCAGTTTTATTATTTTTAATAAATTTACAAAAACCTTAAGTAAACTTTTTTCACGTTGTCATTATGGGGTGTTGTGTGTAGAATTCTGTGGAAAAAAATGAATTTAATCCATTTTGGAATAAGGCTGTAACGTAACAAATTGTGGAAAAAGTGATGCGCTGGGAATACTTTCCGGATGCGCTGTATATATGGGTCGACATCAGGATGGGGGGGTTGAATGGAACAATATAGATGGACAGAGGAAGAAAGAAAAAGGAGGTTGACGAACAGTAAAGTGCAGTCTTAGCAGGAGGAGCTGGCCACTTGAAAAGAGGAAGCCGAACGAGCTGAGGCCCTGCAAAGCAGCGTTAGTTGGTGGCGCGCTAGGGGCTAGTTCACCCCACTGAAAATTCAAGTGAGTGGGGTGAGCTGAGCAGGTGTCCTCCCGAGGGATCAGAGGAGCGACTGCAGAAGCACAAAAGATGAAGGGAGGAGAGCCAACCTCGGACAGTCTTGCAGCGACGTCCAGCAGAAGGCCAAGACGGAGGTTGGCTGAAGGAGTTCATGGCTGTAGGGTATCCGCCAGCTGTGAGTTATGGGTGAGACGAGGAGAAAAAAGGGTGTGCCGAGATCAAGATGATAGAGATTGCATTTTAACCTTGTATTTTAAAGGATTTATTTATTTGATTTTTTTATCTTCCTGGACACTCGTTTTGATGGATTATTTATTGAACCTTAGGCACTGCACTTTTGTTTGGACACCGTTTGTTGTTTTAATAAAAGCACTTATGCACTTTTTGGATATATGCCCTGACTTCATGTAAGATTTGTCCTCATTTGTCAGCTCATCTCGGTGACATTACCAACGGTGTTGGGTTTAAGGCTCCCAGAGGATGTTGGGAGCCTGGAGCGAATCTGCATCATCGCAACCAGCACTAGAACTCTGAGCAGCTCTAAGAAAGCAGCAATGCAGACATTGTCTATTTTGCTTTTGGGGTAGACGGCGAGTCACAGAAGTGCAGTATGTGTGAGAGTGTCCTAAACTTTTATTCACCAAATCATAAAACCAGCTGGCGACCAGTAAGTAATATCCCAGTTTATCAGCTCCATATTTTGAGCAATAACCAGATGTAATCAGAAACCGGTGCATCGTTCCTATACAGAGCACGAGTGACCGTGTAACAATCCTCTTGTTTCTTGTATACACTGTGTGCACAATTATTAGGCAAGTTGTATTTTTGAGGATTAATTTTAATATGGAACAAACACAGTGCTATCAGTCAATCCAAAATGTTAATAAACCTGAAACCTGAATGTTTCACAACGGAAATGTGAGTGTGAACATCATCAGGGGAATACATACGTGCGCACAATTATTAGGCAACTATTAGTGTGCAGATTTATTATGCAACTAAAGGAAAAATGAAAATTTTCCCATCTCACTTGTTTCTTTTCATCTGTTATAGTGAGAATAATAAACAAACACCTCAAAATTTACAAATAAACATCTCTGACATTTCAAATAAAATCAATCAATCAATCAATGACCAATATAGCCACCCTTCTTTCCAATAACAGTCATAAGCCTTTCCATTCATGGAGTCTGTCAGTTTCTTGATCTGTTGACGATCAGCTTTTTGTGGAGCAGTGACTACAGCCTCCCAGACACTCTTCAGAGAGGTGGATTGTTTTTCTCCCCCGTAAATCTAGCGTTTAAGAAGTGCCCACAAGTTCTCGATAGGGTTTAGGTCAGATGAGGAAGGGGGGCCATGTCATTATTCCTTCATCTTTAAGGCCTTTACTGGCTGGCCACGCAGTGGAGAACTTCGATGCAAGTGATGGAGCATTGGCCTGCATAAAAATCATGGTCTTTTCCTGTATCACTGTTTGAAGAAAGTGTCTTGAAAAACTGGCAGTAGGTTTGGGAGTTGATTTTGAGTTCATCTTCAATGCAAAAGGTCCAACTAGCTCATCTTTAAAATACCAGCTCATACCAGTACCCCACCTCCACGTTGGAGTGGAGCTCTGTGCCATTACTGATCCACAGGTCCATCCATCTGGTCCATCAAGAGTCACTCTCATCTCATCGGTCCATAAAACCTTTGAAAAAATCTGTCTTCAGATATTTCTTGGCCCAGTTTTGACGTTTCAACTTATGTTTCTTGTTCAGTGGTGGTTGGGTTTCAGCCCTCCTTACCTTGGCCATGTCTTTGAGCACTGAACACCTTGTACTTCTGGGCACTCCAGGTAGGTTGCAGCTCTGGAATATGAAAGTACTGGAGGATAATGGGTTCCTGGTAGCTTCACGTTTGATTCTTCTCAAATCTTTGGCAGCTAATTTGCGTCTTTTGTTCTCAACACGTTTCTTGCGACCCTGTTGACTATTTGCAACAAAATGTTTGATGGTTCTGTGATCACACACCAATATCTTAGCAATTCCAAAAGTGCTGCATCCCTCTGAAAGACTTTTTACAATTTTTGACTTTTCAGAGTCAGTTAAATCTCTTTTTTGGCCCATTTTGCCTGAGGAAAACTAGCTGCCTAATAATTCTGCACACCTTGATATAGGGTGTTGATCTCCTTAGGCCACACCCTCCCTCATTACACAAATACACATCACCTGACGTGCTTAAATCCAATAAGCATTCAAGTTAATACAGCTTGGAGTTGGAATATACGCGTTAAAAATGATGATATGGTCAAAATACTCACTTGCCTAATAATTGTGCACACAGTGTATTTGGGATTATGATGTGTCGTTCTTTGTGCAGGGCGAGCTTCAGAGTTGTCTGCCAATGATGCTAGTGGTGGATACGAACTTTGTGCGGTCTTGGATTTTGTACAGTTCAAATATTGGAGAGTGTCATAGGCTCTTATGGTCCACTCAAGCCACACTCCGGTTTCAGGCCTTCTTTTAAAACTCCATAATGACTTTATTTAACAATAACTGAACATTGGCTCTGTTTAACATTCTTTTGTTTCCCTCTTGCACTGTTTCCATTATATTATTATTATTATTATTATTTTTTTAACCCAATGACGGTTTACTCTTTCAGCATCTACTGCTGTAAGCAGCTTGTATGTGGTGGAGAGGCAGACGATGGGGCAGTCATTGTTGGGTTCTCTAGACTGCTTTAATTTTGAAAGTAGGACAGTTGTTCCTATGTTGAGCCACTTTGGTGTCATCTGCATTAACACATTAATACACTCGGCCACATTCTGGTGCAGTGCTGTCTGCCATTTAACCAAAGGTCTGGCACAGTATCTATGACGGGTGTCTTCCAGTTAGCAGCAGATCTAAGTGGAATTTATATTACTTCAAGTCACGGTTACTCAGGCCATTCCATTTTGTTCATTTGTGTGTTTTCTGGGTCATTCCGTAATTTGCTTAAGCAGTGTGCTTCTTTACTGCAATTTCTCTTGAGAACTAAATTCAATTTATTCTGTACTATTTGTTAAATATATCTTGTAATATTTAATTAAACCAGACAGAACTCTTCAGTTGTGACTGTTTAATTGTACTACTACAGCTCTCATTCCCTTTAATAACTTGCCTTAAGAAGGGGCCCGAGTTGCCTTGAAAGCGTGCATGTTGCAGTCTGTTCAGTTAAACAATAACAGGTGTCATTTTGCTTCATTTCTTATTTTTGCCTTAGATGAATTTTTATGTGTGTCTGAAGACTGCTGTTATGTTTGAATCCTTTGCCACATTCAGAACAACAATGGGGCTTTTCTACAGTATGAATTGTTCTGTGTCTCTGAAGATGGCCACTGATGGTGAATCGTTTGCCACAGTCAGCACAGCAATACGGCTTCTCTCCAGTATGAATTCTTGAGTGGCTCTGAAGATGGCTAGTTTTAATGAATCGCTTTCCACATTCAACACACCCATACGGCTTTTCTCCACTGTGGATTCTTTTATGGACTTGGAGACAGGAACTGTAAAAAAATTGCTTTCCACACTCAGAGCAGCAATACGGCTTTTCTCCAGTATGAATTCTAGAGTGTCTCTGAAGATGGCAACTTCTGCTGAATCGTTTGCCACATTCAGAACAGCAATACGGCTTTTCTCCAGTATGAATTCTTTTGTGGCTGTGAAGACGGCTGCTTTTAATGAATCGTTTTCCACATTCAGCACACTCAAATGGCTTTTCTCCAGTGTGGATTCTTTTATGGATCTGGAGAGTGTAACTGTTAAAAAACTGCTTTCCACATTCAGAGCAGCAATGAGGATTTTCTTCAGCATGTTTTCTTGTGTGTGCCTGAAACCAGCTCTCATAGACAAATCTTTTGCCACATTCAGTACAGCAATATGGCTTTTCTCCAGTATGAATTCTTTTGTGCCTCTGAAGACGGCTACTTTCAATGAATCTTTTTCCACATTCAGCACACTCATACGACTTTTCTCCACTGTGGATTCTTTCATGGAGCTGGAGAGTATAACTGTTAAAAAATTGCATTCCACATTCAGAGCAGCAATGAGGGTTTTCTTCAGTATGTTTTCTTATGTGTGCCTGAAACCTGCTCTCATAGAGGAATCGTTTACCACATTCAGAACAGCAATATGGCTTCGGTCTTGTATGAATCGACTTGTTATCTTTGCAGTCAGATTCATTTTTAACAGTCTGTCTGCACTCTCGACCAGCATAAAAAGCATCTGGATCTGTGCTCTGGCCTTGTTGTTGGTCAGAACTGGTGGCTTTTTTCAAAGGAAGAGAACTGCATGGCAAAGAGTCTGCGGTCATATTCTCAGATCCTCTTGTTGATTTCTTCATCTTTTGCAGTCTCAACTGAGTTGAGGTCCGAGCAAATGAAGACAATGATAAGCCGACACTCTCTTGGAAATCTGCAATGTTAGAAAGAGTTTATTTAATATATTATAACAAATAAAATCTTAGCATGAGATTGATGGCACACTGGCTGCTGTTTCTGTCTCACCCCTAAGTCCCATTCCTTGAAGAGTTCTTATGACATCGAGACTTAGCTGAATAAGTCTTACTTGAATGAACATTCTTTTGAAATGGAGTCTCAAGCGATTCCACAAATGCAAAGTGTTTAACATGAACTCAAGATGGTCTGAGGCAATCCATGACTATGTGTTGTCGCACACGTGTGCTTGCGAGGCTTAACCGAGGGCAAGATGCGAAGTGCGCTAATGTCTCTTCTCCCTCTTCTATAGATCGTCACTTAAGCTACAACCAGTTCCTGCATTCCCTTCCTAACCAAGCCCTCCTTCTGACCTTACTTTCAGCCAGCTCCCTTATGGGCCCACGTCTTCCTTTCCTCCACCTATAAAAGTCTACCTGCTCATCTTACCAGTCAGTCCCATCTTGGACTCCGACCCAGAAACTGCTCTATTGTTATTTAGGACTTAGAAGTGCTTGTGTTACAATATATGGGCTGGATCCCCAAATCTTTCCTTGTTGCACACTACTGCTCACTGAGAAGGTCGAGGAGGGATCAAAAAGACACAGAGGAGAGAGTAAAATACAGTGCATCCGGAAAGTATTCACAGCGCATCACTTTTTCCACATTTTGTTATGTTACAGCCTTATTCCAAAATGGATTAAAATCATTTTTTCCTCAGAATTCTACACACAACACCCCATAATGACAACGTGAAAAAAGTTTAAGGTTTTTGCAAATTTATTAAAAATAAAAAAAGTGAGAAATCAGCGACTGTTTTTCAACACAGCATGTTAAAGAGCCAACACGGGGTGAAGCCTGTCTGGATTTAGTATTCTGTAATAATCAGGATAGAATTGTGGGTGTAGAGGTGATTGGACCACTAGGGTCACGTGACCATAATGTCATACAATTCTCAGTATTTTGTAGAAGTGCAGATGCAAAGACTAAAATTGTTAAGTTGAACTCTGCTAATTTTGAGCAGATGTGACAAAGTCTAAGTAGGATAGACTGGGATAGGCTTTTAAATGTGGAGACAGTCGAGGAGCAGTGGAACAGGTTTAAAAATGTGTTACAGGTAATGCAGGACAGATAGAGACCTAAATGTGGAATTAATAGGAAACTAAAAAAAACTCCACGGTGGATTAATAAAAATTCAAAAAAGAAGTTGCAAAGGAAAAAACTGCTGTATAAGGCATATAAGACTAATTACTGCAAAGTGAATCGTAGCACATATGAGAAAATGAGGGCAACCATTAAGAAGGATATCAGAGAGGCTAAAAGACAGTTGGACAGGAATATAGCAGAGAAGGCGAAAGAAGACCCCAAGAGATTCTTTCAGTATTTTAGTAGTAAAAGAACAGTTAAGGAGGAGGTCAAGTTCATCAGGAATAGTAAAGGGGAATTAAAAGATACAGACAGTGAAATAGCAGATGCCCTAAACTTAACATTTTTCTGAGGTGTTTACAAGTGAGGCAGTGGATAACCTGCCAGAGGTAAACACAACTACTAAGGAGGTACTGAGGGACTTGGAAATTGTAGAGGGAGAAGTGCTGCTCAGATTAAATAAGATGAAATCAAACAAATCACCAGGACCAGATCATATTTATCTTCGTGTTCTTAAGGAGGCTAGTGAGTACAGATATAAACCCTTGACACATATTTTTAGGAAGTCACTGAGCACTGGAGAGATTCCGAAGGACTGGAAAATGGCAAATATCATCTCATTATATAAAAAGGGTGACAGGGCAGATCCAAGCAACTATAGGCCAGTAAGCTTAACAAGCATCACAGGAAAATTAATGGAAGGAATTATTAAGGATAAGATTGAGCAACACATGACAAGGACAGGAGTTATTCTGAACAGTCAGCATGGGGTCAGAAGAGGGAGGTCGTGTTTTACTAACATGTTGGAATTCTATGAGGAGGCAACAAAAGGATTTGATCAAAGTGGAGCAGATGAGATTATTTATCTGGACTTTCAGAAAGCATTTGATAAGGTGCCACATGAGAGGTTGGGCATCAAGTTAAAAGAAGTGGCAGTTCAGGGTGATGTTTTTAGATGGGTACAGAATTGGCTCAGACACAGGAAGCAGAGGGTGATGGTGGGAGGAACCTCATCAGAACTGGCCGATGTTAAGAGTGGTGACCAGCAGGGGTCAGTGATAGGGCCGCTGCTATTTTTAATATATACAGGTGCCAGTCATTAAATTAGAATATCATGACAAAGTTGATTTATTTCAGTAATTCCATTCAAAAAGTGAAACTTGTATATTAGATTCATTCATTACACACAGACTGATGTATTTCAAATGTTTATTTCTTTTAATTTTGATGATTATAACTGACAACTAATGAAAGTCCCAAATTCAGTATCTCGGAAAATTAGAATATCAATTAAGACCAATGCAAAAAAAGGATTTTTAGAAATGTTGGCCAACTGAAAGGTATGAACATGAAAAGTCTGAGCCTGTACAGCACTCAATATTTAGTTGGCCTGGATTACTGCAGCAATGCAGCGTGGCATGGAGTCGATCAGTCTGTGGCACTGCTCAGGTGTTAGGAGAGCCCATGTTCCTCTGATAGTGGCCTTCAGCTCTTCTGAATTGTTGGGTCTGGCGTATTGCATCTTCCTCTTCACAATACCCCATAGATTTTCTATGGGGTTAAGGTCAGGCGAGTTTGCTGGCCAATCAAGAACAGGGATACCATGGTCCTTAAACCAGGTACTGGTAGCTTTGGCACTGTGTGCAGGTGCCAGGTCCTGTTGGAAAATGAAATCTGCATCTCCATAAAGTTCGTCAGCAGCAGGAAGCATGAAGTGCTCTAAAACTTCCTGGTAGACGGCTGCGTTGACCTTGGACCTCAGAAAACACAATGGACCAACACCAGCAGATGACATGGCACCCCAAACCATCACTGACTGTGGAAACTTTACACTGGACCTCAAGCAACGTGGATTCTGTGCCTCTCCTCTCTTCCTCCAGACTCTGGGACCTTGATTTCCAAAGGAAATGCAAAATTTACTTTCATCAGAGAACATAACTTTGGACCACTCAGCAGCAGTCCAGTCGAGACTCTTCTGACGCTGTCTCTTGTTCAAGAGTGGCTTGACACAAGGAATGCGACAGCTGAAGCCCATGTCTTACATACGTCTGTGTGTGGTGGTCCTTGAAGCACTGACTCCAGCTGCAGTCCACTCTTTGTGAATCTCCCCCACAGTTTTGTTTCACAATCCTCTCCAGGGTACAAGCGGTTATCCCTATTGCTTGTACACTTTTTCTACCACATCTTGTCCTTCCCTTCACCTCTCTATTAATGTGCTTGGACACAGAGCTCTGTGAACAGCCAGCCTCTTTAGCAATGACCTTTTGTGTCTTGCCCTCCTTGTGCGAGGTGTCAATGGTCGTCTTTTGGACAACTGTCAAGTCAGCAGTCTTCCCCATGATTGTGTAGCCTACAGAACTCGACTGAGAGACCATTTAAAGGCTTTTGAGTTAATGAGCTGATTAGAGTGTGGCACCAGGTGTCTTCAATATTGAACCTTTTCACAATATTCTAATTTTCCGAGATACTGAATTTGGGACTTTCATTAGTTGTCAGTTATAATCATCAAAATTAAAAGAAATAAACATTTGAAATACATCAGTCTGTGTGTAATGAATGAATCTAATATACAAGTTTCACTTTTTGAATAGAATTACTGAAATAAATCAACTTTGTCATGATATTCTAATTTTATGACCAGCACCTGTATAAATGATTTAGACTGGAATATAAGTAACAAGCTGGTTAAACTTGCAGATGATACCAAGACAGGTGGATTAGCAGATAATTTGGAATCCGTTATATCATTACAGAAGGACTTGGATAGCAGACAGGCTTGGGCAGATTTGTGGCAGATGAAATTTAATGTCAGTAAATGTAAAGAATTACACATAGGAAATAAAAATATTAGGTTTGAATACACAATGGGTGGTCAGAAAATCGAGAGTCCACCTTATGAGAAGGATTTAGGAGTCATAGTGGACTCTAAGCTATCGACTTCCAGACAGTGTTTAGAAGCCATTAAGAAGGCTAACAGGATGTCATGTTATATAGTGCCTTGATGTGTGGAGTACAAGTCACAGGAGGTTCTGCTCAAGCTTTATAACACACTGGTGAGGCCTCATCTGGAGTCCTGGGTGCAGTTTGGGTCTATAAAAAGGACATAGCAGCACTAGAGCAGGTCCAGAGAAGAGCGACTAGGCTGATTCAGGGCTACAGGCGTTGAATTATGAGGAAAGATTAAAAGAGCTGAGCCTTTACAGTTTAAGCAAAAGAAGATTAAGAGGTGACATGATTGAAGTGTTTAAAATTATGAAGGGAATAGTCCAATGGATCGAGACTGTTATTTTAAAATGAGTTCATCGAGAACACAGGGACACAGTTGGAAACTTGTTAAGGGCAAATTTTGCACAAACATTAGGACGTTTTTCTTTACACAAAGAACGATAGCCACTTGGAATAAGAGGCCAAGTAGTGTGGTAGACAGTAAGACGTTAGGGACTTTCAAAACTCGACTTGATGTTTTCTTGGAGGAAACAAGTGGATAGGACTGGTGAGCTTGTTGGGCTGAATGGCCTGTTCTCGTCTAGATTGTTCTAATGTTCTGATCTCCGGGGTGCGCTCAGGTAAACACTATGGCTGCCTGAAGAGCAGACAGAGAAACGGAGGAGGGCCTTCTGCCCACAGCCCATCTGCATCTTAAATGAGGGCAGTGCCGTGCGTGACAGGATGCTCTATTGTTAATTCTCTTGCATTTCATTGTTTATACAAGATATTTTTTACAATAATCATATAACGCTTTCATACTTGGGTCCAAAAGTACTTGGACAGGGACACAATTTGTATCATTTTGGCTCTGTGTGCCATCACAATGGATTTGAAATGAACAAACTGTAAGAGCCAATCTTAAACAGTAAATGCTTTAAGTGAATACTAATACTCTTACTAATGTTTGCTTAATTAGAATATAATTTTCTTCCATAGATCTAGACAATGGTACAGCCTTTTACCCCCTGTAAGTTCATAACAGATAGAACTTTCTTGCTCTAACTAAGATACAGCGTGTTAATGAAGTCAGTTGTTGTTTAGAATTGGCCCCCCATTGCTAACAGGGACTGAACGACCCATTTGCAGCACAGAAATGGGACAGGCATACAGTTTTCTGATGGTTCTGAAATGGTTGAGAAACGTTTAGAAATTGTTCAACTGTAAGCAAACCTCAAGAAAAGCTTTAAAGAGAGCTTTTCTTTTTGCTATATCAATTTTCTCTTTTTTGTGTGAATTGCTTAACTTTGAATTTTTACTAAAGCTTTTAAAATCCAAGATACTTTGTCGGTGGAATCATTTCGACATGTCAGGCTTTTGCTGAATCGCATTTATGAGCTGGAGCTGCTGAACTTTGGTACTTTTGGCTAAACGCAGCTACACAAACAATTCCATGACTGAAGTGTATGTAGACTTTCAGCTTTCATTCAAAGGATTTACCAAAAATATCATATCAGCCATTTAGGAATGACGGCCATTTTTCCTGCATAGCTCCCCATTTCCAGGAGCTCAAAGTATTTGGACATTTAACTGACCAGCTGTTCCATGGCCAGGTGGGAGCAGGTCCGCCCATTATTTCCATTTCAAATGCTTTGCCATTTTGTAATGAACACATCAAAATAATTTAAATAGCCGATGCCCGCCGTTACATACGCTGGTGTAAGAATAGGAACGGAAAACGGTGAGAAACAAATTCAGAAATCAAGAAGAAATAAATAGTTGTTGAAAGACACAGTTATGAATAGGTGTTTCGGTGGAGACGTCAGATAATGAGTCGAAAGATCTAACCGTAGAAAAAGCCACGTACAACTGACCGTGACTGAAGACTGCTTGTTGCAGATTAACGCAAATCTTTGCAAACGTTTGTCCTTGGGACTTGTTGATAGTCATGAAGAAGGCGAGTCTGAGTGGGAATTGTGTGCGTTTCAATTTAAAAGGGAGATTGGTATCAGAAGGAAGGAGACAAGATTCTGGGAATGAAGATTGTTTCAGCATAGCGATCGGATTGAACTCAATAATATTTGTATGTATTCGGGTAACGATGAGTCTTGCTCCGTTGCAAAGACCTTTTGATGGCATAATATTTCGGAGGAGCAGAACTACGGCTCCCACCTTTAGATGAAGGATATGGGGAGGCATGCCAGTTGATGTGAGGGTGTGTAAAAACTCCTGTGGGTATCATTAGGATCGTCACGGACTACTGTATCTACACTCTTGAAGGTCACTGTTTCACCCTGCATAAGATCAAGAACTTTGTTGCTAATATGTAAAGAATCGTCGTTTGTGACGCTCAGTATTGCTAGTGCAGAAAGTTGTTGGGGAGTCACAGTCGAGAAATGAATATCACCGTAAAGTTGAGCAACTGGGTCTTGTCGTTGTGGTAAATGTTGAGAAGGTAGTTCTGCCATGTCTCAGTTTTACCTTCCCCAACTTGAAGAAGCCAGTGACCTTCATTTCATTTGTGGAATAATAAAAATTTGAATCAATATCTTAAATAATAGTTGAACAAAGAATCTTGGGCTGAGGGCCTTTTGACCTAGTCCAAAAGAGAGGAAGAATATCTTGAGACTACACCCAAGTGCAATGTAACATTTGGTACTTAGATAAACAAGTCTAAAACACCTTGACGATTACTATCTGGGTGCGTTTGGGTGGATGGAAAATATGTTATGCAAACCAGCTGATGCTAAGAAAATGTATATACAGTGGAACCTCAGTTTGCGAGTATAATTCATTCCGGAAACGTGCTCGCAATCCAAAGCACTCGTATATCAAAGCAAATTTCCCCATAAGAAATAATGGAAACTCGGATGATTCGTTCCACAACCCAAAACTATTCATATAAAAATGATTAATACAAAATATAAAATAAAATACATAATACAAATTAACCTGCACTTTACCTTTAAAAAAAATCATGGCTGGTGCAAGTTTCTAAACTCATGTGAGATTCCACCCAACGGGACGACACGCTGAAGAGCGTCCCAAAGCAATCGCAGTCTGCCAGCACTCTAGCAGTTCGCCATATAAAGCGCATCCAAAAAGATCGCAGACATGCTATAAGCTCAATCGGTCATACAAGGAACATTATAAAGATCCTGCTACAATAAATAACAGCGCTGTTGCCGTTTCAAGCTGAATAAAGCTGGTGTTGTTAAAGTACTGAGACTCAGCCGTGTTTTGGGGAGCAAGATGAGGACTCAGACTTCACAGCGCACACACACACAGTCACAATGCTGTAGTAAACAGATGTTGACTATAGGAGTGAGGCACACAGACAATTGCCAGAGAGAGAGAGAGAGATGCTGGGCGGCGAGTGACATAAGGAGAGAGAGAGAGACACGCTGGGCGGCGAGCAAGATAAGGAGAGAGAGAGAGAGAGACGCGCTGGGTGAGCGAGATAAGGAGAGAGAGAGAGAGAGAGAGAGACAGGCTGGCGGCGAGATAAGGAGAGGGAGAGAGAGAGAGAGAGAGAGAGAGAGAGAGAGAGAGACGCGCTGGGAGAGAGCGATAAGGAGAGCGAGAGAGACACGCTAGGCGAGCGAGATAAGGAGAGCGAGAGACACGCGCTAGGCTAGCGAGATAAGAGAGAGAGAGAGAGACGCGCTAGGCGAGCGAGATGAGAGAGAGAGAGAGAGAGCAGCTAGGCGGAGATAGAGAGAGAGAGAGAGAGAGAGAGACGCTAGGCAGCAGAGATAAGGAGAGAGAGAGAGAGAGGCGCGCTGGGCGACATAAGGACAGAGACGCGCTACGCCCAAGTGAGATTGATAAGGAGAGAAAGAGGGAGACGCGCGCAAAAGAGAACCATCAGCTCAGTTGTGATCACATGACGCTCAGCAGACAAAGTGTATCCATACTACTCGTATTGCAAGACATCGCTCGTTTATCAAGTCAAAATTTATTAAAAATTTTTGCTCGTCTTGCAAAACACTCGTAAACCGAGGTTCCACTGTATCTGCAAGTATAAGAGTTCTTTGTGTTGGCCATATGAATGCATTAAGATTGTTAAGGTATGTGATGGAGGAAAGTTAAAGGTTAGAAACCTGGACGTAGAGAATAGCCGCAAGCTAAGTGGGAAGAGGTGGATGAAGGGTGTGTCAGCCCTTACGAAGATGCACCCTGTCTTAGTTAACAAAAAAAAAAAGAAGTAACTCCACCAGTGAGGGAGGGCTGCCTGTAAAGCTGCAACTATAAGATAAGCTTTGCGGTAAGTGTGTACTGATTAAAAAAAAAAGGATATAAAAGCCGAGTGTAAAGGAGGGGGTGGCGGGGGGGAAAGAGAGAGCTGTGATTAGAAACTGTCAATGACAAGCTGACAGGGTCTGCACAGATTTCTCTGCTCACAAAGAAAGAATAAAAAGAATTCTGCTTGTTCGAATCGGTGTCTGCCTGCTGTTGTCTCGAACCTTCGTCCACACGTTCCACAGCCTGTGTTTGTTGATGGAAGAGGCAACGGTGAGGGCTCAAGAACCACGGAAGATAACAGGCAGTATATGGAGGATAATTAGGGATACTGTCGTTCATTTTATAACAAAGGCTTAGGAAACAACTGTCACAGTATAACAAAAATAGGAAGGAGCAAAACGAATAGCAAGGAGCGAAACCAATGCCAATGGTCGACAGAGTACCTTCCTGTAGCAGGCTACGGAAAAGGCTCCCAGGCGCACACACAGCTGAAGTGAAAGGTGACGCGGTCAGGCTAGATATAGGGCAGTGACATGACACCAATGGGGTCATGAGAGAGGAGCGGGGAACGCGGTAGTCCGAAGGAGGAATAGGAATTGAGAAAAACGGCATGGGGGTCTATGGGAGGCCTCAGGTAGCGTGGAGAAGGGTTTGGAAGAGCAGGAATAGGAATCGGGAAATGCCGTGTCGGCTATGTGTGGGCGGGACCGCTTTTGAAGAGGAAGCAGGACGAACCAGAAGAGAAATATATATAAGAGATGATAGCGGAACTAAGAATGCAGCAGCATATTACATTACATACATTATTAATTCTTTGGGTTTAAAATGCTCACCTTAGCAATTAGACAAATATAAATGAAAGACCTGTGCGTGTCTGGAGCTGTCGGCTCTGCCCACGCTCCACCACAGCCACTAGAGGGCACATGTTTGCACCTCCCTTCTCACTGCGAAAGACGTGCGTGCAGCAAACGCTGCCGTGCAATAACGACATCGCGCTAACACAGAAGCGTATTAGGGGCATGAAGAAGAAAAGTGAATGTTGAGATGAAAGTCAACGTACCAACTTTATTCTCGACATTTCCAATTTAATCTTGTAGTTTATTTTGTCATTAAAGTAGAACCTCGTCTTAAAAAAAAATCGATGTTTAATTTACTAGACTTTCACAAACCCAGCCATAACTGATGTAGCACAGTAATGCTTCGTATTGTGTTCCCGACCTAGCAGTTATTCGCTATTTACTTCATAAACTGACTTCCTCTTGTGAGGCTTTTAAAATGCACCATGTCATTACGTTGGGGAATATGCGAGGCGTGAATATTAAAGCATTTCTATGTCGGCAGTTTGCTTCACCACATCGAACCGTTCATCAAACACTGAAGCGCTCACATCGATCCCGTAGGATCCTCAAAGCAGCTTTCTCTCACATGTAGATAGTAAACAGAGACTCGAACGTCACGTTCCGACTCGATCACACTGCGCCCCCCGACTTTGCTGGTACTGCAACTCACACACATCGTGTTAATTTCCGAGGATGTGTCAAATGAATGCATGCACGTTCTGAGCGTGAAGTATAAAGCGGCCCTTAGTCGCTACACACTAAAGCAGCTCTCATCTCTATTTGTGTATCTCGCTCTCATTTCTACCTACTGAAAATGGAAAAACAAAAACAGGTAGAACTTGTAGATTTTTTCAGTTACACTTTCTTTGATGTTTAATTACATTACTTACTCATTCCCACATTCTTAGATGACATCTGCTCTTCTTCTTTTTTCTGGCTTCCTTTACTGATTTTCTCTTCAGAGTTGGAAAACTCCGATTTCAGTTCCGCAGACTTCTCCTGGGTAGCCAGTTCTTCCGTGTCAGTGACCCGACGCTGTGAGTCTTCAAAAAGCTCCTGTTTGAAAACATTCCCCGTCTTGAGGTTTTGCAGCTCAAGACTAACCGAGAGATCTCCCAAATCCTCCACTTTAGCTTCAGTCATCTCCCCCTTGCACTCCTCCTCTTTCAAAAATGTCATTCTCCCTTCACAAGCCTCCGACTTCACACAGGCACCTTCTGGATCACCCCACTCACAGTCCTCTTCTTTAATATGGGCCAGTCTTTCCTCCATGCTGTTCGAGGCCATGTTCTGTGTAAAACTCTTCTCTTCCCCAAGTGATTGCTCTTCTTTTCTTAAGATTCGCTTCTCACACGGACTTATGAGGGAGTCGCCTTTCTATCTGACAAAATAAAAAGTGATAAAAAAGCTTTATAAAAGTAACCAAAAACAATTTGAAAACGGGGTCAATTTTCAATGTACAGTATAGCAAACACAGAGAACTACCAGTTCAGCTTTTTGTTTTTTGTTTACGTGAGACTGCTTTAAATCCATGCTGTTAGCCCAAGATGAACATTTTAAAATTCAGGGTTTTTAATTTTAAATAAATTTAAACCGACAGGCACAGGTCTAGTCAAAATGTAAAGTCCAGATTTGACAAAGACCACCACTTCAAAAGAGACCACCCATGTGATGTATAGGGTGGCCCAGATATAATTATGCAATTTTCATTATGCTATAACTTATTAAGTTTATTACATAGAAAAAATCACCTGAAAAATCCCGGACCATCAAGAAGTGTGCAAACTGACGACATGAAGAGTCGTCTTTGCGCCGAACTGGAATCGTCCCTGCAAAAATCAAAGTCATCCAGATGATCTGGATCTGCATAATTAGATATGGACCACCCTGTACTAACATGACACACCTCAACAACAGAAAGAGACAAAGAGAACACGTTGAGCACAAACATCTACTGAGTCATGCTTGACAGCCATTAACAATATCAGAAGACAACTAACAGATTCAGTGGACCTGCCTTAAAGGCTGGTGATCCCCCATCTGCTAGGAGGGGTGGCTATTAAATCTGCCCAGTCCATACTCTAAAGCACTCCTTCTCTGACTCCATTTCTCTCTACCTGTTTATCTTTCTGGCATGGAGAAGACATTTAATGCCTTCCCCAGGTGTCACTCCCATCCCAGTCCCTAAATGATTTCTCTGGGTCACAGGCAGCCCTGTTTTTGATCTACAAACCCCTAAATTGAATGCCCACTTTGTGCACCAGTTGGCCCCACACCCAGGAGCATCCGACATTCCCAAAAGGAAATAAAAAAGAAGCTGCCAAAGGAAAAAATAGCTGTATAAGACGTGCAAGACAAATACCTCCAAAGTAAATTGTAGGGCGTATGACGGCATGAGGGCAACCATTAAGAAGGATATGAGGGAGGATAAAAGACAGTTAGAGAGGAATAGAGCAGATAAGGCGAAAGACGACCCTAACAGATTCTTTCAGTATTTGATTAGTAAAAGAACAGTCAAGGAGGAGGTAAAGTGCATCACGAATAGTAAAAGGGAATTAAAAGGTACAGACAATGAAATAGCAGATGCTCTGAACTTGTGAAGACCTCAGAAAAACGCAAGTGAGCAAGTAGGTAACCTCCCAGAGGTAACAGGGACTACTAAGGAGGTACTGAGGGATTTGGAAATTGTAGAGAGAGAAGAGCTGCTCAGATTAAACAGGCTGAAATCAAACAAATCACCAGGACCAGATCATATTGACCTTCGAGTTCTTAAGGAGGGTTGTGAGTACAGATATGGAGCAGTGACGCATACTGTTTGGAAGATACTGCACACTGGAGAGATTCCAAAGGACTGCAAAATGGCTGTTGTGATGTGGGATTTTGCATATAACTTGATAAATGTTTTGTATGTCTGTATTTATAATTTAGGCAAACCAAGTGGTGAGAGGTATTTAAACCCCCATTTTTACGACTGTCTCTTTGTAATTTTATGACAGTTTTTATAAACCAGTTTGATGAGTATTTCTCTGCTAAAGTCTTTGTCTCATTCCCCATACAAAGCCAGGTTAGCATAACAGATGGTCTGGGGGGGTTGAGGTGTTAAAATGTTCTATTTCTCTCGTTGGTCTGAGATATGGCTGTTTGGAATTGGCTTGTCTCAGAGGCCTTCAAGTACCATGATATCCCATTCGCTGTAGGGAGTTGGACAGAAAACCTATAAATTTGCTTGCTCAACCACATTCTCTCTCTCTCTAACCAACATATGATGAAGAAGCATCTCTCTTGCTAACCTGTGATGATGAAGACAACACAATGAAGAGCACAGCTCAGCAGCCATATTGAACAGACATGTGGCTGAAAGCTGAGCACCAACGATGCCTTAACTAGAGACATTTTAAGTAACTAAAAGTCTGTGTGCCACCTGAATTACACATCACCATTTTATCAGGTTGTATGGTTGCCAATATTCAAATGGACTTTGCATTTTGTTATTATTTATGAATATTATCAGTAATACATTATTTTATGTGTAACTTAACTCCTGCTTGTCTTTTTACTACATCTAATTGCCTGAGGTTATAGATATAGAAGGGAAGGTGGGGAGAAGTTATATACAATAAGACCTTATAAACAGTGGTAAGTCTGTGAGTTTAGGCATTCTAAGGCTGCATATTAATAATACAATAGGGGAAAGTAGAGCAATACATATATTACTCTACCAAGATAAAACAATGGCATAGATCATCCCGTTACATAAAAAGGGTGACAGGGCAGATCAAAGCAACTACAGGCCAGTAAGCTTAATGTGTATCACAGGTAAATTAATGGAAGGAATTATTAAGGATAAGACTGAGCAACACATGGCAAGGACAGGAGTTATTCTGAAAAGTCAGCATGGGCTCAGAAGAGGGAGGTCGTGTTTGACTAACATGTTGGAATTTCTATGAGGAGGACACAAAAGGATTTGATCAAAGTGGAGCACATGAGATTATTGATCTGGACTTTCAGAAAGCATTTGATGAGGTGCCACATGAGAGGTTGGGCATCAAATTAAAAGAAGTGGCAGTTCAGGGTGATGTTTTTAGATGGGTGCAGAATTGGCTCACACACAGGAAGCAGAGGGTGATGAGAGTGTGAGGAACCAAATCAGAACAGGCCAATGTTAAGAGTGGTGTCCAGCAGAAGGCAGTGCTGGGTCTGCAGCTACTTTTAATATACATAAATGATTTAGATAGGACTATAAGTAACAAGCTGGTGAAGGCGCCAAAGGAGAATCGGGGCATCAAATTAAAAGAAGTGGCAGTTTAGGGTGATGTTTTTAGATGGGTGCAGAATTGGCTCACACACAGGAAGCAGAGGGTGATGAGAGTGTGAGGAACCAAATCAGAACAGGCCAATGTTAAGAGTGGTGTCCAGCAGAAGGCAGTGCTGGGTCTGCAGCTACTTTTAATATACATAAATGATTTAGATAGGACTATAAGTAACAAGCTGGTGAAGGCGCCAAAGGAGAATCGGGGCATCAAATTAAAAGAAGTGGCAGTTTAGGGTGATGTTTTTAGATGGGTGCAGAATTGGCTCAGACACAGGAAGCAGAGGGTGATGAGAGTGTGAGGAACCTCATCAGAACTGTCCAATGTTAAGAGTGGTGACCAGCAGGTGGCAGTGCTGGGGCCGCTGCTACTTTTAATATATAGAAATGACTTGGATAGGAATATAAGTAACAAGCTGGTGAAGGCGCCAAAGGAGAATCAGGGCATCAAACTAAAAGAAGTGTCAGATCAGGGTGTGGTGTGTCGATGGGGGCTGAATTAGCAAAGGAAGCAGAGGGTGATGAGAATGTGAGGAACCAAATCAGAACTGGGTGATGTTAAGAGTGGTGACCAGCAGGGGGTAGTGCGGGGGCTGCTGCTATTTTTAATATACATAAATGATTTAGATAGGACTATAAGTAACAAGCTGGTTAAGTTTGCAGATGATACCAAAACAGGTGGATTAGTTATATCATCACAGGAGGACTTGGATAGCATGTATGGAAGATGAAATTTAATGTCAGTAAAGTATTACACATAGGAAGTAAAAATGTGAGGTTTGAATACACGACAGGCGGCCATTAAATCGAGAGTCCACCTTATGAGAAGGATTTAGGAGTCATAGTGGACTCTAAGCTATCGACTTCCCGACAGTGTTCAGAAGTCATTAAGAGGGCTAACAGAATGTCAGGTTATATAGCGCCTTGAAGTGTGGAGTACAAGTCACAGGAGGTTCTGCTCAAGCTTTATAATGCACTGGTGAGGCCTCATCTGGAGTCCTGGGTGCAGTTTCGGTCTCCAGGCTACAAAAAGGACATATAAACCCACCACAGGCACAGGCTAAGAGACAAACCTTCATTGTTTTTACATTCCTTTATTTACAGTCTTATAACAAAAACTTTGTCCATTTTCACATTTGTTCATTTACAAAACAAAAACAGGACTACTGTGGCGGACGCCTGGAGAACAGAAGGACCGAGAGAGAGGCACGCAAGAGGGCAGCCCCCCTGGATTACATAAGGGTCACGGGATTGGAGCTTGGGAGCTCAACCCTGTTCTGGTTACTTTGGCCCCCACAAGGGGCCGCCTGGACAGTTCCGGAGCCCTGGTATGGCAGAAGTGCTGTTAGGAAAATCATCAGAGCGACATAAAAGGGGCCGCCTCACTCCATTCTAGGAGCCGGAGTCAGGAGATAGACAGAGCTTGCGGGAGAGGAGGGGAGGCAGCGGAAGAAGAAAGAAAATTAAAAGAGAAAGAAAGGACTGTCAGTTTATTGTGGTGATTGGTTCACCGTGTCTTGTGTGTGCAGAAGAAACAAAAATGAAAAGTACGTGTTCTGGACATTGGGAGTCTGCGTCTCTGTCTGTTGTACGGGCTGGCATCTTCCACAATACCTAAACTTTGATTTATTAATCACTTTTGCAACATTACTCCTGTCGTGAAGTTTCTAATGTCGTTACGTAGAACATCGAAAGGGTCATCATCAATGGAGAAGAGCTTTCTGGGTTGAGTGGGCGGAGTTATAACACACGTGTACCCTTTACTCATTGCGAACGCCGCTGGCTGAACGAGGCTCTCGTCCGTTGTGTGAGACTTTTGGCACTCAGCTATTAAGTCCGCCATGTTGTATACGAAGTAGAGGGAGAGTATTGTTATCCAGGGGTGTCCAACTCTGAGCCTCGATGGCCACAGTGGCTGCAGGTTTTCATTCTAACCCTTATCCCTAATCAGTGATCAGTTTTCACTGCTAATTAACTTCTTTTCCCTTCATGTTTTTAAGGATTCAGGCCTCTGAATTTATTCTTTTCTTGTTTAAATGGCAGCCAAACAGAAATGAGATGCGAAACGAGCCAACAGATGACCAGCTAAACTGGGACTACAAACTCCAACTCATCTCTTAATGAGAAGCCGATCCGACTCTTGCTGTTAATTAAACCCGTTATTTAATTCCACCGCTTGTTGCTGCTCTAATTCTACCACAGCACACATTTCCAAAACTGTCGAGTTTCTGTTTTTTTCCCAAGAATACCATCCAAATGTTTTGGTGTCCTGAGCAGATCAACCTCAATGGAGACCTTTACCTTTCTTTATTTTCAGATATGGTGTGATGGGCACAGGTGAGCTGGTCATGTGGCGTTTTATTTTGCGTCTCGTTGCTGTTTGGCTGTGTGGTCTTTGGCCGGTTTGTCATCCTGGCCGCCAGATGGAGCCCTCCCTGCAGTATGGAGGTGCCCCGAAGACCAGCAGGGAGTCATGGACTATGTAGTTTTTATCCACAGCCCTGCTGGATACCACAGGGGCCACAAGAGGGAGCTGCAGGGAGGACCAAAGACTCATTTGTGCCCTATAACCCGGAAGTGCGTCAAAGGAAGAGTGACGGGCTTCCTGGGTGAAAAGAAAAGGACTTGTGCCTGACCCGGAAGTGATAGAGAGTCACATGGACTGGGGATTGGGAACACTTCCGGGTCAGGGTATATAAATGGACTGTGGGAGCTCCCAGATGGCGAGCTGAGCTGGCTGGAAGGGTGGCAACGCGTCTGGGAGTTGGAAGATTGTATGTGTGATTAGTGTTTTGTGATTTTTGAGTATAGTGGAGGAGAGGGTGCTTTAAGCACTGAGGCAATTAAATAAAGTCAACTTGTGGACTATTATCTGGTGTCTGGAGTCTTGGACAGGGGTTCAAGGAGGCGATACAGCTGCTAATTTAAAAAAAAAAAAAGACAACTAAGGGGGGGGCGGAGTCAGGTTAATTAAAATTAAGGCAGAAGAAGTGAATTAGCAGCAAAAACAGGTCACTAATGAAGAAGATGGTTAGAATGAAAACCTGCAGCCATTGCAGCCCACCAGGACTGGAGTTTGGCACCCGGTATTGTAATCGTTCAAAGATTCGATGTCGAGATGTTCATGAATCTTGACATTGTAGACCTCCCTGACTTTCTCGTATACGAAGTATGGGGGAAGTGTTGGAATCCTCCAAAAATTCGATGTTGAGATTTTAATGAATTTCAACATTTTAGACCTCCCACAGTCCAAAAATACCATTTTTGGAATTCTGTCTGTGTGTGTGTGTGTGTAAACACAATAACCTGGGTCTGCTTTCACTGCGGTCAAACAAATTTTGCATACAAGTATTAGGTACAAAACGTAGCTTTCTATCAACTTTTGGGCTATTCCCACTAACCGGAAGTGGTACTTTACCTTTTCTATTCATGCAGCTGTGGAGCCGGATTTATTCCACTTTACATCTAAAATAATTGTTCAATATATTATTAATTTGATTTGTGGTTGATGGTTCTTTAATGTACATAATATATAAATATAATCATTGCCTTGTGGTTTACTCCTCAAATCCCCATCTCTCTCTGTATATATTATATATAAAATGTAACATCTGTCTGTCTGCTTTTCAAGAGAGAACTACTTAACAGCTTATATTGTCTTTTTTTTCTCTCTCTCTCTACTAGGGAGCTTCGCTCACCAACCCCCGTTTTTGTTTTTCCGGATACACACTTTTAAGATTTTTTTTTTTTCTTTCAATTGTCCCTATTTCATTAGTTTCACTTTTATTTCAGAACTTCTGTAAAAACAATATTTGGAATCTTTGGAGTCCCAACGTGCTGTATCTTTTTTAATGAGGTCAGTGAGCCGTGTTTCATGACTCTGTACCATAATTCAGGACAGGTTTCTCTCTTTGGAATTTCAGCACAGACAAAACGATCGACATCATCATCATCAGCAGTTAATCATTTTTTTTTTTTTTGCAAAGTAACCAATAAGTGCATGTGAGGTAAACTCAGTTTTTGAAATTCTCTTGACTTAAACTTCAAAGCCTTACAATATCGACATACTTCTGACCTAATCACCTGTGTCCATATATTCAATCTCTATTCGCCTTTTCGTTATTTCTCCAAGTAATAATTTCTCTTTCTTTGCGCTAATGCGATGTTTACTGTCTTTGTTTTGACCCTGTTGGTTTCTCTTTTTCTGCTTTCATATTCTGTATCTTGCTCTGCATGCGTTCCTACGAGTCTTTTACACTCCGGTTTTCATTTTCTCTAACCTGCTCTGCATGTGTTTGGCCCCCTTGTATTTTAACCTCTTTATGACATTTTACTTTGTTTTCTACTCTTTGTCTTTTATTTCTGACCTCGCTTTGTCCTGCTTTTTTTTTTTTTTAAGTGACACCTGGTCCGTAGTGATTATTTTCCCTTTTAAGAGTAATAATTTGTTTGCTTGCGCTACTGCGATCTTTACTTTTTTTTTATACTTTCTAATTTTCTTACTTTCATATTCTTTCACTTTCTCCACATGTGTACCGTGCCAACTTTTTTTTTTTTTTTGAGCCTTTCGAATTCCACTGCTTTCATAATCTCTAACCTGCTCTGCATGTGTATAGCGCCAACATCCCGATTGGGCGAGCTTTGTTTCAATTCCACTCGTTCTGGGCTGATAATTACTTTCCTAATTTTCTAAATTTGCACCTAGATTATTCTTTTTCTTTTTGTCTCTCCAATGCTTTGGAGTCTCTTTTCTCCACGCTGTTTTCTTCTTCACTTAGTCGTCTACGTTTCATTTATAACGTATTGTCCTTATACACTTTATATGTGCGGAGAGCCCTGGATCTGTGTATGCTCAAAACCAAAACACGACTGAATGTGTTGCTGCCCGCGCTCTTATTTATTTGTAAGCAGGGCACGTCTTGTAAGAATCTCATGTTCTGCACCATCGCGAGATGGTCCTGGCTCAATCTCTTGGCACAAAGTCTCATGTTTAAGGTCTCTGCAAGACGCTCCGTGGCCCATCTCTCTAGTCTCGCGGGTCTTTTAAGTGTCTTCCCTGATCTTCAGATGAAGATCACGTCTCGTCACCCTACTGTTTCTCTCCAGGACTTCTTTTATAATAGAGAGATACTTTGCATGAACATTCCAGTTGATTCTGTGACTTCTCTCATTAGTTTGCTTGAGGAGTGATATCCTTGTGCTAATCTGAGACAGAGGCTGCGGGCCAAGGGGAGGGGGAGGTGGGACCCCTGGAGTAGAGAGCCGGGTGGTATGGCAGGTCGTTTTAACATTTAATCTGTTTTCCATGATATCAGTAGGGCAGGGTCCTCCTCACTCATGCGCCAGCCTCCATTCGAGTTGCTGTACCTCTCGCGATGTGTTGTAGTGTACCTTTACCTTCGCTTAGCTGGCGATACCCATTTGTTTGTTGATTTTTTAAAGTCTGTCCTGTTTCACTGCCACACAGACGGAGCTAGTCTGAGTATACGAGAAAGTCGAGGGGAGATCCCTCCCGATATTTTATGGTTTATCTGAAAATTTCCTCTCTTTCACTTTGATTTTTCATGGACCGTGTAACTCGCTGTCATCACTGACAGAATTCAGTTGGTACAATGTCTTGTTTCTAAAAGTCACTTAAACACTAAAGGTGCCACAAAGCACTCTGTGGAAATCAACGGGGATAGATAGATAGATAGATAGATAGATAGATAGATAGATAGATAGATAGATAGATAGATAGATAGATAGATACTTTATTAATCCTATCTATCTATCTATTATATAGTGCCTATCTATCTATCTATCTATCTAAGGGGAAATTCCCATACTCCAGCAGCAGTATACTGATAAAAAACAATATTAAACAGTGATAACAATGCAGGTATAACAGACAATAACTTTGTATAATGTTAACGTTTACCCATCTGGGTGGAACTGAAGAGTCGCATAGTGTGGGGTCTCCTCAGTCTGTCAGCAGAGCAGGATGGAGACAGCAGTCTGTCGCTGAAGCTGCTCCTCTGTCTGGAGATGTGTTTGCTCTTGGCTTTACGTTTCTTATCTTTTGGTACAAACTATTGTGGCTGATCACCTTGAGATGGCGTGTACTCTTTCTCTTCATTTCTGTGTGTGTTTAACATGAGCCACTTTCCTGTCTTGGTATTGTAACAACCAGCGTAATAAGTCAACACCACACTGAGGTGCTGGGGTTTCAGAGGTTTACTCGGAGTCTTGGTTCCGTAACAAACGGTGTCCTCTCCTCTAATCCGTTATCTCGGTTACAGGGCGCACCTCCAGAACAATCAAAGAAAGCTCTCCATATCTATCCGTTTCTCTCCTGCCACTCACCTTCTGCCTTTCTGTATCCCACTAACATTGCTGCTTGTTGTCTCCTGACTTCTTCTTGTGCTGCTCCTTCTGTCTCTCATCACTTAGGACGTGTGTGTCCTCCCTTACAAGACAGACCCCCCTCACTTACACCGCTCCACCCTTTCTGTCCCTTCATAGTCCATCAGCAGCTGACTGCACGTCATGCTGCAGATGTTCTACCAGACGGTTGTGGCAAACACCATCTTGTACATGGTGGTGTGCTGGGGAGGAAGCATAAAGAAGAGGGATGCCTCACACCTGGACAAACTGGTGAAGAAGGAAGGCAGGCTCTATTGTAGGCACGGAGCTGGACAGTTTGACATCCGTGGCACAGCGACGGGTGCTGAGCAGACTCCTGTCAGTCATGGAGAATCCACTGAACAGGATCATCTCCAGACAGAGGAGCAGCTTCAGTGACAGACAGACTGCTGTCACCGTCCTGCTCCACTGACAGACTGAGGAGACCCCACACTATGTGACTCTTCAATTCCACCCGGGGGAGTAAATGCTAACATTATACAAAGTTATTGTCTGCTTTTACATGCATTGTTATCACTCTTTAATTTAATATTGTTTTTTATCAGTATGCTGCTGCTGGAGTGTGTGAATTTCCCCTTGGGATTAATAAAGTATCAATCTATCTATCTATTATATAGTGCCTTTCACATCTATCTATTATATAGTGCCTTTCACATCTATCTGTCTATCTATCTATCTATTATATAGTGCCTTTCACATCTATCTATCTATCTATTATATAGTGCCTTTCACATCTATCTATCAATTATACAGTGCGTTTCACATCTATCTGTCTGTCTGTCTGTCTATTATATAGTGCCTTTCACATCTATCTATTATATAGTGCCTTTCATACTTACTATCTATCTGTCTATCTATAAAAGAGCAGTTGGGAGAAAAAGTGGTGGTGCACATGTGAAGAAATGAATGTCAATGACGAACGTACCCCACCTCATGGGTGCACAAAACGGCAGAATAAAGCTGTTCGACGCTACTGAAACCCTACCTACCGTCACAGCTTCCACTTTATCCGCTTTTTAGAACGCTTCAGGCCGCCTCCATTATAGGATCCATCGAGTCAGACTGCAATTCAAGGCATCTTTACTTTCTTCTTTTAAAGCGCTACTTTTTTTTTTTTTGATAATAATAATAATAATAATACATTTTATTTATTTGTAGGCACCTTTCTAAACACTCAAGGACAAAATAGATAAAACACAGATTATAAAAAAAACTAAAATACAAAAGTTAAAATCAGACAGAGCAATTGTAATCAAAGAGAAAAAGCAGTCTGAAACAAATGAGTTTTAAGTTTAGATTTGAAAAGTGAAAATGATTCAATATTTCTAACCTCAGATGGTAGTGAGTTCCGGAGTAACTGAATGCTCTGCTCCCCATGGTGGCAAGATGGACGAAGGGGACAGTCAAGGGGATGGAGGAAGAGGATCTAAGGGTACAAGAGGAGGTCAGACAGATATGGAGGGGCGAGGTTGTGGAGAGCCTTACAAGTTAACAGAAGAATTTTGAATTCAATGTGGAACTTAACCGGAAGCCAATGAAGCTGCAGCAAAACGGGAGTGATATGGTGAGTAGAGGGGGTTCTCGTAATGATACAGGCAGCTGAATTCTGGACCAGTTGAAGCTTCTAAAGAGATCTGCGAGAAAGACCAAAGAAAAGGGAATTGCAATAATCCTGACAAGAACTGACAAGGCTATGAACAAGGATAGCAGTGGTGTACGGAGTGAGGGACGAGGAGCGAATACAATTAATGTTACGCAGGTGGAAATATGCAAACCGGGAGATGTTATTGATGTGGGACTGAAAGGATCAAGTACTGTCATGGATGACACCTGTGGGGTAGGGGAGACAGAGGAATTATCAATAACAAATGAAAAACGATCGGTTTTGGAGAATGTTGGTTTTGTACCAATAAGTAGAACCTCAGTTGTCACTATTTATTTAAAAAAAAAATGTAAAGAAATCTAGGATTTGATTTCTGCTATGCAATCAATAAGTGAGGAGGGTGGAAAGGAAGCAGTAGGTTTGCTAGTGAGATAGAGCTGGGTGTCATCAGAACAACAGTGGAAGCGGACGCTATATTTATGAAAGAGATTACCGAGGGGAAGGAGGTAAATGATGAAAAGGAGGAGCCCCAGGACAGAGCCCACCTGAAGTGACAGCGGTGGGTTGGGATGTGAAAGTTTTAAGCTGACCAAACCAAGTGCGGCCCGAGAGGTAGGATCTGAACCGATCTAGTGGAGTGTGGGTAATGGCAATCGAAGATAATCTATTGAGAAGAGTAGTATGACAAATAGTGTCAACGACTCGGAAATAAATTACAAAACTCGGAAGATGTCCTTTTTACTTTCTCATATAGGGTAAGTACTGTAATCGTCCATGTCGCGATCTTGACCTCCCCGAGTCTGAAAATACAATTTTTGGAATTATGTCTGCGTGTGTGTGTGTGCATAAACACAATAACTTGAGTACGCTTTCACTGCGGTCAACCAAATGTTGCATACAAGTATTAGGTACAACACGTAGATTTCTATCAGTTTTGGGGCTAATTGGAAGAGGTACTTTACCTTCTGTTCATACAGGTACAGAGTCCGAATCGTTCAATATATCATTAATGTAATTTCTGATGGTTCTTTGATGTACATAATATTAAAATAGATCCACTCTCTTGCGGTTTACTCTTCAAATATCCATCCCCATACCTAAGCATACGAGAAAGTCGAGGGGAGACCACTCCCGATTTTTATGTTGGAGTCGCTTGCCTTTTCTACTCTTTTTGCCCCTACACGAGCCCTGCATGTCCACAAGGTATTCGTAACGCTACTCTAATCATATTACTGAAGGCTTTTGGGAGAAACTGTGTGAAACTTGGGAGTCTGCTTTTTTTTTTTTTTTTAAGTCCTCCGCATGCTAAACTGGGGCTGAACGACGAGCGAGCGGTTTACACGGCGCACTGGGCCGGCGTGAACGTAAACGGAACATTAGAAGTTGAGGGCGGACGAAGTGCAGTTCAGAATTAAAACTGAAGGACCTGACAGACTGCCGCGACTCCTACTTTCTCCCTTTCTTTCCTCCTTTTATTGCCCGCCACGCTGCCCTTGGTTTTCTATCCCCACGACATACCTCCCCACGTCCTGCTACAAATTTCAAGTTCCCCTCCCTTCTCGCTGCTTACCGACAACTCTCATTTTGCTCTTCGCTGCTCTCTTTTTCTTCTCTTCTCGCCTTTCTCAAACGAGTTCTGTACGCCGGTTTGAGGAGTCACACCGCGGACTCAAACAAAGAGAAACAAAACTACTCGCCAACGAGCGACTCGAGAGAAGAAGTGATACCAGTCGGCTGAACACTGCCATCTACTGGACGGAAGGAGGAACATGTGTTTTGTTTTTTTTTTTTTTTCTAATACTCATTATGAGAGACAGACGGTTTGTACGTTACTGTGCCGATTATACACCCTCTGGCCTAATTCTTCGGCTAGAAAGAACCGCAGCTACACCAGAGAGTAGATAACACCCTTTTTCGAGGTTGCTTCAAATACTTTAATAGATATGTATACGTAAGTGTGTGTGTGTGGTATTTAAACAGAAATAAATTAATACAATAAATACACAAACGCAATACATACATGAACATAACTGGTTAAATATCAAACTGGAATATTATTACATAGTATTCAGAAAGAGCAATGTTAAACAAAACTTCCTCAACTTTACGTATTGTTAAAGCAAACCAATAGGTGGCAGTATTACCCAGAATAAAGGTACAGCGTAATGCCAAAGACGACATTAGTTTACAAAAACTTTATGTTTAATACTACAAAAATCTACATATTTTAACGTCTTGGAACAAAGTAACGTATAGCGCATCTCTCATTAAAGGCCAACAGTGCACGAATTTAACAATATGTTCCTTCGTAAACAGCAAACATAACCATAATGGCGCATTTGTATTGTAGCGACCCGGCAGTCAGCGCTGCCGGAGTGATGCATTGTGGGAAGGTTGTACGTTCATTGCTTTTTATAATGTTTTCCTGTTGTATTTATTAATGTCTTAACTTGTAAATAATTGTTGTGTTTGTGTTCAATTAGTTGGGTGGGTTTGGGTCATCACCGTCCGGAGTTATTTATTTTGTAAAAAGTACCGGTTATGTGAAATGTGTCTTCGTGCATGACCTTGACCATGGCAGTGCAATAATGTCGAGTTTTGTTTACTGGCTATCTGTGAATAAAGAGATACAACAGGACAGAGCTGTTATTCATTGCTAAGATTTTATCTAATCAATTAATGCCGAGACACTCGGAGTCGTGCGGTGTATGGGACACGAGTGCTAGTTGCTTAAGAAGCTGGGTACAGCTGCGTGCTGCCGAGACACTCGTAGTCGTGCGGTGTATAGGACACGAGTGCTCGCTACTTGAAGAACTGGGTAAAGCTGCGTGCATAACGCTGGCAATCCGCTAGCCGACAGTTTGAGAGAGGTGCACGGCAGAAAGCGGCTTTAAAACTTCAAGACTCGACCCCAGGTTGCTACAGTATATTTGCACTGAACATTAATATAAGTTGTAATATTAGCGAAGATATTAAGCTACATTGAACACTGCAAAAAAAAAGAAAACAACTTAGGCTACTTTGTCAGTAACGCACAACACACAGTTATGAAAGGTAGCAGCAAACTATGACTTGAAAAAACGCAGACAAGCAGGCAGAGTCTGTGAGCATGTTATAAGTCAAGAACAAAACGCCGCGCATGCGCAATAGTCTTGTGGGGGGCGTGTCTTGCTCAGGTTAAGCATGTACACCCATTCCAACTGAATTTAAATACGACAGAGAAGGACTGTCACCCTGCCCAGAGCTGGTTTTGGCCTTGCACTTGATGCGACAAAGATGGGCTCCAGCCTCCTGCTATCCAAAAATGGATTACACAGGATTGAGAATAATGATGATGATTATGATGTACTTAATAATGAACTTCCAGCTGTGGCCCCCATAGCCCTAAATTGGATTACATCTGGATGATGATTTGTCAAAGGATGATCAGATTCAATGACGAAGTTCAACTTAATGTTTCTATGGATATTTCAGACTTGCAGGGTGTGTGTACTTCACAGTTTCTTTGTTCTGGTCAACTGGCCTAGTGTTTGTTGTGGGAAACGTGCAACGTGCGTTATCACTTAGTGTCAGAGATGTTGGCTGCTATATTCATAGGTCTGAATTGCAATCAGATTATTTGATCGGCTACCTATCAGGTAATGCTTGTGATTGGTTGGCCAGTTGGCAAACATCCGCAACGTTCTCTCAATTGCAAGAAGTAGATCAATATAGATATTTCTCACTCTTGGCATAAATTAGGAATGAGCACCAAGCAGAACACAAATTCCAGCAGAGGAACACCTGGAGTCACCAAACCACCAGGTATCATCAAGTCTTTCCATGCGAACCCTAAATACAATGAGGACTGATCATTTATGTCAGGTACAATGCCTAGAGGGGGCTGGGTGGTCTCATGGCCTGGAAACCCTGCAGATTTTATTTTTTTCTCCAGCCGTCTGGAGTTTTTTTGTTTTTTCTGTCCTCCCTGGCCATCGGACCTTACTCTTATTCTATGTTAATTAGTGTTCTCTGATTTTACTTCTTACTTTGTCTTTCTTCATCATGTAAAGCACTTTGAGCTACATTATTTGTATGAAAATGTGCTATATAAATAAATGTTGTTATTGTTTGACAGTAGAGCTAACTGCTGTGCCACCAGGCTCCCCTTCTATACTGTAACATCTGTTGTGAACAAAATTTGGAAACAATAAGGCATTGCGGTCCTAAGACAGAAGAGCCATTTATTGAAGATCTTGTGGCTAAGAAGTGCACAAGCGCACAACTGAAGGTGTTGACCGTCACACAATGACAGCCGGAAGATGTTGTGATACTCATCTGGTCAAAAAGGCACATGTGGAACATAAGGGATACAAATAACACATAAATAATAAATGCCAAAAATAACACAGCCAGTATAAAATCTAAATTTTAAAAGCAAAACATTCAAATTTCAGAGATGCAAACAACATAATGGTATGAAGACCACCACCACCCAGCCATCCCAAACCACAAACCAGAAATTTTAAAGGTCAACAGAGACCCCGTAATGTGTCATGGGGTCTCAGACAAAGGTTTTTATAGCCTTCAGGGATGCAGCTGGAGACAATGACAACACCTGAGGACAACAAACTGCTGAGAGGAATCATCTGGACACTTCATGACAGAATTAAAGGACAGGACAGACAAACACAAGGTGCTGACACCTGATATTAAATCAAACCAATTAAACAACAAATTCAAGTAGAAAGATTATAAAGAAATCAACAAAGGTTAACATTAACAGTTAAATGTACAGTAAAACATCAACATACAGCGCATGAAGCAGTCTCCAGATCTGGGCTTGGAGGGATGCCCTGGTTCAGCGTCTTTCTTTCCCAGGCTTAAGGGATGAGAGCTGTGGATGTCACGGTGACCTCAGGACCCTTAAAGTCCACCCTGCAGTTCCAAGAGTACCCGGTGTTGAAACTTTAAGAGGTTTGGTTGCCTGCTCTAGACCACCATCACACTGACCTGTGTCTCACATCCCTGACCCTGCTTAGCCCTTCCATGAAACCTCTCAAGTGAAACTTGGATTTAATTCAAATTAAGCAAACTACTATGTGAATACAAACAGTAACTTTCTAAGACTGACTCTTACAACAGTAATGAATATGAAACCGAGCTTCTTGTGATTCCGGCCAGCCAGTCTGAACAACCTCTCATCTCTGTACAGCTTCACTCACAATGCCTGCCAAGTCAGTACACAACCTTGACGTGGTGGTCGATGAGCAGCTGTCTTCTTCTTACCACATTTCTACTTTTTTTCGCTTCTGCACGTTCATACTGTACAACATCTGCAAGATCAGACCTTACCTGACAGAATATGCAGCACAACTTCTGGTCCAGACTTTGGTCTCCTGGTGTGCTATCAAGCCACTGCAGATGGTCCAGAATGCAGCAGCCCATCTTGTATTTAACCAGCTGAAACAGGTGCATGTCACTCCTGTCTTCAGGTCGCGACATCAATGGGAAAGCCCGGTGGCAAATTTTTGGGGATGAGCATTATTGGCCGAAAGGCTCAGTACAATCCGTGTGTAAGCAGAAGGGCTCGGAAAAATATCACTCATGAATGAAATAAGTAAAATTCTCTGATTTTTATCCACAAATGCTTCCGAAATAATTTTCAGGCTGTCCGTCTGTGATGGCATCAGACACAGCAGTTGAAATTTATGAGGCAATAACAAACAAAAACATTACACCGATAATAATTTATAGGAAGATAAACAACTCATTTATAATTTAGTTTCATTATCATTCCGATTGCATTCCTGCCCTGCGCAGAAAACGTCCCCACCTATCACTTGTGCACTACACCAGTTCTAGACCCACTTCTAACCTGCCTTTCTCAAATAAAATTCTAGAGAAGGCAGTCATTATGCAGCTTAATGACCACCTCAATAAACATGCCATTCTTGATAAGTTTCAGTCGGGTTTTAGAACAAATCACAGCACAGAAACTGCACTCGTTAAAATAGTCAATGACTTGTGGTAAATGCAGACAGAGACTGTTTACCTGTTCTCATCCTCTTGACACCATTGATCACAATACTCTTATAAAGTCAATGGGTGGGCCTCTCTGGCAGGGTCTTAAATTGGTTTGAATCCTACCTGGCAGGTAGAAACTTCTTTGTTAGTTCTGGTAATTATACTTCAAAGACACATGCTATCCGATATGGTGTTCCACAAGGCTCTATCCTGGGTCTGCTGCTCTTTTCAATTTACATGCTTCCATCAGGTCAGATAATCTCAAGACATAACGTGAGCTACCATAGCTATGCTGATGACACCCAGCTGTATTTATCAAGAGCACCTGATGACCCCGACTCTGTTGTTTCACTAACACAATGCCTCACTTGTGTTTCTGAATGGATGAGTTGTAGATTTTCTCAAATTAAATAACGAGAAAACAGAAATTTTAGTGATTGGCAATAATGGATATAATGAAGTTATTAGAAATAAAGTTGATGCATTAGGATTAAAAGTCAAGAAGGAGGTAAAGAATGTAGGGGTAACTATTGACTCCGACCTAAATTTTAAATCACAAATGAATCAGATTAATAAAACAGCATTTTTTTCACTTAAGAAATATAGCAAAAGTTAGACCTCTTATAACATTGCAAGACGCTGAGAAATTAGTTCATCAGCTAATCAGCTAGATTACTGTAATGCACTCCTCTCAGCACCACCCAAAAAAGACATAAATCGATTACAACAACTGCAGAATGGAGTTGCTAGAATCTTAACTCAGAAACCAAAATCCAAGCACATTTCTCCAGTTTTGATGGTTACTTGTGTCATTTAGAATTGACTTTAAAATCCTGCTTATGGTTTACAAAGCCTTAAATAATCTCACTCCGTCTTATATTTCAGAATGTCTGACACCTGACACTCTAAATTGTAACCTTAGATCTTCAAATGAGGGTCTGCGTAGAATTCCAAGAGCTAAACTTAAAAGAAGTGGTGAGGTTGGCGGCCTTCTGCGGTTATACACCTCAAATCTGGAATAGCCGACCAATAGGAACTCACCAGGCTGATACGGTGAAGCACTTTAGAATACTGCTGAAAACACATTACTTTAACATGGCTTTCATTTTAGTTTAATCCTGATGCTCTGCATATTCAATTAATTAACATTATTATTCATGTTGGCTCCAAAATCTGTTCTCACCCCTACTCTCTCTTCTGTTCTTTTTCTGGTTTTCTGTGGTGGCGACCTGAGCCACCACCACCCGATCAAAGCACCGTGATCTCCCTCCATTGATGGATTAAAGGCCAGAAGTCCACATGACCAGCATCATCAAGTTCTTCCATGAGAACCCTGAATACAATGAGGACTGATTGAGGTCATTTATGTCAGGTAGAATGCCTAGAGGGTGGTCTCATGGCCTGAAACCCCTGCAGATTTTTTTTTTTTTTTCTCCAGCCGTCTGGAGTTTTTTTTTTTTTTTTTTTCTGTCCTCCCTGGCCATCGGACTTTACTTTTATTCTATGTTAGTGTTCCCTAATTTTAATTATTTATTTTGTCTTTTTTCTCTTTCTTTGTCTTGTAAAGCACTTTGAGCTTCATTGTTTGTATGAAAATGTGCTGTATAAATAAATGTTGTTGGTGGTTCTGGTTTTTGCAGTGTAATTATATTAAACTAATAACTAGAACACACTTATCAGTGCGTCTGTACTATATTGTCTTGATGCTTATAAATAATTATATGTGAAACATTATTGCTGATTCTCTCTATATGAAGAAATTTATGCAAAATGTATCTTAATTTTTCTCCATACGTCATTTTAATTTTCTGTTTATTCAGATATGTTGGAGGGTGGCAAATTGAAGCACCGCCCCCACCCCGAGGAGCGGCATGACCTCGAGCTACGCCACTGTTACTGACACGGAGTGCTGTCCTTCCTGGAGCCTCAGTTAGCTTTTCCTCATGTCGACATTGTACCTCAGACTGCAGTAGCGAAAACCGGTGCTGCAAAGACTCGTCACATCTGCTCCTGCTGTTTCGCTTTGCACTCTTGGACCTGCAGAAATTGTGGGAGCGTCATTTTGAGGTCATAACAGCATGGGAGGCATTTTCTGCAAAAAAAGAAAATGAAACTTATAAAATGAAATGCAATCTCTCTTTTGAAATTTCATTTTCAAAGTCTATGCGCAAAAATGCTGCAAAAAATTAAAATGAAATAACCCAATTTTCTAGTTCAGTTTCAAAGTCTAAGGGGCAAGAATGCTGCAAAGAATTTAAGTTAAAATGAAAAAGCCCATTTCAGATTACTGTATTCTGTAACGTTCCAGTCAGGCTGAAGGCCCTTGGGAGTGACTGTTGGGTCCGATTGAGGGAGGGCGGAGGATTGACAGTATGATTGACGTGGAAAGGGGAGGGGCTTTACCCGGAACTTAGGCAGGGTTAGGAACTCAACAGAAGAGGAGTTGGAAGGAAGATGTCGATGCATTACGAAGTAATGTTTTTCATTAACGGTGTCTCTTGGGGCCAAACAATTAAGGAATTATAGGCAATTGTAAATAGTTCAAGTTCAAAGACGTTCATTTTTGCTGTTTTAAGTTAACATATTCAGATTTGTTGGAGGGCGGCAAATTGAAGCATCGCCCTGCCCCGAGCGGCACGAACTCCACCTACACCATTGCGCGACATTAGTTCTCTATAGCAGTGCACATTAAGTTCAAACCCCCTGATGCTTGCCTATAGAGTAGTCAGTGGGTCAACACCCGAGTATACGGAGACATTGGTGGAGTGCTATACGCCTGCTCGCCCACTCCGGTCGACCAGGGAACAGCGTCTGGCGGTGCCGCCTCTGTGTGGTATCAAATCTCAATCCAGACTCTCTTCCTACATCGTTCTTAGTCGGTGGAACTGGCAGCCCATCTCCATCTGTACTGCCGACTCCCTTATTGTATTTAAGAAGCAACTGAAAACTCACCTGTTCTGGGGAAAAAAGGAAAGAAAAAATAACCTGCTCTGTGATTTTTCCTATTGCTGGTTGATCTGTTTGTTACATCAAGGTTAATTGCTTTATCAACTGTTATTCTATGTTTATAAATGTATTAGTTATTAAATCTTTTCACTTGTGGCAATCTACTTTTGCTAGACTGGCCTACTACACTTGTTGAGCAAACGGGCCTTTGCCTAATGTTAATTATATTTACCTGTAATGAAGCATTACTTTGGTTCAGGATTAAATTACACAGCCTGTCAGAGATGGATGAAGATGTCCAAAGTCTATTTATTCATTTCTTCCAAAGTTACACAAATGTGAAGGTATGGTTTAAATAAAATAATAACCATAAACTAGCTCTCACAGTTTCTTCCACTTAAACATGTCAGTTAGCAATTAGTTTATTAACTGGATAGTTTATTTATCAACTAGGTGGCACACTACACTCAAGATAACATCAATATCAGGAAATTGCTAGAACGTTAAACCACAAAGTATTTACTCAACTTAAATAAGTAAATCAATCTTAACATATTATACATGAAGAAACTGTAATACTGCAATTCTATAGCAAACATCATATGTGAAACTCCAAATAGCGTCTGTTCAACTATGCTTTAGCTTCCTCAAAATGTTTATATTTTAGAAACTGTACTGAAATATTATACATATGCAAATTATGAACTGAAACACATAAACAGTATACTTTAAGGGCAAACAATTAATTTCCACTTTATATATAATTATGCAAACTTTCACATTTAACAAATGAAGCTCCTACTCTACTCTTAAGACGTCACCAAACTGATCTACAGGGTTTAAAGTGAAACCCTGTGATTGGCCAAGTTCTAGCTCAGCACAGGCCAATCACAATTACTAATAACTCAAGGTGGACGACAACTAAGTAAAGGGAAACAAAACATGAATACTCTGTTGGCTTTTCAACATTACCTCTTTTGTAAGTCACTTTGGATAAAAGCGCCTGCCAAGTAAATGTAAGCAGTAATTGCCCCCTGGACTCAATACCTGTTCCCCCAGCTCTCTCGGGGACACCCTTATACCGATCAGTCAGTCTGTCAAGATGCAATGGCCTAGTCGTTCTCAAAGAACGGCTTCATCTTAGTGACATGTCGCAACATCTCAATAGGGGTTAAGGTTGGCCAGTCCAAATTACTGCCTCGATGCATAACTCAACTCTACTTTAGCCTCCAGCTCGTGACTAGGTGGCCTGACATCATCCCAAATAATCAATCCTCTGATACACAACTCAGTTCAAGGATCCTTCAATGGCAGCAGCCACTTCCAGACCCCTACTCCAACAAATAACACAACCATTAGGGAGCTGCAATGAGATTCTTATTATGGATTTAGAGTTTGCTTTTATTTACTAGAGAACAGGAGTTTTGTTGGCTCAAAGGCTCCCACTTTGACTTATCTTACCGGCATCTCACAAATAAGATTATCAAGAAGAGTATAGTGGCACAGAGGTAAGGTGATCAAGGACAAATTATTAATATGAACTATTAGGTGGTCTGTTTTGTACCATATGGTATTGTGATTTACTGTGTGACTAGGCTGACTCATGAGAAACTTTTAACACACTAAGAAAAATAATAAAACTTTTCTCCTGTGTGTTTTTAGAACCGACTGCTGTCAAACCACCACTTACTACATTCAGAAGAGCAATGCTAATATGAAGTATTAGGTGGTCTGTTTTGTACCGTATGGTATTGTGATTTACTGTGTGACTGGGCTGACTTGTGGGAAACTCTTACCACACTCAGAACAATAGTATGACTTTTCTACTGTGTGAACGTTTGTGTGTTTTTAGAACTCACTGCTGTCAGACCACCCTGCTTATTACATTCAGAAGAGCAATGTGGTTTTTCTGCAGTGTGGATTTCTGTGTGGCTCTGAAGTCTCCTTATTTGATGTCTATTGTTTGTCATATTCTGAATTGCCATTAGGATTCTCTTGAGGTTTACTCTCAGTTGCTTATAGTCTGGACAAGAATTAACATCATGTGTTAAATCACAATAATTTATATCAGTGCTATCCACTTACTTTTCCCACAAGAGCTTGGCCCAATACAGTACCTTCTTCATTCATTGTATGTCTACTTTTGCTATTAATAGGGAAGGACGGTAATTTTCAAAATATCTAAAATGGCTTGGATGTTTCTCTTAATAAGCTCCCTTGATATCAGCAGCACTGATCACATTCTGGGGGTTTTATTGGAAAATTTCTGTGCGCACCTTCTCTTATTTATTTACTAGCAAAATACCCGCGCTTCCTAGCAGAGAAGTAGTGTGTTAAAGAAGTAATGAAAAAGAAAAGGAAACATTTTAATAATTACGTAACATGATTGACAATGTAATTGTGTTGTCATAGTCATGAGTGTTGCTGGCATATATAATTTATATATATACATATATATATACATATACATATACATATACATATACACATATATACATACATACATACATATATATATATATACATATATATATATATATATACACACATACATACATACATATATATATACACATACATACATACATACATATATATACACATACATACATACATATATATACACATATATATATATACATATATATACACATACATATATATATATACATATACATATATACATATACATATATACATATATATATAAGGTGGGACTCAATTAAAAAAAATTTACCTAATTAATTAGAGGCTGTGTAATAATTAATCTTGATTAATCGTATGTAATCACACATGAAAATTTGCCCCAAATCGCAAATGTTTTTTTTTTTAATTTAAATGGGTTTTAGTGGGCGACAGAATCAAATAATAGACATGGACATGAATATTTTAAACTCAAGCTCTTTTAATTTCTGGAAAAAAAAAATGCATTTAAACTGCATTTCAATTCAAAACAGAAACAAAAATATCATTCCTGGCTAAAATTGGGCTGACTTAAAAATAAAGTGGTACTTTAAGTACATTTTCAGAATGGTATTGTCTTTAAATAATAATAACCAAAATTTCAACATAAAGTGCAGTTTTTCTTCTTAAAAAAATAAGTCAGAAACATAAAAGGTAATTTGACCAACTTAATCTTTAAACTCTGAGTAACCTCAGCCAAAATTATTTTGTACATTAGGCTAAAACAGTGTGATCATTGAACATTTTGTAATTAGATGTAATTAGAATTACTAACGGTCACGGAAGTCCAATGATCCCCAGTAAGAGCCACAAAGTCCGCTTTCTGTAATGCCTCTAATTTTGCTTGCTTTTCAGTGTCATTAAGCTGTTGAATTTGACTTGAAATAGTCTTTCGGCACGTGCTCGCTGCAACACGTTTTGCATTTAGATGGTACCGTAAGGTTGAAGTGCTTCGGTGGTATGCAAACTCCTTTTTGCACAGTTTGCACAAAACAACGCTTTTATCAAGGTTTCCGTCGGGTAGTCTTTTGAAATGAAAATTTCCTCCGATCAGTCTTAGCAACGCGCTTTATTCCGACTCTAACATTTTTGTAGCTTTGATGTGTGCATCAGTGTAATCGGTGTACCAGGAAATCATGCATTGACAAAAGTTCCCCTTTGCTTGGAATTGAAAGTGTGATTAAATGCGTTATTTTTTTTAAACGCGTTATGGAGTACATGCATCGAAGCTTCTCAGCTGTGCTTGTGCTAAGAAAAGGAAACATTTTAAAAATAACGTAACGTGATTGTCAATATACAGTAATTGTTTTTGTGACCGTTATGAGTGTTGCTGTCATCAAGGATTTGATTATAATTTCTTTCAATCAGGTTCATATTTGGACAGTTTGCACAAAACCACGCTTTTATCAAGGCTTCCGTCAGGTAGTCTTTTGAAATGAAATTTGCCTCCGATCAGTCTTAGGAATGCGCTTTGTATCCATTATTCATAAAGCTTCAATTGGTGTTCTGTCTTTCTGGGTTAACCGCATATTTTTTCATACGTCTCAAACCAAGGGGATGCGAGGGTGAAATGAATCGGGAAGCGCACGTACATACTCAGTGCACCCCCTGTTGGGAATCGAACCTCAGATGTCGGCGATAGAGGTGAAATCTCTACCATTGCGCCACGGCGTGTGGTTTGTCTATTTGAGAACATGTAGATCGGGGTGTATATATATATATATATATATATATATATATACACTGTATATATCCACACTTCGCAGCGGAGAAGTAGTGTGTTAACGAAGTTATGAAAAAGGGAACATTTTAAAAATAACGTAACATGATTGTCAATATACAGTATTTGTTTTGTGAGTGTTACTGAGTGTTGCTGTCATCAAGGATTTGATTATCATTATTTCTTTCAATCAGGTTCGTATTTGTAGGATGTGTTGTGTTCAAGTTACATTCCGTGTTTGTCAATCGTTGTAAAGATGACAGGTTTCATTCATTGATTCGTTTCTTACTGCATCAATAAACAGCTCGTCTTCCTCTTTATCTGAGACCTGACACACTGCATGCACGGGTTTTTTTTTACACTGGCTTCCTTTAGTGGGACATTGACTTTTTCCACCGTGTGCTTTGTTTCTGCAGTAGCTGGATTTATGAATATGCTTGTATGTGTCACACGCTTCATATTTTTTTTCTGCCTTCTCAATTGTGTAATTCGGTTTTTGTTCAGCACTCTTTGGAACTGTTGCTTTTTGTCTGTGCACTGCGTCAGTTCACGTGAGCTGCTTGGTGTTCTTGCATCGAAGGTTCCCAGCTGTGCTGGTGCCATGTCGTGTGATGTCCACGGCTGTATTGAATGTTAGCTAAGTCCCGGCACTTAAAAGTTTCTCTCGCAGTTTCGCTGAGTTTGTGCCAAACACCACCCTGACCATCTCATCTTCCTCTGCATAAGCACAGTCCTTCACCCGTGAATATTTAGCGGCAGTGTTTCTATTGGATTGCCGCTGACGGACGTAACTCCGCCTCCCACGGGCATCGAGCAGAAGTCTATTATAGTATATGGACAAAAAAATAGGTTCTGACCGTTACGCGTAGAATTTCGAAATGAAACCTGCCCAACTTTTGTAAGTAAGCTGTAAGGAATGAGCCTGCCAAATTTCAGCCTTCTACCTACACAGGAAGTTGGAGAATTAGTGATCAGTCAGTGAGTGAGTGAGTGAGTGAGTGAGGGCTTTGCCTTTTATTAGTATAGATTTATTTTAATTTGACCCGTCCTGCATCACATGGCTGTTAATCTCGATGTTGTTTGACAAAAGTTTGCCACATTCTGCACAGCTATAAGGTTTCTTACCAGCATGAAGTCTTTTATGGGTACAAAAGGCAACCTCTCTGAAAATCGCTACCTCATTAGGGGTGACAAGAAGGTTTTCAGTTCATTTTTGATTGTAAGTCTTTGCTCGGTGTAAGTGAGGACAGCTGTGACAAGTTCACAGATAAAACAAAAACACAAACTTTAGTAAATTACATAATGAGTAGACAGAATGACACAGGTTAGTTTAGAAAGACAGAAAAACAGTTAATGAACTGATATTCTTAGGTTCCATTAATAATTTTTGAGCTATTGGGAAAATCATGGAGCTGTTCTGAGCACAGTCTGAATTCTCACGTGCTGTAGAAGTGCACCTTTTTGTAAGAATCGCTTCCCCGCATTTGGAACACCAATGAGGTGTGAATTTCTCCAAGTGGGCTTCCAGTCACACTGCAGGCAGCCCATTTCTGTTGCATTATCCTATACTTTGTTTCTGTAAGTTTACAGCAAGGCCTTGCTGCTGCACCTGAATTGTCCCTGATGACGCCTCATCGTGCAGTTTGCACAGAGTGATGGTAATTGGTACAGAGAGAAGAATTCCTGGAAGTTTTGTCTGACCAGAATTGTTAACCTCAGCACCCCGGCACAGTATCAGTGGTTGTTTTTTCACACCTAGCTTAGATCTGATTCTTTTCTCTCTAGCGTGAATGTCTGAGTGGTGATTAAGGCTTCTTCTTTCAGAAAATCTTTTACCACATTCAGGACAGCAATACGGCTTCTCTCCAGTATGAGTCCGTGTGTGCTGCCGCAGAGAGCTACTGGCTGAGAAGCGTTTGCCACACTCAGAACAGCAATATGGCTTCTCTCCAGTATGAATTCGTATGTGCTGCTGAAGAGCACCAATATCAGTGAACCCTTTACTACATTCTGAACAGCAGTATGGCCTTTCTCCGTTATGAACTCGCATATGTCTTTGGAGACTGCTAGGAGAAGGACATTGTTTGCCACATTCTAAACAGCAATACGTTTTCTTTTCTGTAGAGTGACATCTCGTGTGGCTGTGAAGAGCACTTGTATCACTGAATCGTTTGCCGCATTCAGAACAGCAATACGGCTTTGCTGTAGCATGTATCCGAGCGTGCTTCTGAAGATTGCCACTGTCAGCAAATCCTTTGCCACATTCGGAACAGACATATGGCTTTTCTCCAGTGTGCACTCGCATGTGCCTCTTTAGAGCGCTACCATCAGAGAATCGTTTGCCACATTCTGAACAACAGTGAGGTTTCTCTCCGGTGTGAATTCTGATGTGACTCCGTAGGCCGCTTCGTCGTACGAAACGTCTGCCACATTCACTACAGCAATACGGTTTCTCTCCGCTGTGAATCCTCGAGTGGATATGAAGCCTACCTAAAAATGAGAATCCTTTACCACATTCGGAACAGCTGTACAGCTTCTCTCCAGTATGAACACGTGTGTGCTGCTGAAGAGCAATGCTGCTGGGGAATTGTTTGCCACACTCTGGGCAGCATGGCGGGTTTTCTCCAGTGTGAATTTTTTTATGTCTGTATAGACTGTTTCGATGTAGAAATTGTTTGCCACATTCAGAACAAGCAGATGGTTTTTGAAGTGAATGAGTTGACTCATCTTCATGTAACGCCTCTGGGTCTGTATTATGAATTTGTTGCTGATCGGTGTCAATGACTCCTGCCTGAGGAGAACTGCACTGCAAAGTGGCCGCTGCTGCCAAATTCTTTGATCCTCTTGTTGGCTTCCTCTTATTCTTCTTGCCCTGTTTGTGTTGTAGTCTGCTCCGAAGAGAAGTCTGAGCAAATGAAGACGTAGATAAATTGTAGTTCTCCTGGAAATCTGCAGTAATTAAAAAAAAAAAAAAAGTTTATTCATTTGTTTTATATATAAATCATTATAACACTTTTATTTGCCAAACTGGTTGGTGTTGCTGCCTCAACACTCAGTTTCATTTCTACTCTACTCTACTTCTCACTGCATCGGGAATAGTAAAGGGAAATTAAAAGATACAGACAGTGTAATAGCGGATGCCTGAAACTCACATTTTTCTGAGGTGTTTACAAGTGAGCAAGTGGATAACCTGCCAGAGGTAAACACGACTACTAAGGAGGTACTGAGGGACTTGGAAATTGTAGAGAGAGAAGAGCTGCTCAGATTAAATAAGATGAAATCAAACAAATCACCAGGACCAGATAATATTTTTCCTCGAGTTCTTAAGAAGGTTAGTGAGTACAGATATAAACCTTTGACACATATTTTTAGGAAGGCACTGGGGAGATTCTGAAGGACTGGAAAATGGCAAATATCATCCCATTATACAAAAAGGGTGACAGAGCAGATCCAAGCCACTATAGGCCAGAAAGCTTAACAAGCATCACAGGAATAATAATGGAAGGAATTAAGGATAAGATTGAGCAACACCTGACATGGACAGGAGTTATTCTGAACAGTCAGCATGGGGTCAGAAGAGGGAGGTCGTGTTTTACTAACATGTTGGAATTCTATGAGGAGGCAACAAAAGGATACAATCAAAGTTGAGCAGATGAGATTATTGATCTGGACTTTCAGAAAGCATTTGATGAGGTGCCACATGAGAGGTTAAGCATCAAACTAAAAGTAGCAGTTCAGGGTGATGTTTTTAGATGGGTACAGAATTGGCTCAGACACAGGAAGCAGAGGGTGATGGTGTAAGGAACCTCATCAGAACTGGCCGATGTTAAGAGTGGTGTTCCACATGGGTCAGTGCTAGGGCCGCTGCTATTTTTAATATAAATTATATATAAACTTCCTAATGTTTGCACGAAATTTACACTTAATAAGTTTCCAACTGTGTCCCCTTGTTCTTGATGAACTCATTTCTCTATGCTATCTAAATGCGACAGCGAGCCGCTATGTGGATCAGGATCGACGTGTTCGCTGCGATGTTCGATTAACTGTTCGATGTGGTGAAGCAAAATGGCGACATACAAATGTATTTGTGGTGCTTTTATATTCGCGCATCGCATATTCCCCAACGTAATGACACTCATACCATCTGTTTTTTGTTTTTTTGCACCTTCACAACAACATCAGATTATATGGCAGCATATTGGAGCCACAGAGACCAAATACCAAGCCAATTGGAGTTCCAATAATTAGTTCTAAAAGTTTGGGAATCATTAAAATGACAATGGTGCCCAAATTTATTCACCTGCCTGATTTTGTTTGAACAATTATTGCACGCTTTCTGTAAATCCAATAAACTTCATTTCACTTCTCAAATATCACCGTGTGTCTCTCCTATATGATATATTTAACTGACATTTTTTATCGTAACAAACAACGATTTATACAGGAAAATAATGACTAATAACAAGGTTGCCCAAACTTTTGCATCCCACTGTACATCAAATCCTGAGCCCAAGTCATGCTCGGGGTTAACGTCAAGGATGTAAATCACATTTCTTACTTCTTCCCACACTCCTCGCTGACTGCTTCTCTTCTCCATGCCTCCCGTTTCCTTCATTGATATCCTCTTCAAATTCAGATTTCAGTTTCGTAGAACTCCGGTGTCCCGTATTCGTGACCCAGGGCTGTAAACTGGAAGGAGAATCTTCACAAATCTCTTGTTTGGAAATGTTCCCGCTTTCATTTTTTTGCAGCTTAAGACTAACGGAGATATCTTCCACATTCTCAACTTTAGCTTCAATAATCTCACCCGTGGACTCTTCCTCTTTGAAAAGTGAAATTCTTTCTTCACAATCCTCCACCTTCACACACAAGTCCTCTGGAACTGCACATTCGCAGTCTTCTTGTTTAATGTGTGCCAGTTTTTCGTCCACAACATCTTCTTTGGCCGAAGTCATTGCTCTGTGTAAAACTCTTCTCTTCCCGTAAGTGTCTGGGGTCTTCTCTTCTAAGATTCCTTTCTCACAGGGACAGCTCTGGCTTGGATGCCATTTGACACCTCACTACATGACTGTAAGAACAGGGAAAGGGTCTCCTCCTAATCTGTCAAAATAAAAAGGGACAGAATTATTTCAGAGTCAGCGAAAATAAGAAGCACAGTTCAGGGTAAACTTCATGTCTATAGCAAACACAGAAAACTACCAGCTTAAGTTAGTTAGCAAAGTGAGATTGGAGATGCTCTGAAGACAACTTGATCACCTAGGAACGTCTCAGAAGGTTTGGAATGAAAACCTACTTGATAGGAAGAAAAGGTCCACCTGCCGTTAGGTCAGACAACACAAAAGTGAGGGGAAATAGCATGATGGGATGAAAAAAAAAATGAAAAATGTGAACAGCAGCAAGATCACTAGGGAAAGCGGAACACAAAATATCAACTGGCGCCTCACAGGCCACTTCCTTCGAGGTTAAGGATCTGCGCTGGTATCCAGAAGGTTGCCAGTTCGAATCTCCATTACTGCCAAAGGGGATCCTAACTCTGCTGGGCCCTTGAGCAAGGCCCTCATCCTGCAATTACTCCAGGGGTGCTGTACAATGGCTGACCCCAAGGAGTATGTGAAAACTTGCAAATTCCAAATCCGAGAAATTGTATAAGGCGGAAAAAAAAAAAAATTCAGTATGGTGGTCCGCGGACTACTTCCAGCCCACAAAATATTAATTAATCAATAAAGAACATGTAAAGAGAGGAGAATGTGGTGTGCTATTTTGAATATTTATAATATTGAATCGAGATAAAGCCTATTAATATAATTTCATTAAGCTTACAAATCAAAAATAGGTGCATTCCAACCCAGGTTCAAAAGTGATATAAATCTGTCGACATATTACGAATTCTGTCTTTCATGAATGGAATGAAGCTTGTGTTTTCATGCAAGAGAGGGGACAAACGAATCACTCCATCCATCCATCCATCCATTTTCCAACCCGTTAAAACCTGCTGGAGCCAATCCCAGCCAACACAAGGCAGGAACCAATCCCGGGCAGGGCGCCAACCCACCGCAGGACACACACAAACACACCCACACACCAAGCACACACTAGGGACAATTTAGAATCGCCAATCCACCTAACCTGCATGTCTTTGGACTGTGGAAAGAAATCCACGCAGACACGGGGAGAACATGCAGACTCCACGCAGGGAGGACCTGGGAAGCGAACCCAGGTCTCCCCATACTGCAAGGCAGCAGCGCTACCACTGCGCCGCCCATCACTCTCATTTAACCTTTTGTTTTATTTATTTAACATTATAATTTGCATAATAACAAACCAAACTGCAGTCAAAGGAGAAAAGAAACTTGGCTTAATTAATAAGACATTAAAAAAAACTAAAGAGCATAGCAAATTTCAGTCTTGTGTGTCAACAGATTAATGAAACAGATATTTCTTATCAATTAATCAATTAGTCAAATTTATTTATAAAGCATAATTAAAAACAACAGAAGTTATATACCAAAGTGCAGTATAAGGAAACATGCAAGGCTACTATAAAACAACCAATTTTATAAAACCATTGACAGATGAGATTAAACAGGAGTCCCCATGGTCTATGCTGTTTGCTGATGGCAATGTGATCTGTAGCAAGCAGGTTGAGGAGACAATGGAGAGGTGGAGAAAGTAAATAGCAGGGTGCCTGGAGAGGAGCTCTGGTATTGTATGAGGAAGTCAGGGGTGGCAGAGAAGTACATAAGAGTTGTACAGGATATGTACGAGGGAAGTGTGACTGTGGTGAGGTCTGCGGTAGGAGTGATGGAGGCAGGGATTACATCAGGGATCGGCTCTGAGCCCTTTCTTATTTGCAATGGTGATAAACAGGTTGATAGACGAGATTAGACAGGAGTCCCTGTGGACTATGATGTTTACTGATGACATTGTGATCTGTAGTGAGAGTATGGAGCAGGTTGAGGAGACCCTGGAGAGGCGGAGATGTGCCCTAGAGAGGAGAGGAATGAAGGTCAGTAGGAACAAGACAGAATACATGTGTGTAAATGAGAAGGATGTCAGTGGAATGGTGAGGATGAAGAGAGTAGAGTTGGTGAAGGTGGATGAGTTTCAATACTTGGGATGAACAGTACAGAGTAATGGGGATTGTGGAAGAGAGGAGAAAAAGAGAGTGCAGGCAGGGTGGAGTAGGTGGAGAAAAGTGTCAGGAGTGATTTGTGACAGACGGATATCAGCAACAGTGAAAGTGAAGGTCTACAGGACGATAGTGAGACCAGCTATGTTATATGGGCTGGAGACGGTGACACTGACCAGAAAGCAGGAGACAGAGCTGGGGGTGGCAGAGTTAAAGATGCTAAGATTTGCATTGGGTGTGATGAGGATGGACAGGATTAGAAATGAGGACATTAGAGGGTCAGGTCAGGTTGGGGGTAAATCAGAAAGGTGAGATTGGGTTGGTTTGGACATGTGCAGAGGAGAGATGCTTGGTATATTGGGAGAAGGGTGCGAAGGACAGAGCTGCCAGGTAAGGGGAACAGAGGAAGGCCTAAGAGAAGGATTATGGATGTAGTGAGAGAGGATATGCAGGTGGTGGGTGTGACAGAGCAAGATATGGAGGACAGGAAGATATGGAAAAAGAAGATCTGCTATGGTGAACCCTTAATGGGAGCAGCAGAAAGAGGAAGAAGAAGAAGTTGATTAAAACTATGTAATATCTATCATTCCGCTCCCAACTACCTCATCCACTGTAGAAGGCAAAGGAAAAAAATATTGGGTTTTTAAGAGTCTTAAAAACCTCAGTCGAAGGAGAAGATCTGATACGGAGCAGGAGATCATTCCAAAGTCTAAGAGCAATAACTGAAAAAGCCCTGTCAACCTTAAACTTTAGCCACAATGTAGGAACTGTAAGAGGTAAATTGACAAGAGGACCTCAAATGTCTTGTTCTCGAGAGGGGATGAAGGAGATTGCAGAGTTAAAGATATTAAGCTTTGCATTGGGTGTGACAAGGATGGACTCATTTCTAATCCTGTCCGTAATATATGGGTCAGCTCAGGTTGGACGGTTTGGAGACAAAGTAAGAGAGGTGAGATTGTGTTGGTTTGGACATGTGCAGAGGAGAGATGCTGGGTATATTGGGAAAAGGATGATAAGGATAGAGCTGCCAGGGAAGAGGAAAAGAGGAAGGCCTAAGAGAAGGTTTATGGATGTGGTTAGAGAGGACATGCAGGTGATGGGTGTAACAGAACAAGATGACGAGAACAGAAAGGTATGGAAGAAAATGATCCACTATGGTGATTCCTATTGGGAGCAGCTGAAAGAAGAAGAAGTTGATTAAAATGATTTAATATCTATCCTCCCCCTCCCGACGATCTCATCCACCGTAGAAGGTGGGGGAGAAAAAGTGGGTTTTTAACCGAGTCTTAAAAACCTCATTCAAAGGAGAAGATCTGATATGGCGCAGGAAATCATTCCAAAGTCTTGGAGCAAGAACTGAACTAAACTTTAACCATGATGTATAAACTGCAAGAGGTAATTGAGCAGATGACCTCAAATCTTTCGCTCTCAAGACGGGATGAAGGAGATTGCAGATATTTTTAGGGGCGACACCATGCAAGGCTTTCAGTGCCTCAATAAAACCTTGAAGTCAATCCAAAATCTCACCGGCAGCCAATGGAGGGAGGCCAGTACAGGTGAGATATGCTCTCTTCTATTAGTGCTGGCCAGAAATCTAGCAGCTGTATTCTGTACCAACTGAAGGCGCAGGAGACCAGATTTGGGCAATCGTACATACGATTTTGCAGAGATGTAATAAAATCTCGGATCACTGTTGCCAAATCCTTCTGTGAAAGGAAGGATTTTAACTTTGAAATTCTCCTCAGTTGGCCAAAGCTGGACTTTACTACCATGGAGATTAGTCTGTCAAAGCTTAGAGAGGAATCAAAGATGATACCCAGGTTCCTGACATCTATTACAAATTTTTGCCCTCAGCGAGACTAAATAAGTGGCAATATCATTAGCAGAAAAAAAGAGGGGCAAAGATAATGACCTCAGTTTTATTTTCATTTAGTTGGAATAAATTTTGCACTAGAGTTTAATTTCGTTAATACACTCCAGATGAAACGATGTCAGGGCTAACAATAACCTTCTTAGCGTTAGACCCGACCATCACTCGGGCTGTAAAACTGGCATCAGCATCAGTGCTGAGCATTGCTGGGGCAACGGTACAGGCGGGTCTTAAGTAAGCATCTGGCCTAAGTTTTTGAAATGTGTCTTCTCCTAGCCTCATCATGGTGTCTCATAAGAAACGCTTCTCATCAGCAGTAATGACGAGGTGACTCTGTCTTCAGGCAGCGAAACTGAAATGGTCAGCGAAACCGAAAGGGGTTCAAGCATTGCTCGGGAAACAGTACAGGTGTGTCTTGTTCAGGGGAAAAGGCCAGAGTGTTACCAAGGCAACGGTGTTGACACGTCTTCTCCGGGCCTCATAATGGCGTCGCGTAAGAAACGTTTTTCAGCAGCCCAGGTGTTGCACGCTCTTGACAGCTGTCACACACGTGCGCATAGGAGACAGCTAGAGGGACCAATCAAAGGTAATTCCACCCCAGGCCAGGGGGTGGCGGGGTACATAAATCTTTCCTCTGATATTCTTGCAGATTAAAAACGGGAAATTCTGCCTGACTCTGAAGATGTCACTTCTGTCCCCCCCTACCCCCAAAACCCCAGATCCATGATGTCGTTTCTAGTTCCGCCCACAAGAACATCACTTCCGGTTCGGGCCACAAGAGCCTCACTTTCAGTTCCGCCCCCCCCAGATGACATCACTTCCTCCGACCTACTATAAAACCAAGACAACCTCCACATGTATTCAGTTCTGTTTTCAACTCACTCGTTCACAACTTTCCATGTATTTGCCCTTTTGCAGCCAGGGATGGAGTATACGGGTGGCTGCCCCAAACCTTTTTTTCTGTGTGTCAAGGCTGATTATTTTCACACAGTGAAACAAGAAGTGATGACAAAGTGAATCTGTCTCGAGGGCGTGGAACTGAAATGGGCAGTGAAATCGAAAGGAATTCTGATGAATCTGAAAGCTACGGCCGTGTCAATCGCACTTGGGCAGTGTGCCGCTCGAAAGCTTATCGGTCTGAAATTAAAATCTGCAAGGAATCGAGCAACTATTGTGCCGAATGCAACGTGGGGCCTACACATTGCTTCAAGATATCCCACACAAACAACACATTTTGACAGTATATACGGTATTAACATTATTTTTATTAATATTATTATTATTCATTACTAGTTGGGTAAGCCCGTGCTGTAAAAAGCCCAGGGTCCTAGAAACTATTGAAATCATCAGAAAAAAAATTAAAATGTAGAGATGTCAGGTAATTGAAATGAGCTACTCTGGGTGTCTCTCTCCTAGGAGGATTCGTGTTGCTGACGTGCTCGCCTCACTTGTGTATTAGCAGCTGAGCAACTTTGTCTTTCTTCTGAGGTTTCGTTTTGCTAATGTGCTCGCCTCGCTTGTGCTATTAATGGCTAAGTGAGTTTGTCTTTCTTCTGACGTTTCATCCTGCTAACTTGCTCACATCGCTTGTGCATTAGCGGCGGGAGGAAAAGTAAAAGGGACACCATTTTGCCGATGTTAGCGGCTAAGCGACTTTGTCTTCCTTCGGAGGTTTCGTGTTGCAGATGTGCTCGCCTTGCTTGTGTTATTAGCGGCTAAGAGAGTTTTCTGTTTCCTTGGAGGCGGAGCCCTTACCCCAACTCCACCTCTCAATGCCAGGCCAGACAGACACACACACTTCCATGTGTAGATTATTATGATATGTATCACTGATATTTTCTACACTTGACTTTGTACTTTTAGTGTTTTGCACATTTTACAGTAGAAAGATGAGATTTAATAAGTATGTCATTTTTTCAAGCCAAAATAACTTTTCATGGAAAAATAACACTGTGGAGGTTAACCTCCTTAGCGTTAGACCCCAAGCATTACTCTAAAAACACTGGGTCACTCGGGAAACTGTACAGATGTGTCTTGCATAAGCAGTAGAAGCAAGAATCACTAGGGGTGTAAAAGTGCTATCAGTATGAGTGCCGAGCGTTACTTGGGCAATGTTCTAGGCGGGTCTTGCGTAAGCGTCACATCGGAGCATCACATGGGCAGAGGACCTGTAAGTGTGATCAGTAAACCCCTCCGTTACAATGGCGTCTCATAGGAAACGTTTCTCAGCTGCCCGGGTGATACAAGCTGTAATGTCGAGGCGCTTCTCATCAGCAGTGACGAGGAAGTGAACCTTCCTCGAGTGGTGGAACTGAAATGGACTGTGAGCCCAAAAGTGATTCTGGTGAATCCCAAAAGTGACCTCTGCTTAAAAAAAAAAAAATTTTGTGGTTTAGCCAGGAATTAAAAGTGGACAATGACAGCCAAGATGTACTCATTTACGTGACGTTATTCATTCCTGGATGATGACGTGATCGATAGAATTCTTATCAAGGCCAATCATTAGGCTGAACAGTGTTGAGGCAAATAACCATACACCTAAGGAGTTTTCCCATTCAAAGTGATGGGAACCAGTAACTGCTGACAATATCTGGGCCTTTTCAGGCTTACTGATACTGCAAGGACTTGTAGTGAAACCTTAACAGCAATGGTACTGGTCCGAGAAACAAAGTTATAGCATCACCATTCTTTGGAGAAATATGTCCAACTGTAGGTTTTCACTAATAATGACATATCTAGTGTGGCGGACAGCTGGGGCCCTCGACTGGCCAGGACACCTTTATTACAGAAGGACCGGGAGAGAAGCAATACCTCCCCCCGAACATGAGAGGGCAGCCCCCCCTGGATTGCATCGGGGCCACCGGCTTGGAGTTTAGAGGGGGCGCTTGGACATTATAGGAGCCCTGGAAGGCAGCACTTCCGAGATGAAGAGGATCCGGGTCAGAGTGCACCTAGAGAGGTTCCAGGTGCCCATGCAGCACTTCCACCACACCCTGGAGTGCTGTTGGAAGTTAACTGAAGAGCACCTGGAGAACTTCCGGGTGTCATTTAAAAGAGGCCGCCTCACTCCGTTCACGGAGCTGGAGTTGGGAGGTGGAGGACAGAGCTAGTGAGGAGAGGAATGGAGGTGGCAGAAGGAAAGACAAAGAGAAGAGAGAAAAGGGACTGAACAACGTGCACAATGTTGTGTAAAGGCCAAAAAAGAAATTAAAGTTTGTGTGCGCCTGCACTTGTGACTCTGTTTCTGTCTGTGTCACGGCTGATCTTCCACAGCTGCACTTTACCAACAATGAAGGCTCAGATGAGAATAACCATCCAGCATCCAAACTGAAGAAAATTTGGGAGATATACCAGGCCACTGTAGCAAAATTTCAGAGCGTTTACATCCCGGACCGTGACATCAGCATCGATGAAAGTGGCTTAATGTGTATAAGAGCCGACTGTCATGGATACAGCACATTGCATCAAATAGAGCAAGATCTGGCATCAAGTTTTACAAGCTTTGTGAATCTAAAATGGGATACATTTGGAATTTGGTTCTGTACATAGGGAAAGGGACAATGTTTGATCTGAAATACGATCAGTATGGCGTTGCTATGTCACCAGTGTAGACTTTGATAAGACGCTCAGCTGGATCAAGGTTACCATGTAGCCATGGACAATTTTAATACCCTGCCAGAGCTATTTGGCATCTTGAAAGACTGACACATATGGAACGGTGCATCCCAACCCACTTGGCAGGCCTAAATGACAGCGAGGTGCGCTAGTAGCATAGCAAAAGGGTAAAGGGCTTGCGCTGAAATGGAAAGACAAGAAATGCAGCTGCAGTCACAAGACAGGCAAAAGGCAACAAGCAGGTGACAAAGCCTTGTGCTGTGGTCGACTACAATAGCACGACGGGCAGAAGAGATCGTGCGGATCAAGAATTGACTTTCTATCCTGGTATGTGTAGGCAACAAAAGAAACATTACAGAAAGATATTTTGTCATCTGGTCGAACAGTGCAAGTTGAGTGCAAACAAAAAGCTGGCAAAACCGCAGCTCATGCAAACTTTACACGCCAGCTAGTAGAACAAATCATCGCTGCACATGCAACAGACGCGGTCGACCCAGCACATCACGGATCAATCCAGAACGTCTTATTGGTTGAAATTTTATTGATTATATGCCTCCAACAGGAAAAAAAAAAAAACACAGAATCCATACCTGTGCAGTGTGCGGTTCAAAACCTGATAAATCTGGAAAGAAAAAACAAAAAGAAACACAGAATTATTGTCCCGACTGTGATGTTGGATTGTGTCTTTGGCCATACGTTAAGATTTACCACACAAAGGACTAATTTTGAAATAATATACTGTTCTGGCATCATTAGTGGTAGTATTATTACTGTTATTATTATTTGTGTTATTATTGTTCATTTCATATTATTTTCATTCATCATTACTACTATTATATCTTTGACATTTAATAAAAATATAATTTTTCATGGCAAAAAAATGCAATGCTTTTTACGTTTTTTTCTGGAATGAAATGCAATGTTAAGAAAGTTAAGCAACATTTATATGTTAAGGTAATGTGTTAGTTTATATATATATGTAGAATGTCATCATCATCAAAAGGCACATGTTAAGCTGGTGGCTTAAAAAGATAACTATAGAAATTAAAGCATAGTTTTAGCTGTGTCTTTCTTAATTTTCTTTGGAGAAAAGTTCAAAGCAATAAATAAAGACCACTAAAACTGCCCGATTCCTATTTACTCTCTGAAATGGAACCCCTCAAGAGCGTATTTTTCCGAGACAGTCTCATAAACAGATGTTGCTGTAACTCAACATTCTCAAATGGTGAAATCGAGGTCCTAAATAATTCGCTATCTCCAAGTCTCAATGTACAGGTCTGGCAGGGGTGATCCCTAACAAAGCAAAGGTGTTGGCGGGACACCATTTACAACTTCGCCTAGGGCAGCAAAAAAATCCGAGAACTGGCTCTGGTCGGGAGAGTAAACGAAGGCCTTAATGTCGACAATGAACGTAACAGCGCCGTGTGTACAAAATAGAAGAATAAATCCGTTCAAGTGATAGGCGCCACTGAAGCCCTGCCTGACGTCACAGCCACGTCAAGCGTCTCCAGGCGCCGCCGCTGCTTTGAGCTCCATTGGGTCAGACTGCAAGTTAAAGGCGTCTTTATTGTGTCTTTCAGCTGAGAGCACTGTCGCTACCCGATCTGCGGCGCATGTGCTGCCCAATCTGTTTAACGCATGCGTGAACACTTTACGGCATGTAGGCTTTCAATACGCCTGTGCGCGCAAATCGGGTACGCACGCAGATCGGCTAGCGACAAGCACTGATTTTTTGAGCACTTAGAAGGCCCCGTTTAAGACACTCCATTAATCCAGCCCTGTCTGCACGTCACCATCGCAGCTCTTCCGCTGCACTATTCGTATTGTAAACGTTAATTCGCAGAAATTTCTTATGACACCTGAAGTCTTGGATGTTTGTGACATCCTCTGCACACTGATCTTGGGCTGAATGACGAGCACGGACGGGATAAGCGAGCGACTTACCTTCGGCCCGGACACTCGGCCGGATGGTGGATGTATGTGGAAGAAAGAAACCGGTCGTTCAGCACCAACGCGGTCTTGTGCAGACTAACAAGACTTTCTCTTTTTTTCCCCTCTCTCTCTCTCTATTCCCCACACTGTGTTCGTGTTCATCTATTCTGAAATTCCCGTCCACGTCCTGCTCCACCGTTCTCCCCTCTATAACGCGCCGCGGTATTCCCTCCCCACTCGATACTCTCTTTCTTACCAACACTACTCCTCCTCTTCTCCGATCTTTCTTTTTTTTTTGCCTTTTCTCTTCTGGTCGCTTTTCTTTCAGGAATCTTGTCTTCTCCGAGCTGTCAGCAAGCGGAATCAATCAAACAACGAGAATCATACCGAGTCACCAAAGAGCAACTCGATGGGAAAAGTGATACCAGTCGAGTAAGTACTGCCATCTACGGGCGGGAGGGAGGATTATTTATAAACGGTTTTTGTCTTTTTTTTCTATTTTGAAACCCTATTTTATCTTCTCTCAATATAATACCACTGAGTCACCACGAAATCTCGGGAAACCTTAGGACTTGGCCCATAGGTGCTCGCTAAGAAACGGTTTTAAAAATTTCGTGGTCCAAGCGCGAAATGTCTTATAGTTTTTTAGACCCGTTTCTATGTCTGTCCGCTTTTCACGAGATAACTACTTAATGGATTTAAATCTGTTTTTTTTTCTAGAATTTGCTTGAACATTCCGTTGATTTTGTGACTTTCTCATCGCGCTAAGTATCATAGTTTGCTTGCGGTACCGATTTATTAGTGAAAATCCGAGAGCGACTCATAGGGGGCGGGGCCTTCCTCACTCACGCGTCTGTCTCGGGGCGTAACCTTAACTCCGATTAGTTAGCGAACGAGAGAACTACTTAACGGATTTATATCTTTCTTTTCTATAATTTGCTTGAACATTCCGGTTGATTTTGCAACTTCTCTCATTGCGCTAAGAATCATAGTTTGCTTGCAGGAGCGATATATTCACACTAATCCGAGACAGGGTCTGTGGGCCGAGGAGACGAGGGGAAGAGTGACGTCAGGAGTAGAGAGCTGGGCTGGGCCAATGCCGTCTCAAAAAACAAGGCCCGCTCATGCCTGTGGTGACGTCACAATCGAGGTGTTACAGCAGCAACAGACGCATATAGAGAACCTGTCGCGTTGAACGCGTGTAAAATTAACTAATGCAATGCGCGAAATAAAGGCAAGTCAGTTGCGTTATGCATTTTATTTATTTTTATATAAAACATCACACATAACGTTTAAATCACATATTTGACATACTTAACAGCGACTATTATATACTGTAGATATCCACTGTAGGATTAACCTAAGAAGTAAGAAAATGACTATGATATGAAAGTAAGATAAAGTAAGAAAAAAAAAACTAGAAAATCACAGCGACGAGTGGTTGGCACCATATGAAGAATTAATATTTACATGCATCTCAGGAAATCACATATTCCTGGATTAAACAGAAGTAACGTGAAAACGAATGCAGATTTACCCGTTAATAATCACAAGAAAAGCTACATTTAACACTTTGTTAATGCAGTTAAATCTAAAAAATAACAAGCAACACCAGATAAAATACAAACAGCCATCATTTTGGAATGACTAATGATAAACGATGATTTTTTTCATACCATCATAAAATAAGCAAAATTAACAAATGTGCTGATATTAATCTGTACGAAAGCAGAACGTTATATCAAAAGAACTGGCTTACTGGTTACCTCTTTTTTTTGTCAATGTAGCTAGTTTACATTTGGGGTTAGCTTTTTCCTTAAAAGTAGCGCGTTTAACTGCAGTGCGCTTGCAATAATTATTTAAACAGATGTTGGCCACTGTAGACATGGACAACTTCAGTAAGTCACAATTACCAACTTGCAGTCCACATCTGTTCAGGCGTTCGTTAAACTGTGAGATTAATGCAGATGTTTGATTTTTTAACAATACAAAATTTGACTCTTATTCAGCATTAGTAACAATTGACTGGAGAATCAAAAACATTTGTGTAACACATTCAACCAACAAATCTGAGGGCCATTTCAGACCACCCCTGTCTGAGTCAAGCAGGTAATTATATTCCTGTGAAAATTCTAAATGCAATGACTTCTCCATGACTAGCTCATTTCTGCACATGTCACACTGAACTGCGCCTGTAACCATTTTAAACCCTACATAACCAGCAACAAATAGAAGTGATTTTCACTGTGCCTCAGAGAACATTAAATCATCACATTTAGAGATAACAGTAACCAAATCCGAATTAAGGACCTCAACATTGTCATCATTTGGACTCTCAATTGTTTCAGTACATTGGGAAATGAAGTCTAATAATGACACTTGACCTTTAGAAACAGACACAACATGCAATAAACTAATCAGTTTACATTTTTTTTCAGACTCCTGAATCTCTCGTATGGAGATGTGATAGTTTGTACCAGATAACTGACGATATTTTCCAAAGTGAGCTTCCAAACAGTCAGTTTGAAATTTTCCCCTCAAAACATAGTTCAAGTTCAAATTTTCAAGCAAATATGGAATTAAGTCAATAAATGTTAATACGATGTGTTTCAGTGCTACCATTGTTTCATTAGTCAGTCGTCCGTCTCGTGGATTGCAACTCAGTTCCCTAAATAAATAAACACCATGCCTGCAGTTTACTGTTCATATACATTTTTACACAACTGTAGCTAAACATTCCTTTCTTAAGCCTACTCTCGACGTTACCTGCCCTAACCTCCATTTGCAGCATTATCGACGTTACCCGGCACGCGGTGCAGTTGTTCACCATTAAAATAAAGAAAACACATCAAAATATTACCTTGCACTGCACCGCAGTCTTCTGAACTTATAACCTTTACGACTGCAATAACTTTATATCAAAAACTAAAACGCCATTAACTTTCTTTACAACTTCAACGACGATCTTAGACGGAAAGTTCAGCTGGCACGGTTTGTAAACATAGCACCTCGATTGTGACGTCACCGGACCAATAAGTAACGCGTGAGCGGGCCTTGTTTTTTGAGACGCCATTGGCTGGGCCCTCCTCACTGTCCTGTTTCACTAATACGAGGGGCGAAGCCGCGGGGGATGGCTAGTTTCATATAAAGTAATATAACACAACTCAGTAATTGGGTCAGACCGAGCACTGGCAACTGATGCTACGAGGATAGGCCCCAAGCTCATGTGATCCTAAAGTGGATTATGCATAACTGAGAATGATGATGATGATGATGATGATGATGAACTTCCAGCTTTACCACCCCATGCAGCTCTAAATTAGATTACCTAAGGTTGATGATGGATGAACAGATGGTTAACGTAAAGATAAAATTCAAGTCAATGTTTCTATGCATCTCTCAGTTTCCCACGGTGGGCTTATTTTAGAGTTTTACTTTGTTCAGGTAAATTGAGTTGCCATCTGTTGTGAAAATGTGTGGCCAATCAGGCAAATGCCTCATTCACTCTCCATTTACTAACACATTTTCACAGAACTGTGCAATAAAGTTTAACTGGCACGTCTGCTACAGTCTGGTGACAGGGGACAATGGGCATTTGACTAGTTTTAATGGGGTCTCTCGGTCTCAGGACACAAAGTATGAACTAACACAGAATGAGATGCGGGTCCATCATAGCGCTCGCTCACACAAACAGGCCACACAGGCATCACCAGTCCACCAGACATATGCATCCTTGGCAGTTAAGCTAACTACTGTGCCACCAGGCTACTCCTCTAAACTGTGTTGTGTATTGTGAATAAAATAAAGAATGAATAAAAAGGTTGGGGGTCAAGAGCGTCAACTCAGTTATTGAAGATCTTGTGGTTAAGAGATGTACAAGCACATAGCTGATGGTGGTGATTGTCACATTATGACTGGTGGAAGACGATGTGGTTGTCATCTGATCAAAAAGACATGTGTGGGATGTCAGGATTATGCGCTAATACTGCAGTGCCGCACCTACCACAAGTCGAACCACCTGGATTGGGACATGAGTGCAGTGGCTGATAAATAACATTTAAATATTAACTCGAAATAGCACAGACTAACATCTAAAATTTAAAACCAAAACTTGAAAACAAAGGAAAATATCCACATTTTAGAGAAACTAACAGCACCCTGAAGACCCCCACAACCCAAACCACAAAGCATGAGTTTAAATGGACAGCAGAGACCCCATGAAGTGCAGGGGGCAGACAAAGATCTTTACAGCCCTCAGCGCTGGCTCTTCTTCAGCCAATATCAACACCAGAGGGCAAGAAACCGGTGAGGGGAATCATCTGAACACTCAATGACAGAATTAACAGACAGCACAGAGAAAGACAAGGAGATGATACCGGGCACTAAAGGAAATGATTATCTGGAATTAAAATAGAAAGATCATAAAGAGAGCAGAAGAAAAAAAATAGAAAGAAATCAAACAGGTGAACATAAACCTACAGTTTGGTGCAGATCCCAATATGGAGGGACATCCTGGCTATCTGCCTCTCCTTCCCAGGCTATGAGGTGAGAGATGTGAAGGCCATGGTAACCTCTGGGTCTTTAAAGTCCACCCTGAAGTTTCAGATCTCTGCTGTTGAGTCTTTAATAGGTTTGCATTTTGAACAAGCTGGTGGAAATTTGGAAAAGTAGCCGGATAGAGAGGGAAGACAGGGAAAAGAAATACATGGAGGGGGAATGTGCATTAGTTGAATTCCTTTGATGGCCAGAGAAAGCCTGGTAAGGTGGCACTGTGAAGGCAGTCTTACAGGACACTCTCTCGAGCTGTCGGCCAGCTGCTTTCATAGACGATAGTGATGAATTACACCATCGAGCTGAACACTTTGTCTTTTATACAAGCTGTCTTATCTTGTGCTGACTGTGGGGCTAAAATGGATGTTGGCCAGGCTTTTCCTTTTTTTTTTTGGGAGGGTGTGGGGGCCGGGCCAGCTTGGAGATGATACTTCAGAGAAGCTTGAGGTTAGAAATAGAAGGCAGGGCCTTATTCTCTCAGAGCACATGGACAGGAAACCCTGAGGCTCCACTTGGAGGTTAGGCCACTTTTTAGTTTGTAGTTCTATATGTTGAGCTGGAACAGTTACAACAAATTAACTAACCCATAAAATACCCTGAAAGCTGGAAGAAACCAAAGCATGAAATAATTCAATGGCATCCTCCTCCTTGTAGAGAAAAAAAGCTTTAGGTCTTCTACCCAACTTGTCAAGTCTGCAGCTGCATTAATTGGTTTGGGGTCAACACCTTCGGTGGTGGATGGGCTCGGACTTACTGACCAGTGGCTTAGCTAGAGGCGGGCGGAGGGGGCGGTCCTTCCGAGGCGGCACATTTTTGGGGGCGGTATTATTGGCCAAAAGGCTCAGTACAATTCGTGTGTGCAGGGTTCAGAAAAATATCACTCATGAATGAAAAAAAGTAAAATTCTCTGATTTGTATCCACAAATGCTTCGAAAAATAATTTTGAGAATGTCCTTCTGTGGCAGCATCAGACACGACAGTTGAAATTTATGAGGCGATAACAAAAATAATCATAAACATTACACCAATAATACATTTTTAGGAAGATAATTTATAATTTTGTTTCGTTATCATTCCGAATGCGTTCTTGCTCTGCGCAGTAAACATCCCCAGCTATCACTTGTACCCTATCTGGGTCTCGTTTTCGCAGCGTAATTATATTGTAGCGACCTCCGCGTCAGGTTCGAAAAAGAAGAAAAAAACAGACGGACGAAGTAAAGCTCACAAAACAGTTTACTTGAACAAAAAAGAAGGAAAACAAAAAAAGAACGTCTTTGACTTTGAACTACAATCTCCTATATTTCTCTCATATGTGAATTATGTGAATTTCCCCTTGGGATTAATAAAGTATCTATCTATCTATCTATCTATCCATCCATATTTGCGGTCCTGAGAGAAGCCGTTAAAGAAAAGCAAAAACAGAAAAAGAAAAACGCCGACTTCGTAACCCCACAACACAACCATCTACCTTCTCCAACGAACCTCTCGACCCTCTTCCCGTCCCGGGTACCGGCCCCCTTACCGCAATCAATCAGTCCTCCGCCCTCCCTCAATTGGACCCAGCAGTCACTCCAAAAAGAACTTCAACCTGGCTGGGACTCTACAGTAATAAACTAATAATTAGAACACGGCTTATCAGTGCGTCTATACTATATTCTTGTCTAGCTGATGCTTGTAAACATTTATACGTGAACAATTATTGCTCTTTCTCTATATATTAATAAATCTATGGAAAATGTATTTTAACTTTTCTCTATACGTCATTTTAATTTTCGATTTATTCAGATATGTTGTAGGGCGGCAAATTGAAGCACCGCCCCCCCCGAGGAGCGGCACGAACTCGAGCTACGCCACTGTTACTGACACGGAGTGTTGTCCTTCCGGAGCCTCAGTAAGCTTTTCCTCATGTCGACATTGTACCTCAGACTGCAGTAGCGACAACCGGTGCTGCAAAGACTTGTCACATCTGCTCCTGCTGTTTCGCTTTGCACTCTTGGACCTGCAGAAATTGTGGGAGCGTCATTTACATTGCAATTCCTCCTTTTGAGGTCATTTCAGCATGGGAGGTATTTTCTGTAAAATAAGAAAATGAAAATTATAATGAAATGCAATCTCTTGCATCGACGTGCAAGAATGCTGCAAAAATTAAAATGAAATAACCCAATTTTCTATTTCATTTTCAAAGGCTAGGTGCAAGAATGCTGCAAAAACTTAATGAAAAAAGCCCATTTCTGATTATATTGTAACGTCCCAGCCAGGTTGAAAGCCCTTGGAAGTGACTGTTGGGTCCGATTCAGGGAGGGCAGAGAACTGACAGCGGGGGTATGATTGACGTGGAAAGGGGAGGGGCGGTACCCGGAACAGAGGGAACGGAAGCAGGGTTGGAGCTTGAGAGGAGAGGGGTCGGGAAGAAAGGTGTTGTTGCATTACGAAGTCGGGTTTTGTGGGGTTTTTTCTTTTTTTAACGGCGTATCTGTCCTGCGGAGGGTTGGTTCCTGCCTTGCGCCCTGTGTTGGCTGGGATTGGCTCCAGCAGACCCCCGTGACCCTGTGTTCGGATTGGAAAATGGATGGATAACGGCGTATCTCAGGGCCAGAACAATGAAAGAATTATAGGCAATTGTATATAGTTCAAATTCAAAGACATTAATTTTTGCCATTACAATCCTGTGTGTGTGTATTTTTTTTCTTCTTTTTACTGTTCCAGTAAACTGTTCTGTACAGAAGCATATCAGCGCCACGGAGAAGAAAAAAAAATACGGACACAGTGAAAAAGGAAAAAAGAGTCGACATGTTAACTTTATTCTCGTAGTTTATTTTGTCATTAAAGTAGAACGTCATAAACCCCACCTTAAAATCAATGTTTCATTTGCTAGATTTTTCTCAAACCCCGTCGTAAGTTTTGTAGCACGAGCCATGTTAATCGCAATGCGCTTCTTAAACTGACTTCCTCTTGCACTGAGAAGGCACAGGCAGAGATCACCACACAGAATTCATTAATTTCATGACATTCCTGCTCTCTGAACATGTCGAATCCTAAGATAATTACTTGATATCGTTTTCATGATGTAATGCATTAAAGCGTGTATTAACTCTTTGAGGGCTGAATATTTTTTTCCAAAAAGCAATAGTTTCACTCAGAAATCAACATTAAATGTCTGTTGCTGCATACTGTGGCTGTCAGTTGGCCAAGAATGTACGGCTTGCTTGCTGCCAGGCTGTCTTTGTGTGACTGGGATGCGGTCACAGTGCATTGTAATCTAGTTTCTACCTCATATCATTGTTAAGTGGCAGTCCTCCCTGGCGAACATTGTCAGTACCACAACTAGCTGGGGACTGATCAGCTGAAGCTGGAACCTCACATTCATCTTTGATCGCTTGTATCAAAAACTTCAGTCCAACAAGTCATAGTCCAGTTCAGAGATAATAGGCAACAACATTGTCCACCGAGTATTTTGCTTTACACATTTTGCTTTGATCTCTCGCCAGATGTCAGTGCCATTTTTGCCATTGTGTTTGCCTTGCTACTCACAAGAGTGCAGGGAATCTCTGTCAAACCAATGAACTTTCCTTCTAGTCCAACTAAAACGTAACAGTGGGTTTTGTCACAGTTTACAGTTGATTACCATCGTCAACTCCTCCTTTTGACAAAAGTCAACATCAGCCCTGAAAGAGTTAAATATAGGGGCAGGGTGGTGTGGAGTTTGCACTGTTGCCTCGCACTAAGGTAGTCCCGGGTTTTAACTGCCTGGAGTTTGCATGTTTTTCTGGTGGGTTTACTCGGCGGCTTGAGTGTCCTGTCAAAATCATGTAGGCTGGGGGGTTTTGCTCTGCTAAATTGCCCCTGCTTGTGTATGTGTGAGCTCGTATTCACACTGCGATGAGTTGGCGCCCCGTTCAGGAATTGTTCCTGCCTCACGCATTATGCTTGCTGGGATGGATGCAACCCTGAATGGATGGCATAATTCAACATGTTCAACGAAATTTTTTCAAAGTTTATAGCAAGCTTTACTTTCACAAAGACGTTTATCATGTGGTGATTGGTTATATGGAGGAAAAAAAAAAGGAAGGATAGGAACTGGAGGTCTGGTACATTACATTGAGGCAGCATGCATGCAATAAAGAAAGCCCGCTCAGAAGAAGATCCATTGTATTCTGTGTTCGTGTCTCCAACCACCAGATCACGAACCCAACATTTACACAATATTACAGCTTAACCAATGTGATACCCATTCATACACCCAGCTTTTTGGAGCAACGTCACATCTGCCATAGAGGTGAACGTACCCCTGGGGACCCCATTATATCCGTTATATCATTACAGAAGGACTTGGATAGCATACAGGCTTGGGCAGATTTGTGGCAGATGAAATTTAATGTCAGTAAAGTAAAGTATTACACATAGGAAGTAAAAATATTAGGTTTGAATACACAATGGGCGGTCGGAAAATCGAGAGTACACCTTATGAGAAGGATTTAGGAGTCATAGTGGACTCTAAGCTATCAACTTCCAAACAGTGTTCAGAAGCCATTAAGAAGGCTAACAGAATGTTAGGATATATAACGCGATTTGTGGAGTACAAGTCACATGAGGTTCTGCTCAACCTTTATAATGCACCGGTGAGGCCTCATCTGGAGTACTGTGTGCAGTTTTGGTCTCCAGGCTACAAAAAGGACATAGCAGCACTAGAAAAGGTCCAGAGAAGAGCGACTGGGCTGATTCAGGGCTACAGGGGTTGAATTATGAGGAAAGATTAAAAGAGCTGAGCCTTTACAGTTTGAGCAAAAGAAGATTAAGAGGTGACATGATTGAAGTATTTAAAATTATGAAGGGAATTAGTCCAGTGGATCGAGACTTGTATTTTAAAATGAGTTCATCAAGAACACGGGGACACAGTTGGAAACTTGTTAAGGGTAAATTTCGCACAAACATTAGGAAGTTTTTCTTTACACAAAGAACGATAGACACTTGGAATAAGCTACCAAGTAGTGTGGTAGACAGTAAGACGTTAGGGACTTTCAAAACTCGACTTGATGTTTTCTTGGAGGAAACAAGTGGATAGGACTGGCGAGCTGTGTTGGGCTGAATGGCCTGTTCTCGTCTAGATTGTTCTAATTACTGTAAGGGAGCAGCACTAATGCCACGCCACCGTGCAACCAGCCCAAATTTAATAAATGCGTTAATGCATTTCATCATGAAAATGGTATCAAGTATTTATCTTGGCATGTTCAAAGTGCAGGAATATCGTAAAATGAATGTATTCTGTGTGGCTATCGCTGCCTGCGGCTCCACTCAGTGCAAGAGGAAGTCGGTTTAAGAAGCGAGTAGTGATTAGCAACTAGGGCAGGGAACACTGAACACAAAGCATTTAATGGGCTACATTAACTTATGACGGGGTTTGAGAAAATCTAATAAATTAAACATTGATTTTGAAATGAAGTTTACGACATGGCACAGTTAAACTAGAGAGAGAAAAAACAAGGGTTTAAAGTGGAAATGTCAACTTTAATCTCAACATAAATGGTGAGAATGTCGAGAATAAAGTCAACATGTCGACTTTATTCTCAACATACACTTTTTTTTTCTGTGTCCGTATTTTATTTTTTTCTTCTCTGTGGCCCGAGTAAACTTCTGTAGTTCTGTGATCCCTACTTCATGGGTTGCCAACTGACCGCAGTGGCTGCAAGATTTTATTCTAACCCTTTTCTTAATGAGTGACCTGTTTTTTTTTTCTGCTAATTACACTCATTTTAATTGACTTGTTCTTGAAGACTCAGACCCCTTAATTGTTTCAAACAATAATGAGATACAAAATGAGCCAAAACAACTGGTGTCCATCATACAATTTCTGAAAATAAAGAAAGGTGAAAGTGTCAGGAATGTCAATCTGCTCAGGTCATCAAAACATTTTTAACGGTGCTCATAGAAAAGAGGAAATCGGAAATGTCTGGCAATAAAGCCACGAAATTAAAAAAACAGGTTTAATTAACGACAAGAATTGGCATCTCATTAAGCAGCTGGTTGGAGTGAAATTGGTTGGAGTTTGAGGCCCTGACTTAGTTGGTCTTCTGTTGCCTCCCTCACTTCACATTTCATTTCTGTTTGGATGCCATTTAAAGGAAAGAAATGAAGCAACTCAGAGGAATGATGGAGACATTCAGGGAAACAAATCTTAAGAAAGCAATTCAATTAAAATGAATTCACAAGATGTTAATTAGCAGCACAAACAGGGCACTCATTAAAAAAAGGGTTAGCATGAAAACCTGCAGCCACGGTGGTCCTCCAGGACCGAACTTGGTGACCCCTGCCCTACTTTGTCCTTCTGGTTTTTTTTTTGTTTTTTTTCCTTCTTTTCGACCCCAACATGGAGGTCGCTACGCTATTTTTAAAGTCTACAAGTAAGAATGTTGCAGAAATTAAAATTAAAATGAAATAACCCCATTAGCCATTTCATTTACCATCTCAGCAGCAATGAAGCTGAAAAAATGAAAAGTATAAACGCCTTTCCACCTTGCATTTTCATTTTCAAGTTCTCAACATGCAAATAGAGTAGGTCAATGGCCGGGCTTTGTACCTCAATTTCCCACAATTCTTTGTCCTTCGTAGCCACAGAGCCACTTTGATCGATTGAATACTTGCCTCAATTCGACAATGTGTTTAATTCACGTGACTTTGATCTTCACAGTGGCACCGCCTCACAAAATCCGAAGACCTCACATAATTATAGTTCTGAAGGAATTAATGTGCTTTTTAATTACAAAATTTAACATGACAGAAATTAGCCTTTACTGCATCATAATTTACATTTATTTATGCTGAAGTGGAAACAGGCCGCTTGTACAGTTGTAGCCAAATGTTCTGAGAATGACCCAAGTGTTGGTTTTCACCAAGTCTTCTGCTTCAGTGTTTTGAGATCTTTGTGTCAGATGTTTCTCTGGTACACTGAAGTATAGAATGACAAGCACTTCAGAAGTTTCAAAAGCTTTTATTGACAATTCCATGAAGTTTATGCACAAGTGTTGGCCCTTCTTTCTTTTACAAGATCTCTGCAATTCACCCTGGCAGGCTGGCAATCAACTTCTGGGCCAAATCCTGACTGATGGCAGCTGCCCATTCTTGATAATCAATGCTTGGAGTTTGTCAGAATTTCTTGTTTGAGGATTGACCACAAGTTCTCAATGGGGAGTTTCCTGGCTATGGACCCCAAAAGTGTGATGGTTTGTTTCCTGAGCCACTTAGTTGTCACTTTTGCCTGGTGACCCGGTGCTCCATCATGCTGGACAAGGCATTGTTGGTCACCAAACTGTTCTTGGATGATTAGGAGAAGTTGCTCTCGGAGGATGTTTTGGTCCCATTCTTTATTCATGGCTGTGTTCTTAGTGAGCCCACTGCCTTGGCTGAGAAGCAACCCCACACGTGAATGGTCTCAGGATGCTTTACTGTTGGGATACATACAGGAGAAAGTAGGGTGAAAATGACACCTTTTATTGGCTAACTAACAGTGTCATCTCCAAACAGAGGAGTAGCTTCAGTGACAGACTTTTGTCACCGTCTTGCTCCACTGACAGACTGAGGAGATCATTCCTCCCCTACACTATGCTACTCTTCAATTCCACCCGGGGGAGTAAATGATAACATTATTCAAAGTTATTGTCTGTTTTTACATGCATTTTTTATTACTCTTTAATTTAATATTGTCTGCTGGATTATGTGAATTTCCCCTTGGGATTACTAAAGTATCTATCTATCTAACTAAATAGATTACAAATGCAAGCTTTCAAGGCAGCTAAGACCCCTTTATCAGGCAAGGTGTAACAAAGAAACTGAAAAACACTCTCGCTTATATACTGCCTCGAAAGCTTGCATTTGTAATCTATTTAGTTAGCCAATAAAAAGTGCCATTTCACCCTACTTTCTCCTGTATTGTATTTTTCAGTTTCTTTGTTACACCTTGCCCAATGAAGGGACCGTAGCTGCCTCAAAAGCTTGCATTTGTAATCTATTTAGTTATCCAGTAAAAGATGCCATTTCACCCAACTTTCTCCTGTATCAATCTATGGCTAACACGGTACAACACTCTACTGTTGGGATACATGACACAGGATTGATGGTAGCGCCGCTCACCTTTTCTTTTTTCAAATCAGAAAGGAGATTCATCAGAGAAAATTACTTTCCCCACCAGTCCAATCTCTGTACCTTTTGTAGTCTTTGCCTTCCTCACACCAGCCTGCTGCCATTCCTGAGCAAGTTCTGCACTGGTGATGCCCCTCAATTCCGAGCCGTGAATCAACTTTAGAAGTGGCATCTTAAAAGCCATCAGAGTTGGGAAGAGATGTGGCTTGAGGCAGTGGAAATGGATTTTTTGGGATTAACTTCATTTTCATGGCAAAGACGGACTTTGCAATTAATTGCAATTCATCTGATCACTCTTCATAACATTCTGGAGTAAATGCAAATTGCCGTCATAAAAACGGAGGCAGCAAACTTTGTGAAAATTAACATTTGTGTCATTCTCAAAAATTTTAGCCACGAGTGTATTTGTGCAGTATTATATTGTAATGTCGGCGCCGAGCGCCGCAATGGCTATGCTCTTACATGGCTCTTTTAGTGGCTCGCGGTCCTTAAAAGCACTCACTGGAAAAAGCCCATGCAACTGTACAGAGCTGCTCGCAGTACGAAAGCGAAAAGATCAAAATCGCGTCAATTAAGCACAGTCGAAGTGAGGCGAGTATTCTATCGATCGAAGTGGGTCCAGCGACATCCTCCTCAACGGTCCACTGCTTGTATCTATGGGCGAAAACTGCAACTTTGAAAATGATCCTCCCTCTCTCCGTCCAGTAGGTGGCAGTGTTTAGCCGATCGGTATCACTTTTCTAATAACTTTTGAGTCGCTCTTGAGGACTTGTTTTTGTTTCTCGTTGCTTAATTCCGCTGGCGGGCTGCTTGCAGCAGCTCGGACTGCCATACAAGACACGTGTATGCAGTTCGGAGAAAAAAACGAAGAAAGAAAAAAATATGAAAGGCGAGAAGAGAAAAGATCAGTGATGAGGAGGAGTGTCGGTAGGCAAATGGGGCGTCGAGAGGGGGAGTACATAGGAGTGAAGAGGAGAGGGCCGGAGCAGGAAATGTCAGGGGACCGAAAAGAGAAAAAGAAACGACTGCAGCATATAAGTGATGAATCCAGGAAGGAGTGAGAGTGACAGTCTGAGCCTGAGTGAGTCTGCGCATGCGCCCCCGTTCTGCAAGTGAACTGCATTCCGTACACTTCCAATCGCTCGTTCGTCTCCTCCGTGCTCGTCATTTAGCCCGAGTTTAGTGTTTATTAGAATTTGGAATTCACCAAAAAAATAAATAAAAACCGAGCCTTCAGCTTGGACGTTTCATAAAAACTCTCTCCCAATTAGCGTTTACAATACGAATAGAGCACTGGATGCTACGTGAACAAGCGGACAGGACCGGATTAATTCAGGGGCTTAAATTTGAGGTACAGTATAGGCAAAAAGAGAGGAGTGGTGTATATGGCTGTGACATAAAAGTTATCGGGCCTTTTTCAGATTTCTAATGTATTTCCGAGTGCTTTAAAGTCATTGCGACAGTGCAGTGGTCGTGATCTTGCAGTCTGACTCAGTGGATCTTAAAGTGGCGACTCGTTTCGTCCGTGAAAGCGGATGGACTGGCGGCTCAGACAGCAGGCAGGGCTTCAGTAGCATCTGTCGCAGATGATATCCTTTGCATTCTGTACAGACAGCTGTTTTACCTTCACTGTAGACATTAATTTCCTCACAAGCATGTCTTCACTTATTCCTGCAATAATTTTAAGTAATCAGAATATTATAGCGCTTCCTCATATTCTATAAATTCACTGATTTTAAAAAAAAGTCATCTCTAGGCAATAAATCTAAAAGATTGAGTGGAATGTTTTGCACAAGAAGATGATAATAAACAAAAGGCAAAGGGCAAGCACGAATCAGTCAAGAAAGTGAACAACGCTAACGACAAGCCGATTTCCTGCTGTAGGGATTTACAGAGCATGCGCACTTATTGCAGGTGAGCTTTTATTCACTGACTGTTTTGTGCTCCGAATTCGACACTCTTGGCAGCTTAAACTGCGTTAAACTTAAATGACATTTAGGAACAAAACATCACAGGGGTGGGGGTTGATTTTTCAATCCTATTCTTGTAAAATTGATGTATTTGTATGGAATGTTGTGTGATTCCAATAAAATCAATACAATTATATATAAAAAGAAACAAAACATCACATGCGCTTTAAAAAAAACAACAACAAAAAAAAAAAAACACGGAATTATAACAGCGAATTGCGGGGTCAGAGGGAAATCCACCCAAAAAAGAGGAGCATTTGTGATAATTCACAAATGGCAGACTTCGTGCAGAAAGCTTCATTCAGTCGTCGAGAGCCCCGCTTGTCCAGCGTTCATTGCATGGTGACAAGTTTGATTGTCATCTTGAAATTGTTAGAGGCGCTGGTGGGATATCTGTGGGATTCCCGGTTAAAGATTAACCAGTAACGGGGAGAACGTGCAAACTGTGCACTAGGGACGTCGCAAGAACCAACATTTTAGTACAAAGTCAATACCAAAAATGTAAGGGCTAGTAGCTTTTTTTTTTTTACAGTACTGCACTGATGAGAAACTGCCAGTAGACGTTTTACTTAAGAAGGCACAACACTATGTGATAAAAGCGAGAGTCTAAAGTACACATGAAAATGGCTCACAGCACTGCATTCCACATCTCAAAAAAGAAAAACGGGAGGAGTCGTGTCTGGAAATGCTTTGTGTTCGAGGTAAGAGAAGTTCAGCATGCAACTGCCAAAATCATACATATCACTGGAAAAATAATCATAAGGGTAAAAAGAGCCCATTCAGAGTAGGCACAGAAATTTTGCTTTGAGAGTCTATGATGTCTTTTAATAGATGTGAGTTATAGTTGTTTAACTTGAAGGGAGGAGGAGGAGGCTGGGAGTGTACGCATAGGACGTCGCTGCACCCACCTCATGACGCACCGCCCGGATTGGGACCCGATTGCCGCGGGTGACACCTCAGCACCACACTGGGACAGAGGGACGTTTTATTACAGTGGCTGGAGTGCCAATCCTGTTACCATCCTGCAAACTGAAGGACCAGCTTGCAGGGCTGGATGCAGATTAACGTCATACAATTGCAGGTTAAGGGCCCAATGGAGTGGAGTGGTGAGATTAATCCCTTTTTAATACAGTATAATTAACTGCCCCAATAAAGTAATGAACAATACACTTTCATCCTCTGATTGTGTGTCTATAAATGTCAGTCGGAGCATCCATCCATTTTTAAAGCCATGTCAGGAATGCAGGGAAACTCCTCACGTATGTCCGGAATCAAATATACACAACTGTGGACTGTAATACTACAACAACAACATTTATTTACAGTATATAGCACATTTTCATACAAAAAGTAGCTCAAAGTGCTTTACATAATGAAGAAAAGGAAAATAAAAGACAAAATAATAAGTTAAAATAAGACATTTGTTAACATAGAAAAGGAGTAAGGTCCGATGGCCAGGGTGGACAGAAAAAACAAACAAACACACACACACAAAAAAAAAAAAACTCCAGACGGCTGGAGAAAAAAATAAAATCTGCAGGGGAAGCTGCACCGCCAGAAGTGTTAAAAGCAGCAATAGCAAGTAAAAATCGAGGCAAGTTTGAAACAAAGCGGCTGTTTGTCTTGTCTACACCAGCGATATTAACCACTGATTAATACCAAAAATGAAATGTATTTAGGGTTTCGATGTTGCAAAGCACATCTGTCTAGTAACACAACATGTAGCTGCAGGAGTGTAAGGCGAGTTCAAGCACGGGTAACACACGTGCCGAAAGAAAAAACGTTCATTTTAAAAGATTTAGTGAAAATTCAAAGCAAGTAATCCACACAAGAATAAAGAAAAAAGGTTTTTACGCATGTAAAATAAAAGGCAAAAAAAGAAAAAAATGTCTCCTCTCTACCTTTAGTTGTTTCTATACTTCAAGATACTTACATGTTGCTTGGCACTTTATGCGCGTGCAGCGGTTATAAAATGGTTGCTGGTGTTTTGAGGGAAGACGTCAACAGCGTCATCCAGCTATAAGACAAGCAGCAAGGGGCACAATCAACACACGCCGCGGCGGGCTCTGTCTCTAAGTCTCCTGCAGCAGCATCGCCCAGCTTTATATAATAAATATATTTTAACATAGTTTATTTTCAAATAATGCAAAGAGTACGCGACACGTGTTTCGCCCTTATTTGGGCTCGTCAGGCGTACACACTCCACTGCACCCCTCGCGGGAATCGAACCTCGGACGTCAGATCTCCAGGCTGTCAGATAAACGAATCACACGCCGTGGCACAGCGTAAAGGGACTTCGTCTCATTATATATATATATATATAATGAAAACAAGAATATATATAATGAAAACAAGATTACACAAAATGAATAATGAAATTAACACCAAATGAAACAAATACATTTCAACAAAAATCAAATCCTGATCAAAACAAGTGCAAATTATCACCTTCTAAACAAAATACGTGCTCCATAAAAAATAAATACTTTTTGCTATCCAAATTAACCTGCTCAAAACCATACAAATTTAACAAATGCATATGAACAATAACAATGGAGGATAAAGTATTATTAAAGTTGTAACATACCTATAAGACAAGCAGCAAGGGGCACAGTCAACACACGCAGCGACAGACGCTCTATCTCTCAGTCTCCTGTAGCAAGCCAAACAGTATGCTAATGAGGCTGGATCTCCGTCAGATTAAACACTTCTAAAGTCCGTTTCTGCCGGCCAAAAGTGACGACAGAACCTAAAGATACAGCAATAACCACGCGACGTGATGTTTCCATGCAGTTTGAGACGGAATACACCGTTTTAAAACGTGTTCGCTTACACGAGAGACAGAGAGCATCGAAAAGCGTCTTGCCTGCAGCAGCGTCATCCAGTTTTTGCCGGGAGTCGGCTGTTACTAGTGATGGGCCGCTCGATACTCAGGTTTCGACACTGTGTCGAGCTATCTTCAAATGCGCCCGTCACGTGATTTTGAGCACGCTAGCGTAATGACGTCATTGATATCCGCGCAGTCAGCAGTCGATTTGGTCAGTAACTAGTCTGCTGAAGTGCTTTGGCTGAAAGCGTAAAAGCGGTTGTCTGTGCTATATTGATAAAATACGCTTACCCCTAGTTCAAATCCTAGTTGGGGCTCGCATATGTTGAAATAAGGATTTTGTATAAAACAGTTAAGTAGTACTTGTTTGAAAGTTAACAAATATATTTTGGAGACATTATGAACGATTTACATGGGGCACCTTTTTCCTCGGTGTGGAATTGTGTCCACCAAGAATCTGTAACAAATCGATGAGCATATTTTGCGTAAGGTAGCACGTATTGTAACAATCCAGAATCTATTCTACCCCATGTCGATCATATCACAGAGGCTAAGAAATGCTTCACTAAAGCCGACGTGGTCATTACACCAGTATATGCGCAAGACATTCCTCATTAAACGTTTTTACTATTCCGTGATTCCCAGATCTGTTGCTGATTTGTATTATTGATTTCCAAAAAGCAATGTGAGTAAAAGCGTGTTCTGCATAACTAATCACAACTGTCTTTAAAACAGAATCAGCGCCATCAACAGTGTCTTCTGCAATTTTAGGAAAGCCTCGGGATTTCTGCGTTAATGAGACAAAAAGTTGTAAAGAAACTTTGCAAATTCATCCAAAGGTGAACGTAAAGATCACTCAAGTACTGAGAAGAAGGAGCAGCTGGATAAGCACATCTGGAGCCAAACTTTCAAAAAAGCACCTGACTTTGTCATGAACATTCCTTTAGTTGTGAATTCATCTTATCAAAGGCTGCGCTGGGGGGGTAAATAAGTAATCTTCCGAAGTGCAGCACAACAGAGTAAATAATTGATGTAAATAGAATTACTGAAAGACTAAGTTTTTGCCGTTTCTGTATTCTTAAACCATCTTCCAGTTACACAATCCCCCGCAGTCAATGTCACATTCAATGTTCTCTGCTCCTTAACCTGTCTTGTTACCCAAAGCATCAACACTCAGTTTCATTCAAGGCTTTACCGTCCTTCCTTTCATAGACATAAAATAAAACACATTTCCTCTACATGTCCAATAATAATAGTAAACTTGCAGGAACGAGAAAAGCACAAGATGGGAATATTTATGACAAGAGCCTGGACATCAGGATGAGAATGTGCCTTGTCACCCATTACGTGAGCTCGTCTGCCATCCCTCGGTTACACTGGCACACGTTACACTCTGGAGCAAATGCAATGGAGAATATCAATCAATCAATCAACATTTATTTATATAGCACATATTCATACAAAAAAATGTAGCTCAAAGTGCTTTACAAAATGAATAGAAAAATAGAAGACACAATAAAAATAAACATAAGTCAACATTAATTAACATAGAATAAGTAAGGTCCGATGGCCAGGGTGGACAGAAAAAACAAAAAAAACTCCAAAGGCTGGAGAAAAAAATAAAATCTGTAGGGGTTCCAGACCAGAGACCGCCCAGTCCCCTCTGGGCAATCTACCTAACATAAATCAAACAGTCCTCTTTGTATTTAGGGTTTTCATGGAAGGACCTGATGATGATGGTCACGTAGACTTCTGGCTTTCAGTCCATCAATGTTGGTGCATCATGATGCTTTGAGTAGGTGGTGGTGGCGCAGGCCACCGGAAAAGAAACAGAAGAGAGAGTAGGGGTCAGTATGGATTTTGGAGCCACTGTGAATAGTTATTATGAAGAATTGAACATACAGAGTATCAGGATTAAGTTAAAGTGAAGTTATAAAAAGGCCATGTTAAAGTAATAACATGTAATAAAGTAATACCGACAATGTACACCTTCAGAAGTGGAATAAATCGACTGTATACGTAGAACATTTCAGATAAACGATGAATTTTGTTAATCATAAACAATGCAACATAACTATTATATGTGTTGTTACTTTTTATTTATACTCACCAAACGTTACAGATCACAGGTAATATGTTTATAATCATTCTCACTAAAAGACACTGTCAAAATATATTAATGAGAAAACTGAGACACATTGGCCTTTAGGAAATATAAAAAAGTGTGTGCGCTGTCACTTAGGACAGAATGCATTGTTAACGTGACGCACTCTCTACTGACGATGTCACGAAAAAAAAGAAACAGCGCAGTCCATGCTAACTCAAATCCTCCTTGATGTTTGACCTAATGATTAATTGTCAATATCAAATCGATAAAATCATTTTAAGAAGATGACAAGTCTGCTATAGTCAGTTTAATCAACGCTACTTTTAAAAAGTTTCCTTATACAGAATATAAAACAGAATCTCAATGATACGGGACTCGCGAGTAGTAACGAATAATATGTGACACTGAGAAATTATAATTCCTAATAACGGGAACAAGTAAAACTACGACTTCCTAAAACGGACACTGTAAATGTAGGCATTTCAATAAATAATTTAGGAGACTTGTGTGTGCATTTCAATATCGATTTAAGAACTACGTAGGCCACCTGTTGTACTATAAACGGTAGCTCAAGCAGCACTTAACAGTAAATAGTCTAACAGGACAATGACTGACTGAAACGAAGATGCTGCGCCGCAACAATTAAGGTTCACACTGTCGTTCTGCATGTTTAGAAGCGCTGGTTGGCTGAAACTGTTTATAGCGAATTGTCCCAAGTTGGAAGTGCCATATAGCGATCAGACACGAAAAGACACATTTAGGCATAATGGACAGTAGTTTATTTTTCTACAATACAAATTCAGTACGACACCTGGGTCTCCAAACACACAAATATGAAGCTTATTACATTTTACAGTGAAACTCTTTACATACACAATATAATTAGGGTGTGCCACCTGCCCGACTACGGTGGCCCAACCTTCCCTCGATAGCTCGATTCGCTCGCTATCCGTCCAAGCTTGTTAAATGGAGGAATAGAAAAAAAACTTTCACAAGAGGAGGATCAGCGACACGAACCTGAGCGACAACACCACTGAGCCACCTAATCCGGATAATTAACGAGCTCTGCACAACTGAACTACTACTACTGTTCTTACTGCGGCGGATGAAATATGTTGTTTGACATATGCACGTTAAAATGGTTTAATTGATACGAGAGTATCATTGTTGTATTCTCCTAATGAAGACGAAAAAATTATATGTATAGATGTATACTATATGACGACGGTTTTGAACAAAATTAAGTGTTCCATAAAAGGTTGAACGATTTACCTAATCTTTTCATATATATATAAAGTTAATATATGACAATATATCTTTGACACTATGTATCAGACAAAGGAAATCACAGCAATCCACAAGAACAATAATTAATTCTCAGCAACTACCTGAATTGTAGCTTAACCATATCAACTGAAATGTGTAATGTCAATACGAATTACAAAATATAACTAGAGAGTTAAGTGTCAGATAGACTCTCAAAATTAAGAGGTCAATGCCTTTCAGTGTGCTGAGGCTTTACAAAGATTCAGTAACCAGTGACCATGTCTGCTCGAAGCCCTATCATGATCCAATCTCGGTACTACGCATGTCTGAGGCTTCAGTAGCGCGTCATCATCTCAGTAGTACGCATGTCTGAGGCTTCGTGCCCGTTCAAAGCCTGTCATGACGCAATCTCATTTGTACGCATGTCTGAGGCTTCAGTAGCCGTCATCATCTCAGTAGTACGCATGTCTGAGGCTTCGTGCCCGTTCAAAGCCTGTCATGACGCAATCTCATTTGTACGCATGTCTGAGGCTTCAGTTGCTCGTCATCATCTCACTAGTACGCATGTCTGAGGCTTTCAAAGCCCGTCATCAATCTCAGTACTCTCGCAAAGCTTCCACTCATTATTTGTTCAACGAGCTACCGTTTGAAGTAGGCTACATATGGCATCAACAGAGTTAAAAAACTCAACAGAATTCCCATTGAAATGAAAGTTTGTAGATGATCAATACATGTTAAATGATCGTGCCCGATAATACATTGTGGCAAAAAATAAAATTATAAATTATACATCATACAAACGCCGACTTGTTGAATGCATAATGCTGCAAAGAAGAGCTTTAGCAATACGGTGACGACACATCTCTCACTATAATACTCTCCTAAATATCCATTCTTCGCCTCATGCAATGTTTTCATGCAACACTGAAGGTATGTCATATAGTATACATCTATATATAATTGTTTTTGTCTTCACTACATACATACATGTATACATTAAAAAACATACATTATATACCATCCTCCTGAAAATAGTAGTGGTGCAGCGGTAGCGTTACCGCTTCATACTAAAGCGTACGTGGGTTCGGGTCCCACGTCCACCCTCTGTAAATTATGACCCAAAAGAGTCTGATTTTCTTTTTTTTTATTAAACAGCAAATTCCAGCGTGGACCGGAAGCGAGCAAGGCGAGAACACTAGTAAGGATATATCAAATGGAAACGTGCATCTTGTTTTATGTCTATAACAAAAAAAATATTTGAGTAACGATTTCAACTGTTTTTGTAGTTGTTGATGGCGGGTTTAGCGGTTTAAATTTTTAAATATTAAATTGATAAGGTGGAATGTGTTCTTGCTTTGAGTGTTAATGTGTTAGTAACTGGGATTGCGCCTCTATTACTGGAAGATTGCTTAGGAATGATACAGACTGGACAACTATGTGTTTTAGGAAATGTTTTATTATTGCACTGTGCTGTGACTAAAAAACTTTTTACTGATCATCTGTCCGGACCTTGAAGATGTGTTCACGAGGGAGAGATGCTGTTGTTAAAAGCAAATGTTTTTTCAACAGAAGGTCCAGATGTGTTTATCCCGCTGCTTTTTGTTGCCTCAGCACTCAATCTTTAATGCCGACCTTGATATGTGCACTGCTCACATTGGAGTGTCCCGTGTGTGTCTGTGTGCGGTGACTGATCTGTGCCGTGTCTCTCAGCCTCTCTGATGTGCTCCGGATTGACACCTTTGAATGTTTGGTGCAGCAGAGCAAATTCAACCTGATCTACCACAGTGGGTTTGTTATCACCTTATTCCAGCGTTTCTCAACCTTTAAGTTGAGAAGTTAAGTTAAATTAAGATTAAAATGAAGTTATAAAAAGGCCATGTTAAAGTAATGTGTTTTCAGCAGTGTTTTAAAGTGCTCTACTGTATCAGTCTGGCGAATTCCTATTGGCAGGCTCTTCCAGATTTTAGGTGCATAACAGCAGAAGGCCACCCGCCTCACCACTTCTTTTAAGTTTAGCTTTTGGAATTCTAAGGAGACACTCATTTGAGGATCTGAGGTTACGATTTGGAATATAACGTGTCAGACATTCCGATATATAAGATGGGGCGAGATTATTTAAGGCTTTATTAACCATAAGCAGATCCTGAATGACACAGGTAACCAGTGTAGTGACGCTAAGACTGGTGTGATGTGTTCAGATTTTCTTTTCCTAGTTAGGATTCTAGCAGCTGCATTCTGCACTTGTTGCAAGTGATTTATATCTTTTTTGGGTGGTCCTGAGAGGAGTGCATTACAGTAATCTAGTCGACTGAAAACAAACGCGTGAACTAATTTCTCAGCATCTTTCAGTGATATAAGCGGTCTAACTTTACTTATGTTTCTTAAGTGAAAAAATGCTGTCCTAATGATCTGATTAATATGTGATTTAAAATTCAGATTACAGTCAACAATCACCCCTAAGCTTTTTACCTCCGTCTTGACTTTTAATCCTAATGTATCCTGGGGGACAGGACCCCCAAGCCCAGACCCATCGGGTCGGGTGGCCCGAACAGAGAGTTTGGGGGCTCTAAAAGGTTTAAAATGAAGCACGTTAGCTGGCGAGCTGCTGGTTTATTGGTTAACTGCATCTCATAATTAACTAAGGTCTGGTGAAGAAAACCGGCAGCAATTCAAACTTAAACGCAGCTGCTAAAATCTAAAACAGGCTGTTAAGGGTTCTAAAAATGGAGTCCAAAAAGTGTATTGCTTTGCTAGTAAATACAAGGGTTCTAATTAAGAAAATTGGTTAAAGTGGCCCTGCGGTGGGCTGGCGCCCTGCCCAGGGTTTGTTTCCTGCCTTGCACCCTATGTTGGCAGGGATTGGCTCCGGCAGACCCCCCCGTGACCCTGTAGTTATGATATAGCGGGATGGATGGTTAAAGTGAAAACCTGCAGCCACGGGAGACCTCCAAACTGTAATTGAGGACCTCTGATCAACAACATAACTAAACTTTGTCTTTGATGAGTGAAAGCGTTAAGAAGGAGCACCAAGATTCATTATCAGCAAGGACGGAGTTCTTATTAGGACGCTGGTTGGAATGAAAACAGCCCTCTAGGACTGTGATTGAGGACTCCTGTCTCTGGGGGGCTGTCTAAAAGCAGGGCCTGCTAAAACTCATTGCGGCACTTCTTGTGTGGTTTTGGGCTACACAAAAATAAATTGTATTGAATTTTCAGTCAGGTACATAAGTATTTTGGAATGTGACACGATTTTCATAATTTTGTCTCTTTGTGCCACCACAAAAGATTTTGAAATGAAGCAATCAAGATGGGATTGAAATGTACTGTAGACTTTCAGCTTTAGTTCTAGGGATTTAACAAAAATACCATATGAGCTGTTTAGGAACGGCAGCCGTTTTTACACGTGGTTCCCCCATTTTCAGGGGCTCAAATTTATTTGGACATACTAACCTAATCCTAAATATAACGCTCATTGTCAATATTTAGTTGAAAGTCCTTTCCAGTCAATGACTGCCTGAAGTCTGAACTCACGGCCTTTGCCAGTGCTGATGCTCTGCCAGGCCTTTACTGCCCGCTCAGGTGCAGGTGTTGCTTGTTTGTTGGACTTTCTGCCATCCGTTTTGTGTTCAGCAAGTGAACTGCATGTCCAGTTGGGTTGAGGTCAGTTGACTGACTTGGCCATTGGTGAATATTCCAATTCTTTGTGTTGTAAAGCCCCTGGTTTGCTGTCCCAGTGTGTTTTGTCTCCTTGTCCATCTGTAGTGTGAAGTGCCGTCCTGTCAGTTTTTTAGATTTGTCTCCATCTGAGCAGACAGTATAGCGCCCTGCGCCCCTCAGAATTCATCCTGCGACTTCTGCCAGCAGTCACACCATCAATAAACACCAGTGAGCGACTTCCATTGGGAGACATAACACGACCTCCGCCATGTCTCACAGATGATATGCTATTCATCAGATCGTGAGCCGTTCCTCCCCTTCTTCATATTCTTCTCTTTCCATCATTCTGGTCCATATTGATCTGAGTTTCATTTATCCAAAGAGATCTGTCCCAGAACTGGACAGGCTTTCCAAAAATGCTTTTTTGTCAAAGTCTGATATGTGCTTTCTATCCTTGAGGCTCACCAGCGGTCTGCACTTTGTGGTAAACCCTCTGTCTTTACTGTCATGAAGTCTTCTCTTGATTGTAGACTTTGACAATGACCTACATACCAGAGAGTGGTCTTGGTTTGGCTAAATGTCGTGACGGGGGTCTGGAACCATGGCGCAAGTTTATAGGCTCATTGTATCGGATGAATGCACAGTGGCACACAGAGCAGGTGTTGAGGCTTTAGACAGGAACACGACAAAAGTGATGGGAGGCTGGACAGTCTTGCTGGCTGAAGACTTCCGGCAGACCTTACCAGTTGTCCCAAGAGGAACACGCGCCGACAAAGTTAAAGCATGTCTGAAGTCTTCATACCTATGGCCTAGGACCAACGTTGGGTTCTCACCTTAAGAATAAATGTGAGGGTTTACTTGAACTGCGACAAAAAGCCAGAGAGTTTGCTGCTCTCTCCTCATCAAAATGGGTGACGGCAATTGAATTGCAAAATCAATGTTCCTAACAATCTGAGTCTCCTAGTGAATACCTTACAAACCCTTATTGAAAATGTTTACCCCCACCTACGAAATCTGCATGGAAAGGATGTCTCACGGTTGAGGGAGAGAGCTAGTCTAACACCAAAATAATGACATGACTTCACATATAAACACCATTTTACTTCACCAACTAACATCCGAAAACAAAGACATACACGTCTGTCGACTCTGTTATAGAACTTGGAGGATGCGGTGCACTATCCGGTAGAGTTTCTTCACACTCTTAATCCTCCAGACATGCCTCTTCATACTCTACTTTTGAAGGTCACCGGCACCAATTATGTTACGACGAAACTACCAAAACGTTGTAACGGCACCAGGCTTCAGATGAAATCTCTGCACAAGAACCTTTGAGGCAACTGTCTTCACTGGAGCTGGCTCGGGGGGAGACCCTCTCACACCCTCTGACCTCCCATATCAATTCAAACGCCTCCAATTTCCAGTACGCTATGACAATAAATAAGTCATAGGGCCAGACTCTCAATAAAAGGTCGCCATTGACATGACACAAGATGGCTTCTCACATGGCCGACTGTACGTTGCATTGCTCAAGAGTGAGCTCGGCAGACCGCTTGGTCATTTTACAGCCCGAGTACTGCAAACGTCGTTTACAAAGAGATCCTTACATCCTAAAAATGGGCATTTCTCATACACGACATTTACAATCCTAAATTAAACTCTTTACAATCAGATTCACTCTCAATACTAAAATAAGCCTACGACAATTACATTGACAGCCACGTTACGTTATTTTTAAAAGGTTTCCTTTTACATAACTTCTTTAACACACTACATCTCCGCTTCGAAGCTCTGGTATTTTGCTAGAGTTCTATAAAACCTCGCTAGTAGTTTTCTGTTTTTGTTTAAAACCCCAAAGTTATCCATGAAATGTGCTCGATATTTTTTTAGTGACTCTACAGTGGTGTGAAAAACTATTTGCCCCCTTCCTGATTTCTTATTCTTTTGCATGTTTGTCACACAAAATGTTTCTGATCATCAAACACATTTAACCATTAGTCAAATATAACACAAGTAAACACAAAATGCAGTTTTTAAAAGATGGTTTTTAGTATTTAGGGAGAAAAAAATCCAAATCTACATGGCCCTTTGTGAAAAAGTAATTGCCCCTTGTTCAAAAATAACCTAACTGTGGTGTATCACACCTGAGTTCAATTTCCGTAGCCACCCCCAGGCCTGATTACTGCCACTCCTGTTTCCATCAAGAAATCACTTCAATAGGAGCTGCCTGACACAGAGAAGTAGACCAAAAGCACCTCAAAAGCTAGACATCATGCCAAGATCCAAAGAAATTCAGGAACAAATGAGAACAGAAGTCATTGAGATCTATCAGTCTGGTAAAGGTTATAAGGCCATTTCTAAAGCTTTGGGACTCCAGTGAACCACAGTGAGAGCCATTATCCACAAATGGCAAGAACATGGAACTGTGGTGAACCTTCCCAGGAGTGGCCGGCCGACCAAAATTACCCCAAGAGCGCAGAGACGACTCATCCGAGAGGTCACAAAAGACCCCAGGACAACGTCTAAAGAACTGCAGGCCTCACTTGCCTCAATTAAGGTCAGTGTTCACGACTCCACCATAAGAAAGAGACTGGCCTGCAAAAACGGCCTGCATGGCAGATTTCCAAGACGCAAACCACTGTTAAGCAAAAGAACATTAGGGCTCGTCTCAATTTTGCTAAGAAACATCTCAATGATTCCCAAGACTTTTGGGAAAATACCTTGTGGACTGATGAGACAAAAGTTGAACTTTTTGGAAGGCAAATGTCCCGTTACATCTGGCTTAAAAGGAACACAGCATTTCAGAAAAAGAACATCATACCAACAGTAAAATATGGTGGTGGGGTCTGGGGTTGTTTTGCTACTTCAGGACCTGGAAGGCTTGCTGTGATAGATGGAACCATGAATTCTACTGTCTACCAAAAAATCCTGAAGGAGAATGTCCGCCATCTGTTCATCAACTCAAGCTGAAGCGATCTTGGGTGCTGCAACAGGACAATGACCCAAAACACACCAGCAAATCCACCTCTGAATGGCTGAAGAAAAACAAAATGAAGACTTTGGAGTGGCCTAGTCAAAGTCCTGACCTGAATCCAATTGAGATGCTATGGCATGACCTTAAAAAGGCGGTTCATGCTAGAAAACCCTCAAATAAAGCTGAATTACAACAATTCTGCAAAGATGAGTGGGCCAAAATTCCTCCAGAGCTGTAAAGACTCATTGCAAGTTATCGCAAACGCTTGATTGCAGTTATTGCTGCTAAGGGTGGCCCAACCAGTTATTAGGTTCAGGGGGCAATTACTTTTTCACACAGGGCCATGTTGGTTTGGATTTTTTTTTCTCCCTAAATAATAAAAACCATCATTTAAAAACTGCATTTTGTGTTTACTTGTGTTATATTTGACTAATGGTTAAATGTGTTTGATGATCAGAAACATTTTGTGTGACAAACATGCAAAAGAATAAGAAATCAGGAAGGGGGCAAATAGTTTTTCACACCACTGTATGTAGTATTCCTTTCACTTTTATTTTGTCAGATAACAAGGTGCCTCCTTCCCAGTTCATATGGTCCTCCAGAAAGCTGTCGATTGGCCCCCAGGTCAGGGCTGTCCACGTCGGAAGGGAATCTGAGAAGAGGGAGAGAGAAGAGTTTGCACAAAGAGTATGGCCTTGGGCGGGGAGGACGCCCTGGACGAAAGACGGGTGCCCAGTAAACAAGAGGATCGTGAGCGGGGCGCCCCCGAGGATTTGTGCGTCAAGTCGGAGGACTGTGAGGGAGGGCGTCCAGCTTTTAAAGAAGAGGAGGAGGAGGAGGGCGTGGAGGAGATTGTTGAAGTTAAAGTGGAGGATCTGGAATATTTCTCAGTTAGCCTTGAACTGCAGAACCTTGAAACTGAGAATACTCTCAAACAAGAAGAACCTCATTCCAGTGTACGGCAGTCGGTCGCCTGTACGGGACAACCGGCTACCCAGCAGAATTCACTGATGGAACAGATATCTGAATCATCCAAGTTTGAAGAGAACATCGATGAAGCATACGGGAGAAAAGCAGAAGAGCAGCAGACGCCAAGGAGTGGGGGAATGAGTAAGTAACGTAATGAAATGTGAAAGTAACCGCAACCAATAGCCTGTACAGGTCCTACCAGTGCTTGTCATTGCATTTTTAGTACTGTAGGTGTAAATGACAGTGAGAGATACATGGATGGAGACCAACTGCTCGAAGACACAGAGTTTATGATATTTGTAGGTCAGCTCTTGTTATTCATTAACGGTTTTGTGCAAAGTTAAAATAGCTGATAGCTTTATATTGGAAAGTTTTCATCTTAGCAGTAAAAGTTGACCGATATTCCGTTTAGTGATATGAAACAATCTCAAATTCTTATAATGATCTTTTCTATCAATTGTGCCCTAATTCGGGGGTGTGAAGCCCAGAGCGCGTACAGCCGCCCTAATCCCGGCACAGACAGGCAGGAGACCGGTTTAGCACCCAGCACACGGTTTATTTATACAGAGCACAAATCACCAACACACTCATGGCTTACAAAGACCAACACGGTCCCTTTTTTTGCAGCCAGTCCTTCCGTCTCCACTCCTCCTCCTCCTCCTCCTCCTCAGGCTTTGTCCTTCCTCCTCCCGACTCTGGCCGATGAGTTCTGGTGACCGGCTCCTTTGTATAGGGCACCTGGAACGACTCCATGAGCCTAACAAGCTTCTTCTGGCCGCTCTTCTTTGGTGTGGCTGAAGTGCGGCCAAATAGGCTCCTGAAAATGGCCACGGACCTCGGCAGGGTTGAGCTTCCCATGCTCATGACCCATGGCCCCGCTGGAAATCAAAGGGGGCTAGCCTCTGTCAGTCCATGCGGAGAAACTGCCCTGGAAATACTCCATCCCGCGGTCCTTCCACAATCAGGGCATCCCGCCGGCCGTCCGCCACAGGAGTCAAAAACATTAAAAAAACCAAAATGATGATGTCTATCCGGCTAAATCTACTGGAGTGATTTTGGTCAAAAGGCTCCTGTCACGGTTCGTTTGGATTGGCCGACTCTCTTTTTTGCTATCTTGTCCGCAACACAATGTCATATCCTGACACAAACGGGCAGATGTTTACGCTGAAAGGCGGTCCCTAAACCTTGTAAACCTGTCCTGCTTTTGCTCCATTCAGTCTTTTTCTACTTCTGATTATTTGATAATGCACATCAGCAGAGGGCGGCACGGTGGCGCAGTGGGTAGCGCTGCAGCCTCACAGTAAGGAGACCTGGGTTCGCTTCTTGCATCCTCCCTGCGTGGAGTTTGCACGTTCTCCCCGTGTCTGCGTGGATTTCCTCCCACAGTCCAAAGACATGCAGGTTAGGTGCATTGGCGATCCTAATTTGTGACTAGTGCAGCGTTTCTCAACCTTTAAGTATTTGTGACCCGAGTTTTCATAAGAGTTTTAATCGCGTCTCCCTAATGTTTTTCTGAAACCCTAATAAGATTTATTCCTATATTTTTTGCTGCCGATACACCGCTACAAGTGTTATTATACCTACGGTGGCTCTGAAGCTAGGGATCTGCACTGGCAATCGGAAGGTTGCCGGTTCGAATCCCGTAAATGCCAATAGAGACTCTGCTATGTTGGGCCCTTAACCTGCAATTGCTGAGCACTTTGAGTAGTGAGAAAAGCGCTATATAAATGCAAAGAATTATTATTATTACTTAACTTTCATTGACATTTATCTATCTCTGTATTTATTTTTCTATTATCAGAATGTAGTTTAAGTTAAATTGTTTTGGTTTCAATAGATGTAATTTTCATATTTTCGATTCTTGTTTTCTTTTTTTCACATCTTTGCGCCTCCTTTTTGTTACTTCGCGCCCCCTTAGGGGGGTCAGCCCACAGTTTGAGAACCACTGCTTTATATAGTTCTTGACCCGGAAGTGCTCCTGTCCTTCTGTCCATGTGATTCATTAGCACTTCTGGGTCAGATGGAGAATGACATTTTTCTTCAGCCCGGAAGTACTTCTTTTCTTCCGTTCCCGTGACTAGGGAGTACTTCCGGGCTATATGGGAAATAAAAATCCTCGCGTCCCCCTGCAGTGTCACATGGTGGCACCCATGGCACCCAGCATGGCTGTGAAGCCAAACTCCATCTCCCATGGTGCCCTGTGGGCGCGCCCCACAGATTGAGAACCGCCGCACTAGTGTGTGTGTGTCCTGCGGTGGGCTGGCACTCTGCCCGGGCTTTGCTCCTTCCTTGCTCCCTGTGCTGGCTGGGATTGGTTCCAGCAGACCCCCATGACCCTGTAGTTAGGATAAAGCGGGTTGGGCAATGACTGACATCAGCAGAATATTTGGAGAACGTTTAATGATTTGGTATGCAATTAGAAATGGGAAGCACAAGTAAGCCCTTCTAATATTCCCAAATGTTGTTGATTCAGCTCCACTCATTGGATGGAGGAGCAGACAGCAGGCCCGTAGGGAGTGTCAGCCCAGTCCACCTCGGCCCCCATTGACACCCACATTTAATAATAACCTTTGAAGGCACACAAGGACACCTTACAGAGCACATTAATAACAACAGTCACAACATAAAATTAATAAAATATTACAGTACAATAAAACCAGAATAAATATAATAATAAAATTGAGCTAAAATAATCAGACAGAATGAGCCAGCTTAAGAAGATGAGTTTTAAAGGTAGAAAGAGAGTCGATATCACGAGTATCTTGTGTTAGAAAGTTCCAGAGACAAGGGGCCGCTCGACTGAAAGCTCCAAACCCCATGGTAGTCAAGCGAGCACGAGAGATAGCAAGACTGATAGAGGAAGAAGATCTAAGGATACGAGAAGGAACAGAGACGTGAAGAAGACCAGGAGGTGCCAGATTATGGAGAGTCTTGTAAGTAACAAGCAGCATCTTCAAATCAGTGCGATATTTAACTGGGAGCCGGTGAAGCTGCCGAAGGACTGGAGGTGATGTGTTCAATGGCAGGAGTTCTGGTAATCAGACGAGCTGCTGCAGCATTTTGAACCCATTGGAGTTTGTGAGGAAGACCAGGAAGGATAGAATTACAACAATCAGTACGAGGTGTCACCAGAGCTTGAACAAGAATAGCACTGCTGGGAGCTGAAAGAGATGGGCGTGAATGGCTAGGTGGAAATATGCCGACCCCGTTATATTATTAATGTGTGCCTCGAATTTTAAGGTACTGTCTTCTTCTATTATTAAGCTTCCGCTGCTGTCCGTTTTGTCTGTCCAGCATTTTAAATCACCTGTAGCTCACAAACCGTTTGACCAATTGACCTGATATTTGGTACACGGATACTACGTGACGTCTACTGTCCGCTTCCTCCAAGGTTATTCCTCTTTTTATTTTATTTTATTGTAGAAACAACTCTCGGCAGCAGGGCAGCGCATGCGTACGGGCACCGTTCTCATTCCCTACCACCTTCGCCATCACTTCTCCTACCTCTTCATATCTTAAACCATTCTTGAGGCAGATTGAAGACTAAAGTGCCAGCTTCTTCTTCATCATCATCTTTTGGCTGCTCCCTTAAGGAGTAGCCAGCAGCGGATCATCTTCTTCCATATCTTTTTGTCCTCGTCATCTTGTTCTGTCACACCCATCACCTGCATGTCCTCTCTCACCACATCCATAAACCTTCTCTTAGGCCTTCTGTCTCATCTGGCAGCTCTATCCTTAGCACCCTTCTCCCAGTATACTCAGCAACTCTCCTCTGCACATGTCCAAACTAACGCAATCTCGCCTCTCTGACTTTGTCTTCCCACTTGAGCTGACCCTCTGATGTCCTCATTTGTAATCCTGTTCATCCTCGTCAAACCCAATGCAAATCTTAGCATCTTTAACTCTGCCACCTCCAGCTCTGTCTCCTGCTTTCTGGTCTCCAGCCCATATAACACAGCTGGTCTCACTACCATCCTGTAGACCTTCCCTTTCACTCTTGCTGATACCCGTCTGTCACAAATCACTCCTGAAACTCTTCTCCACCCACTCCACCCAGCCTGCACGCTCTTCTTCGCCTCTCTTCCACACTCCCTATTACTCTGTACTGTTGATCCCAAGTATTTAAACTCATCCACCTTCGCCATCTCTACTCCCGTCATCCTCACCATTCCACTGACCTCCGTCTCATTCACACACTGGATTTAAATAAACTGCTTTTATCCAAACCTTTTTGACTGTGGAACTGCACTTGTGTTCTGGGTTTGTAGAGCTGCAGTGCCCTCTAGCGTCCACACCATGATAATCCAAACTGATCTGAGTGAAACTTGACTTAGCTTGACTTCCCTTTCACTCTTGCCGATACTTAAATGCCAGCTTAAGTGAAAAATTAAAAACGTACTAAGTCATTGCAACACAAAGACTGGCTTAATCAGTTTTAACGAGAAAAGGTGCTGACGGAAGAAGAGAAGAAGCCGGACACTAAGGTGGAGTAAAGAAGAGCTGCTCAGGAAGCAGCAAGCGCATCAACCTCTGAGCAAATGAATTCTAATTGTACAGAGAAAGAGGAGAAAAATTATGAATGCTCAATGTTATCGTGCAGCGAAAAATCTCCGTTATTTATTTAGATATGCTATCTGCGATAGAGTGAAGCCGCGAAAGTCAAAGTGCGATATAGCGAGGGATTACTGTACGTACTCTTAATTTAAATTAGGTTTTTATATTATTTTGATTTTATCAAATACATCACATAAAAGAAGAGAACACCCAAATTCACTCTCCAGATTGCCTTTACTGTAGGTCATGTGCCCACCCATCCCCTCTCTTGTCAACAGAATAAAATAAAGCAAAGCTCTAGGACTGAGTCCATTATTGGAACTGCAGGGTCCTCTTACAAATTAGGAGGATTAGAAATGAGAACAGCAATTAAAATATTAAGTTGCTTTTTCTTTTTTTTTTTTTGCTTTGCACCATAACGTTTCATCTGTGGGGGGAGGAGCAAAAAAGCTTTAGATTTGTCAAAAAGTTCGATCACCGGTTTTCAACGGATCTCAAAGTTTTAGGGTCCCCTGATACCAAAATATCTCGCTTATGGGGTGTCTGTCTGTCTGTGTGTCACAGAGGACGGTCTGGCGATAAAACCGTTGGGACAGAACAATCCAAAACTTGAGCCTGTCATGAGTTGACGATGCGCTGATTCGTTTCCACACCCATCAGCCTCAGCACTCGCTCCCCACAGGGCTGTGTGCTGAGCCCCCTGCTCTATACCCCCTACACTCATGATTGCATTCCTGCCCACTACAGTAACACCATTGTTAAGTTTGCTGATGATACCTTGGTTGTTGTGCTCATCTCTGGGGGGGGATGAGTCCGTCTACAGGGATGAAGTGGAGCGGCTGACAACGTGGTGTAGGAATAACAACTTGCACCTAAATACAGTCAAGACCAAGGAGCTCATCGTGGACTTCAGGAGGAAGGCAGACAACATCCAGCCACTCATCATGAATGGGGAGTGTGTGGAGAGGGTCTCAGACTTCCGCTTCTTGGGTGTCACCATTAGGGAGGACTTGACCTGGGGAACACACGCTGCTGAGGTAGTGAAGAAGGCCCAAAAGAGACTCTACTTCCTGAGGGTGCTCAGAAAGAACAACATCCCTGAGCATCCTGGTCTACTGTCTCTGTGTGTGGTTCTCCAGCTGCACAGTAGACAGCATCCTGGTCTGCTGTCTCTGTGTGTGGTTCTCCAGCTTTACAGTAGAGAACATCCTGGTCTGCTGTCTCTGTGTGTGGTTCTCCAGCTGCACAGTAGAGAGCATCCTGGTCTACTGTCTATGTGTGTGGTTCTCCAGCTGCACAGTAGAGAGCATCCTGGTCTGCTGTCTCTGTGTGTGGTTCTCCAGCTGCACAGTAGAGAGCATCCTGGTCTACTGTCTCTGTGTGTGGTTCTCCAGCTTTACAGTAGAGAACATCCTGGTCTGCTGTCTCTGTGTGTGGTTCTCCAGCTGCACAGTAGAGATCATCCTGGTCTGCTGTCTCTGTGTGTGGTTCTCCAGCTGCACAGTAGAGATCATCCTGGTCTGCTGTCTCTGTGTGTGGTTCTCCAGCTGCACAGTAGAGATCATCCTGGTCTACTGTCTATGTGTGTGGTTCTCCAGCTGTACAGTAGAGAGCATCCTGGTCTGCTGTCTCTGTGTGTGGTTCTTCAGCTGCACAGTAGAGAGCATCCTGGTCTGCTGTATCTGTGTGTGGTTCTCCAGCTTTACAGTAGAGATCATCCTGGTCTGCTGTCTCTGTGTGTGGTTCTCCAGCTTTACAGTAGAGATCATCCTGGTCTGCTGTCTCTGTGTGTGGTTCTCCAGCTGCACAGTAGAGAGCATCCTGGTCTACTGTCTCTGTGCTTGGTTCTCCAGCTGCACAGTAGAGATCATCCTGGTCTGCTGTCTCTGTGTGTGGTTCTCCAGCTTTACAGTAGAGATCATCCTGGTCTGCTGTCTCTGTGTGTGGTTCTCCAGCTTTACAGTAGCACAGAAGAAAGAGCTGCACAGGATCATTAAGGTTGCCCAGCGGATAGTCGGCTGCCCTCTCCCCTCAATAGAAGAACTACATAGTTCCTATTGTCTCAGGAACATCAAGAAAATTCTTCTGGACCCATCACACCCAGGACATGCATTGTTTGAACGCCTGCCTTCAGACAGACGTTTCAGATCCATAAAGTCTAAGACAAATAGACTGAGAAACAGTTTCTATCCTTCAGCCATCACCATGCTGAGTGCTGCTAAGTGGTCAATCTGACAGAGTGCACCTTCATTCTGAGTTAACATTAGATAAGGGACAAGTGCAATATAGGCTGGTCCAGATCTAATTATACAATTTTCATTACGCTATAACTTATTAAGTTTATTACATAGAAAATCACCCGAAAAATCCCGGACCATCGAGAAGTATGCGAACCGACAACATGAAGAATCGTCTTCACGCCGAACTGGAATCATCGCCGCATAAATCAAAGTCATCCAGACGAACTGGATCTGCAGAATTAGATCTGGATCACCCTGTATAATGTATGTATGTATGAGTGGAAAACATTGTTCTGCTGTTATGGACAATTTTGGATACTTATTTTAGTTGAAACTTGAGTAATTGTGTTTTGTTTTTATTTTTATTTTTTCTGCACTGGAAAAGTGCACCTAAAAATTTCATTGTACAATGTCTCATTGCTACAATGACCATAAATATTTTGATTTGATGTGATTTGATTTGAAAGAGGCCCTCAAATGCCGGAATTCTGCAATTAATTAGGAATTCTTCTCGTCAGTTGCTATCATAATGACCTGTTCTATGATTAGAAAGATCAGCATCAGAGTGGTAAATAATTACTGAAAGGTTATAGAGTAGTACGGGTAATTTGGCTCCTAGGATGCAAAGCCTACTGACTCCCACTTCCAAATTTTTGGTTTTTGTTTTCTTCTTAACCTGGGGTCTTGGGTAGCTTTTGAAGCATGGCAGGCATCAGCCTGAGAATGAATGCAGGGCACACTACAGTACCCCCACAACCCCCGACACACACACACACACACACAGATATGACCTTTGAATTTCCCCATGGGATTAGTACAGCTTTTTTAAAATCTAACCTAATGTCTACATTCAGATAGACCAGACGGTGATTACCACAGCAGACACATTTACGAGATGATGTAAGAGGTAGGTGGAGAACCTGAGAATACACAATATGAGAGGCCATGCACACATTGGATAGAGCAGGGATGGGACCTCCTTGTGAGGCAGCAGCACCAACCATATACCTCTTTTTAATGATTGATTTTAAAACAATAAACTGTTTGTGTTATTGCAGGTTTCTTGGAGAGTTGCACCTTCTCTGTGTCTTCATTTGCTCAGAGTTCTCTTCAGTACAGACTGCAGCAGAAACAGGACAAGGACGCAATGGAGAAGTCACCAAGGAGATCCAGGCATTTGACAGCAACCTCTTTGAAGTGCAGTTCACTTAATGTTGTGAAACCAACACAGACAGAAGCCATCGACACTGATCAACATCAAGTGCATAATTCAGATCAAGAAGCTTTATATGCTAGCCAAGATTGGGGAAAGGCCTTTAAAAGCAAATCTGACAGTAAAGGTAAGTCAGTGCATTCAACTCAGAAGCCGTTTGCGTGTCCTGAATGTGGCAAACTGTTTCTATACAAAAGCAGTCTACATAGACATAAACGAATTCACACTGGAGAAAAACCCCACTGCTGTCAAGAGTGTGGAAAACGATTCCCCGATAATAGTGCTCTTCAGCGGCACACACGCGTTCATACGGGAGAGAAACCATACAGTTGTGCCCAGTGTGGTAAAGGATTTTCTCATAAATGCAATCTTGAAAAACATCAAAAAAATCACAGTGGAGAAAAACCTTATTGCTGTTCTGAATGTGGTAAAGGATTCTCAACTTTAGGTAATTTTCATAACCACGCGAGAATTCACAGTGGAGAGAAGCCTTATTGGTGTAGTGAATGTGGCAAACGGTTCCTGCGGGGAAGCGACCTGTGGCAGCATTTTAGAAATCACACTGGAGATAAGCCTCACTGTTGTTTAGAATGTGGCAAAAGATTTTCTTACAGTAGCTCACTTCAGAGGCACAGACAAATTCACACTGGAGAAAAGCCATATCGGTGTTCTGAATGTGGAAAACAGTTTACTGATCATAGCCATCTTTATCAGCACACAAGAATTCATACAGGAGAGAAGCCATATAGCTGTTCTGAATGTGGCAAACGATTCTCTGACCATAGCTCTCTTCGGTATCACACTCGGATTCATACTGGTGAGAAGCCATATTGCTGTTCTGAATGTGGTAAACGGTTTTCACACAGAAAAGGACTTAACTACCATTCGGACATTCACTCCAGAGAGAAAAGAATCAGTTTGGAGATGGCTGTGGGAAAAACAAGTGAAACTGTCCAGGAACGCTGAGGTGAGCAGGTCTCAATAACAACAACTTCCAAGATTTCTTGTCTTCTCACCAATCACCATCACTTTGTACAAACTGCAAAAAAAAAAAAAAAAGGAATTGTTAGAAATCATTGAATGTTCTGTAGCCATCCCTTGCAACAAGTTTACAGGAATAACAGGGCAGTGTGATAGAGATGTCCTGACTCGTTGGTGTTATGAAGTGGGGTAAAGATTCTTACAAAAAGGTGATCTTCACCGACATTTAAGAATTCATACTGGACAGAAACCTGGTGTTTACCAGCTCAATGGTTTTTCTCCATGTTTATTTCAATGATGGATATTGTTACATCCCATTAATGTTTTGAATTGCCTTGTTTTCCTGTCTGTTTAAACAAATCTGTGTTGTCATGTGAAGTCATTATGTAATTAGTAAGGATTGTGTTTGCATTTTAACTGTGAGCTTGTCGTAACGCTCTGCACCGGGAGAGTTGAAGGCAAAAATGAACTGAAAACCTAATGAGGTAACGACTCTCAGACAGCAGTGGCCATTGTAGACATGAAAGAATTCATACTGGTGAGAGACCTCGTCGTTGTTCAAAGCGTTTTACAAACGACAAACGTCCGTATTTTGTTTTCTTATTGTGTCTTTTATTTTTCTATTCTTTATTATGTAAAGCACTTTGAGCTACTGTTTGTATGAAAATGTGCTATAGAAATAAATGTTGTTGTTGTTGTTCACCACGTGAGAATTCAAACTGGAGAGTTATGAATGAATGAAACTAACAGAGGCTGCAAGCAGACCTTTGCCCAATGTGGAGTAAAACCACCACAATTCTACCAGTGGTGTTGTGAACCAGAAGGACTTGTATGGGGGGGAAAAAAAAAAAAATCCAACTAAGATGCCACGCCCTATGAATTACAAAAGGTGACATAATGGAAATAAAGAAGGAATTGGGCCAATCCCTCAAGCTGAATTTGAGAGAATAGCAATACTGTACATTATAAAAACTAACCTGTGCCATGTAACTAAGCCAGGGGTGGGCAAAGCCAGTCCTGTACGGCCGTAGTGGCTGCAGGTTTTTGCTCCAACCCAGTTGCTTAATTAAAAAAAAAAAAAAACAATCCTTTTCAATTATTTCATTTCATGGCCTGTTAGTGCTTTAACTCTGCCATGTCAAGTCATTCTCACGTCCTAGATTTCTTTTTCTTTTCTAAGGATATCCTCCTAATGATCTGAAGTCTAAAACAGACAAGTTGTTCTCTCAGTGCTTCACTTTTTTTCTCTTCACTTTTCTTCCAAGTATTTAATTAAAACCAAATAGTGCACGATAAACACGCCCAGAGGTGTAAATGGAAACAAGCTCAATGGAGAAATGCTGGTTTCTTTTGTCGTTTGCATTTGATTACTAATAAGGGGTCATTAAAAACCAAGAATGCAGCTGTTTAAGACTAAAATAAGCAGTAAGGGTTCAACATCTTAACAAGTGAGCCCACTAAAGTGAAGCAGGAGTGTTACTTGAGCGATAAGCCCTTCTTATTAAGAAACTGGGTTGGAACAAAAACCTGCAGCCCTCCAGGAATGACTTTGCCCAGCCCTGGTCTAAGTTAAGTTATAATTGTTAAATGTAGATACTAACCATTAAGAGAATCCTCATGGCAGTACAGTACTCGCAAACGAGAAGCCTTCAGAGCCACACAAGAATCCACTCTGGACACACGTTGCTTTTTTGAACATTGCAATTGTTCTCTAGTAGCAGTGATTTACTAAAAACATACATGAGTTCTCACTGGGGGGGAAAAAAAAAAAAGATTATTGTAACAATAGTTACAAATTGGCCCTCTTCACAGTCACGCTATAATTAACAATACCATATAGAACAAAACAGACCAGCTGATACCCTATAATAATAATAAATGACCTTTTGACCATCTTACCTCTGTGTCTCCGTGTTCGTCTTGGAAAAACTCATTTGTGAATGCTTGGAAGAGACCCAGGAGGTCAGGAAAAAGTATCGTCTACAGTTGTGCTTGACAGTTTGTGAGTCCTTTAGAATTATCTAGATTTCTGCATAAATATGACCATCATCAGATTTTCACTCAAGTCCTAAAAGTAGATAAAGAGAAACCAGTTAAACAAATGAGACAAAAATATTATACTTGGTTATTTATTTATTGAGGAAAATGATTGAATATTACATATTTTTGAGTGGTAAAAGTATGTGAACCTTTGCTTTCAGTATCTGGTGTGACCCCCCAATAACTGCAACTAAACGTTTCTGGTAACTTCTGATCATTCCTGCACACCGGCTTGGAGGAAATTTCGCCCATTCCTCCGTACAGAACAGCTTCAACTCTGGGATGTTGGTGGGTTTCCTCACATGAACTGCTCGCTTCAGGTCCTTCCACGACATTTTGATCAGATTAAGGTCAGGACTTTGACTTGGCCATTCCAGAACATTCACTTTATTCTTCTTTAGCCATTCTTTGGTAGAACGACTTGTGTGCTTAGGCTCGTCGTCTTGCTGCATGACCCACCTTCTCTTGAGATTCAGTTCATGGACAGATGTCCTGACATTTTCCTTTAGAATTCTCTGATATAATTCAGAATTCATTGTTCCATCAATGAAGGCAAGCCGTCCTGGCCCAGATGCAGCAAAACAGGCCCAAACCCTGATACGACCACCACCATGTTTCACAGATGGCATAAGGTTCTTATGCTGGAATGCAGTGTTTTTCTTTCTCCAAACATAACGATTTTCATTTCAACCAAAAAGTTCTATTTTGGTCTCATCTGTCCACAAAACATTCTTCTAATAGCCTTCTGGTTTGTCCACGTGATCTTTAGCAAACTGCAGACGAGCAGCAATGTTTTTTTTGGAGAGCAGTGGCTTTCTCCTTGCAACCCTGCCATGCACACCATTGTTGTTCAGTGTTGACTCATGAACATGAACATTAGCCGATGTGAGAGAGGCCTTCAGTTGCTTAGAAGTTACCCTGGGGTCCTTTGTGGCCTCACCGACTATTACACGTGTGCCTTGCTCTTTTATCGACATTTATCTAACTCTCTATTTATTCTTCTAGTATCAGAATGTAGTTTAAGTTCATTTGTTTTGGTTTCAACAGATGCTTTTTTCATATTTTTGATTCTTGTTTTCTTTTTCACATCTTCGCCCCCCTAATGACCTGCTAATTAACTATTTCCCTTTATTTTAAATGGACTTTTCTTGAGGCTCTGACTGCTAAATTGATTCTTTTTTTTTCCATAAATTTGATGTGAAGTGAGCCAACAGATGACCAATTAAGTTAGGGCCTCAAACTCCAACCAAACTTCACTTGATTCAGTTTCTTCATTTGAAGTCAATTCTCGTTGTTAATTTAAACCCGTTATTTAATTCCATGGCGCTCGCTCATTCTGCCATGGCAGACATTTCCAAAACTGTTGATTTTCTTTTTTAAGAGCGCTGGCTGCCCAAATGTTGTGTGGACCTGAGCAGATCAACATTACTGAGGAGGCCTTCACCTTTCTTGATTTTCAGTTATTGTGTGATGGACGCAGGTTGTTGTTTATGTGTTGGTTCATTTTGTGTCTTAATATTGTTGGGTTGATAATTAAGGAAAAAAGAAATGCGTCTTAAGATGTGCAGCAATTAAAATTAAAGCAAAGAGTTAATTAGCAGCAAAATCAGGTCACTAATTAAGAAAAGGGTTAGAATGAAAACCTGCAGCCACAGTAGCTTTCCAGGACTGGAGTTGGAGACCCCTGGTTTAGGGAAAAAAAAAAGGTGTTTGGTATGTTGCCATGGATACAACCCTCGCCAATATGCTTTAAGTGAGGTGCAGTTTTAGGGTCTTTTCTATTAATTTAAAGTGAACGTGCTTGAATCTCTGAGCTCCACATCAAGTCCTCTCAACACTTCATACAAAAGTCCTTCATGGCAGTCTGGTAACATGAAGGCAGCTGGACAAGCAGAGCAACAGAGGAAAGCGATGAAAGGGAAAGTGAGCTCAATGAGCCGCCTCAGCGCAGTGGCCGTCAGGGTCGGAATTTTCCATTTGTGTCTGAGTGGGCTTCTCTGGCTGATCTTCAGCGTGTGTGTTTATTCAGGTATGCCCAGCAAACACCCTGACCCAACCTTTGATCCTCTTGATTTCAGGGGTGCTGGATACTGGTTGGGGGTTGGGTGGGGGTGAGAAGAAAAAGTTTCATTGTGAGTAAACAGGGCCCAGGAGTTAGAAGTGAATACTCACTTACCGGTGAGTGGTCCTATTTAGAGGGTCTGTGTCGGCACAGGTGCACGCGAACCTGAGCACAAGCTGTGAAGGCTCTCTTCCGGGTCGTAGCACATAGAGCAAGTCATGTGAAGGTATGTGAGATGATTGGAAGGAGCCTGTTGAGATGATGAATATGATTGGTATGATTGGCTTTTGTTTTCAGTAGACTAGATTACTGTAACGCACTCCTCTCAGGACTACCCAAAAAAGACAAATCGTTTGCAACGAGTGCAGAATGGAGCTGCTAGAATCCTAACTGGGAAAAGAAAATCCGAACACATTTCTCCAGTTTTGATGTCACTACACTGGTTGCCTGTGTCATTCAGGATTGACTTTAAAATTCTGCTTATGGTTTATAAAGCCTTAAATAATCTCGCTCCATCTTATATATCAGAATGTCTGACACGTTATATTCCAAATCGTAACCTTAGATCTTCAAATGAGTGTCTCCTTATAATTCCAAAAGCTAAACTTAAAAGAAGTGGTGAGGCGGCCTTCTGCTGTTATGCACCCAAAATCTGGAATAGCCTGCCAATAGGAATTCACCAGGCTGATACAGTAGAGCACTTAAAACACTGCTGAAAACACATTACTTTAACATGGCCTTTTTATAACTTCACTTTAACTTAATCCTGATACTCTGTATGTTCAATTCTTGATAATAACTATTCATGGTGGCTCTAAAATCCATACTGACCCCTACTCTCTCTTCTGTTTCTCTTTCTGGTTTCTTTGTGGTGGCGGCCTGTGCCACCACCACCTACTCAAAGCATCAGGATGCACCAACATTGATGGACTGAAAGCCAGAAGTCTACGTGACCATCATCATCAGGTCCTTCCATGAAAACCCTAAATACAAAGAGGACTGTTTGACTTATGTTAGGTAGATTGCCCAGAGGGGACTGGGCGGTCTCTTGGTCTGGAACCCCTACAGATTTTATTTTTATCTCCAGCCTTTGGAGTTTTTTTTTTTGTTTGTTTTTTCTGTCCACCCTGGCCATCGGACCTTACTTATTCTATGTTAATTAATGTTGACCTATGTTTATTTTTTATTGTGTCTTCTATTTTTCTATTCATTTTGTAAAGCACTTTGAGCTACATTTTTTGTATGAATATGTGCTATATAAATAAATGTTGATTGATTGATTGATTGATTGATTGATTGATTGATTGATTGATTGATTGATTGGTGGCAGGAATCCCTTGGGATGTATAAAATGAGAGAAGGAGAGGAGAAGAGAGCATGACTGAGGTTGAGTCGGTGTGGGTATGTTTTTTTTTTTCTTTCTATGGAGGACGAGAAAGATACCTGAACTTTTGGGACCCATTTTGTCTCCAGATTTTTGTTCCAACCAACTGCTGTTTTTAATTGGTACTCCTGTGCTAATTAAGTGAACTGATATTTCCCACATTGTGTTTTGGGAACAATACAGAAATTAGAAAACTAAGTTTGGTAAAGAAAAAAAAAAAATACAAAAATGTAAGAAGCAATTATATGGGAATAATGTATTTATTTTTCTTTTTAACAATATTTTCATTTTACATATCCAGGTGTTCTAATTGTTTAATCCATTCTTTACTAATTAGTGGGTCAGCCTTTGATTATTCAGTGTTGTTTGCCTGGCTGTCTGCTCTGCTTGTCATTATTAAGATACCATAAAGGGAGCAAACTGCACAGAGACAGGACAAAATTGAATGAAATCAACAAAAGAGAGTTAAGCAATTTAAATAGAGAGCAAAAATGGAAATATTTCTAAATGTCGTATAAAACTCGTACTTCTGTGCTTTTCTTAATGTAGAGCAGTGTTTCCCAAACTCGGTCCTGGTGACCCCCTGTGGCTGCAGGTTTTTTGTTCCCACCAGCTTCTGTTTTTAATTGAACTCCTTGGCTAATTAAGTGATGTGTTATTTCCCAAGTTCTGTGTTTAAGGAACAATATAGAAATTAGAAAACTAAAAAATCAAATATACAAAGCAGTTATATAGGAAGAAAGTATTTTTTTTTTTTTACAATATTTTCATCTTGATTTTCATTCTATTTTTCTAGGTGTTCTAATTGTTTAATGAATCCATTATTTACAAATTAGTGGGTCTGATGCTAAAGCAGTTGCAGCCTTTGATTATTCTGTGTGGTTTGCCTGGGTGTCTGATCTGCTCGTTTTAAGTTGTCATTAAGATACAACGAAGGGGGAAAAACTGCACAGAGAAAGGGCAGAATATAGTGAAATCAACAAAAGAGAGTTAAGCATTTAAATCTACAGGAAAAATAGAAATATTTCTAAATGTCTTATAAATGTAAAAATCATGCTGCTGTGCTTTTCTGAATATTTAATAAAAAGAAAAAAAATACCAGCTAATTAAATGAGCTCAGTGTTATCACTGATTGTCACTGATTAGGAATCTGATAGGAACAAAACCCTGCAGCCACAGGACTGACTTTAAAAATCTCTGCCCTTAAACTTCTGAGAGAGAGAGAGTGGATAAACGGGACGGGCTGAGTGTTTGTTTAGGTTTTAGTTTTGTATGTGAGGAGGAAGTCCTTGAAGACCCCTGGAGCAGTCTGGCGAACGGCAAGGAAGGGATTCCAAAAGGATGAATTGAGATGGACTGCAGTTGTGGTGTTTATGTGTTTATTTTTCTTCTTATTATTATTTTTTGTATTCTATGTATGTATGTGTGTGTATATATACCTAAAGGATTATTAGGAGCACCACACTAATAACGGTGTTTGACCCCCTTTCGCCTTCACAACTGCCTTAATTCTACGTGGCATTGATTCAACAAGGTGCTGAAAGCATTCTTTAGAAATGTTGGCCCATATTGATAGGATAGCATCTTGCAGTTGATGGAGATTTGTGGGATGCACATCCAGGGCACGAAGCTCCTATTCCACCACATCCCAAAGATGCTCTATTGGGTTGAGATCTGGTGACTGTGGGGGCCATTTTAGTACAGTGAACTCATTGTCATGTTCAAGAAACCAATTTGAAATGATTCGAGCTTTGTGACATGGTGCATTATCCTGCTGGAAGTAGCCATCAGAGGATGGGTACATGGTGGTCATGAAAGGATGGACATGGTCAGAAACAATGCTCAGGTAGCCCGTGGCATTTAAACGATGCCCAATTGGCACTAAGGGGCCTAAAGTGTGCCAAGAAAACATCCCCCACACCATTACACCACCACCACCAGCCTGCACAGTGGTAACAAGGCATGATGGCTCCATGTTCTCATTCTGTTTACGCCAAATTCTGACTCTAACATTTGAATGTCTCAACAGAAATCGAGACTCATCAGACCAGGCAACATTTCTCCAGTCTTCAACTGTCCAATTTTGGTGAGCTCGTGCAAATTGTAGCCTCTTTTTCCTATTTGTAGTGGAGATGAGTGGTACCCGGTGGGGTCTTCTGCTGTTGTAGCCCATCCGCCTCGAGGTTGTGCGTGTTGTGGCTTCACAAATGCTTTGCTGCATACCTCGGTTGTAATGAGTGGTTATTTCAGTCAAAGTTGCTCTTCTATCAGCTTGAATCAGTCGACCCATTCTCCTCTGACCTCTAGCATCAACAAGGCATTTTCGCCCACAGGACTGCCACATACTGGATGTTTTTCCCTTTTCACACCATTCTTTGTAAACCCTAGAAATGGTTATGCGTCAAAATCCCAGTAACTGAGCAGATTGTGAAATACTCGGACCGGCCCGTCTGGCACCAACAACCATGCCACGCTCAGAATTGTTTAAATCACCTTTCTTTGCCATTCTGAGATTCAGTTTGGAGTTCAGGAGATTGTCTTGACCAGGACCACACCCCTAAATGCATTGAAGCAACTGCCATGTGATTGGTTGATTAAATAATGGCATGAATGAGAAATTGAACAGGTGTTCATAATAATCCTTTAGGTGAGTGTATACGTGTGTGTGTGTATATATATATATATATATGGACTCTGGTCTGCTGTGATCCTCAACTGGCTTAAACGGGTTCCATATACATTGTGTGTGTGTGTGTGTGTGTGTGTGTGTGTGTGTGTGTGTGTGTGTGTATGTATGTATGTATGTATATATATATATATATATATATATATATATATATATACATACACACACACACACACACAATGTATATGGAACCCGTTTAAGCCAGTTGAGGATCACAGCAGACCAGAGTCCATCCTGTCAGCATCGAGCATAAGGCTGGAATCAGTGCTGGGCAGCATGTCCGTCCTAATTATTAAACGGAATTCGATTGAAACGGGTCTGGTGTGATGAGCGGAGAGGAACATACAAGCTGATAGACGATCCTCCATGCGACCAATAGATGGCAGTGTTTATCAGCAGATCCGCTCAGCTACGCCCTCTCTCCATCGAGTCGCTCGTTGATGACGCGTCTTGATTCGCTTCGTTCGATTTCTCCAGCTGACTGATCAGGCTGAGAAACGAGGAGCGGGTCTGCACCTTCAGAGACAAACAGGAGCAGCAGAAGAAGAGGAAGGAAATAAAGTGAGAGAGATGAGGAGGAGTGGCGTCGGCGAGTAACGGAAGAATCGGGTAAGGTGAGAACACCGGGAGCGAGAGAGGAGAAGACAGGGCGTGCTCAAAGATGTCGGGGAAACGGAAAGGCAAAGGATGGTTAGAGCAACGAATATGGAAAGAGTGAGATAAGAAGAAATTGAGAAAATGAGAGCAGTGGTAGTCTGCTGAAGTCCGTCCGTTTTAGTGATCAGCAGCCGTCCGTTTCATTCTCCCGTTTACGTTTACACCGGCCCAAGACTCCAGATCACTGTAAGCCTGTCCCGTCTCCTAATTGTCATTCAGCCCGAGTTTAGTGGGTGTAGGAATTCACGAAAATCCGGGACTCCAGGTCGGAAATCCCACGAGAACTTCGAAAGCTTTTTTTTTTTGGTAATATGAATAGACGCCGGAGAAAATCCTGCCGTGCCTTGGAGACTGCCAGACCATCACAAGTCACACTCCTCTACGGTTAAACCTCCAAAAGAGTCGTCGATCCACACGGACACCCGTTAGTCTTAAGTAAAACATGCAAAGCAAGACAATAAGTGGCAGAAATTACACTGAGGAGGTCAGTTAACAGGGCGGGTATTAACGGAGACTGGTCTGCCACGGTCCTGTAGCAGCTGATGAACGTCATCCATTGTGAGAGACACAAATTTCAGTTCAGGGTAACACTGGACATCAGGCAGCATGGCAGAAACCAACCCTGGAGGGGAGGACCAGTCAGTTTAGGGGAGCCCGTGAACTGGAAACGAGTGTCTTTGGGATGTCGGAGGAAAAGTGAAAGGGAAATGAAAAACCTGCGACCACAATTAACCAGTGCGAGTTAGAAATTAACCCACTGAAGATGTGAGGGCGAAAAAGTGTGTGGAGGATAAACCTGTGGGACTGTCACGTGTTACTCTGTCTGTCTGTTATATAGTGCCTTTCACATTATCTGTCTGTCAGATAGAGCCTCTATCATATAGTCTCTTTCACATCTGTCTGTCTGTGTATTTTGTATATACTGATGACCAAGAGCAGGCTTCATTCCGTTTTATACTTTAATAAATATTCTAAAAGAAGGCAGGATTAAGGGGGGGGTGGCTGGATATTGGTACATGCTGCTGCCTGATGTATTTGACATCTTGGGTTCAAATCCAACACCCATTTAGACTCTTGATGTTCTCCCTTTGTACACAGTCGAGTGCGCTTGCCTGATGGGCTTGAGTGGGCTCGGTTTAGAACTGGCACCCACACAAGGGCTGTTTCGTGCTTTTTCTTCAGCCTCCGTGTACCTTGAATTGTGTTAAGTTGGTTTGAAAATGTTTTGTAAGCTTTAGAGGAGACTGGGGAGGTCACAATACCTGAATGTTTGTATCTGATATCGATGCCACTGAGATTTCACAATATTCAATATGCAATACAATTTATTTTTTGTATAGCCCAAAATCACACAAGAAGTGACGCAATGGACTTGAATAAGCGCTGCCTCTTGACAGCCTCCCAGCCTTGACTCTCTAAGAAGACAAGGAAAAAAAAAACCCTTGTAGGGGAAAAAATGGAAGAAGAGACCTCCTTCCAGGTAGGGTGGGTGTCAAAAAGAAGGGAGGTCAATACAATACACAGAAGAGAACAAATCCTTAATACAGTATAAAAATAAACATTTTACAAGTACAGAGCAGAATTTAACAGTAGATGATATCCCATAATATGATTTGGATTTGTTTAGAGTCCTGGAGACCTCATCCATCAAGCTGCCTCCTCCTTTTGGCCATTCCACAGCTGAAACGGTGCTGGGCCAGCAAATCCAATGGAAGGACCCCTCTTTCCCACAATTCCTGCGATCCTCCATTAGGCAAGACTTTACCTTAGGCAGGCAAAACAACTTGGCAGGTGGGCCGTGGCACCGAGTGCCACATTTGAGTACCAAGAAGGGAAACCGAACATCTGAGGATTAGTATTCAATTATAACTATCATATTACTTGTGTTTTAGTGCTAATGACTAACAGAGATGCTGTCTGTACAGTTAATCAGCAGCTCTAGTCAGGGTGTACTAAACTGAAGTAGTGAGATTTGAAAGGCTGAGACTGAAGGGGCATCGCCTACAGTAGCAGGCAGACCATTCCATAGTTTAGGGGCCCTGTAAGTAAAAGCTCGACCTCCCACTGTTATTTTATTAATCCTTGGGGATCCTAAGCAGACCGACATCTTGAGATCTTAATGTGCACTCAGGTTTGTAAGTCATGATAAGTTCAGACAAGTAAGCCGGACTTTGGCCATTTAATGCTTTATATGGTAAAAGGAGGATTTTGAAATCTGCCCTAAACTTAACCGGGAGCCAGTGTAAGGATTTAAGAACTGGGGTTATGTGTTTGTATTTTCTAGTTCTTGTAATAATTCTTACAGCAGCATTTTGGATTAACTGGAGGCTGTAGAGAGAACATCCAGTGAACACTGCATTGCAGTAGTCAATCCTACTAGAAATAAATGCAGGAATTAATTTCTCAGAATCCTGTTTATTTAGAAAGCGCCTTAATTGCCTAACATTTTTTTAGGATGGAAGAAACATGATTTTTGGACAACTTTGTAATGTGTGCTTTAAATGACATGCTAGAGTCAAAGAGAACTCTGAGATTTCGGGCTGATTCAGTGAAATTAATGGGGACTCCAACTGAGTTAGATGACAGAATATTGTTGTGATCAGCGTCATTCCCTCTAACAATTAATATCTGTGTTTTAGTTTGTTTTTAGTACCTCCATTATTCAAGTGGACAATATCCTGCCTTTCTCTTTAATAGATTATAAAATCTAGAAATACTAATAGTAACTGTAAACAGTGTTCTGTTAATTAGGTAGTTGCCCAGTTATCACTTATGTAAACTAGCATTGGCATTCATGAATATCAAATTACAATGCCAGGCTTGACTTTAGTGTCTGACAGACATGGAGATTCTCCCATTGTAACCACAAGTTTCTTGGGAAGTGATTTCAGCCCCGGGTTTATAAAGTAAGGATATTGTAGTGCTATGCAGTGCTGACTTGATTCCTATTCATTTTCTTCTCTTTTAGTAGTTTAATTTCCTTAGAAGGACTGCTAGCTTTAAGCCACACTAAGCTGGAAAAGTGAGCAACTTTGCAGGGCTTGCTCTTTTTATAGGCGCCCCTGCTGCTGGCTCTGAAGCTGCTCCTTTGTTTGATGGAATGTCAGCTCCCATTATGGATACGTCATTTCTGGCTGATATAACTCGCTGTCCAGCTCCAGTTGTTAGTCGTACAGCCATTGACAAGGACACTTCAACTGGGACCCTGTGCGCTGTGTGGTCAGATGGCGCAGTAGAGATGTTGGACTCCGCACTGTCAGGTGGCACAATGGGGATGATCTGTGTTGTGCCCTCATGTGGTGCAGTAGGGGTATTTTAAGGTCTAATGCTGGTCTGTGAATTCAACTCCCCTTTGTAATGGTAAGGGGGGCTAATTGGTCACAGAGCACCACCACTGCCCGGCGTCCCACCTTGACCTTTATTCTCACTCTGGTACTCTACCTCAGACAGCAGTGTGAGCTGTAGGCCGATTTAGGGCAGAGTCCCCTTTTTCACAATGGGTTGTACGGCCATACCAGTCCAGCAGGGCATAGTGGGCTCAACTGTCGTATGACCCCCCTCTGCTGCCAATCACAAACAGCCTTCTGATGGCTAACATGTGAGTGATCTGCAAGTCCTGCATGGAGTTGTGTTGATATTGGGCTCGGGGTGTGGGGGGGGGGTCTCCTGTTGGTTACAGGGGTGCACAGCTTCTTCCTGAACATCAGCAGGGCAGCTTTGAACTCACCAGACTCGTGGACAGCCGAATGAGAAGCTGACAGCACGGCAGGGAGATGTTTGTCGCGGTCTCTCTGACTCTCTCTGCTGTTGAAATCAAAGGGTCTGATTAATATCTTTCCACTGGCCTGTCATTCTGAGCCGAGAAGTGCGGGTCTTGTCGATACGGAGGAGCCGATGTTCCTCCATTGTAACTGCAGACTCAGTTTGGACTCTCGTCACTATGCAAACCGCCAGGGGCCTCATGTATAAGTGGGGTGTTCTCACAAAAATGCTGCGTACGCCCGTTTCGACGCTCATGTCGAGATGTATAATAACTAAACTAGGTGTAACGCTATGCACATTTTCACGGTAGCCCCCTACCTTGCATACGCACTTTTCTGCTTGGTTTTGCAATCTGGTGGCACGCAGCATCAAAGCTGGTCTACTGTTTTGGTGTCATTTCCTTTTCTTTTTTTAGATTCACATCCATGACGTTGGCTTTATTAAATTGCACCGAAATTAATTGCATATCATTTATAAATTTAATTCACTTGTAAATAGAAAGCATTTCCATTCTGTTAATATGTAAATTATCTGTGATGCGAAAATGTGTCTCATTAATGTTGGCCCGGCTCAAGAAATACTAGTGTGGGGAACAAACGTGAAAATGGTGTTGTGTGTGATGGCTGGCTTCTCGGTAAGATAAGACATTTTAATATTACCCCTTTGGTCAAAATTGTAAGTTAACTGTATGATGTAACCATAGAACGGGGCTTCTCACCCTCCTTGCCAACCCACTGACTGAACAAGACTGACGTTATAAGGATAATAGTGGCACGACGTACTATAGGGCAGCTTGGATAAGACTGGTGGAGTGCACAGAAAGTGTGTCTCAGTGTGCAGGCATGTAGAGTGCTGCCTAATGTGGCACACAACTGTGACTCGCCTGTACCTGAAGAGATTCACTCTGAAGAACCTGACTCTGACCCACCAAATGATCAGTCCAATCACACAGCGTGACAACTTCCTTTGTAATTAGCAGAATGTGAAAACAGGTAATCGGACACGGCATTTATTTTGTGACCAGTTCATTTCATTTGTGGTCAGTGTCACTGTAGTACAGCCCTCATATCCCTTGGCTCATTGGCCACATCTCTTACAGAATCCACTGTTGCAGTTTGTGACTCCTGAACAGTCCATCGGCACACAGCCAGATGGGCGCCCAACAGTTTCTGAGGCTGAAGTGTGTGAGCAGCCAGAGGCTGAAGATGTGTTGGGCACAGCAGGACCACCACTGTCTGGAGTCGCGTCATCGGCACAGGGGTCACCTTTTTGTAATTCTTTCTTTCTTGGGGTTGCCACAGTGGATCATCTTCTTCCATCTCTTTCTGTCCTCGTCATCTTGCTCTGTCACCCCCATCACCTGCATGTCCTCTCTCACTACATCCATAAATCTTCTCTTAGGCCTTCCTCTTGCCTGGCAGCAATCTATCCTTAGCACCCTTCTCCCAATATACCCAGCATCTTTCCTCTGCACAAGTCCAAACCAACACAATCTTGCCTCTCTGACTTTGTCTCCCAACCTGAGCTGACCCCCTAATGTCCTCGCTTCTAATCCTATCCATCCTCATCACACGTAATGCAAATCTTAGCATCTTTAACTCTGCTATCTCCAGCTCTGTCTCCTGCTTTCTGGTCAGTGCCACCGTCTCCAGCCCATATAACATAGCTGGTCTTGCTACCATCCTGTAGACCTTCTCTTTCACTCTTGCTGATACCCGACTGTCACAAATCACTCCTGACACTCTTCTCCACCCACTCTACAATCCCACATCTCCTCTTCCACAATCCCCATTATTCTGTACTGTTGATCCCAAGTATTTAAACTCATCCACCTCCACCAGCTCTATTCTCTTTATCCTCACCATTCCACTGACCTCCCTCTCATTCACATACGTGTTCTGTCTTGGTGGTCCTACTGACCTTTACTCATCTCCTCTCTAGAGCACATCTCAACCTCTCCAGAGTCTCCTCAACCTGCTCCCTACTCTCGCTACAGATCACAATGTCATCAGCAAACATCATAGTCCACGGGGACTCCTCTCTAATCTCATCTGTCAACCTGTCCATCAACATTGCAAATAAGAAAGGCCTCGGAGCCGATCCCTGATGTAATCTCACCTCCATCACTCCTACCGCAGATCTCACCACGGTCACACTTCCCTCGTACATATCTTGTACAACTCTTACGTACTTCTCTGCCACTCCCGACTTCCTCATACAATACCACAGCTCCTCTCTCCTCACCCTGTCATATGCTTTCTCCAGGTCCACAAAGACACAATACAACTCCTTCTCTGGCCTTCTCTAAACTTCTCCGTCAACCTCCTCAGAGCAAACATCACATCTGTGGTGCTCTTTCTTGGCATGAAACCATCCTGCTGCTCACTAATCATCACCTGCCTTCTTAACTGAGCTTCCACTACTCTTTCCCATAACTTCATGCTGTGGCTCATCAATTTTATTCCCCTGTAGTTACTGCAGTCCTGCACATCCCCCTTATTCTTAAATATCAGCACCAGTACACTTCTTCTCCACTCCTCAGGCATCCTCTCACTTTCCAAAAGTCCAATAAACAATCTGGTTAAAAACGCCACTGCCATCTCTTCTAAACACCTCAATGCTTCCACAGGTATGTCATCTGGACTAATGGATTTTCCATTCTTCATCCTCTTCATAGCTGTCTTTACTTCCTCCTTGCTAATCCATTGCACTTCCTGATTCACTATCTCCACATCATCCAACCTTTTCTTTCTCTCGTTTTCTTCATTCATCAACTTCTCAACATACTCTTTCCATCTGCTCATCACACTCTTCTCGCTTGTGAGTACGTTTCCATCTTTATCCTTTATCACCCTAACCTGCTGCACATCTTTCCCATCTCGGCCCCTCTCTGTAGCCCACCGGTCCTTTTCTCCCTCCTTAGTGTCCAACCTCTCATACAACTCATCATACGCCTTTTTTTTTAGCCTTCACCACCTCTCTCTTCACCTTGCGCCTTATCTCCTTGTACTTTTGTCTACTTTCTGCATCTCTCTGACTATCCCACTTCTTCTTTGCCATCCTCTTCCTCTGTATACTTTCCTGTACTTCCTCATTCCACCACCAGTTTTCCTTTTCCTCCTTCCTCTGTCCAGACACATGTTGTTTGAAGGCCAGTTAGGAAATAAGGGAAGCAAAGAATGAAAGTAAGAGAAAAGCTGAGAACAATACTGGTGGCCAGGAAAGTGCCAGCGGGAGTAGAAGGTCAGAATAAGCAGCGAATGAGTTATGACAAGCGAGGTCAAGATGATAAGAAATGCTCATATAAACTGTGATTTTTATTTATTTTTTTTTACTTTGGTTCGTTCGGGGCTCAGTTTGGCCTAAGTGGGTTGAGTCCACATTCTTGTTTATTGCAGTATCTGCCTATCCTTTGACTCCTAGAACCTTCTTTCAAGGTGAGAATCTTCGGCGTATTTTACGCCCTGACAGTTGCAGGACAAATTACAGAGCATCAGCATTAGGCAAATGAGTGCAGTCTAATTTCTGTTGAAGACATTATGAAAACCGAGAAGTTCTACCAAATTACCTTTAAGAATCTAGGGGACTGGCTGGAGGTCTGCATTAGATTGGAGAGATTAAGACCACGTGGGCTCTTGGAAGAGGACAAAGAAAATGAAGACGGCAAGATGGTCCTTTAAGAGCCTCTCGAGTGAAAACCCGTTGGGGAGGAATTCTAGGGAGGCATCAAAGGATCGAAAAACGAGGGCTGACCGGACCAGAAAGGAATTGCAGGACTAAGCCGGACATAACATCTGGAAGACATTAGAGATGTCTGCAGGCCAGAATTGTATTGAGTTTGGACTCGAAAGGGAAGCTGGAGCACGGGGTCCACTGGAGGGAATGAAAAGTAGGTGGGCTTTGGGTAGCAGAGCAGAAGGCAGGTGGTCGAGAACCATTCAGGCAGGCCCACCAAGGCTGTAGGCTGAATTGTTAATACTTGTAATGGCTGTCAAGCGTGACCCAGTATGTGTTTGTGTGGAATGCTTTTTCTTCCAGGTGTCTTTCTGATATTTTCATTGCAGTTAAGGTGTGGTATATTTGTCTGAAATGGTGGTCTTCGTTTAGGTAGACCTGACCTTTGGATCTTTCAGCTTTGCATATGGGCCAGCCTTGATTAGAACAGAGCTGCCAGTATAAAATAGTTCAAAGTTATTAAAATTCCGGCTTTTTATTTTTTTTTTTAATACAACCCCCCCATGATATATTATGCAACCTTGAACCCTCAGCATACTTGTACACTGGTGTATTGTGAGTGCTGTGCAGAGTGGAGGCAGACCCTCTGTGTTTTTCCCCAGTTGATTCTGCGGTTAGTCAGCGGTGTGTTTTTGCTCCTACTTTGTTCAATGCACTGGACTGGGTGTTGGTCAGGGTCGTGGGGTCCAGCGGCAGTGGGTCATCTGTTGAAGAGATTTTCACTGATCTTGACTTTGGTGACAATGCTGTGATCTTCAATGGAGGCTCTCGAGAGTCTGAGTGAGGAGTCTGAGAGTCTCGGCTTGTGATAAAAACCAAAGAGCCAGGCCTTTAATGACCTCTTGGGCACGGCCATCAGCAGGGTGTCTCTCTGTGGAGAGAGAGTCGACCTCATCGAGAGGTTTACTTACCTCAGCAGTGACATTCATGTGACTCTTCCTATGAAGTCAGTAGACGGATTAGGAGAGCATGGGGGGTCATAAGGTTACTGGATAAGGGCCTGTGGTGCTCCTGATGTCTCTGCTAAAAGAACGAAGGTCCAAGTCTTTAGAGTCCTGGTGCCCCCTGTTTGTGAGACATGGACACTATCCAGTGACCTGAGATGAAGACTGGACTCATGTCTCTCCGGAGAATCCTTGGGTCCCACTGGTTTGACTTTGTGTTGCTCATGGAGTCCCGAATGAGGCACATGACCTGCATTGTGAGGGAGCATCAGTTACGGCACTACGGCCGTGTGGTGCGTTTCCCCGAGGGTGATCCGGCTTGTAAGATCCTCGTCGTTGGGGATCCAAGTGGTTGGACCAGGCCAAGGGGTCACCCACATAACACCTGACTGTGGTAGATAGAGGGTCATTTCCGGAGGGTGGGACTGGACCGCATGTCTGCCTGGTGGGTTGCCAACCGGGATCCCGAGGAGTTTTGTCATGTAATGGGTGCAGCAACACACTGTACCAGTGTGTGCTCCTTGACTTGACTTGACCCCTTTTCCTATTTTTGCCTTTGTCTCAATCAGTTGGACTTTGTCTTCCTATCAAGTTTTGAGTTCAGGTCTGCTTTGACCTTCTTAGACTGACATGGAGAGTTCCCAGCATTTTAAATCTCTTAAAAAATATTTGGTAGTTTTCTGTGTTTAATAAAATCTGGAAGGCAAACCTGAAATGTTCTGAAGTTATTTTTGTCAATTTTATTTTGACAGATAAAAAGGAGTCTCCGTTCGCATGGTCATGTAGTTGGGTGTCTATTGGCCTTTAGGCCATGGCTGTCCATGTGAGAAGGGAATCTGAGCAGAAGAAGAGGAGACAGTGAAGAGTTTAACACACGGCATGGCCTCCGACAAAGAGGACGGTAGTGATGGTAGTCTGCAGCACATTAAAGAAGAGGATTGTGAGTGGGGCGCGCCAGAGGAACTGGAAGATCCTGAAAGAAGAATTCCACTTTTGAAAGAGGAGGAGACCAAGGAGGAGATTGTTGAGGTTAAAGTCGAGGATTTCTACTTTAGACTGAAAGTGGACAACCATGAAGCTGGGAATCTTTTCAAACGGGATATCTGCGAAGAATCTCACTGCAGTTTACTGCCCTGTTTCACTAATGCAGGACAACGGCTGAAATCGGAGTTACCTGTGATGGAAGAGAAAACCGACGAGGGACATGGCAGAGAAGAAGAAGAAGAGCAGAAGTCCCCTTGGAGTGTTAGAATGAGTAAGTAAAGTGATACAATTTTAAAGAAGTGAAATGTAGAACATTTACAAATTGTAATGTTGGTAGTATTACCATTTTTAGAAAGTATACTTAAGAGCGGGATACACATTTTATTGAATGTGAACAGAAACCAGGGGCTTATTTAACTTCTGTTTCCATCATAAAGGTTACAGGATACAATTATGTTAAAATAAGAACTCCTTTAATTTTTTCCTAAATTATACTTTACTTAGGACCTGATTATGAACAAAAATGCAATATTGTTATGTTTGAGCAGTAAAATGTACTGCGGTGATTTTGCTCAACTCCATAGGCTTCTGGAAGTTTCCGGTGCTCATAGCGAAGTCAAGTTTCATTTGGATCAGTTTGGATTATCATGTTGTGGACACTAGAGGGCACTGCAGCTCCACAGTCAAGAAGGTTTTGATAAAAGCAGTTTATTTAAATCCAGTGTGTGAATGAGAGGGAGGTCAGTGGAATGGTGAGGATGACGGGAGTAGAGATGGCGAAGGTGGCTGAGTTTAAATACTTGGGATAAACAGTACAGAGTAATGGGGAGTGTGGAAGAGAAGGTGAAGAAGAGAGTGCAGGCAGGGTGGAGTGGGAGGAGAAGAGTGACAGGAGTGAACTGTGACAGACGGATATCAGCAAGAGTGAAAGAGAAGGTCTACGGGACGGTAGTGAGACCAGCTGTGTTATATGGGCTGGAGACGGTGGCACTGACCAGAAAGCAGGAGACAGAGCTGGGGGTGGCAGAGTTAAAGATCCTAAGATTTGCATTGGGGGTGACGAGGATGGACAGGATTACAAATGAGGACATTAGAGGGTCAGCTCAAGTTGGGAGACAAAATGTCAGAGAGGCAAAATTGCATTGGTTTGGACATGTGCAGAAGAAAGATGCTGAGTATATTGGAGAAGGATGTTAAGAATTGGTCTGCCAGGGAAGAGGAACAGAGGAAGGCCTAAGAGAAGGTTTATTGATGTGGTGAGAGAGGACATGCAGGTGATGGGTGTAACAGAACAAGATGCAGAGGACAGAAAGATATGGAAGATGATCCGCTGTGGTGACCCCTAACAGGAGCAGCCGAATGAAGAAGAAGAATTTAAATCCCGTACCTTATACACGTTTCAGTTCCCCTTCAATACATTTCTTCCACAATAAATCCTCCATCTCTCCTCCAGGCAAGCTTTGTCTAGCTCACCTGGATGAGGCCGGACAGCTCCTTTTTATCTCAGAACCTTGGAGTTCTTCCAGTGTCAGATGACCTCAGCCTGGCAGCACTTCCGGGTCGGGCAAAACCTCCTTCGACGTGTGCACCTTTCTTGTCGCTCTCTCTGGTGTGTGGCACCCACACACCCCAACAGTGTTGTTCTCTGATATTACATGCCCCCAAGATGCCCTGCAGGAGTATGAATGGGAGCTCTGCCAGAGGGAGGGTGCCACCTAGCATATTGGGGGAAATATACAGTTTATCCAATGCCAGGAAAGATACCGAAAACACATCTGACTGGGATGCCTGTCCGTCCACCTTGGTAAGGAACCTTCCTTTTTCTTGGCTGGGATGCCCATCCATCCACCTGGGGCCTCCATTGCTTGCTTTCCCTCTCCATTTTAGGATGCCTGTCCATCCCCTATGGCACTGACAATGTCCACTGCATCATATTGTGACCACAGATCGGCATTTACTCAGAAAGTGGATTCCTAAAACTTGTAAGTCTGTCCAAATTTTGCCCATCTGTATCGGAATATGTTGGGAAAGGGAAGTGCCTCAGGTTGCATTTAGGAGTTCAATATTAATGTGCCAGGCGGCACGGTGCCGGAGGACCAAGAGAAGTAAGCCAAGCTGTTCGTTCCTGACACACATCGTTTGTATGCTCTTCATATTTGAATCGGCAGCCTCTTTACAGGAGAGTCAAATGTCACCAGTCTATCACAAGTGGGCCGTGGCAGTGGGCAGATTTTAAATTAATAATTGCGCCCTATGAGGTGCAGGCTCAGATTGGGCACAGGTGCGAGAGAAGGCGCTTCACTTTGGGGTGCCTGGCTGACCGCATCTGTACGTGCGAGTGGAAGCATCAGTCAGGATGGCACAGAGGGAGCAGAGTCTCTCACCCACGCCCAGTCACGCTAAATTAAAGGAGCCGGTGTGGCACAGATGAGAAAGGAGGAAAGAACAGAGAAGATAAAGGACAAAGGCTGGAGTGGGGGAGCCTCATAGAGGAGCTTTAGGCCGATGCTCAGGGGGCTGAAGATGATCACTCCCAGCTGAGCACGTTCAGGGGGTTAGTTGCAACTCTTGGTATGACATCAGTGAGGGGCAAATGGGAGTCTGGGACTTAAGCAGCGCCCTGCCGGGGCCACGGGTGGCTTTAGGGACCCAAACCTAGGAAGAAATAAGGTTCGGTGTGGGAGCCATGGACAGCAGGGACCCGAACCGGCTGCAGGCGCCGAGTTTAAAGAAAAGGTGTCCTGCCTAAGGGTGGCATAGTGGTGGCACTGCTGCCTCGCAGTTAGGAGACCCGGGTTTGCTTCCCGGGTCCTCCCTGCGTGGAGTTTGCATGTTCTCCCCGTGTCTGCGTGGGTTTCCTCCCACAGTCCAAAGACATGCAGGTTTGGTGCATTGGCGGTCCTAAATTGTCCCTAAAGTGTGTGTGTCCTGCGGTGGGCTGGCACAGTGCCCTGGGGTTTGTTTCCTGCCTTGCGCCCTGTATTAGCTGGGATTGGCTCCAGCAGACCCCCCGTGACCCTGTAGTTAGGATATAGCGGGTTGTATAATGGATGGATGGATATTAATGTGCCATACCATAATACTGACCTAGTGAATGTTAGGAGGCATAGCCTGGTCAGATAGAAGGCAACACTGAGAAAACAAGGCTTTGTGAGAGCCGTGAAATGAACAAAGAGTGAGGGAACAGTATTGACCACTCGACATGGAGGGCCTTGAATCCACTTGAAAGTCCTCTTCTCCACTTGTCAGATCCTTTTCATTATTTTCTTTAAAAAGGATTGCAGATAGCATTAGAAGTAAGGACAATATCCACCGGAGAATGGATGCCAGCCCACCACAGGGCACACTGACACACACACGCTTCACCCAGTCACGGCAGGTCAGTTTAGAGATGGCGATTAACATGCCAGACACATCTGTCAGGAATGGGAGGAAAATGGAGAAAAGGAACAGACACCAGGAGAACATTTAAAGTCCATACACACAGTTGACACAGCTGGAACTGAAACTCAGTTTTTTTTATTTGTTTGTTTAAAAAGACTGAACTAAACTATTGTTGTTTTTACAGATTTACATGAGAATGGCAGCCTTTCACCATCTTCACTTGCTCAGCCCTCTCTTCACTGCAGAGTGCAACAGGACCAGGAGGAGGAGAAGAACTCAACAAGAGGATCCGAAGGTTTGACTCCAGTCTGTTTCGAGTTTAGTTCCTTTTCTGCTGCCAAACAAGATCAGACAGCAGCTATCAACCCTGATCAACAACAACTGTATAGTACAGATGAAGAGGCCTTGTATGCCAGCAGACAATGGAGAAAATGTTTCAAAAACACTCCTGACTGTAAAGACCATGAGTCCATTCACCCAAAGCGAAAGCAACACGTCTGTTCTGAATGTGGTAAACTCTACTCGAGCAGCAGCGCTCTTCACAAACACAAAAGGATTCACACGGGTGAGAAGCCCCACCGCTGCTCTGAATGTGGCAAACAGTTCTCTTACAAGAACGGCCTTCAAAGACATATGAGAATCCACACGGGAGAGAAGCCGTACGGCTGTGCTGAATGTGGCAAACGATTCTCTGACAGTAGCCCTCTTCAGCTGCACATACGGATTCACACTGGAGAGAAGCCCTACTGCTGTTCTGAATGCGGCAGGAGATTCCCGTTTAAGAGCAGCCTTCAGAATCACATCAGAAGTCACACCGGAGAGAAGCCATACGGCTGTCCTGAATGTGGCAAAAGGTTTGCCACCATTAGCACTCTTCAGTGCCATGCAAGAATCCATACAGGAGAGAAGCCATATTCCTGTTCTGAATGTGGCAAACGATTCTCCCATAACTGCAGTCTGCAAAGACACACAAGAATCCACACCGGAGAGAAGCCATTCGGCTGTTCCGAATGTGGCAAACAATTCTCCGACAGTAGCAGTCTTCAGAAGCACACACACGTTCATACTGGAGAGGAGGAGTCCTGGAAATGAAAGAAGTGGGCCTCGCCCTTCTCGATACAGACAAAGTGCACAGGAATACAAAGCATGTCCGTGAATGCACAGAATGAAGTTAAAATCATTATGTGCATTTATATAGCGCCTTTCTCGCTACTCAAAGCGCTCAGCAATTACAGGTTGAGGGCCTTCCTCAAGGACCCAACAGTGCAGAATCCCTATTGGCATTTACGGGATTTGAACCGGCAACCTTCTGATTGGCAGTGCAGATCCCAATCCTCAGAGCCATCACTCTGCCAAACAAGTCGATCCTCCTCTAACACTTAATAGAATCCAGGCCACAAACCAGCTGGCTGCACAGCTTTGGTGATGTTAACTGCCTACACCCTGTCATTAATAATAGAGAGCAACAAGATGGTAGCTGTTTGGGACACACAAATCGTAGAAAAATATACATCCAGAAATGCAGGCATAATCATCAGAGGAATAGAGCCTGGATAATAAAAGTAGGAATCGCAAGCAATTACTCAGGCAGGGCTGGACTGGGAAGCTTATTCAAGCAGGGAATCCCAAGTCTAACCCCGGCCGCACAATACACATCAGTTTTTCACGTACAGACACAGACTAAAAAAAAACTAACAAATTCCATCCATCCATTATCCAACCCGCTATATCCTAACTACAGGGTCATGGGGGTCTGCTGGAGCCAATCCCAGCCAGCACAGGGCACAAGGCAGGAAACAAATCCCGGGCAGGGCACACACACACACACACCAAGTGCACAATTTTGGATCGCCAATGCACCTAACCTGCATGTCTTTGGACTGTGGGAGGAAACCCACGCAGACACGGGGAGAACATGCAAACTCCATGCAGGGAGGACCTGGGAAGTGAACCCGGGTCTCCTTACTGCGAGGCAGCTGCGCCACCGTGCCGCCCTAACAAACTCGAAATTTTTAAAATTAGGTTATGAAAATAATGAATGAACTAATGTATTTCATTGTCACTCTTTGTAACCTAGAGTCCCAGAAAACCTTTATATGTAAAAAACAAATGCTGTGCATTGTTAATAGAAATGTATGTATTCTATTAAAAGTGTAATAAAAATAAAACTGAACCAATGCTGAAAAGCCTCAGGCACCGAGAGTTATATTTATTCATTAGTTCATATTTTATGAAAAATGCATCATCAAAAACGTGTTTTACTCTGTGCATTCATTCTTTAAACATTAACATTATTTTAAATATAAAAACGTCTACGTGTGGAAGAAAGTGTGTGTGTGTGTGTGTGTGTCTGTCCAGTCCGGAAGTGAGAGGCGGAGTCGCGGTAAAGGCTCCACCTCCGAGGAGACGCAAGCGAGGCCAGCACGCCGGCAAAGAGAAACCTCCGAAGAGCGGCTAATAAAGAAGTGGGGCGAGCACATCGGTAAACGGTATCCTTTTACTTTTCCTCCCGCCGCTAATGCACAAGCGATGCGAGCACGTCGCCGGCAGCACAAAACCTTCAAGGAGAGAGAGAGACACCCAGAGGAGTTCCTTTAAATTACCTGACATCTCTACATTTCAATTTTATTCTTGACGATTTCCGGGCTTTTTACACAGCTGGACAGTTTTCGCCTAAACCATAACTATAACGTTTGTATGCAGTCGGTCAGTCATTTCCCAACCCGCTATAGCCCAGCGGTTCTCAGATTTTCGTATTTCGCGCAACCCCCCCTTTTCTACCTGGAATAATTCTGTGCCCCCTGCATAATATAAAATAGATGAGAATAACCCATGATACAACTAACAAAGGTATGATACTCGTGCGGTGTCGCGGTATCCAATCATTTTAACTTCCATAAGATTTGCATATGTTCAGCTAACTTCGATGAAATATTTGATTTTTTTTTTAAGTGCTTTAATAACTGTTAAAATGCCATGTGTGGTTTTTGGTAGTAATTCTAATCCCAAAAACAAAGAATAAATTATTCATTCTTATTTAATTTTTTTGTATGTAAAGAAACGATTAAATATGTTTCAATTTTTTTAAATCTCGTAAACGAGGACACCGATGAAGTCAATCTGCGCGAGACGAACGTATTTTCGTCATATAATAGTATAGCGCTGTTAGTTGTATCATGCAAATAACCCAATACGCAGTAAATTATTGTACTCAATTTGGTAATATTGGCTACGCTGCCAATGTGATGCAGTCGCGCCGCATTATCACCTGATCTACTGTTACCCGGATGTTCGCGACAGATACCGATACGTCTCGAACTTTCTGGATTGAAAATACGCGACTATAAAAGCAGCAGCAGCGGCGCCGCTCATCGTAGAAACAAACTTCAAATAGAAAAGGAGCTCAGAGTGTCTCTCGAATATCAAACCAAACCTGGACAGGCGGTGTACTTTAAAGCAGGCACATATTAGTCATTAGATCTATGCCTTTAGAATTTTTTTCTTTTTATTTTAATTTTAGTTATAATGCATTCGTTGTGATTATATGCTTGCAAATTTAAATTTGAAATAAAAATGTAAAAAAATCATTTTGATGTGTTGTTCATTTATTCGATGTCCCCCTTGTACAGTTTCAGCGCCCCACAGTTTGAGAACAGCTGCTATACCCTAAGGGTCGCAGGGGTCTGCTGGAGTCAATCCCAGCCAAACAGAGCGCAGGCAGGAACAAATAGCAGCCCACCACACCAAGCACGCACTAGGGACAATTTAGGATCGCCATTGCACCTAACCTGCATGTCTTTGGACTGTTGGAGGAAACCCACGCAGACTGGTCTCCTTACTGCGAGGCAGCAGCGCTACAACTGCGCCACCCTGCTTGCAGGTATGCATTTTGTGAAAATGTAACTCTGTTTCTGGTCAGTTTGCATTCTTCACACAACGTCGTAGCTAATGTTGAAGATGACGTTTAAAGCCAAACGCAAATTTAATTTAGTATAAAGCGTGCATTCGTTGATTATTGAACTTAAACAGACATGCATTACATGAACACTTTAAGCAGACTCCGCTTTTCTAGTTGGCATGCTCCACACAGCAGCAGTGCCGAGTTGAATTTTGTTCACGTACATATCATTCAAACGAAAACAATTGACAACAGAGATAACTGATGTTAACGAAATCGATCGTTGCTCACACCACTTGGGAAAGACGACTTTACATTTCAGCTTTACAAGTGGAAAGAAAACGTTAGGTTTCCAGTTCATTCATTTTATTTTGAGCGTCCGGCCATCCAAACTAGTAACGCTCATATTTTGCAAACATCAGCAGCATGGTGGGCGCTTCTTACCTGACACCTTGCAGAACAAATCAATTGTTTTTTATGCATCTTTCGGCCTCTTTTTCAATATTTTTTTTTTCTTTCCCGTTCCCTCTCTCCCGTTTGATTCCATTTCAAATTCTTTCTAAATAACGGTAGCGTCACTACACGATCACCGGTCTCACCGCACTATTCCTCTGCGTTGTGTATGAACCGACACAGTTGAAACGGTGATCGTTTTATTCTGCTAAATGAGTAAGAAAATTAAAATGAAATTTAAGATTTCGTGTAGCCTATTCAGTCAGTCTCTCATCATACCTGTAAAGTTTAACTATCAGAGCATGAGAGACGCACTTTAAAAATATTAAGATAAAGTAAAAACAGGACACGTTCATTAACAAAGTAATCATGAAATAAAGAACAACAGCTACATTTAAAAACACAAATCATTCCATTCACATACGTGTTTCATGAATAAAAAACTAAAACATGTCATGTAGCCTATTCAGTCACACTGAGGGAAAAAGGGAAAAAAAATGTTAAAAATTTGACCATATGCTACACTTCATTAAAATTTGAAACAAAAAAATAAAACAAAATGAATACACAGTAGCAAATACCAAACCCCGTACAACATCCAAATATAGTTCAAAGTATATTATACACTTTTAAACAATCTTAATATACAACTTTAATCACAAATGCACGAGACGTATGCACCTCTCGTCATTGTTCTCCTGCTTAACTAACAGGGCGAGAGACGCACACAAAGTCAAAACTTCACTTGAACAAAAACAAGAAACCATTCAACAATAAACCGAAAGGACCTGCGCCCACTACAGAGCGAAAACGCGTGCTAGTTTTCCAGCATAATAACATGATACACTACTCAAAAAATGAAAGGTCCACTTTTGAATGAGAGTTTAGCATCAAGTCAATGACACTTGTGGGCTGTTGATCTGGTCAGTTAAGTAGCAGAGGGGCTTGTTCATCAGTTTAATGAAATGACCAAGAGGTGCACTAGAGGGGCAACAATGAGACGACCCCCAAAACGGGAATGAATGGTTTAACAGGTGGAGGGAGCCCACTGATATTTTTTCCTCCTCATCTGTTTTTCATTTGTCACTGGTCAGTGTCACTACTGGTAGCATGAGGCCATACCTGGACCCTACAGAGCTGGCACAGGTAGTCCAACTTCTCCAGGATGGCAGGCACTTCAATATGTGCCTCCCATTGCCAGAAGGTCTACTGTGTCTCCCAGCACAGTCTCAAGGGCATGGAGGAGATTCCAGGAGACAGACAGGCAGTTCCTCTAGGAGAGCTGGACAGGGAACCTCGTAGAAGGTCCTTAAACCATCATCAGGACCCACTGCTATCTGCTGCTTTGAGCAAGGAGGAACAGGATGAGCACTGGCAGAGCCTACAGAATGACCGCCAGCAGGCAGGCAGAACACTGGTGTGAATGTCTCTGACCAAACAATCAGAAACAGACTTCATGAGGGTGGCCTGAGGGGCCCGACATCCTCTAGTGGGCACCATGGAGCTCAATTGGCATTTGCCATAGAATACCAGAATTGGCAGGTCCACCATTGGTGTGCGCCCTGTGCTTTTCACAGATGAGAGCAGGTTCCTCCTAAGCACATGTGACAGGGTCTGGAGAAGCCGCGGAGAACGTTATGCTGCCTGAAACATCGTTCAGCATGACAGGTTTGGGTGGTGGGTCAGTGATGGTATATCTGGGGAGGCATATCCATGGAGGGACACACAGACCTATACAGGCTAGACAACAGCACCTTGACTGCCATTAGGTATTGGGATAAAATCCTTGGACCCATTATCAGACCCTATGCTGGTGCAGTGGCTTCTGGGTTCCTCCTGGTGCACCACAATGCCCGGCTTCATGTGCTTGTGAGAGGATGAAGGAATTGATCCCCCCACGCTCACTCGCCTGACCTCAGTCCAATAGAACACCTCTGGGTGGGACATTATGTTTGGGTCCATCTAACACTTCTTCAGACTGTCCATGAACTCAGTGATGCCCTGGTCCAGATCTGGGAGGAGATCCCCCAGGACACCATCCATCATCTCATTAGGAGCATACCCCAATGGGGGCATACAAACTACTGAGTATGATTTGGAGTTGCTGCAATGACATTTCGGTCAAAATGGACTCGCCTGCCTGCCTGCCGCATCATCATTTCTTGTCTTTGATTTTTGGAGTGTCTCTGAATTCAGCCCTCTGTAGGTTTATCATTTTCATTTCCATCAAACAATGTGCCATCCTTTCGTTCCTAACCTATTACCAGTCCATATCAGTAGAGAGAACCAGCAGGATATATTTTTTTCCCCTTTGAGATCTGATCTGTTTTCAACGTCTTTACACATACACACAACATGGGGCTTTGCTTTTCTAACTGTAGCAATAAGTGCATTAATACTAATGAGGAACCCCCTCTACATTACATTTCAGTTAACTGTATGTTTGTACGTATTTCTCGTAAACCAACTGCGTAAACGATAAGCTGACAGGTCACAACAGCAAGTTCTCAGCATCTGACACACATCACACTTTACACCAGTCTAGTGTCAGACGTGCACTCCTAATTCTATTTTTTATTCGACCCCTAGATTACGTTGCTTTGTTTAACTTAAGGACAAAAGTTTTGTAACAAATGTTTAAAAAAATACCAGCAAATGATAATTAGGGTGTTACGGAAAAAATAACATTTATCCATTAATCAGTTATCTCTAATACGGGGACACAATGTGTTTTTTTTTACCTTTAAATCACAGAATTACGACGGTCGCATTGCAACTGAAAATCAAATCCTTATCCCCCGTTTAATTAATACGATGCGCATACAAAAAGCTGTAAGTTCATTTCATTCCCTCTTCGTTCGACTTAAGTTAAACGTTTTCAGGTGATAAATACTCTTTTAAGACGTTATAAAATTCATAAGTTCTCATTTTTTTCCCCGTAAGAAGCGACGAGTCCGCTTATAAATGGGGTGCGCATGCGCCCGAGTGAGTGCCACGAGTCCTAAAATAGAATTGCGGAAATGACCGTTTCGCGCATGCGTAGTACAAATCGGCTAGTGACTGCAGCACGATAGAGGCGGACAGAACAGAATGAAAACAAAGAGCGGCGCTGAGGAGGAGGGTCGGTAAGCAACGCCAGAATCGAGTTACACAGAGAAGAGTGGAGCAGGAATCCCGATGAGACGGAAAGACGTAGACGAAGGCAATTTCGAGCGAGCGTGCTAAGGTAACGGAGTGGGCGGCGACCACCGTGGTGTGTTCATATGTTGGCGGTTAAAAAAAAAATAAACGTGCGGTATAGCGGTGTGAACGCGAGCGCAGCGGAAAACTTGAGCAGGTCGGTCTGAGCGGCGTAGACGTCGCTGGGATTGTGGGAGGACATTTGTAAACGAATATCGCAGTACACGGTTATTTACAGTAAATTACGAATATGTTTTATTATTGCTGGATGTTAAAGTCATTATGCTCTAGTAAACTGCGAATGCAGCCATGCTAATTTTCCAGCATTCATTAAATCAGTTTGATTCAAAATGCCGTGAACTTTTGTAAAGCTTTCCTCTAAAATCAACTGGCACTTGTTAGAGAGTTTAAACCTTGTAGTTCCCAACCAGACACGCCATGTTGTGAGCTGCAGCAAGTTCCTCGTCGTCAGCCCTGACTACATGATAAGTGACGTTAAGTGAGTGAAGTCAACACCTCTCACAAGAGTTTAAGGAATGATTGTCTCCTAGAATAAAATCCCAAAACCAATAATCGGCAAAGCCTTCTGATTTCAGTTTAGAATTTTATTAAAGATAACTAAAGGTCTTAGCTCGCTAACGCCCGTTATCTCACGGTTGAGCCGCACGAAGAACGATGGTTTGACAGTGCGGGTCGGCCCCACGCTACCGGGTCTCACAGGGAGCCTTTTCATCCCGCCACCGCCGATGAAGCAATGAGTAAACGAATGAGGACACCACATAAAGGAAGGTGAATCAGTGCTTCTATTTAAAACCACATACGAGTATCCTCAAAGTAGAGCACACAGTTCAACAAATAAATCATCCACACAAAAAAGAAGTTTACATGTGGAGGTTAAAAGCAATCCAATAGATGATCCATTAAAATGTTAAAAAAGCATAGTGCAGGAAGCTGTCCTTAAAACCGTGAGCCCTGGTGTGCTCCCTAAAACACAGGTGTCTCCTTGGCTTAACTGAGAGTGGGTCAGTTCACCCACTTTCATTGCTGCCCCTAGGCTCGGGTCCCAGTGGATTAGTGACGGTGAGACTCGGGATAAAAACTAAGAGTGCCAGAGAGCTGACCGAATCATGGCTGTCAAGCGAAAACGCCATCAACAGGCACTTCAACATAAAAACCAGCATATGCAGGCTTGAAAAGAAAACATATGCATATTAAATAAAACTTTAAGCCAAGGTTTATGCTACTGCTAGGCAAGCGCTTTACTGTTTATACTTGCACGTGTGCTTTATGTAAATCTTGTAGAGTCCACCAGGCGACAGTGCGAGATATCATCATGGTAAGGAACATCCACTAAATTCTGAGGACACCTTGGCACAATATCTCTGAATAGAATGGATGTTTAATGATTCCATCCATCAGTTCAGGGATGTGCCCATTCCAACAAGCATCGGGCGCGAGGAACAAACAGTAGCTCGAGGGGGCAACAGCTCATCACAAGTTGAATACAAACACAAACACAGGCACACACTAGCCTCCTAGTGTAACCAAAACCCCAAACCTGCATGTTCTTGGAAGGAAACCGGAGCACACTGCGGAAATCCACCGGGAAAACATGCAGACTTCAGCAGGATCCACCAAGGATTTTACTCCCTACAAAGCAGCAGTGCTACCACCCATGCATGTAATTATTAGGTTATTTATCTGTTAAATGTAATATAGATACTTTATATATTTCACCTTGAAAGTGATATCAAATATAAATCTAAGGATAATAATGGGCAGAGAGCTGGAATATCATAAATTGAATGCATGCTGTGGTCTGTCACTGTGTTCCAGTTAAACGTGCGTCCGGTTGAACTTGTGTGTGCTTATATCTGACACAGTGGTCTTATTTAATATGTGGATGTTCTTCTTGTTAAGCCTGCATGTGCTGAGTTCACGTCTGTCGATGGCGTTTCAGGCAGCTCTCTGGCACCCTTAGTGTTAGGCTTGAATTTGACTTGTGCTGTTGGTCCCATTTAACTGTGTGTCTGGTCGAACTTGTATGTGCATAAATAAGAGGCTGTGGGTCCTTTCTTCTGACTGCATTGCAACGTTCCTGTGTATTAGTTTTAAAACTTTACCAGTTGTAAATACTGCCCTCGTCCATCCCCATTTTTAAAGTTCTCCTCTCCCTTTAACATTTTAAATGTGACCCTCCTCTTCTTTTAGGTTCACCACCCGTCCATTTATGAACGACGACTCTCTTGCACATGCCCTACACAAGTGTTCATGTCCTGTTAGAAATGCATACCCTCTTTCCTCTTCTTGCCCACCAGAATTTATCAGTGTGGTGGTGATCTGCACACTTCCGCTTTCCATTTACCACATTGCCATGTAAGCCATGGATGTCCGTCTGTCTGTTATATAGTGCCTTTCATATCTGTCTGTCTCTCTCTCTCTCATATATAGTTTCTTTTTCTGTCTATCTAACTGTCACTTTATTTTGAATCCCCAGTCCTTCTGGTCATGCAGTGAGGTGTCTAATGGCCTCCAGTCCTTAGCTGTCCATCGGAGGAGGGAATCCTAGAAGAGAAAAGCAGAAATTTTTTGAGGGAGTGAAGTCTTCCACAGAGCGTGGCCTCAGCCGAAGTCGATGACATGGATCAAAGAGCAGCACCCATTAAACAGGAGGACTGTGAGTACGGTGTACCAGAGGTTGTATGTGTGAAGCTGGAGGATTGTGAAGGAGGACTTTCAGTTTTTAAAGAGGAGGAGCCTGGTGACATTAAAGTTGAGGATTCCAAGGATTTCTCGGTTAGTCTTGGAGTGCAGACACATGAAGCTGGGAACATTTTCAACCAAGATGTTTCTGAAGAGTCTCATTCCAGTTTATCGTCCTGGTTCACTAATGAGGAAAACCTGGCAACCCCACAGAATTCCATCAAAGTGAAATCTGAGTTCTCTGAATTTGAAATGAAAATCGATGAAGGAAATGGAGGAGAAGAAGAAGAAGAAGAGCAGCAGTCCTCTAGGAGTGAAGCAATAAGTAAGTAGTGTGGTTAAATAGAAATGTGAAGCTGAGCACATATACAAGTTCTAATGGTGAGTGCACTTGTGTTTTTAAAAAGTGAAAATGGGACACACGTTAGTTTGAGATTTATTAGAGAACACATGTCCCGGTGCATGAAATAATAATTCTGTGGTTCCAAAAAAGTGTCCAGCATTTGATATTCACTGTATAAAGTTATGATGTTAGATTTGAAATACTATGCACCTCTTCTGTACTGTACTAAGGTTGATGGAAAGAAAGATATTTTTAAGTGCTGTAGTTAATGCCCAAATGTGCACAAAAAATGTTTTAGTTCAAACTCATAAAAGAGTTCTGTCATGTTGTCTGCTGTGCCAAGATGCCTGCGGATGGCGTGATTCACTTTTAGTGTGTCTGGTCATAGACTGGCATCCTGACACTCGCAGACGTCATTGTGAAAGTGCTTGGAGTGCGGGCTGACATGTGTAACGTGTACATCTGTGGAAAAGAGAAAGGCAACGTATTGACTGCATCGTATAGCCTTACAATTTGTACACACACACCCATGTATATTTACACGTAAGTATAAAAATAAGGCATGTGTATATAATAGTATATGATATACAGTATCTCACAAAAGTGAGTACACCCCTCCCATTTTTGTAAATATTTTATTCTATCTTTTCATGGGACAACACTGAGGATACGACACTCTGATCCAGTGTAAAGTAGTCCGTGTACAGCTTGTATCACAGTGTAAATCTGCTGTCCCCTCAACTCAACACACGGCCATTAATGTCTAACAACAGAAGTGAGTCCACCCCTAAGTGACAAATGTCCAAATTGTGCCTAAAGTGTCCATATTTTGTGTGGCTGCCCACCATTATTCTCTTGGGCATGGAGTTCACGTGAGCTTCACAGGTCGCCACTGGAATCCTCTTCCACTCCTCCATGATGACATCACGGAGCTGGTGGATGTTAGAGACCTTGCGCTCCTCCACCTTCCCCACAGATGCTCAATAGGGTTTAGGTCTGGAGATGTGCTTGGCCAGTGGTCATCTTGGAAGTTATCATGTTGGCATACTGCCCTGTGGCCCAGGGAGGGGATCACGCTCTGCTTCAGTATGTCTCAGTACATGTTGGCATTCATGATGCCCTCAATGAACTGTAGCTCCCCAGTGCTGGCAGCACTCACACAGCCCCAAACCATGACACTCCCACCACCATGCTGGACTGTAGGCGAGAGACACTTTTCTTTGTACTCCTCACCTGGTTGCCGCCACACACGCTTGACACCATCTGAACCAAAGAAGTGTATCTTGGTCTCATCAGACCACAGCACGTGTTCCAGTAATCCATGTCCTTAGTCTGCTTGTCTTTCTTGTGCATCATCTTTAGAAGAGGCTTCCTTCTGGGACGACAGCCATGCAGACCAATTTGATGCAGTGTGCGGCGGGCGTGTGGTCTGAGCACTGCCAGGCTGACCTCTGTAGCAATGCTGGCCGCACTCATACGTCTGTTTTCAAAAGACAACCCCTGGATATGACGCTGAGCACAGACACAGGCACAACTTCTTTGGTCGGCCATGGCGAGGCTTGTTCTGAGTGGAGCCTGTCCTGTTAAACCTGTCGCTGTGTGGTCTTGGCCACCGTGCTGCAGCTCAGTTTCAGGGTGTGTGTTGCCAATCATCTTATAGCCTCGGCCATCTTTATCGAGAGCAACAAGTCTTTTTGGCAGACCCTTAGAGAGTTCTTTGCCATGAGGTGCCATGTTGAACTTCCAGTGCCCAGTGAGAGAGAGAACACCAAATCTAACACACCTGAGACCTTGGAACACAAATGAGTCACATGACACCGGGGAGGGAAAATGGCTAACTGGCCACACTTTGGACATTTGTCACTTAGGGGTACCTCACTTTTGTTGTTAGAAATTAATGGCTGTGTGTTGAGTTATTTTGAGGGGACAGCAAGTTTACACAGTGATACAAGCTGCACACGGACTACTTTACATTGGATCAGAGTGTCGTATCTTCAGTGTTGCCCCATGAAAAGATAGAATAAAATTTTAACAAAAATGGGAGGGGTCTACTCGCATATATTCGGCAAAAAAAGAAACGTCCTCTGACTTTCAACTGTTTTTACTTTCAGTAAACTTAATGTGTAAATATTTGTATGAACACTAAAAGAGTCAACACCATAAGACATAAACTACAAATGTTTCACAATGTGTCCCTGAATGAAGGGAGGCTCAAAATCAAAAGTACCAGTCAGTATCTGGTGTGGCCACCAGCTGCTTGAAGTACTGCAGTGCATCTCCTCCTCATGGACTGGACCAGATTTGTCAGTTCTTGCTGTGAGATGTTACCCCACTCTTCCACCAAGGCACCTGCAAGTTCCTGGACATTTCTGGGGGGAATGGCCCTAGCCATCGATCCAAATCGATCCCGCTCTATGGTACAGGCCTCGGTGTAACGCTCATTCCTTCGACGATAAACATGAATCTGTCCATCACCCCTGGTGAGACAAAACCGTGACTCATCAGTGAAGAGCACTTTTTGCCACTCCTGTCTGGTCCAGCGAAGGTGGGTTTGTGCCCATAGGCGGCGTTGTTGCTGGTGATGTCTGGTAAGGACCTGCCTTACAACAGGCCTACAAGCCCTCAGTCCAGCCTCTCTCAGTCTATTGCGGACAGTCTGAGCACTGATGGAGGGATTGTGTGTTCCTGGTGTGACTCGGGCAGTTGTTGTGGCCATCCTGTACCTGTCACGCAGGTGTGATATTCGGATGTACCGATCCTGTGCAGGTGTTGTTACACGTGGTCTTCCACTGCGAGGATGATCAGCTGTCCTTCCTGTCTCCCTGTAGCGCTGTCTTAGGCGTCTCACAGTGCGGACATGGCAATTTATTCAGCAGTCCTCATGCCTCCCTGCAGCATGCCTAATGCACGTTCACGCAGATGAGCAGGGAGCCTGGGCATCTTTCACAGTCGGTAGACAAGTCTCTTTAGTGTCCTGCGTTTTTAGATCTGTGACCTTAAATGTCTACTTTCTGTAAGCTGTTAAGGTCTTAACGACCATTCCACAGGTGCATGTTAATTAATTGATTATGGTTAATTGAACATGCATGGAAAACATTGTTTAAACCCTTTACAATGAAGATCTGTAAAGTTATTTGGATTTTTAAAACATTATTGTTGAAATACACAGTCCTGAAAGAGGGACGTTTCTTTTTTTGCTGAGTATATATCATTCCACAAATGTTCAATTGGATTGAAGTCTGGCCGTTCTAACAACTTGATTTTCTTTCTGTGGATCCAGTTGAGAGTTCCCTTTGCTGCATGTTGCACTGCTGGAAGGTCTACCCAAGTCTCATCCACATCACCCTGGTGGATGGCAGCAGATTCATTTCAAGAATCTTTCGGTACACAGCCATATCTCACCCCAAATTTGTCATTCCTTCAATGACATGAAGTCGGCCATTACCATGAGATAAGAAACAGCCCCACTCCGTTATGCTTCCACCTTCAAGCTTCACTGTTGGTTTGGTGTTTTTCAGATGATGTGCAGTGCCAATTCTCCTCCCAACATGGTGTGACGGCCAAAAAGTTCAACTTTGGTCTCCCAGTTCTTTCATAGGCCTGATCAAATGTTGCGTGGCAAACTTTAAATGAGCGCCAATGTGCCTTCTCCTCAGCAATGGAGTCCTGTGGGGTGAGTGCATAGAGGCCATGTTGGTGGAGGACACTGCCTATTGTTGTACCTGCTGCCTCCAAGTCTTTGCAAGTGGTCCTTGGCTGCTCTTCTGACTCTCCTTCTAACTCCCTGGTCAGAAATGTTCCAAGGAGCTCCTGTGCGTGGCCGGTCGATGGTGGAGTGAAGTTCCTTCAGGTTACAGATAGTGGTGCCTACTGGCAGATTCACAAGTTTTCAAATACGCCTGTAACCCGTTCCACTGAGATGGTTTGTGACCATCAGGTTGTGAAGGTCTTGGGTGAGCTCTTTGCTTTTACCCATCATGAGATGTTTCTCGTGGGACACCTTTTACTCGCCCATCAATATGAACTAACTCAGCTGATATCAATTTGGACAGATAGCAGGTGGAACTACTTTCTGTCTTCTTAGATATTTTCACTAATTACTTGCCCTTCTTTACCTTTTTCCTTGCGTCATTCCACTTTATTACACACACCCTTATTTATGGCCTTTAATTTTGTGAATTCTTCATATTTGTGGATTTCTTGAGTTAATTCCAATGTCTGGTGAGAATTTTATGTGAATTGCCTGATTGGAAACATATTTACAGAAAAAAAAAATGTTGACACGTACAATACTTACTTCCCCCAGATATGTGTGTGTGTGCTGTATTATTTGTATTTTGTATGTAAAAATCAATAGACGTCAGTAATGTTCAAGTGCTATTAATCGTGCCACTTTTCACAAATTTTTTTTTTTTTTGCGTGATTATGTCCAAAAATTCACCTTCTCATACATAGACCCAAATAGAGCAATGCTTTGAAAGTTGTTTCGTAAACTTGTAAATCCACATACAGTAGACATGTTGCTCAGGTCCCGGTCCTTTCCAATCGCCGATTATAAACCTACAGAATGTGTGCAGATTGTCCCATAATTCAGTTTACATTTAATCCAATCCATGCAGAAGGTCAGAGCCTATCCAGATCGCACTGGGCACGCGGCAGGCAGCAGCAATCTGTGGTTGCCAGTCCACCTTCTGGCAGATTCACCCACACAGGGCCACTTTAGAGTCACCTGTTCATCTAGCCTTCACGTTTTGGGGGGGATGCGAGACAAGAACTGCAATCTATTTAGAGAAACCAATGTGGACGCGGACAACTAGTGGCTGATTGACTGTAGAACACTGGAACCATGAGGTACAGTCAAGGTAAAAAGTATGTGAACCCTTTGGAGTGATCTGGTTTACTGCATGAATTGGTCCTAAAAAGTGATCTGCTCTTCATCCAAGTCCCAGGTACTGATGATCTACACAATGAGCTTAAGCCAGTGACACACAAACAAGTTCGACTCTTTCATGTCTTTATTTTACAAACACATTCAACGTTCACAGTGGTAGTGTATAAAGTAAGTGAACCTTGGGATTTAGTAACTGGTCGAGCCTCCTTTGGCAGCAGTGACCTCAACCAGACACTTCCTGTAACTGCAGATCAGACCTGCTCATCATGTTGGAGAATTTCCTCCCATTCTTCCCTGCAGAATTGCCCTAACTCTTCCATATTCTTTGGTTGTCTTCTGTGTGTGGCTCTCTGACTCTCTCTCTTCAAGTCATTCAATAGGATTGAGGTCTGGGCTCTGACTGGGCCACTCCAAAAGGCGCAGTTTGTTCTTCTGAAGCCATTGTGCTGTGGATTTGCTGTGATGTTTGGGCTCGTTGTCCTGCTGCATCACCCAGCCTCTTCTGAGTTGAAGTTGACAGACAGACACCCTCACATCATCCTGGAGAATTTGTTGATAAACTTGGGAATTCATTTTCACCTCAATGATGCGAAGCTGTCCGGGCCCTGAGGCAGCAAAGCAGGCCCAAATCCTGATGTTCCCTCCACCATACTTTACTGTAGGGATGATGTTTTGATGTTGATATTCGGTGCCCTTTTTACACCAAATGAAGTTCTGCTTGTTCCTCCTAAAGAGTTCAATTTGGTCTCATCACTCCACAAAACATTTTCCCAGTACTGTTGTGGAGTGTCCAAGTGCTCTTTCACAAGCTTCAGCCGTTCAGCGATTATCTTTTTTGATAGCACTGGCTTCCTTCTTGGTGTCCTGCCATGGACTCCTTTCTTGTTGAATGTTTTGCGTATAGTTGACTTGTGAACAGAGATGTTAGCCACTTCTAGTGACTTCTTCAAGTCCTCTGCTGTCACTCGAGGGTTCTTCTTCACCTCATTGCTGACTTTGCGTTGTGCTCTTGGGGTCATCTTGGCAGGGTAGCCACAATACCAGATTGTCTCCATTTATAGACAACTTGGCTAACAGTAGACTGATGAATATCTCAGATCTTTGAGATGACTTTTTAACCCTTTCCAGCCTTAGGTAGATGAACAATTCTCCATCATAGCTCTTCAGACAGCTCTTTTGTGCGAGGCAGGACTCCCATCTGGATATGCTTCTTGTCAAAAGCTCCAACTCGAACTTTATAGTGTTTGGGATCAATCAAAGTCATTGTAGGCCACCACACCTCTGAACTTGTTTCATTAAATGGACTCCGGGTGTGAGAAATTCGGACTGCAATGAGCTTTTTAAAAAGTCATTAGCTTGGGGTCCACTTATTTTTTCCAACCTTCAGTTTCACAGTTTGAATGATTTATTCAATGTGGTCAAAAATTCTCAGAAAATCTTCAGTTATAGGAGACTGTTTGTTCATTATTGTGACTGACATGAAGATATGGCCATGCTTTATATGGGAATTAGACATAAATAGAGAGAATTCCTAGGGGTTCACAGACTTTTTACTTTGACTGTAGTGGTGCTACCCTAATGCTATCTTTGGCACTTATGTTAGTTTTTAATAAATGCAAATTAGGTTCTTAAAGCATCTCGTCATCATCGAATACACCAAAACAAATACCAAGTTGACGTCCCACATTCCAATTGCTGAAGGCCCGCTGCCTACGCAGCCCCTCTCTGTTACTCCACCATGCATTACGATGGCGGTGAATGTCACCAATTGTAGTGGAACAAGACAAAGCTTAAGGGCTCTGAGTCCATCATTGAAGGTGTTGCACCTTCAGCAGATTAGGAGGACAGAAATGAGTGGAGCATCTGAAAAAACTAGTATTAGTAAGAGCGGTGAAAGTAACAAAGAGTGAGGGGGCAGTAGTGATACTAAAGGACTCCTCATGACACCCTCACTTCATCAGCATCAACTATTACATGCCATTCATTATTTTCTTAACCTGGAGGTGTGGGCATCAGATGGTGATTAATGATTAGCAAAAGCATTGAAAATAATGGGTGAGCAGTCAAAAGTGACCACTGGATATGGAGGGGCTTGAACCTGAGTTTGGCTGAATCCTCATGACACCCTCACTTCATCAGCTTCAATTATCAGATCCCATTCATCCAATTTCTTAACCTGGAGATGTGGGCAGCTTTGAAAGTGAGTCAGACATCAAACATGAATGCCAGCCCCCTGCAGGGCATACTGACACACACTGCCACACCAAATGGTGATTGCTGTTTAGCAAAAGCAGTGAAAATAATGAGTGAGTAGTCAACCATCACCACGGGATAGGGAGAGGTTTGAACTTGAGTTTGACCGAATCCTCATGACTGACTCACTTGATCAGCTACACTTGTTGGTTTCCCTCCATTCATCCATCTTCATAATCTGAGTTATCTGACAGCTTTTGAAGTGAGGGCACCCCAGCACACACATATACCCTCAGTCACAGCAAACAGTGTTTAACACAGCAGATACCTCTATGAGATATGGGAGGAATATGGAGAACATCCAGAAGGGGAACATGCTAAGTCTATACAAAGAGCAGGAACTGAATCTCAGTGTAGCCAGCATTACTAGCCTGTGTTCTGCCTGTCTCTTTACAATAATGTCATTATTTTAAAACATCTGACTTCTCTGTTTGTGTTATTACAGATTTCCAAGAGAATGGTAGCTCCTCTTTGCCTTCATTTGCTCAGCTGTCTCTTCTGTGCAGACTGCGCCATAAACTAGACAAGCAGAAGATGACGATATCAACAATAGGATCAGAAAATTTGACAGCAGCCACTTTGCAGAGTTCTTCTCCTCCTGTTGTCCAACAAAGAAGGGAAGGAGCTATTGACACTGACCATCAAGTGTGTGAACACCTCATTCAAACTGGAGAGAAGCCCTATTGTTGTTCTGAATGTGGTAAACAATTCTCATTACTAAGCTATCTTCAGAGACACAAAAGAACCCACACTGGATGGAAGCCCCACTGTTGTTCTGAATGTGGCAAACGATTCTTAGTACCAAGTAATCTGCAGAGGCATGAAAGAATCCACACTGGAGAGAAACCTTTTTCTTGTTCTGAATGTGGGAAACGATTTGCTTTCAGTAGCTCTCTTCAGCGTCACACAGTGATTCATACTGGGGAAAAGTCACATTGCTGTTCTGAATGTGGCAAGCAATTCTCACAACTTGGCCATCTTCAGAGGCACAAAAAAATCCACACTGGAGAAAAACCTTATTGCTGTTCAGAGTGTGGCAAGCGATTCTCTGACACCAGCAGTTTTCGACAGCATACCCAAATGCATGCTGGAATGCAACCATATAGCTGTTCTGAATGTGGTAAACGATTCTCAAAAGTAAGCCATTTTAATAGCCACAATAGAATCCATAATGGAGAAAAACCTTTTTGTTGTTTTCAATGTGGCAAAAGATTCTCTGATAAAAGTTCTCTTCGGTATCACACACTAATGCATACTGGAGAGAAACCATTTGTCTGTTCTGAATGTGGCAAACGATTCTCACATCCAAGTCATCTTCAGAGGCATAAAAGAACCCACACTGGAGAGAAACCTCATTGCTGTTCTGAATGTGGCAAACAATTTTCAATACTAAGCAATCTTCAGAGGCACACAAGAACCCACTTTGGAGAGGAGAAAAAAAACAGTAGCAAAATACCAAGAAATGCCAAATGTGGGACATAAAAACAGAAATAGTGCCTTTTCTAGGGTCAATGGGACTAATAAAGAGAAACGTTCATGCCCATCTTGACATACCACCAGTTACAATAACTCCTTATGAACTGCAAGAAGAAGCCTTATTAGGAACAATGCAGGTCCAATGGTGAGCCCTCGTGGCAAACTTAAGAGACTGAGAAATTAATCCTTGCAATTAGACTATCCTGACTAAAGGTGAGATTCACTCCTGTTCTGATAGTAATTGCACCAGGAACACCCGAGAGAGAGAGAGGCCATATTGCTGCTCCGATTGTGGTAAAAGATATGCCAGTTTATTTAAACGTACAAAAATCCACACTGGAGGGAAAACCTGATTGTTGTTCTGAATATGATATACAATTTTCAGTTTTACGTGGGCTTCGTCGACACTCACGACTTTACGCTGGACATAATGCGGTCCTGAGGAGTCCTGACTACTGTGGTTTTGATGTGGAACTTCAGGTGGTCGACTCCATTGTGTAATCAATCTGTTACTACTTTCTTACTATGAAATTATGATAAACTAGGGGACTGTGCTGCCTGCTCGCTTTGCTCGCCGACCCTCTGCCCGACACTACACAATTGCGTCTATACAGATCTGCAGCTCTCGTATGGTGCGTACAATTTAAAGAGATTGTTATTTTCATGGGAATTGTTGCATATGCATAAAAAAAGTAACTATTTTACATTACATAAAAATAGTGGCGGCACGGTGGCGCAGTGGTAGCGCTGCTGCCTCGCAGTTAGGAGACCCGGGTTCGCTTCCCAGGTCCTCCCTGCGTGGAGTTTGCATGTTCTCCCGTGTCTGCGTGGGTTTCCTCCGGGCGCTCCGGTTTCCTCCCACAATCCAAAGACATGCAGGTTAGGTGGATTGGCGATTCTAAATTGGCCCTAGTGTGTGCTTGGTGTGTGGGTGTGTTTGTGTGTGTCCTGCGGTGGGTTGGCACCCTGCCCTGGATTGGTTCTTGCCTTGTGCCCTGTGTTGGCTGGGATTGGCTCCAGCAGACCCCCGTGACCCTATTCGGATTCAGCGGGTTAGGAAATGGATGGATGGAAAATAGTAAAAAATTGTAAAACGTAATAAATTGAAAGAAAATTATGTTTCATGTTGCGTTTAAGGTATTGGTTGCGTTATATGTTTTTGTTCTGTTTGGCTTTGAACTTAACACGCAATACTTTTTAAACTTACACTTTTACTGTACAAACAATATTAGGAATTAACTTTCCTTCAAGATCACACTGAATTTTGATTTTCATTGTGACAACTCAACATATAACTGCCTCTGAGTGAATTTCGTTTCTTTCTCTCTAATAAATAAATCCGACTTTTTCGAATGTTTGTCCCTGTGATTTGTTAATTGTCTTTGCAAAAGCTATTCTAACGGGAAACTGTTAACGTTTTAATACGAATGGCATATCAAGATCGCCTTTGGTGTCCAATGTTATCCCCTGAAGATGTGCTACATTACCTGTCTTGTCGCCTGTTAACATTTTACATGTCAGAATTGTTCTACCAATTTTGAAAACAACTAATCTTATCCTACTGCATAGCCCATCACTCAGACATCAATTGCGTAATAACATTACGATACGTCCTCCTTTCAACAGTAATGCAGCTGGTGGAAGACTGGATGGTGTTAACGGTTGTAGATATTCTTCAGGATATTACAATACAATACAATTTATTTTTGTATAGCCCAAACTCACACAAGGAGTGCCACAATGGGCTTTAACAAGCCCTGCTTCTTGACAGCCCCCCAGCCTTGACTCTCTAAGAAGACAAGAAAAAAATAACCCTAGTAGGGAAAAAAATGGAAGAAACCTCCGGAAAGGCAATTCAAAGAGAGACCCCTTTCCAGGTAGGTGGGGCATGCAGTGGGTGTCAAAAAGAAGAGGGTCAATACAATACAATACAATACACGGAACAGAAGTAATCCTCGATACAGTATAAAAATATTACAAGTACGGAGCAGAATTTAACAGTAGGTGATATCACATAATATGATTTGGAATTGTTCAGAGTCCTGGAGACCCCAGCCATCAACCTGCCTCCCCCTATTGTAAATACCACAGCTGAAATAGCCAATCCGATGAAAGGACCCCTCTACCTGACTATTCCTGTGATCCTCCATCAGGGATGACTTTACCTTAGGCAGGCAAAACAACTTGGCAGGTGGGCCGTGGCACCAAGTGCCACATCTGAGTACCGAGAAGAGAAACAGAATAGGTGAGAGTTAGTATCCACTTCTGACTATCATATTACTTATTACTCCTCCTATTGGCCATTCCACAGCTGAAATGGCCAATCCGATGAAAGGACCCCCCTCTACCTGACGATTCCTGTGATCCTGCAATGTAAGTTGATGTTTTCATCTTCCACACCATCACCACCAGCTGTTTCAGCAGAGTCTACTGATACACATTTAACCAATCTGCCATGTAACCAATCGACAATTTTCAGGTTAATTTGATTGACTAGGATTGCCCGTTTACTCATTTCTTCTGTTGATAACCCTTTGGGATGAAATTCTTCAATAAGACGTTGACAAAATATGTCTTCTTTTATTGGGAACTTAAAGTGAAGAAAACGTAAAAATTTATAAGAGGTGAGAGTGCAGGAACTGAGTCTGACAAAAGCATTGAGAGGTGAGAAGACCGCGGGTGTAGGCCGTTAACCAGAAGTGATTGAGAGGAGGGCGGGACTTGACAGAATGTCTTGGCTGTAGTCTCATCTCAAGATTTTCTTTCATAATAGAGAAACATAAATTCTTACTTGCCACATATCTCCCAGGAATTGAAAGGTGCCACCCCCATTGTCTTGGCACATGGGTAGGAGATGGTGGTAAAGGTAGTGCAACAGCACTCATCGGTGTGATGTCAGGTCCTATGAATTTGATTGCTGGTCCTTTCACTTGAGACAGGTGACATCTGTCTGTGCTATACTTGTGTTTAAGGAGGCTGTCTGCATTAGCCGCAGATTCAAATATGAAGAGCGTACAAACGAGGTGGGTGTAGAATGAACAGCTTGGCATACTTCTCTTGGTCGTGTTTGTAAAGCCCTAATAGTCCTCAGTTCGTCTACAGATGGCATTCTGATAACTGGCATTAGTGTTAGCTCAGCTATAACAGGCAGCTCTGAAGCACAAGGGCCACAACCTGCAGTGAGGGTCTGTGCCAGCAGTAAACCGAGCTCAGAGGTCTATGGAGGGTTTGGGATTTATTTTTACTATAAATGATCTTTAAAAAGCCTCTACATAATAATGAAAATAAGTCAGAAAAATAAAATGAATTTCACGACAGAGAGCAGGACAATCCAGTATTGTGCAGCAAACCTCCTCACCTCTAAAGAAATAAAAGAGGAAGAATCGACAAAACGAAACTCCTTCTGGGATGAAGAGAATTGAAGAAAAGATCAAAGACGCACAGAGAGACGACACAAATTGAAGTCTCCGATGAAGCGGTGAGATCGCAGAAAGTCCTGGATATTAACGTGTGAGGACCTCACCTTCATAAAGCCAGACAACAAACTCAAAGCTCTGGCCGAAGCACAAAGGCAGAGAAGACACTTAACAGAAAGTCAAAGAGAAGGTTCAGAGCAGATGATTTTAGGAAACCCACCTCAGACAAAAAGTTAAGTAGGGAGAATATCCTGAAAGTAACTCGACCACCAGCCAAGAATACAAAGTGAAGAATTTTGGAGGAACATTAATGATGATGATGATGATGAAGAACATCACAAACAAGCAACGAGGATAACCAAACTGCAGAGAGGAGCAGAAACCATCCAAGCCCAGCAAATGTCCAGGAGTGACGTAACAACAGCAGAGGTAAGAAACAAACTGGAAACTGCTGCTGAGTGGAAGACCCCTGGTGGTCCAGACGCCATACCAAAGTTCTGGTTTAAAGCCCCTGCATATCCTGGTTTAGGGTTCCTGTTTAAAGTCCTCCTGTTTATCTCTTCTGCTCTTTTTTCCTTGTCATTGCTTGCTTTTGTAATATTTTCTGTTCATTTGTTATTTATTTAATTGTATAGAGGGTGGCGCAGTGGGTAAGCGCTGCTGCCTGCGTGGAGTTTGCATGTTCTCCCCGTGTCTGCGTGGGTTTCCTCCCACAGTCCAAAGACCTACAGGTTAGGTGCATTGGTGATCCTAAATTGTGCTTGGTGTGTGTGCCCTGTGGTGGGCTGGCGCCCTGCCCGGGGCTTGTTTCCTGCCTTTCTCCCTGCGTTTTTTGGGATTGGCTGCAGCAGACCCCCCGTGACCCTGTAGTTAAGATATAGCGGATTGGATAATGGATGGATGGATTCATTGTGTAGACTTTTTCATTTCAAATCTCTTTATTGTTTATATCTGTAACCCTGTTCTCTAATGTGCCACCTGGCTTGTGGGTGGATCAAGAGGCGGGGCCACCCTATTCATCAACATAAAGACCACGCCCCCATGACCTCTAAAGGCAGGATGGGAATTGAAGTCCCTGGAGGTTCATTCCCAGTGAGGTCGGCTCTCTTTATTTTTAGTTTTCTTCTCTTTGAGATTTTTGATTTATGTTGGAGATTCTTACAGTTTATGTTTTTGGATTCTTACTGGTTAGGATTGCCTTTGACAAACTCTTCTTTTGCCTTTTTAGTTGCTGTGTTTTCTTTTTCATCTTCTTTCAATAAATCCTCCTCTAAAGATATCATATGGCCTTTTTCTATACATCCCATGGGTTTAAGGTTATCCTCTCTCTTGTGAGGCATTTTGAGAGTATGTTTGAACATTACACAACATGTTTTTGACCTCTGAGAGAGAAGCGGCCATTGTGCATCACATCGGGCCAGGCTCATGGGATTCTGGAGGGCTTCCTTTGCTATTTTTGTAGGCCTCACACCACTGTGGCAGCTTGTGCGATAAATCACAGCCCCCTAGACCAGGATATGGCTGAGTATAAAAATGGCAATGAAGCATTAGGGAGACAACGGTCCTGCTCCCAGCATCTGTAACAAACTCACCAAAATTTCTAAAATCTACCACCCAGTAACCTGCGTCGGCACATATTCAAGATCTGATTGGTTAGCTTCTCAGTCAGGAGAACTTAATTGCGTGCTCTGATTGGTTAGGTTCTCAGTCAGGAGAACTTAACTGCGTGCTCTGATTGGTTAGCTTCTCAATCATCCGCCAATAGCGTCCCTTGTATGAAATCAACTGGGCAAACCAACTGAGGAAGCATGTACAGGAAGTAAAAAGACCCGTTGTCCGCAGAACCCGCGAAGCAGCGAAAAATCCACATTATATATTTAGTTATGCTTTCATATAAAATCCGCGATAGAGTGAAGCCGTGAAAGTCGAAGCGCGATATAGCGAGGGATTACTGTACTGCTAAACAAAGGGGTCACGGAGTGTGGCAGGAAAGGCAGAAACCTTAGTGTGGCAGTGGAGTGACGACAGAAATGACTGACAGCATGAAGTGAGGTGTCCTGTAGGAAAATATTAGATGGTGTTGGTGCGGCTGGAATGAAACGCTGACACGATTATCAGTTTAAGAGCCGCTCTGTCAATTTGCCTGTCGTGTGAGGTTTTATTTCAGTAAACTCGTCACATTGCAGGCTCACATGTTGAGCTCAGCTGGTGCAGGCGTTGCTGGCACACATACAGGACACGACTCCACTGGTCTGCTGAATCGCGTGTTGGTGCCCACACTGGACGAGTTCAGCTCGACACGTTGGATTACCAGCATGTATTTAGGCTTCACTTCAGTACCATGCAGTGACATTCTGCTCTGATGCCTGTCAGATACATAATTGAGACCCTCACAAAGCCCCCTGTTATAAAGGTTATCTGGTCCCATTGATTTGGCTGCGTTCAGCCTGTTTAATCCTAGCAGCACTTCTCTCTCTACTGGCCATCCAAATCCGCAGAGTGACACAATACTGTCATACATGACAACAAGAGCGAAAGATTTGCAGAGATGGAAGACGGGATCTACAAAGTGAGTAAAGAGTAGGAGATGGAAGTAATAGAAGAAAGAGTAAAGTCATGGTGAATATCTAAAACAGAACACTACAGCTAAAGATGAAAGCAGAAGGCCAACAGTTAGTGCAGGTGAAGGAATAGAAACACCTCTGAATTACAGAGCGAGGGGAAAGCAAAAGAAGAAAAGAGGACGCAAAGGAGAGCTTTGGGACTGCAAAGAATTCTGGGGAAGGAATCTGAGCGCTCACCTTAAAAAGAAATGACAGGGGACAGACAACGTCTTAGTGAGAGCTTACGGTCGACAGACAAGGACATCTGGCAAGTGGCTGAAAAGCATTGAGATGTGCTGCTGCAGAAGGAACAAAAATTAGCTGAATAGGGAAGGAAATAAAGGAAGAAGTGAAGAAGAGGATGGGTTATAGAAAAAGAGTGGGGGGATGATGAGAAATAAGATGAGATTTGTGAGATAGATAAGAAAAGCACTATATTATAGATAAATGGAGTGAAAGGTGCTGCATAATAGATACAAAATAAATATTAATTATGATAAATATATAATGTATAGATATACAAGAAAGGCATTATATAATACATAGAAAGGCACTGTATAATAGATATATAATAAATATGATAGATGTGAAAGGCACTATATAATAGATAAACAGAGTGAAAGGTGCTGCATAATAGATATAAAATAAATATTAAATATGATAAATATATAATATATAGTTAGAGTGAAAGGCACTATATGATAAATAGATAGATAGATATGAAAGGCAATATACAGTATGAACATAGATAGATATGAAAGGCACTATATGATAGATAGATAATTAAAGGCAATATAAAACAGATAGATAGATAGATAGAAAAGACATTTTTACATTATTAATATTATTTGTAGACCAGGTTTTTTCTCGTACCTACAGCCTTATCTGTTATTTGTCCCCAGGGGGTCTTTTCACAGAAACTCTAAATAAATACATTCAAACATACAAACATTCATAATACACACACACTTTGGTCTGAACACACACCACAATGACTATAAAGCAAGAAAAATTAAAAAGAAACAAAACGTCTGAATCAACCCCAACCCCCATAGCCTTTCTTGACACACTTCTGCAGAATAATTGTTTGGCCTAAACTCCATCGTGTTAAGTGTCTTAGAGATGAGGGTGTCTGCCGTTGATGACAGAAGGGTGAATGAATAAAACCAGAGACAAAGGAAAATCAAGAAGAACACGCGGTAATGAAATCAAACGATGGTTACCATTAGTGGTGGAAGGGCGAAGCCTGGTGAAGCTTTTCAGGCTTCTTCGCTAGCGTGCTGGCTAAAGATTTGAAAACAGTGACATCTGGTGGTTTACAGAAATCATAGCAGCCGTTTCTTCGAGAGAGTCAGTAGACGAAGACCGTGTTGATGGCATCCAAATTCTACAGTACTTTTACAAAAATAAAGTAATACAACAAAAGAGTTATACAATAATACAATATATGAATTAATATTTAAGCAACATGCAACACAACAGATAGAGTGGGGAATGCAAAGAGTTTCTTGATATAATTTTAAAATCATAAATAATTTTTGGGACATTTTACCTTCATTTCTTTTTCAGGTATTTTAATCATTTACACTCCAATGTAAAATCATTAATAAAAACTAGTAAATGAAGATGTAATTTGGATATTGCATTTACATTTGTAGGCGGCACGGTGGCGCTGCTGCCTCGCAGTTAGGAGACCCGGGTTCGCTTCCCGGGTCCTCCCTGCGTGGAGTTTGCATGTTCTCCCGTGTCTGCGTGGGTTTCCTCCGGGCGCTCCGGTTTCCTCCCACAATCCAAAGACATGCAGGTTAGGTGGATTGGCGATTCTAAATTGGACCTAGTGTGTGCTTGGTGTGTGGGTGTGTTTGTGTGTGTCCTGCGGTGGGTTGGCACCCTGCCCAGGATTGGTTCCTGACTTGTGCCCTGTGTTGGCTGGGATTGGCTCCAGCAGACCCCCGTGACCCTGTATTCGGATTCAGCGGGTTAGAAAATGGATGGATGGATTTACATTTGTGAATTAAGAGCTTCCCTCAAACAAGCATGACACTCAGCACAACTGAACCTTCTTATCCTCCATTAGAACCCCAAAGATTTTTAGCATTTCTGCTAAAAAAAGGAACGGGAGGAGTATTTGGGTGTCACCAAACAAACAAATCATTCAAAATTACAAGAAAGACAGAGCAGCACTTGCAGCTGTGCTGAGAAGAACATTGAAGTGCATCATGGGAATGCAGGACATGGCCGACTGTGACAGAATTAAATGTGTTTAGCCTGAGCAGAGGAGATGGAGTGGGGACCTCATCCAGGTCTTTAAAATCCACAAAGGTGTTGAAAAAGGAGATCCAGCAACATTCCTTCTGCTCGAAGGTGAATCGCACAGAAGAGAACATCAATGGAAAGTCGGGAAACTCTTCTTTATGCAAAGAGTTGTGGGAATCAGGAACAAATAACTAAGACATGGTGTTGAAGCAGAAATCACGAGAACCATTAAGAAGAATCTGGAGGACATATTGGCACACCTTAGCTATTAGCTAAACATATGGTTGACAAATAAACTAAATGGTCTCCTCTCATTTGTCAAAGTTCTTGTGTTAAATGATAGATAGATAGATAGATAGATAGATAGATAGATAGATAGATAGATAGATAGATACTTTATTTATACTCCAGCAGCAGCATACTGATAAAAAACAATATTAAATTAAAGAGTGATAACAATGCAGGTATAACAGACCATAACTTTGTACAATGTTAACGTTTACCCCCGTAGGTGGAATTGAAGAGTTGCATAGTGTGGGGTCTCCTCAGTCTGTCAGTGGAGCAGGACGGTGACAGCAGTTTGTCGCTGAAGCTGCTCCTCTGTCTGGAGATGATCCTGTTCAGTGGATGCAGTGGATTCTCCATGACTGACAGGAGTCTGCTTAGCGCCTGTCGCTCTGCCACGGATGGCAAACTGTCCAGCTCAGTGTCTACAATAGAGCCTGCCTTCCTCACCAGTTTGTCCAGGCGTGAGGCGTCCTTCTTCTTTATGCTGCCTCCCCAGCACTCCACCGCATAGAAGAGGACGCTCACCACAACCATCTTGATAGAACATCTGCAGCATCTAAATGCAGATGTTGAAGGACGGCAGCCTTCTCATGAAGTATAGTCGGCTCTGACCTTTCATACACAGAGCATCAGTATTAGCAGTCCAGTCCAATTTATCATCCAGCTGCACTCCCAGGTATTTATACAGTGCATCTGGAAAGTATTCACAGCGCATCACTTTTTCCACATTTTGTTATGTTTCAGCCTTATTCCACAATGGATTAAATTCATTTTTTTCCTCAGAATTCTACACACAACACCCCATAATGACAATGTGAAAAAAGTTTACTTGAGATTTTTGCAAATTTATTAAAAATAAAAAAATTGAGAACGCACCTGTACATAAGTATTCATAGCCTTTGCCATGAAGCTCCAAATTGAGCTCAGGTGCATCCTGTTTCCCCTGATCATCCTTGAGATGTTTCTGCAGCTTCATTGGAGTCCACCTGTGGTAAATTCAGTTGATTGGACATGATTTGGAAAGGCACACACCTGTCTATAGAAGGTCCCACAGTCGACAGTTCATGTCAGAGCACAAACCAAGCATGAAGTCAAAGGAATTGTCTGTTGACCTCCGAGACAGGATTGTCTCAAGGTACAAATCTGGGGAAGGTAACAAAAAAAATTTCTGCTGCTTTGAAGGTCCCAATAAGCACAGTGGCCTCCATCATCCACAAGTGGAAGAAGTTCAAAACCACCAGGACTCTTCCTAGAGCTGGCCGGCCATCAAAACTGAGCGATCAGGGGAGAAGGGCCTTAGTCAGGGAGGTGACCAAGAACCGATTGTCACTCTGTCAGAGCTCCAGAGGTCCACTGTGGAGAGAGGAGAACCTTCCAGAAGGCCAACCATCTCTGCAGCAATCCACCAATCAGGCCTGTATGGTAGAGTGGCCAGACGGAAGCCACTCCTTAGTAAAAGGCACATGGCAGCCCACCTGGAGTTTGCCAAAAGGCACCTGAAGGACACTCAGACCATGTGAAACAAAATTCTCTGGTCTGATGAGACAAAGATTGAACTCTTTGGTGTGAATGCCAGGCATCACGTTTGGAGGAAACCAGGCACCGCTCATCACCAGGCCAATACCATCCCTACAGTAAAGCATGGTGATGGCAGCATCATGCAGTGGGGATGTTTTTCAGCGGCAGGAACTGGGAGACTAGTCAGGATAAAGAGAAAGATGACTGCAGCAATGTACAGAGACATCATGGATGAAAACCTGCACCAGTGCGCTCTTGACCTCAGACTGGGGCGACGGTTAATCTTTCAGCAGGACAACGACCCTAAGCACACAGCCAAGATATCAAAGGAGTGGCTTCAGGACAACTCTGTGAATGTCCTTGAGTGGCCCAGCCACAGCCCAGACTTGAATCCGATTGAATATCTCTGGAGAGATCTTAAAATGGCTGTGCACCGACGCTTCCCATCCAACCTGATGGAGCTTGAGAGGTGCTGCCAAGAGGAATGGGCGAAACTGGCCAAGGATAGGTGTGCCAAGCTTGTGGCATCGTATTTAAAAAGACTTGAGGCTGGAATTTCTGCCAAAGGTGCATCGACAAAGTATTGAGCAAAGGCTGGGAATACTTATGTACATGGGATTTCTCAGTTTGTTTATTTTTTATAAATTTGCAAAAACCTCAAGTAAACTTTTTTCACGTTGTCATTATGGGGTGTTGTGTGTAGAATTCTGAGGAAAAAATTAATTTAATCCATTTTGGAATGAGGCTGTAACATAACAAAATGTGTAAAAAGTGATGAGCTGGAAATACTTTCCAGATGCACTGTAGGTCTGTACCCTCTACACACAGTCACCTCTGATAATCACGGGGTCCATGAGGGGCCTGGTCCTCCTAAGATCCATCACTAGCTCCTTGGCTTTGCTGGTGTTCAGTTGTAGGTGGTTTGAGTCGCACCATTTAGCAAAGTCCTTGATTAGTTTCCTATAATGTGATAAACAGACACAACTCCGATTCTTGGGTTTCATATTAAATGTGTGCCTATAAGGATTTTCCTGATGTACTGACAGCGTTAAACATTTTATAGAAACTCTCTTTGATTTATAAAAAAAGAAAGGAAACTCCAGGAAGTGAAGGTGCATTTTGTTTGCTTAATGTGGAAAACAAAGGGATATTCTACAAAACTTCAATTAGTAAAATTGTTTGGTGTTAAAATCATAAAAGACTTTGTCTGGTCAAATCTTCTTCATAAAATCCTGATCTTCATCCAGTAATGGTGGAAAAAGAGGAGGATGAGTGTCTAAGTAGAGAAGCGTGTTTGCAACCATCAGCACAAAGCGAGGTGGAATACTCAGAACAAGCTGATCAGAGGATTTAGAACTGAAGGAGAAATGACAATTTATGCAACAATCATCAAAGGGTAAGCGATTACTCCACTTCTTACAATCCTCTGGTAGTGGGGGCCACATAAAGCAAGGGTTCTAAACCTGAGGTCCGTGGAGCCCTAGGGCGTCTGTGCATGGGTTTCAGGGGGTCTGTGAGGGTCAGATAAAAAATTAACATTTATATTCACTGTACAGCCCGGTACTGTTGAGTTAGAGTAGATGTAGTAGTAGAAGTAGTAATGGGAGAAGAAAACGTAGTCGTAGTAGTAGACCTGTTTTAATTTGCACAAGAGGATTGTATTTCATAATTATAAAGTGGGGCCATTACTTTTTGCATAGAATTTAGATTGCTTACTTTAAAGTTTAATAATACTTTGTGCATGTCATATACATATCAGACAATCAAATCTCGATGAATAAAGTACATGATACCCATTGCTTGGAAAGTTGTGTTTATGTAAATATTTCTGGGGAAGGGGGTCCATAGCTTTCATCAGATTCTGAAAGGGGTCCGTGACTTATAAAAACGAGTGATATATTCGTGGTAATTCGAGACAGAGTCTGCGGGATGAGAGGAGGGGAAAGCACGACATCAGGAGTGGGAAGCCAGGTGAGGCCCGCCTCACTGTCCTGTTTCACTGTTACGTGGATGGAGCCACAGGGGACGACTAGTATATATATATATATATATATATATATATACAAACTAGGGAGTTACACCTTGCTCGCTTCGCTCGCCAACCGACGGGCCTGTGCTAGACTCCAGCCACTTTACGTCTCTGCCACTGGCGTTGTGAAGACGTGGGCTGGATGCACCCCAAGGAGACGCGGTCGCTCTTCCGAAACCCCCTCTTAAGTGGTGATACAATGTGTAGCAAATAGTGTTTTTTTTACCTCCTCTTTACTCAATCAGCTGCTGCTGTTGCTGCCGTGCCATGTAATCTTCATCTCACGTGGCACTTCGAACATTTAAAAGCCTGTACAGCAGCTGTCCTACTCTTTGTCTTTTATTTCTAGCCCCGGGCATGGTTAAATCTCTTGACACAAATTCTCGTCTAGCGAGACATGAGTTCTTAAGCAACATTTTAGTTTATCATTTTTTTTTTTATAATTTTTTACAATATTTTAGTTTATAATTTAAAAATGAAAGAAGAATCTGAAAATCTAACAAGATCACATTAAAGTTTGATAAATCCCAAAAAGAATGATGCCAAACATATATATGTAGGTTTTAAAATAAGCCAGATTTATAGCGTGACATAAAATCATTGCACTTTTAGGCTCACGATTTTATACATAGAGAGTAGATATAGATATCCAACATCTGTCTGTCTGTCTGTCTGCTTTTCACGAGAGAACTACTTCACAGATTTAGATCGGGTTTTTTTTTCTAGAATTTGCTTGAACATTCTGATTGGGTTTGCAACTTCTCTCATCGTGCTAAGAATCACAGTTCACTTGCAGGAGCGATGTATCCGCGCTACTCCGAGACAAAAGGAGGGGAGGGGGAGGTGTGGTGTCAGGAGTGGGGGGCCGGGCAGGGCCCTCCTCGCTGTCCTGTTTCACTTCTACGTGGGCGGAGCTGTGGGGGGCGGCTAGTTTGTAATAAACTACCAAACCTTCCCCTCTCTATCTTTGCCTTCTCCCACTGACACAGCACTCCAGGGAGATCCAGATTCTCAGGGTAAGATTTCTAGAATACAGAAACCTGCTGTGACATGTGGCCGGCTTATCATCCCGGCCAATACCAGATGGAGCCCTCCATGCAGTACGGAGTCATAGCACATGGAGTTTTTATACAAGACCCTGCTGGATACCTCAGGGGCCACAAGATGGAGCTGCAGGGAGGACCAAAGACTTCTTCGTGCCCTATGACCCAGAAGTTCGTCATAGGAAGACGGGCTTCCGGGATGAAGAAAAGAACTTGTACCTGACCCGGAAGTGATTGAGAGTCACATGAACTGGGGATGGAGAACACTTCTGGGTCAGGGAATATAAAAGGACTATGAGAGCTCCCAGATGGCGAGCTGAGCTGGGTGTAAGGGTGGCAACGTGTCAGGGAGCTGGATTGGTTTATTGTGAGTAGTGGTTTGTATTTATGAGTATAGTGGTGGAGAGTGTGCTTTGTGCACTGTGGCAATTTAATAAAGTCAACATTTGGACTTTTATCTGGTGTCTGGAGTCGTGGACAGGGGTTCAAGGGAGCGAGAGCGCCCCCTATCTACCACACTGCATTTCAGCTTCTGTTATAAAGCTCCGGTGAGGGTCTCTGGATGAGGAGTCCAATGATGTTCTTCAGCAGGTCCACTCTTGGTTTGGTGACAGACTTTAAGACCTTACGCTGAGTCCACTTTGGTGACGTGAGGTGAGCCCACATATCTCCAAATATGAGTCTGACCTGATGGTCGGTGTAAGAACTTCATTTTAATCGTAATTTAACTTAATCCTGATACTCTGTATGTTCAATTCATCATAACAACTATTCATGGTGGCTCTAAAATCGGTACTGACCCCTACTCTCTGTTCTGTTTCTTTTTCCGGTTTCTTTGTGGTGGTGGCCTGCGCCACCTCCACCTACTCAAAGCTTCATGATGCTCCAACAATGATGGACGGATTAAAAGGAAGAAGTCTACATGACCATCATCATCATCAAGCCCTTCCATGAGAATCCTAAATCCAAAGAGGACTGTTTCATTTATGTTAGGTAGAATGCCCAGAGGGGACTGGGCGGTCTCATGGTCTGGAATCCCTACAGATTTTATTTTTTCTCCAGCCGTCTGGAGTTTTTGTTTTTCTGTCTCCCCTGGCCATTGAACCTTACTCTTATTCGATGTTAATGTTGATTTATTTTGTTTTATAATTATGTCTTTCATTTTTCTATTCTTTAATATGTAAAGCACTTTGAGCTACTGTTTGTATGAAAATGTGCTATATAAATAAATGTTGTTGTTGTTGTAAGTAGACCCCTGGAATGTCAGTACATTTTGTTTTGGTTTTTTTGGCACTGACTCAGCCAGCCACATTTATTTTGAAAACGCTGTCTTCTCTTTTGTGAATAAATCTTGAGCTGTCTCCTTCGTGGGGTCTTTTTACTGTTTTTAACTGTCATCTGTAACTTTTCATTACGAGCTGCAGCCCCCTCACACAAACATTGGCCTCAGGGGGGGGCTGACATGTGCTATTAGGATTCTCTCGGACATTGGAGTCCATCCTGGCAGCCATTTGTGGATTTTTGTCTCCACATTCATCAGCCCCTCTTCCCCATTAGGTGGGCTGCTCTGTCCTCCTCACACATTTCATGTCTTCTCTCTGCTGGCTTGACCCCCTTTGCCATTTAATTTTTCCATCTCACTGATGGCAGGTGACTCTCGGCAGAACGTCTGTGTGAAGATTTGCACAAAGATGAGGGCTTTTGTTCAGATATCACTCAGAAATTGTTGTAGTTATGGCTTCTCCTTTCTCTGCTATTAGATAGATAGATAGATAGATAGATAGATAGATAGATAGATAGATAGATAGATAGATAGATAGATAGATAGATAGATAGATAGATAGATAGATACTTTTATTACTCAAATGTTTTCCTGTTTTGTGAATATTTTTTGGTGGTTTGTATAAAACAGAAAAATGAAGTAAAGAATATCTGGCTGTGTGTCAAGACATCACTCAAGAACTGACCATCGGATTCACATGACTTTTTCGGTTTGATTACCCACCATGGCTTTTCTTCTGCCCTCAGTCCACCAGATGTGACTTTTTTGATAATTCTTGCTACACAAAACTTTTCTTACCTCTTCAGCCCCAAATCAAGGATGAATAAAAATAGATTGTCATGAACGATTACAAACACATTAAGAGTTCTTAAAAGGTGTATGGCGTCACCCGCTCTGACACCCTTGGGGTTGAACTCGAGGACTTTAACAGTTAAACCAGCGTTTCTCAACCTTTAAGAAACCTTTAAGAATACCTTTAAGTATTTGCTTTCATGACAGTTTTAACTGCGGCCCCCCTAACATTTTTTTGAAATGCAGATGCATATTTTATTATACCTACGTAACTTTTATCGACATTTATCTAACTCTATATTTATTGTTCTAGTATCAGAATGTAGTTTAAGTTCATTTGTTTTGGTTTCAACAGATGTTTTTTTCATTTATTTGATTTTTGATTTCTTTTTTTCACATTTTCTCGCCCCCCTTTTTGTTACTTCCCGCCCCACAGGTTGAGAACCACTAAGTTAAAAATTTTTTTCATTGAGGGTACGCCCTGTCTGAACTGGTCATTCACACTCCTTGGTTTGCTACTTCTGTTTCCTTTTTTTGAATTAATGTTCAAATAATTTGCTCTCTATAAAGAGGACTGATTTACAATCAGGTCCAGAATTATTTGGACATTGAGACGATTTGTCTCTGGATTTGAAATGAAGCAATCATTACATGACTGACGTGTAGACTTTCAGCTCAAATTCAAAGGATTTAACAGAAACATCATATGAGCCATTTAGGAATTTTCTGTATTGGCCACCCCTGCACGACCCCCCACTCCCCATTTCCAGGGGCTCAAAAGTATTTGGGCATTTGACTGACCAGCTGCTCCATAGCCAGGTGTCAGCAGGTCCCTCATAATATCATTTAGCAAGTAGAAGGTTGATTCCATGTCTTGAATTTGCATTTGAAGCTGCCACTATGAACTCTCAATATGAGGTCCAAAGAGCTGTCCATGCAAGTAAAAAGAAGCCATCATTAGGGGGAGAGGATAAAACAAACCCTTTAGAGAGACAGCAGAAGCACCAGGAGTGGTCAGCTCAACCATCTGGTAGATTCTTAAAGAGAAGGGACACACTGGTGAGCTAGGCAACGCCAGAAGGTCTGGACAACCACAGAAGACGACCGTGCTGGATGATCACAAGTGAGCAAAGCGAGCAGGGGGTAAAACTGCTCAAAAAAATTAAAGGAACACTTTGAAAACACATCAGATCTCAATAGGAAAAAGAAATCCTCCTGGATATCTATACTGATATAGACTGGGTAATGTGTTAGGAACGAAAGGATGCCACATCGTTTGATGGAAATGAAAATGATCGACCTACAGAGCCCTGAATTCAAAGACGCCCCAAAAATCAGAGTGAAAAAATTATGTGGCAGGCAAGTCCATTTTGTCAAAATTTAATTGCAGCAACTCGAAATTGTACACAGCACTTTGTATGGCCCCTGTGTTCTTGTATACATGCCTGACAACATCGGTGCATGCTTCTAATGAGATGACAGATGGTGTTGTGGGGGATCTCATCCCAGATCTGGACCAGGGCATCACTGAGCTCCTGGACAGTCTGAGGTGCAACCTGGTGGCATTGGATGGACCAAAACATAATGTCCCAGAGGTGTTCTATTGGATTTAGGTCAGAAAAGTGTGGTGGCCAGTCAATGGTATCAATTCCTTCATCCTCCAGGAACTGCCTACATACTCTCACCACATGAGGCCAGGAATTGTTGTGCACCAGGAGCCACTGTACCAGCATAGGGTCTGACAATGGGTCCAAGGATTTCATCCTGATACCTAATGGCAGCCAAGGTGCCTTTGTCAAGCCTGTAGCGGTCTGTGTGACCCTCCATGGATATGCCTCCCCAGACAATCATTAACCCACCACCAAACTGCTCATGCTGAATGATGTTACAGGCAGCATAATGTTCTCCATGGCTTCTCCAGACCCTTTCACTTCTGTCACGTGCTCAGGGTGAACCTGCACTCATCTGTAAAAAGCACAGGGCACCAGTGGTGCATCTGCCAATTCTGGTATTCTATGGCGAATGCCAATCGAGCTGCATGCTGCTGGGCAGTGAGCTCAGGGCCCATTAGAGGACATGGAGCCCTTGGGTCACCCTCATGAAGTCTTTCTGGTTGTTTGGTCAGAGACATTCACACCAGTGGCCCTCTGGAGGTCATTTTGTAGGGCTCTGGCAGTGCTCATCTTGTTCCTCCTTGCCCAAAGGAGCAGATACTGGTCCTGCTGATGGGTTATGGACCTTCTATGGCCCTCTCCAGCTCTCCTAGAGCAACTGCTTGTCTCCTAGAATCTCCTCCATGCCCTTGAGACTGTGCAGGGAGACACAGCAAACCTTCTGGCAATGACACGTATTGATGTGCCATCCTGGAGAAGTTGGACTACCTGTGCAACCTCTGTAGGGTCCAGGTATCGTCTCATGCTACTAGTAGTGACACGGACTGTAGCCAAATGCAAAACTAGTGAAGAAACAGTCAGAAAAGATGAGAAGGGAAAAATGTCAGTGGCCTCCACCTGTTAAACCATTCCTGTTTTGGGGGTCATCTCATTGTTGCCCCTCTAGTGCATCTGTTGTTAATTTCATTCACACCACAGCAGCTGAAACTGATTAACAACCCCCTGTGCTACTTAACTGACCAGATTAATATCCCATAAGTTTCATTGACTTTATGCTATACTCTGATTAAAAAGTGTTCCTTTCATTCTTTTGAGCAGTATATATATATATAGACTTTCGCGGCTTCACTCTATCACGGATTTTAAATGTAAGCATATCTAAATATATATCACAGATTTTCCGTTGGTTTGCGGATTTCTGCGGACAATGGGCCTTTTAATTTATGGTACACGCTTCCTCAGTTTGTTTGCCCTGTTGATTTCATACAAGGGACGCTATTGGCGGATGGCTTAGAAGCTACCCAATCAGAGCACGTATTACATATTAACTAAAACTCCTCAATGCTATAAGATATGCTTGATTATTCTTTTGACTGCTCGATTGTTTGCTTGTCTCTCTCTCTCTCTCACCCTCTCTGACGTTCTCTGCGCCTGACGGAGGGGGTGTGAGCAGAGGTGCTGTTTGCACAGAGACTGTTTGCTTAAAAGATACTGACGCTCCTCTGAAAAATGCCGCTTTATTGTGGTGCTTCGGCAAACTTAAAAGGACACGTATTGATTTTTTGATTGTTTGCTCGCTCTCTCTGACATTCTCTTCTCCTGATGCAGACACTCCTTTGAAGAAAAGATATGTTTGCATTCTTTTAATTGTGAGAAAGAACTGTCATCTCTGTCTTGTCATGGAGCACAGTTTAAACTTTTGACTAAAGGGTGTTATTTCATGTCTAGAGGGCTCTAATAATGTTAACAGTGTGGGAGAGTTTATAAGGGCTTAAAATATATAAAAATAACTACACGAACATATGGTTTCTACTTCGCGGATTTTCATCTATCGCGGGGGGCTCTGGAACACAACCCCGTGATCGAGGAGGGATTACTGTATATATATATATATATTGTGGAGGACTGCCAGCTTGTTATTCCGGTCCTCACCCCCAGGCCACCAGGAGGAGCTCTCCCGACAGCAGGATCATGCCCCGAGTTCAAGCAGGGCATCATGGACCTTGTAGTGTTTATACACAGCCCTGCTGGATACCTTGGGGGCCGCTGGGAGTCGCTGTAGGGGGACTCGTGGGCTCATATGTGCCCTATAACTCGGGAGTATGTCACGGTCACGTGACAGGAAGAAACAATGTGCTCCCGGGTTGAAGAAAAGGACTGTTTACCCTGACCCGGAAGGAATAAGGAACTGTGGACTGATTGGGCAGGAACATCTCTGGGTCAGGGTGTATAAAAGGACTATGGGCCAGTCCAGACACTGAGCTGAGCTGGGAGGTAGAGGGGCGAAGTGTCAGGCCGAGGAGGAGAGAATATTATTGTGATTGGTATTGGAGTAGTGTGGAGGGTGCTTTGTGCACATTGTATGACAATTAATTAAGAGTCTTGGACTTGTATTCGGTGTCTGGAGTCATGCCTGAGGGTTCAAGGGAGCACTAGCGCCCCTTACTGCCACAATATATATATATATATATATATATATATATATATATATATATATATATATATATATATATATATATATATATATATATACTGTATATAGGAAAATCCCCACGCTTCACAGCGATGAAGTACTGCTTTAAAATTTTTATTAAGAAGAAAAGAAAACCTTTTTAAACTGAGGGAAAATATACCAATAACTATCTGTTAAGGATCTCTTTGTATACCACGTTGTCAGTTCATCACTCCGGTTGTAATATGACCAAGCTGTGCACTGAGATTACTCTTGAGAATGCAACGTATAGTTTTGTCCAGGAGAAAAGCAATGTTGCCTCAAATCAATGGCAACCTTTTGTAGGGTCTGTCCCTGAGACTTATTAATTGTCATCGCGAAGCAGAGCCTTACTGGAAATTTGAGGCATTTGAATTGAAATGGGAGATCAGAGGGTATATCGGTGATGCCAGGAATACATTCAGAGTGTGGCGCTCTGCTGTTTTTTTGTGTAGCTGCCTTCACACAGCCTCTCCGCTGCTTTATAAACAAACGGCATATAAGGCCGTCGTTTCTCCTTGCTTCGCAATTCTGTACTGTTTTATTGTTCGTTTATTACGATTTTTATAGTTATTGTGTAGCTATTCGAGACTTACTTTACTGTTCAGGTACCCATTTCCTTTATTTAATCCGCGGCTTGTACGCTATTTTTTGTTCGTTTATTACGATTATAGATATTTATTGATCCCCTTCTTTAGCTGACTGCCTGCTCATATAAGGCGCTCCGCTGTTTTTTGTGAAGCAACCTTTACACAGCTCCTCCGCTGTTTTATAAACGAATGACATATAAAGCCTTCCTTTTTCCTGCCTTCTTATTTAATCCACGGGTTCTCCGCTGTTTTATGGTTCGTTTATTACTATTGTTATAGTTCTCTTTATATATCACGTTGTCAGTTCAGCACTCCGGTTGTAATATGACGAAGCTGCGCGAGCTCACTCTTGAGAATGCAACGTATAGTGTTGTCCAGGAGAAAAGCAATCTTCCCTGAAATCAATGGCAACCTTTTGTAGGGTCTGTCCCTGAGACTTCTTACTTGTCATCGCGAAGCAGAGCCTTACTTGAAATTTGAGGCATTTGAATTAAAAAGGGAGATCAGAGGGTGTAACGAGGATGAGAGGAATACATTGAGTGTGGAGAAACTCTAGAGACAGCGTGTGTATTAACTTGTGGATTTTTCTGTGAGTATTTGGTGGCAGCGTGACGAAGTTGCTTCCGCAAGACCGCGTTAGCTGTGAAGCTGAGCTCGAAGCATATTCTTTTCCTACCTTGTCAATTGTGTAATACGTTTTTTGAACAGGTTTGATGCATGGAAGTGATCACTCGTACTGCGTTCAGTCAGTTCACGTGAGCTGCTCTCTTGTGTGATGTTACGATGTCCACGGCTTTATTTAATGTTAGCTAAGACCCGACACTTAAAAGTTTCTCGCTACAGCAATTTTAACTCCGTTACAAAGTGATCCAAAGTCTCGTTTATACCTCGTGTCTTTTCATTAAACTTGTATTTCACAAATAAAGTATTCTGCATTTTTCTTCAGCTCACTTCTTGGGAGCTCATTCTACTGCGGTCACTGTCAGTTCACGTGATTACGTGGGAGGTGTGATGATGTCACACGCAGCTCCGCCCCCCACGGCCATTGAGCTAACGTCCATTACAGTATATGGAGAAAAACAGGTTCCAGTTATGACCATTACGCATAGAATTTTGAAATGAAACCTTCCCAACTTTTGTAAGTAAGCTGTAAGGAATGAGCCTGACAAATTTCAGCCTTCTACCTACACGGGAAGTTGGAGAATTAGTGATGAGTAGTCAGTCAGTCAGTCAGTCAGTCAGTCAGTGAGTGAGTCAGTGAGGGCTTTGCCGTTTATTAGTATAGATGCTGTTCTATCTGGCATCCCACAAAAATGTATCTATCGTTTACAACTTCTTCAAAATTCTGCTGCCAGGATAATAACCTGCTGTTCTAAATCCACTGAATATATTTACACCGATTCTCTCTCAACTTCACTGGCTCCCTGTTAAGTACAGAATACAATACTAAATACTGCTCTGAACATTTAAAGCTCTCCACAACCTCACTGATCTCCTCCAGACTGACAGTCCTCTCGTCCACTCAGATCCTCATCTGCAGCTCAACTTTCTGTACCACACTTCAAACTCAGTGCTATGGGAGCTCGAGCGTCTCTCATTGTGCTCCTCAACTCGGGAATTCTCTTCCCTCTCATATACGTCAGCTCGATTCAATAACACATTTTAAAACTGCCCTCAAAACTTATCCTTTCAAACTGGTATACCAATTGTGAATTATGCACTGTTACTGCCAGTTATCTTTGTTTGTTTGCTAATTATTGCTTTTTGATTTATCATTCTCTTGTTTTAATTTTTCTAATGTTTAATTTTATTGAAAGGTGACCTTAAGTGCTAAGATTATAAAACGGGATTTTCTAAAGGCCAAATATAACCAAAACAATTGTTCAGTCTTACCTATGGAATGTAATCCCCCGGAATTTGGTTTGGAGCGTACAGCGGTTTGTACAATACCAAGCAGCACATGCGTGAGGCATCTTTATCCATTACACTTTACTTGACGCCACATCAGTGCCACTCGCAATATGGCGGCGATGTTGACGTACGATGCTGCTGGTCATGCGGCGTCTACTAATGCTTTGTCTATGGTGACTTCCGCCCTAAAACAAAATTGCGGAAATTACGTTCTGTCGCGCATGCGTGGTCCAAATCGGCTAGTGCCGGCCAAAGCAGACGAAGAGACTGGAGAGAAAAGATAAAGAGCGCTGCGGAGGAGGAGTGTCTGTAAGCAACGGCAGAGTCGAGTTGCGGAGAGAAGACTGGAGCAGAAATCTCGGCGAGACGGAAAGACAAGGACGGCGGGGCAGCGGGAATCTCGAGCGAGTGTGTTAAGGTAACGGAGTGAGCGGTGGTGTGTTCACCTGCTGACCGTTAAAAAACGTAAACGTGCGGTAAAGCGGTGTGGACAAGAGCGGAGCGGAAAACTTGAGCGGCGTAAACGTCTGGTGATTCGCTTTAATTAGTCGTTAGTCTGTGGGTGGACATTTGTAAACTAACATCGCAGTACGAGGATATTTACAATTAATTACTAATATGTTTTATTATTGATGGACGGTAAAGCCGTTATGATGTAGCAAACTACGAATGCAACCATGCTAATTTTCCAGCATTCCCTCAATCAATTTCTCGAAACGCCGTGAACTTTGGTCGTCTTGAATGATCGCAATTTGTGAAGCTTTCCTAAAAAAATCAACTGCCACTGTTTTAGTTTAAACCTTACAGTTCCCTAACACACACGCACGCTATATCGTTCCTCGGCCCTGACTACACGTGCTGCGCCCACAAGGCTGCTTTAATAATCAAAGACGTTAAGCAACGATCGGGGCCCTAAAATGGTGAACCTGTGAATCGCACAACATGCATAATTAAGTTAGCCAGCTCCACAATGATGATTTAAAAATAAAAAAAAATTATATACAGTATATGTATTTTAAAAAGTCGTACCAGTCAGTCAAATGTGTGGTAAAGCGAGTGAAGTCAACACCTCTCACAAGAGTTTAAGGAATGATTCTCTCCTTGAATAAAACCCCAAACCAATAATCTGCAAAGCCAGGAAATGATGCAGAGTCCCAAAGCTTTGCTTTCAGTTTAGAATTTTATTAAAGATATTAAATAGACGTACTCTGTCAGTGGAGAAAATTTCAGTTCCTGGGCTGGGAGACATTTTTATACACAGTGACACGCCTGCTGATGCTAATGGACAACACCAATATTGCATTTTCCCCCCTTTGTCTGGTAACTTCTACCAAGCCCGCTTTCCACCTGGTTATGCCCCTTATTCATTATGCTGATAGCCAACACCTGTCTGCCATTGTGATGTCTTTGTCTGGTGTGCACTTCTGCCAGCCTTCTTCTTGCTGACCCTCCACCCACTCTTTGGCATCACCATTCAGGGGGTCCTTTTCCATTGATGGAGTGGCTACATGTAAGACTCGGTGCATTGCAGTGTTTAAACAGTCTAAGGCTCCATGCAGTTCAGTGCTTAAGCCTTATTGGTGGTGAGATTACAATCTACCTTAAAAATAAGAACATCTTATAAGGTGCAGAGTCGCATAGTGAAGTGAGTGCTTCATCGTATTCTACATTCTACCGTCAGTGCGTAGCGTATTCTCCTTATCCACTTGTTTGTGTACAGTAAATCTTCATGTCGATAAAGTGGAGGTGTCCAGTTTTATTTGTGTGGCTCAGTCCAGTTTTAGATCACATAGTTGTAAATGAGCCGAATGTTTAATAATGTTTGCCAAGCCTGTTTTTGTGATGCCAGGTCTTCTGCCTTCACTCCTGACACAAAGCTCCATTTTAAATGGTCTAAGAGTTTATTAGGCCAAGTTGTATTTAATGGCTTATGAATAAAACCAAAGCATTTAATACACAGAAATGTCAGCGTGTGATTGCTCAGCGATAGCAAAATTAGTTCTGAAAGTGATAGTCGGTTATGTTAAATAATAAAAGAAGTAAACTGCTCTAAATGGTTTCCTGACTCTTTTAATTACAAAGGAGAAGTCCGTGTGTTAAACTCTTCTAGGTGCTTGTTATTAGAATTATGGCCGTAACATTTTTTTCCTGAGATTAGAGGCCTTGAAGAAATGTAATAAAATGGGAGACCAGCTCTCAAAGAAGAATAAACGGCAAACGCCGAGTGTGTCCAGCACTCCCTTAGCTGCCGGCCGGTAATGGTAGGGTCCTCAAAGTTTATGACGTGTCCTGTGTGATTACGACATCATGACCGGTGGTCCGTAGCCCTGATTCATAAAGTCTGTCCCACTGATATGTAATGTGACCGTTCAGCTCAGGGCTTCTTTGAATTTCAATGATGGACACCAAGGACCTTCTCCGAGAGGATTTGTTGAGAATTAGAGCTTGAGCGCCAGTTTCATAGTTTTAGCAGTAAATTCCACTTGTCATTTGGCAGCACAGGAGTTTCATGCCACACAGACGGCACTTCTTCAGTACTAGGCTGACCCGCCTTTTAAGTTGACCACTTCTTAAGGCAATTTGATATTTTATACAAACTCATTAATTTGGTTATATTGCATTTGAGCGGTATTACTTTAATACTCGTAGTTTGTTATTTTTGTGATGAAATGTAAACTTTGTTTCTATATTGAGGTCGCCCTTTTGAACCCCCCTGATATTTACTACGCGGTGAGGCATTTGTACTCCATCAACATTAATGAGAAACTGCAATAAGAATAAGCTGCAGTGGCTTAATTGTTTTTAAGTAAATGTTTGGTTTTGTATGTGGCCTGTCAGTAGATATAGATAGATATCTTATCAATAAAATAGACTGTAACTGTACATACTAGCCACTGGGAGCCAGATCGAATCGGGCTACAAATTCTGCGTTTGTGAAATCCATAATTTCTCTGCAGAGAATTATTTGATTTTTTACTCTTTTGAAATTGTTTTGTTATCATGGCACTGATTTGTGCTTAAGGCTGATGTAATGAAGAGCTTCCTGTTTAAACGGGGCTGCGAGACGTGAACTCAGCTCTTCGGCGCACTTCATTTGATTTTTTCCAGCAAACAAATTTTCAAAACAAACCGTGTTTTATGACTCTAATCAGAGTCGGAGTAATAATTATGTTGGCGTGGTCATTTTAGATCTGAGATCGGCTAAAATTTAAACAATGACCGTTGTTTATGCCCAGCCGTCATTACTCAGTTTGTCAATAGATGTCAGAAGGACGGATGTCAAAACCGAACTGCCCAAAGATAGATTTCGCCGAACCAAGCAAATGACGATACGTTCTAAATTACTTACGGTTCCGGAGCTGTCGAAGGGTTCAAGTCAGTCGACGATGTTAGTCCTGGAAAGTACGCCCCACCAAACCAAAGTTCCAAAAACCAACCGAATTTAATGTTATCTGCTCTAATCAACACTGACTTACTATATTTGGCCATCCAGCGGCGTCACTGAAACATTCGAACATTCTTAGCCAATCATGCTATACTGCGTCCGCGTTTGCCACGTTATGTTCTAACTACAGAGGCAGAGTCCCATTGTGTGGTTCTAACTTGTATTGAGTCGAGGTATTGACGAAGCGAACACCATACATATGGGGTATTGACGACGCGAACACCATACATACGAATAGTATCAAATTGACGCGAACACCATATATAATGAATAGTATCAAATTGCGAACACCATACATACGGGGTATTGACGACGCAAACACCATACATACGGGGTATTAACGACGCGAACACCATACATACGAATAGTATCAAATTGACGCGAACACCATACATACGGGGTATTGACGACGCAAACACCATACATACGGGGTATTAACGACGCGAACACCATACATACGAATAGTATCAAATTGACGCGAACACCATACATACGGGGTATTGACGACGCAAACACCATACATATGGGGTATTAACGACGCGAACACCATACATACGAATAGTATCAAATTGACGCGAACACCATACATACGGGGTATTGACGACGCAAACACCATACATACGAATAGTATCAAATTGACGCGAACACCATACATACGAGGTATTGGGGTATTATCGGCGAACACCATACATACGTAATAGTATCAAATTGACGCGCGAACACCATACATACGGGGTATTGACGACGCAAACGCCATACATACGAGGTATTGACAACGCGAACACCATACATACGGGTATTAAACACCATACATAACGGGGTATTAACGACGAACATGTACATACCTAAGGAACACCATACATACGAATAGTATCAAATTGACGCGAACACCATACATACGGGGTATTGACTTGAACACCATACATACGAATAGTATCAAATTGACGCAAACACCATACATACGGGGTATTAACGACGCGAACACCATACATACGAATAGTATCAAATTGACGACGACGAAACACCATACATATGGGGTATTAACGACGAACACCATACGGGTATTAACGACGCGAACACCATACATAACGGGCTATTAAACACCATACATATCGCGAACACCATAGTATGACGACGCAAACACCATCATATTGACGACGCAAACACCATACATATGGGGTATTGACTTGAACACCATACATACGAATAGTATCAAATTGACGCGAACACCATACATACGGGGTATTGACGACGCGAACACCATACATACGGGGTATTAACGACGCGAACACCATACATACGAATAGTATCAAATTGACGCAAACACCATACATACGGGGGCAAAACACCATACATACGTAATAGTATCAAATTGACGCGAACACCATACATACGGGGTATTAACGACGCGAACACCATACATACGAATAGTATCAAATTGACGCGAACACCATACATATGGGGTATTGACGACGCAAACGCCATACATACGAGGTATTGACGACGCAAACACCATACATACGGGGTATTAACGACGCGAACACCGTACATACGAATAGTATCAAATTGACGCGAACACCATACATACGAATAGTATCAAATTGACGCGAACACCATAGATACGAATAGTATCAAATTGACGCGAACACCATACATACGGGGTATTGACGACGCGAACACCATACATACGGGGTATTGACGACGTGAACACCATACATATGGGGTATTGACTTGAACACCATACATACGGATAGTATCAAATTGACGCAAACACCATATATACGAATAGTATCAAATTGACGCGAACACCATACATATGGGGTATTGACGACGCAAACGCCATACATACGAATAGTATCAAATTGACGCAAACACCATACATACGAATAGTATCAAATTGACGCGAACACCATACATACGAAATAGTATCAAATTGACGCGAACACCATACATAACGTAATAGTATCAAATTGACGCGAACACCATACATACGGGGTATTGACTTGAACACCATACATACGGATAGTATCAAATTGACGCAAACACCATACATATGGGGTATTGACGATGCGAACACCATACATAACTGGGTATTAACGACGCGAACACCATACATATGGATAGCATCAAATTATATATAAGGATGTTATCATCCAATTGATGCGTAGTAACCAAAAGGGGGCGCCAGAGAGCCCCAGACGCAGCAATACATTAAGGTTCAAGGTTTCTTTATTTGCCATTTGTGTATAAAACCGACAGTCCAAGCACATTGGAATTCTTGTGCACAGCCTTTTCAGAGTCGTCATAGTAAACATTTAAAAATAAAGTAAACAATATAAATACATAATATGAATTATACCAACACTATAGAAAATGGTGGTAATATGTACACAAAAACATACAATTATATTGCAGATATTGCACAGTTACAATATTTCCCATTCATCCCTCGTCATTTACATGACAAGTGAAGTGAGGTAGTGTGAGGTTATTTCACATGTTCAGTAATTTTCTTTTTCCTTCAGTCTGACTGTGGCGTGGAAGACGCTATGGAGAAACCTTGTTCTGTGAGTGATGATGCTGTCCGCTCTGCTGTGTCTCAGGTTGCACGTACAGTTTTTGTGTCTGAGCAGAGAGTGAGCTGGATGGAGTGAGTCCCTGATAATTCCCTCTGCTCTTTTCCGACAGCGATGTGTGTACATAAAGTCCATGGAAGGAAGTTTTGTCCCTATGACCCTCTCCAGAGTCTTAATGACTCTTTGCAAAGCCTTCCTCTCTGCCTGTGTGGTGTTCCCATACCAGACAGGGATGCCTGAGGTGAGAATGCTCTCTATCAGTCCTCTGTAGGCCTGGATGAGAGGGTGATGGTTCAGGTCGGCTTTCCTGAGCAGCCTAATGAAATAAAGCCTTTGCTGTGCTTTTTTCACTGTGGCTTTGTTGTTGTAATCTGCAATCCCAGGAATCTGTGGCTGTCGGCCCTCTCCACCTCAGTCCCTTTGATGATAAGAGGCTGTAGAGGGTTAGGATTCTTCCTGAAGTCCGATATTTCTTTGGTCTTGTCTGTGTTGAGGATGAGGTCATTCTCTTCTCCGTAGACAAGAGTGTCGTTTACCAGGGTCCTGTACCCTGACTCGTCTCCCCCCCTTGATGAGCCCCAGGATGGTGGTGTCATCAGTGTATTTAATGACGATGGTGTTGTCCTGGGTGGAGACACAGTCATAAGTGTACAGAGTGAAAAGTTTGGGGCTGAGGCAACAGCCTTGTGGGGATCCTGTGCTGACTGTGAGCTCAGCAGACACCCGTCCTCCCATTCTCACCACCGGTTGATACGACAGCGTGGTGTAATGCTGCCTTCCAATCAAGAGCTTCTGGGATGGATGCTGGCAGCTTCTCAAGTTTACCGTTTTGAGTAGAGAGCTGCTTTTATTGTTAATATTATACAATAAAAACATACACCACGCAGAGCTGTCGTATCAACCGCCTGACGTAACCTGCTTTCTTTTTTCTTTGATTAAATCTATACTAATAAAAGGCAAAGCCCTCACTGACTCACTCACTGACTGACTGACTGACTCATCACTAATTCTCCAAGTTCCCGTGTAGGTAGAAGGCTGACATTTGGCAGGCTCATTCCTTACAGCTTACTTACAATAGTTGGGCAGGTTTCATTTCGAAATTCTACGCGTAATGGTCATAACTGGAACCTATTTTTCTCCATATACTGTAATGGAGTTGAGCTGGATGGCCGTGGGGGGCGGAGTTTCGTGTGACATCTTCACGCCTCCCACGTAATCACGTGAACTGACTATCAACGCAGTATGTAGAAAACCAGGAAGAGCTCAAAAATAAGCTGAAGAAAACATGCATTATACAATTGAGAAGGCAGCGAAACAATAAGAAGCGAGCGACTGACATATACAACCATATTCATGAGTGCTGCTACTTCGGAAACAAAGCACGATGTAAACCTAAAGTTTAAGTTAAGTTCATAGACAGGCTGCCGCTGGCGTTTGTAATTTAGTGCCTACCCATATAAGGCTGTCCGTCAGCGGCAATCCAATACAAACACTGCCGCTAAATATTCACGGGTGAAGGACTGTGCTTATGCAGAGGAAGATGAGATGGTCAGGGTGGTGTTTGACACAAACTCAGCGAAAGTGCGAGAGAAAGTTTTAAGTGCCAGGACTAAGGTAACATTAAATACAGCCATGGACATCACACAAGATGGCACCAGCACAGCTGAGAACCTTCGATGCAAGAACACCAAGCTGCTCACGTGAACTGACGCAGTGCACAGATAAAAAGCAACAGTTCCAAAGAGCGCTGAACAAAAACCGAATTACACAATTGAAAAGGCAGCAAAAAATATGAAGCGTGTGATACATACAAGCATATTCATATACACAGTGGAAAAAGTCAATGTCCTGCTAAAGGAAGACAGTGTAAAAAGAAAAAAACCGTGCATGTAGTTTGTCACGTCTCAGATAAAGAAGAAGACGAGCTGTTTATTGATGCAGTAAGGAACTAATCGATGAATGAAACCTGTCATCTTTACAACGATTGACAAACACGGAATGTAACTTGAACACAACACATCCTACAAATACGAACCTGATTGAAAGAAATAATGATAATCAAATCCTTGATGACAGCAACACTCAGTAACACTCACAAAACAAATACTGTATATTGACAGTCATGTTACGTTATTTTTAAAATGTTCCCTTTTCTTTTTCATAACTTCTTTAACACACTACTTCTCCACTGCGAATATATATATATATATCACAAAAATTAAAGGAACACTTTAAAGAAACACATTAGATACATCAGATCTCAATATGACGTTGGATATCTATACAAATAACGACAGGGCAATGTCTTAGGAACAAAAGGATGCCAAGTCTTTTAATGGAAATAAAAGTTTTCTGCCTACAGAGGGCTCAATTGTGTAGACACCCTAAAATCAGAGTGAAATGAAGATGTGGCAGGCTAGTCCATTTTTTCAAAAACTTAATTTCTGCTACTCAAAATGCTTTTCAGTATCTTGTGTGGCCCCCACGAGCTTGTATGCATGCTTGACAACGTCGGGCCATGCTCCTAATGAGACGACGGATGGTGTCTTGTGGCATTTCCTCCCAGATCTGTATGAGGGCATCCCTGAGCTGTTGTACAGTCTGAGGAGCAACCTGGCGGTGCCTAATGGACCGAAACATAATGTCCCACAGATGTTCTATTGGGTTTAAGTCAGGGGATCGTGAAGGCCATTCAATTGTTTCAATTCCTTCATCCTCCAGGTACTGCCTGCATACTCTTGCCACATGAGGCCGGGCATTGTCGTGCATTAGTAGGAAACCAGGACCTACTGCACCAGCGTAGGGTCTGACAATGGGTCCAAGGATTTCATCCTGATACCTAATGGCAGTCAAGGTGTCTTTGTCTAGCTTGTAGAAGTCTGTGAGTCGCTCCATGGATATGCCTCCCCAGACCATCACTGACCCACCACCAAACTGGTCATGCCGAATGATGTTACAGACAGCATAACATTCTCCATGGCTTCTGCAGACCCTTCAACGTCTGTCACATGTGCTCAGGGTGAACCTGCTCTCATCTGTGAAAAACACAGGATGCCAGTGGTGGACCTGACAAATCTGGTATTCTATGGTAAATGCCAATCGAGCTCCACTGCGCTGGGTTGTGAGCACAGGGCGCAGTAGAGGACATTTGGGCCCTCAGACCACCCTCAAGAAGTCTGTTTCTGATTGTTTGGTCAGAGACATTCACACCAGTGGCCTGCTGGAGGTCATATTGTAGGGCTCTGGCAGTGCTCATCCTGTTCCTCCTTGCCCAAAGGAGCAGATACTGGTCCTGCTGATGGGTTATGGACCTTCTATGGCCCTCTCCAGCTCTCCTAGAGTAACTGCTTGTCTCCTAGAATCTCCTCCATGCCCTTGAGACTGTGCAGGGAGACACAGCAAACCTTCTGGCAATGACACGTATTGATGTGCCATCCTGGAGAAGTTGGACTACCTGTGCAACCTCTGTAGGGTCCAGGTATCGCCTCATGCTACCAGTAGTGACACTGACTGTAGCCAAATGCAAAACTAGTGAAGAAACAGTCAGAAAAGATGAGGAGGGCCTCCACCTGTTAAACCCTTCATTCCTGTTTTGGGGGTCATCTCATTGTTGCCCCTCTAGTGCATCTGTTGTTAATTTCATTAACACCACAGCAGCTGAAACTGATTAACAACCCCCTCTGCTACTTAACTGACCAGATTAATATCCCATAAGTTTCATTGACTTGATGCTATACTCTGATTAAAAAGTGTTCCTTTAATTTTTTGAGCAGTATATATATATATATATACACATACATACACATATATATATATACACATATATATATATATATATATATATATATATATATATACATATATATATATATATATATATATATATATATATATATATATACCTTGATCTACATACTCTCAAATAGATAAGCCACACTGCTGTGTTAATTGTAGAGGCTTAGCCTCTATCGCCTACATCCGATGTTTGATTCCTGTGAGTGCATGCACTGAGTATGTACGCGCGATTGCCGATTCATTTTACCCTCGCATCCCCTTGGTTTGAGACGTATGAAAAAATATGCGGTTAACGCAGAATCATGTTACGTTATTTTTTAAAATCTTTCCTATTCTTAGCACAAGCACAGCTGAGAAGCTTGATGCATGTACTCCATAACAAAAAATAACGCATTTAATCACACTTTCAATTCCAAGCAAAGGGGAACTTTTGTCAATGCATGATTAACTGGTACACCGATTACACTGATGCACACATCACAGTTACAAAAATGTTAGAGTCGGAATAAAGCGCATTCCTATGACTGATCGGAGGCAAATTTCATTTCAAAAAACTACCCGAGCGAAGCCTTGATAAAAGCGTGGTGTTGTGCACACTGAAAAGCAAACAAAATTAGATGCATTACAGAAAGCGGACTTTGTGGCTCTTACTGGGGATCATTGGACTTCCGTGACCGTTAGTAATTCTAATGACATCTAATTACAAAATGTTCAATGATCACACTGTTTTAGCCTAATGTACAAAATAATTTTAGCTGAGGTTAATCAGAGTTTAAAGATGAAGCTGGTCAAATTACCTTTTATGTTTCTGACTTATTTTTTAAAGAAGAAAAACTGCACTTTATGTTGACATTTTGGTTATTAGTATTTAAAGACAATACCATTCTGAAAATGTACTTAAAGTACCACTTTATTTTTAAGTCTGCCCAATTTTAACCAGGGATGATATTTTTGTTTCTGTTTTGAATTCAAATGCAGTTTAAATGCATTTTTTTATATAAATATATAAAAATATATATATATAAACTGCTCAAAAAATTAAAGGAACACTTTGAAAACACATCAGATCTCAATGGGAAAAAGAAATCCTCCTGGATATCTATACTGATATAGACTGGGTAATGTGTTAGGAACGAAAGGATGCCACATCGCTTGATGGAAATGAAAATGATCAACCTACAGAGCCCTGAATTCAAAGGCGCCCTAAAATCAGAGTGAAGACATTATGTGGCAGGCTAGTCCATTTTGCCAAAATTTAATTGCAGCAACTCCAAATTGTACGCAGCACTTTGTATGGCCCCTGTGTTCTTGTATACATGTCTGACAACATCGGTGCATGCTTCTAATGAGATGACAGATGGTGTTGTGGGGGATCTCCTCCCAGATCTGGACCAGGGCATCACTGAGCTCCTGGACAGTCTGAGGTGCAACCTGGTGGCATTGGATGGACCAAAACATAATGTCCCAGAGGTGTTCTATTGGATTTAGGTCAGGAAAGTGTGGTGGCCAGTCAATGGTATCAATTCCTTCATCCTCCAGGAACTGCCTGCATACTCTCACCACATGAGACCAGGAATTGTCGTGCACCAGGAGCCACTGTACCAGCATAGGGTCTGACAATGGGTCCAAGGATTTCATCCTGATACCTAATGGCAGCCAAGGTGCCTTTGTCAAGCCTGTAGCGGTCTGTGTGACCCTCCATGGATATGCCTCCCCAGACAATCATTAACCCACCACCAAACTGCTCATGCTGAATGATGTTATAAACAGCATGATGTTCTCCATGGCTTCTCCAGACCCTTTCACTTCTGTCACGTGCTCAGGGTGAACCTGCTCTCATCTGTAAAAAGCACAGGGCACCAGTGGTGCATCTGCCAATTCTGGTATTCTATGGCGAATGCCAATCGAGCTGCATGCTGCTGGGCAGTGAGCTCAGGGCCCATTAGAGGACATGGGGCCCTTGGGTCACCCTCATGAAGTCTTTCTGGTTGTTTGGTCAGAGACATTCACACCAGTGGCCTGCTGGAGGTCATTTTGTAGGGCACTGGCAGTGCTCATCCTGTTCCTCCTTGCCCAAAGGAGCAGATACTGGTCCTGCTGATGGGTTATGGACCTTCTATGGCCCTCTCCAGCTCTCCTAGAGTAACTGCTTGTCTCCTAGAATCTCCTCCATGCCCTTGAGACTGTGCAGGGAGACACAGCAAAACCTTCTGGCAATGACACGTATTGATGTGCCATCCTGGAGAAGTTGGACTACCTGTGCAACCTCTGTAGGGTCCAGGTATCGCCTCATGCTACCAGTAGTGACACTGACTGTAGCCAAATGCAAAACTAGTGAAGAAACAGTCAGAAAAGATGAGGAGGGAAAATGTCAGTGGCCTCCACCTGTTAAACCATTCCTGTTTTGGGGTCATCTCATTGTTGCTCCTACAGTGCATCTGTTGTTAATTTCATTAACACCAAAGCAGCTGAAACTGATTAACAACCCCTCTGCTACTTAACTGACCAGATTAATATCCCAGAAGTTTCATTGACTTGATGCTATACTCTGATTAAAAAGTGTTCCTTTCATTCTTTTGAGCAGTATATATATATATATGTGTGTATATATATATATATATATATATGGAAGAGAAGGTCTGTGATACGGTTTGCATATTAGCAGTTGGAGATCCACAAAGGGAGAAAATGAATCACGAATCATAAAGTAGTTTTTATTCCTGAGCTTTCAACCCCTACCAGGGGTCTTCATCAGAAGATAACGCTTAGACATACAAGAATCAAAGGCAATATATAGCAACACCTTACAGGGGGAGGGGGGGGGTGACTAGGTCCGTGTGGATGGGGTGAGGTTGTTGGGAATAAAGTCTTGTTTATTAAGAATAAGTTCTTCTTAAGTTTGTATATGCTGGATTTATGTCCAAGTGTCTGTTGATGGCGTTCTCATTTGATAACCAGGATTCAGCCAGCTCTCTAGCACTTTTATTATTGGCTTTAAATTTTACTTGTACATCGTCCCAATTAAATGTATGTCCTGTTGATTTAGTATGCGTATAGATCAATGTCAGTGCGTCCTTTCTTCTGACGGCGTTGCGGTGTTCCTGTATACGTGTTGCGATTCTTTTTGAAGTTTGTCCCATGTATACCGCTGAGCACGAATTGCATGGAATGCTGTATACTGCGTTTAGTGTTTCTGCAGTCGATTTCTTGTTTTTGGCATTGAAGAGGGCCGTGCGCAGATTGTTCATGGGTTTGTGTGCTATTCTGACACCTGACTTGGCCACAATGCGTGCAGCACCTTCAGACACCTTGTGATGATAAGGGAGTGAGTGCCAGGCAGGGTGAGGGTTCTGATTCGAGTCAATTGTTTGTTGAGTTGTTTGGTGTCTTCTATGTAGGCTTCGATTAATGAATGTTTTCGAGTATCCGTTTGAAGTGAAAAGGTGGAAGAGATAGTGTCTCTCTTTTTGTTTCCTTCGTATTACAGTGGGTGTGGACTCTTCTGAATATAGTTTTAACACAGCTCCGTTTATGAGATATCGGGGGGTTGCTGGCAAAGTGTAATATCTTGTCTGCATAGCATTCTTTACGGTAAAATCGACAGCAGAAACACTAAACGCAGTATACAGCATTCCATGCAATTCGTGTTCAGCGGTATACATAGGACAAACTTCAAAAAGAATCGCAACACGTATACAGGAACACCGCAACGCCGTCAGAAGAAAGGACGCACTATCAATGATCTATACGCATACTAAATCAACAGGACATACATTTAATTGGGACGATGTACAAGTAAAATTTAAAGCCAATAATAAAAGTGCCAGAGAGCTGGCTGAATCCTGGTTATCAAATGAGAACTCCATCAACAGACGCTCGGACATAAATCCAGCATATACAAACTTAAGAAGAACTTATTAATAATAAACAAGACTTTACTCCCAACAACCTCACCCCCCCACACGGACCTAATTCCCCTGTAAGGTATTGCTATATATTGTCTTTGATTCTTGTATGTCTAAGCATTATCCTCTGATGAAGACCCCTGGTAGGGGTTGAAAGCTCAGGAATAAAAACTACTTTATGATGCACAATTCATTTTCTCCCTTTGTGGATCTCCAACTGCTTATATATATATATATATATATATATATATATATATATATATATATATATATATATATATATATATATATATATATATATATAGATAGATAGATAGATAGATAGATATAGATATAGATATAGATATCTATCTATATCTTCATCTCTACAAAAGGAGATGAGGAGTCACATTTTCATCCATCCATCATCCAACCCACTATATCCTAACTACAGGGTCACAGGGGGTCTGCTGGAGCCAATCCCAGCCAACACAGGGGCGCAAACCCCGGCCGGGGCGCCAGCCCACCGCAGGGCACACACACCAAGCACACACTTGGGACAATTTAGGATCGTCAATGCAGCCAACCTGCATGTCTTTGGACTGTGTGAGGAGACCCTCCCCGTGTCTGCGTGGGTTTCCCATGCAGTGCCTCTGACATGTCGAAAGCTCAGGAATAAAAAAAAAAATATTTTAAGATGTATGCATCATCTTCTCCCTTTGTAGATTTCCAGCTCTAAATATTCTAACTGTCCTTTTCATTAGTGACCAGTTTTTGCTGCTAATTAACATCTTTTGCCATTGTTTTCATTAACTTTGACTCTGGCTCCTTAGTTGTCTTATTTCTTAATTAGCAGCCAAAGAATAATGAGACGCGAATAGATTCGCCGTATGATCAGCTCACTTGTGTCCATCACACTATATCTGAAAATAAAGAAAGGTGAAGGTCTCGGTAAGGTTGATCTCTCATTTTGGCTGTGTTCCTGCTACATACAGAAAATCAACAGTATCTGTCTGTCTATCTGTCACTGACCACACTGACAAACCTGGACACCTCAAGTTTGGTACTCTGGTTGAGAAAGATTTTTTGAACTGTTTGACAAAAAAGAACTGTATAAACTGTGTGTCAAAGTGACATTTTATAATCAGTTGAAAGAGTTGCCAGATACACTATGGAAGAAAGAACTGCAGGTCTCTGAGAACATCACACCATCATGGAGGGCTTTTTATAAACTCCCATTGCAGAAAAGACTTTGGGATCTGCAGTGGAGGATAACACACTCGGCCTTAGCCACAAACTCATTTCTTTATACGATTAAAGCTTGAGACTGACCAGTGCCCATTCTGTTACACGAGAGAAACCATCTTTCAGCTCTTCATTCAGTGTGAACGGCTGAGGCCGTTGTTCATGTTCTTAGAAGTTCTTCTTAGTGGGTTTGGGATTGAGTTCTCAAAAGTTTGCTTTGTCTTTGGTATTAAATCTAATAAAAAAAAATAGGAATAAATGTGTTATTGGGAATTTCCTCTTAGGACAGGCCAAGTTGGCATTTGTAAAAACGAGGAGAAATAAATAGGAAGTACCTCATGGGGACCGACGCTCTGCTGCTCTTCAAAGTTTTAATGAAAAGTCGACTGAAACTCGAATTCATATACCATAAACTAACAAACAATTCAGAAATGTTCAGCGACATGTGGGGGACACAACAGGTACTGTGGAGGGGGGTGAACTGGTGCTCAACTGGGAATGAAAAGTACTGGGGGGGCATCAACAACAAGTTCTTATCATTGTGTGGAGTAGGGGGAGTAGTAGTAGTCTGATATATGGCTCTTTTTTATTCTGAATATTGGGCTTGTTTGTCATTTGACTGTGTATATTGTTAATATTTTTCTTTTTATGACCACAATAAAGGTCATTTTAAAAATAAAAAAATATCTATCTATCTCACTCTCATATCGTGCCTTTTCTATCTATCTATCTATCTATCTATCTATCTATCTATCTATCTATCTATCTATCTATCTCACTCTCTCTTTATCTGTCTGTCTATCTCACTCTCTCTTTTCTGTTTATCTATCTCACTCTCTCTTTTCTATTTATCTCACTCTCTCTTTATCTGTCTGTCTATTTCACTCTCTCTTTATCTGTCTATCTATCTCACTCTCTATTTTCTGTTTATCTATCTCACTCTCTCTTTTCTATCTATCTCACTCTCTCTATCTGTCTATCTATCTCACTCTGTCTTTATCTGTCTATCTATCTCACTCTGTCTTTATCTGTCTATCTATCTCACTCTCTCTTTATCTATCTATCTATCTATCTATCTATCTATCTATCTATCTCACTCTCTCTTTATCTGTCTAGCTATCTCACTCTCTCTTTATCTGTCTAGCTATCTCACTCTCTCTTTCCTATCTATCTCACTTTCTCTTTATCTGTCTATCTATCTCACTCTCTCATTATCTGTCTATCTATCTCACTCACTCATCTATCTCTCTTATTCTATCTCTCTCTATCTGCCTGTCTCTCTTAGGTGCAGTCCCTACGGTGTCAAGATATAAATAAATATAATTAAAAAAGGATAAGAAGAAATAAGGTAGAACACAAACATTCAACATAAGACCTTATTGCACAAGTTGTCGTCTATTGCACTGCTGCATTGGAGGTGATTAGGTGGCATAACAGGGTAGAAACTGCTATTCAGTCTCTTAGTCTTTGTTTTGATGCTCCTCTATGTTTTGTCTGATGGTAACAGTTGGAACATGGCATGAGCGGGGTGTGAGGAGTCTTTCAAGATGTTTTCCACTTTCCTGAGGCAGCGAGAGAGAGGATAAAGAGCAGCCGATGATCTGCTGGGCAGTCTTTACGATCTGCTGCAGTGTCTTCCTCTGTGCTGTTATGCAGCTAGAAAGCCCCACACAGAGTCCGTAGCCCAGGATACTCTCAATAGAGCAGCATTTTGGGGGGATGAGGACAATCAGGAAATAGTCTCTGCTGAGCCTTCTTGGCCAGCTCAGCTGTGTTCACACCCCAGGACAGGTCTTCCATGATGTGGTCTCCCAGGGATCAGCAGTCTGACACCCTCTCCGATTTAAAGTGGTTTCATGTCCGTTTTCTTTTTCCTGAAGTCCACAACGAGCTCCTTGGTCTTACTTGTGTTCAGGAGCAGGTTGTTGTCAGTGCACCACGCTGTCAGCCGCTCCACTTGGTCCCTGTAGGCGGACTCATCCTCCCCACAGATGAACCCCACCACAGTGGTGTCGTCAGCAGATTTGGCGATGGTGTTGCTGTGGTGGGCGGTGGCGCAGTCATGTGTGTAAAGCTTGAAGAGCAGAGGGCTCAGCACACAACCCTGAGTAGAGCTGATGCTGATGGTCGAGGAGATGTGAGGGCCCACCCTAACCCTTTGTGTGCCGTCTGTCAGGAAGTCTTTCATCCATAGACAGGTGCAATATGGCAGTCCCAGGGCTAGCAGCTTGCACACCAATCTGTGAGGGAGGATGGTGCTAAAATCAATAAAGAGGAGATGTGCATAGCTCCCCTGGTGCTCCAGACGGGACAGGCTAGCATGGAGAGCAGCAGCAACAACAGCGTCCTCGGTAGACCTGTTAGCCCTTTAAGCAAATTGGTGTGCATCAAAGGTGGGAGGGAAGATGGACATGATATGTCTCTTTAAATACTTCATTAGCACCGGGGTGAGCGCTACTGGCCGATGGTCATTCAGGCAGGTTATGAGGGATTTTTTTTTTTGGTAAAGGGAGTAAAATGGAGGATTTCAGACAGGGGGGAACTGAGGCCTGGGACAGTGACAGGTTAAAGATCTTTGTAAAGACCCCAGCCAGCTGCTCTGCATAGTTCCTCAACACACGTCCAGGGACACCATTGGGACCTGCTGCCTTCCTAGGATTGACAGCCCGGAGCGAGCGTCTCACCTCGTGTTCCTCCACCCTAAGGGAGGGCGTGATGTTGTTGTGAGCTGCCTCTGGTAGATCCATCTCAAAGCGAGCAAAGAAGTGGTTCAGCTCCTCTACCATTGAGGTGTCACCTTCAGCAGCTCCATGACTACCTTTCTTTCTCTCTTTCCTCTCTCTCTCTCTCTCTCTCTCTCTCTCTCTCTCTCTCTCTCATATATAGTTTCTTTTTCTGTCTATCTAACTGTCACTTTATTTTGAATCCCTAGTCCTTCTGGTCATTCAGTGAGGTGTCTAATGGCCTCCAGTCCTTAGCTGTCCATCGGAGGAGGGAATCCTACAAGAGAAGAAGCAGACATTTTGGAAGGAGGAAGGCTTCCCACAGAGCGTGGCCTCGGCTGAAGTCGATGATATGGATCAAAGAGCAGCGCACATTAAACAGGAGGACTGTGAGGACGGTGTTCCAGAGGTTGCATGTGTGAAGCTGGAGGATTGTGAAGGAGGACTTTCAGTTTTTAAAGAGGAGGAGCCTGGTGACATTAAAGTTGAGGATTCCAAGGATTTCTCGGTTAGTCTTGGAGTGCAGGCACATGAAGCTGGGAACATTTTCAACCAAGATGGTTCTGAAGAGTCTCATTCCAGTTTATCGTCCTGCTTCACTAATGAAGAAAACCTGGCAAATGCACAGAATTCCATCAAAGTGAAATCTGAGTTCTCTGAATCTGAAATGAAAATCAGTGAAGGAAATGGGGGAGAAGAAGAAGAAGAGCAGCAGTCCTCTAGGAGTGAAGCAACAAGTAAGTAGTGTGAAGCTGAGCACATATACAAGTTCTAATGGTGAGTGCACTTGTGTTTGTAATAAGTGAAAACGGGACACACGTTAGTTTGAGATTTATTGGAGAGCTAATGTCCCACTGCATGAAATAATATTTCTGTGGTTCCAAAAAAAAAGTGTCCAGTACTTGATATTCACTGTATAAAGTTACAATGTTAGTTTTGAAATACTATGCACCTCTTCTGTACTGTACTAAGGTTGATGGAAAGGAAGAGTGATATTTAAGTGCTGTAGTTAAGGCCCAAATGTGCACAAAAAAATGTTTTATTTCAAACTCATAAACGAGTTCTGTCATGTGCTCTGCTGTGCCAAGATGCCTGCGGATGGTGTGATTCACTTTTAGTGTGTCTGGTCACAGACGTCATTGTGAAGTGCTTAGAGTGCGGGCTGACACGTGTAACGTGTGTTCATCTGTGGAAAAGAGAAAGGTAACGTATTGACTGTATCAATATAGCTTTACAATGTGTACACGCACACACAGACAACTTTATACTTGCGTGTAAATATATATATATATATATACACACACACACTATCTATTGTAGAACAGTTCTACTGGAACAATGTACTAAAAGGATTTTATTAACACATCTATAACGTTCAAGTTCAATTAATCATACCACATTTTACTCTTTTCATAAAGTTACGTTTGCCTAATAATGTTCAAAAATTCTAATTCGGACTCACGCACAACCAGATAGACCTTCACTTTAACGCTGGTATATCCACAGACCGTAAACCTGTTGGCCAGGCCCTGGTCCTTTCCATTATCTGATTTTGACGTAAGACACACCTACCGAATGTGTGCAGATTGTTCCGTCATTCAGTTTACATTTAATCCAATCCATGCAGAAGGCCAGAGCCTATCCAGACAGCACTGGACACAAGGCAGGCAGCAGCCCTCTCACTTTTTTTGGTGGATGCAAGAAAAGAACTGCAATCTATTTAGAAAAAGCACTGTGGACACAGACAACTAGTGGCTGCAGTGTTTAAGCGTAGAAAACTAGGATCATAAAGCAGTTGTGCTACCGCAATGCTAGCTGTTGTACTCATGTTAGTTTTTCATAAATACAAATTAGGTTCTTAAAGCATTGATCATTGAATAAACTGAATGCCAGTCCACTGCAGGGCACACACAAGCACACTCAGTCTCACCAGCCAGTGATTGACACAGCAGACACCTCTGTGAGGTATGGGAGGAATACGGAGAACATGCCAAGTCCATACAAAGAGCAGGAATTGAACCTCGGTGAAGTCAGCATTACTAGCCGGTGTTCTGCCTGTCTCTATATAATAATGTATTTATTTAAAAGCTGTGACTTGTCCGTTTGTGTTATTACAGATTTCCAAGAGAGTGGTAGCTCCTCTTTGCCTTCATTTGGTCAGCTGTCTGTTCGGTGCAGACTTCGCCATAAGCTAAACACGCAGAAGATAAAGAAATCAACAGTGGGATTAGAACATTTGACAGCAGCTTCTTTGCAGAGTTCTTCTCTTCCTGTTGTCAAAAAGAGAAGGAGAGGAGCGGTCAACACTGAACATCAAGTGCGTGAACGCATCATCCAAACTGGAGAGAAGCCCTATTGTTGTTCTGAGTGTGGTAAACAATTCTCATTACTAAGCTATCTTCAGAGACACAAAAGAATTCACACTGGATGGAAGCCACATTGTTGTTCTGAATGTGGTAAGCAATTCTTACTACTAAGTTCTCTGCGGAGGCACAAAAGAATCCACACTGGAGAGAAACCCTATTCTTGTTCTGAGTGTGGCAAACGATTCGCTCACAAGAGCTCTCTTCAGCGTCACAGGGTAATTCATACGGGAGAAAAATCATATTGCTGTTCTGAATGTGGCAAACAATTCTCATTACTAAACTATCTTCAGAGACACAAAAGAATCCACACTGGACGGGAGCCCCACTGTTGTTCTGAATGTGGCAAACAATTCTCATTCCTAAGCTATCTGCAGAAACACGAAAGGATCCACACTGGATGGAAGCCCCATTGTTGTTCTGAATGTGGTAAGCAATTCTTACTACTAAGTAATCTACAGAGGCACAAGAGAATCCACACTGGAGCGAAACCCTATTCTTGTTCTGAATGTGGCAAACAATTTGCTTACAGTAGCTCTCTTCAGCGTCACACAGTAATTCATAAGGGAGAAAAATCATATTGCTGTTCTGAATGTGGCAAACAGTTCTCACTACTGAGCCCTCTTCAGAGGCACCAAAGAATCCACACTGGAGAAAAACCTTATTGCTGTTCGGAGTGTGGCAAGAGATTCTCTGACAGCAGCAGTTTACGTCAGCATACACGAATGCATGCTGGAGTGCAACCATATAGCTGTTCTGAGTGTGGTAAACGATTCTCACATTTAAGCCATTTTAATAGACACAATAGAATTCATAGTGGAGAAAAGCCGTTTTGTTGTTCTCAATGTGGCAAACGATTCTCTGATAAAAGTTCTCTTCGGTATCACACTCTGGCTCATACTGGAGAGAAGCCATATCGCTGTTCTGAATGTGGCAAACAATTCTCAATACTAAGCAATCTTCAGAGGCACAAAAGAACCCACACTGGAGAGAAACCATTTGGCTGTGCTGAATGTGGCAAACGATTCTCAATAGTAAGCAATCTTCAGCGGCACAAGAGAACCCACAAGGGAGAGAGAAGATAGAAGCCATATTGCTCTGATTGTGGCAAAAAGATAATCCACTAACAGCGATTTGTTTAAACATACAACAATGCCCACTGGAGGGAAATCCTGAGTATTGTTCTAAATATGATATGCAGTTTTCATTTTGACGTAGGCTTCATAGACACTGGAGAATTTGCACCGGGAATGAGGAATCCCTGAGCAGTACATCAGAAACCGGGAGAAGGTGGGAGGAGTCAAAAAGTCACCTGTCTATCTACTCAGGTGTTGATACAGTGGGCTCCACTGTGTAAAATCTGTGCCAAATCAAAGTGTTAGTACTTTCTTAGTGTGAAATGATTAAAAATATAAATACATACAGTACTTGCCACACACATCTCCCAGGATAAGAAAGTATCCATCCTTTCTCCTGGCACTTGGGTAGAAGATGGTTCTAATGATAGGGCAACATCATTCTTCAGTGTGGCGTCCAATCCCATGAGCAGTGCTTCTGGGCCTTCCACTCTCTTGAACCCAAACTGTTGATCGTCGTAATCGAGATGAGCCGGGCAAATGAGGACACATACACACACACACATGCAGCGAGGGGTAGGTGCAAAAAGTGTTTCATTTAAAGTCAAATGCTTCGCCCATTATAAACAATTTGATCAAATTTTAAGCGATTTTGAAGGTTCAACCAAATCCATGAATCCAAGAATTCTTTAATATGAGGTTAAAATAAAGTATCTATCTATCTAAAATCACTTGGCAGGGCACCTCTTCTTTAAACTCCGCACCTACCGACAGTTCGGTTCCCTGCTGTCCGTGGCTCCCACACCCAACCTCATTTCTTCCCTAAAGCCACCTGTGGCCCTGGCAGGACACTGCTCAAGTGCCCCGACAAAACTCCCGCTTGCCCCTCCCTGATCTCGTACCGAGAGTCGCAGCTAACCCCCTGTACATGCTCTGCTGGGAGTGATCATCTTCAGCCCCCTGAGCATCGACCTAACGCTCCTCTAAGCGGCTCCCCCACTCCTGCCTTTGTCCTTTTTCTTTTCTGTTCTTTCCTCCTTTCTCTTCTGTGCCACACCGGCTCCTATAATTTACCATGACTGGGCGTGGGCGAGAGACTCTGCTCCCTCTGTGCCACCTGACTGACGCTTCCATTTGTGCAAACATACGCAGTCAGCCAGGCACACCAAACCAAAGTGAAACGCCTTCACACACACCTGTGCCCAATCAGAGCCTGCCCCTCATTGGATGCGACTATTAATTTAAAATCTGCCCAATGCCACTGCCCACTTGGGACAGACTGGTGACATTTAACTCTCCTGTAAAGAGGCTGCAGATTCATATATGAAGAACAAACAAACGATGTGTGTCAGGAATTAACAGCTTGGCATACTTCTCTTGGTCGTGTTTGTAAAGCCCTAATAGTCCTCAGTTCTTCTACAGATGGCATTCTGACAACTGGCATCAGTGTTGGCTCAGCTATATCAGGCAGCACTGAAGAACAAGGGGCACAACCTGCAGTAAGGGTCTGTGCCAGCAGTAAACCGAGCTCAGAGGTCTATGGGGGGTCTGGGATTGATTGTTCATATAAATGATCTTTAAAAGCCTCTACACAATAGTGAAAATAAATCAGAAATATAAAATGGACTTCACAACAGTGAGCAGGACCATCCAGTATTGTGCAGCAAACCTCATCACCTCTACAGAAATAAAAAGAGAAGAAGAAACGACAAAACGAAACTCCTTCTGGGATGAAGGGAATTGAAGAAAAGATCAAAGACGCACAGAGGGACGACACGGATTGAAGACTCTGATGAAGCGGTGACATCACAGAAAGTCCCAGTGCTGGATATTAACGTGTGAGGACCTCACCTTCATAAAGCCAGACAACAAACTCAAAGCTCTGGCCAAAGCACAAAGGCGGAGAAGACACTTAACAGAAAGTCAAAGAGAAGGTTCAGAGCGGACGATTTTAGGAAACCCACCTCAGACAAAAAGTTAAGTAGGGAGAATATTCTGAAAGTAACTCGACCACCAGCCAAGAATACAAAGTGAAGAATTTTAAGGAACACTAATGATGATGATGATGATGAAGAACATCACAAACAAGCAACGAGGATAACCAAACTGCAGAGAGGAGCAGAAACCATCCAAGCCCAGCAAATGTCCAGGAGTGACGTAACAAGAGCAGAGGTAAGAAACAAACTGGAAACTGCTGCTGACTGGAAGACCCCCGGTGGTCCAGACGCCGTACCAAAGTTCTGGTTAAAGCCCCTGCATATCCTGGTTTAGGGTTCCTGTTTAAAGTCCTCCTGTTTATCTCTTCTGCTCTTTTTTTTTTGTTGTCATTCTTTGCTTTTGTAATTTTAATTTATTTATTTAATTGTGTAGACTTTTTCATTTCAAATCTCTTTAATGTTTAAATCTGTAACCCTGTTCTCTAATGTGCCATCTGGCCTGTGGGTGGATCCTCAAGAGGCGGGGCCACCCAGCCATCACCATTAAGACCCCGCCCTCATGGCCTCTAAAGGCAGGCTAGGAATTGAAGTCCCTGGAGGTTCATTTCCAGTGGGCTCTGGTGGGGTCGGCTCTCTTTGAAGGTTTTCTTCTCTTTGAGATTTTTGATTTATGTTGGCTTTTAACTTCCAGATTGTGATTTCTGGCATTGCTTCTGTAGCTAGGATTTCTTTTTTACTATTTTGATCCTTTTTTTTTTTTCTTTCTTTCAATAAATTCTCCTTTATAAAGATTCCGTGTGGTCTTGCTCTGTAGAAGCCAGAGGTTTATGGTTATCCTCTCTCTTGTTAGATATTTTCAGTGTATTTTGGAACATTACACCGCATGTTCTGACCTCTGGAGAGAGAAGCAGCCCCTCCAGTTAGGGTGCCTTTTGCTGCTCCTCCTCTGGGCAGGTTGATGGGATTATGGAGGCTCTCCTTGGGTGTTTTTGGAGGCCACACATCACCTCAGGAACTTGTGAGATAAATCACAACCACTAAGACCAGGATATGGCTGATCATAAAGATAGTAATGAAGCCATCACAGGAAACACCACTGTGGCTCACTACAGGGACAACCACCCTGCTTACACAATCAGAACCAACCAACCAAGTGTACCATCCCATAATCGCCTCTCTTCATACACAAGCTTTTCACAGCAAAGAGAGGATTTACTAACATCGTGATGGCAGCAGAACAGAAAGGAAATAAAAGAAAGTCGTAGAGAGCTGAAGGCCAACTACTGCTAAACAAAGGGGTCACGGAGTGTGGCAGGAAAGACAGAAACCTTAGTGTGGCAGTGGAGTGACGTTAGAAACGACTGACAGCATGAAGTGAGGTGTCCTGTAGGAAAATATTAGATGGTGTTGGTGCGGCTGGAATGAAACGCTGACACGATTATCAGTTTAAGAGCCGCTCTGTCAGTTTGCCTGTCGTGTGAGGTTTTATTTCAGTAAACTCGTCACATTGCAGGCTCACATGTTGAGCTCAGCTGGTGCAGGCGTTGCTGGCACACATACAGGACACGACTCCACTGGTCTGCTGAATCGCATGTTGGTGCCCACACTGGACGAGTTCAGCTCGACATGTCGGATAACCAGCATGCATTTAGACTTCACTTCAATACCATGCAGTGACATTCTGCTCTCATGCCTGTCAGATACGTAATCGAGACCCTCACAAAGCCCCCTGTTCTAAAGGTTATCTGGTCCCATTGATTTGGCTGAGCTCAGCCTGTTTAATCCTAGCAGCACTTCTCTCTCTATTGGCCATCCAAATCACTGAGGACCTCTTTAATAATCCCAGGAGTGACACGATTCTCTCATACGTGACAACAAGAGTGAAGGACTTGCAGCCGATGGAAGACGAGATCTACAAAGTGAGTAAAGAGTAGGGGATGGAAATTACAGAAGGAAGAGTAAAATCGGGGTGACAGGCAGGATGGGATCACCACAGCTAATACAAAAATGGAAGGTGAACAGTTAGAGCAGGTGGAGGAGTAGAAACACCTCAGAATTACAGAGCAACGGGAGAGCAAAAGAGGAAGCAAAGAAATCCTGAAAGTGAATCTGAGCACTCACCTTAAAAAGAAATGATGGGGGACAAACAACGTCTTAGTGGGAGCTTATGGTCATGAGACAAGGACATCTGGCCAGTGGCTGAAAAGGTATGAGATGTGCTGCTAGAGAAGGATAACGAAAATGAGCTGAACAGCGAAGGGGATAAAGGAAGAAGTGAGGAAGAGGATGGGTTATAGGAAAGAGTGGGGTGAGGGAGATGATGAGAAGTAAGATGAGGTTTGTGAGATAGATGGATATGAAAGGCACTATATAATAGATAGATAGATAGATAGGAAAAGCAACATAGATAGATAAATGGGAAAGGCACTAAATAACAAACATATAGGAAAGGCATTATGGATAAAACTGTAAGGCACTATATAACAGATAGATAGACAGGAAATGCAGTATATAATAGATAGATATGAAAGGCACTATATGACAGATTGATAGACAGATAGATCTGTAAGGCAGTATATAACAGAAAGGACTGTAAGGCACTATATTACAGATAGATAGATAGATAGATAGATAGATAGATAGATAGATAGATAGATAGATAGAACTGTAAGGCACTATATAATAGATAGATAGACAGGAAATGCAGTATATAATAGATAGATATGAAAGGCACTATATGACAGATTGATAGACAGATAGATCTGTAAGGCAGTATATAACAGATAGAACTGTAAGGCACTATATTACAGATAGATAGATAGATAGATAGATAGATAGATAGATATGAAAGGCACTATATGACAGATAGATAGATAGATAGGTAAAACTGTAAGGCACTATATAACAGATAGATAGAAATGGGGTAGCACATATATTTTTGGAACTTGAGGTTGTTAATGGGTCAGAAACAGGGGAGTTCAGTTATAAACTGGACTTTTCATGCTCAGTTCTTATCAAGAGTGTAAGGTAGTCAGGACTCATTGGACAAAGACCTTTGTCGTTGGCAGTGCTGGCTGCTCTCCCCGCCAATTCCTGTCAGTTGTAATTAACATGTCGGAGCAGGAAGTACACAGACGTGTTGCGAAGCGAATTCATATCCTTTTTTTATCAAATGAAGGAGTCATTCCATCTCAGATTTATTCAAGACTTAAGAATTAGTTTAGGGATGAGCGTTTCTCTCAGTCCAGGGTGTACGATTGGTGCAAGTGATTCAGAGAGGGACAATCATCTCTTTGGAATTTTTAGGTGGGAAGAACTTCAAGTCGAGTGAGTAGGTTACTGATGCTGTGCAAGGATGGGTCAACATGCAGACCAAAGACTTCTACTGTTCTGGGATTAAGGAGCTTCCTGATTAATGGAACAAACATATTGCAGAGGCAGGAGACCACACAGAAAAACAGTGTGTGTAAGCCATTTCATTGATTCAATAAATAAAGTGTAGCTCATAAATTCCTGTTTATATTTGAACGCCTCTCAAATTATAAGCCTTGCAGAAAATGAACACAAGAAATACTAGAAGAAGTGGGTGGAAACAGGAAAGCTACGATTATATGGTGTGGGGACTACAGTTAGAACATTAGAACAATCTAGATGAGAACAGGCCAGTATGATAGACACCAGATGGGATGGGTCCAAGTTCTTTACCTGGCCAGGAGGCCAGCCAATCATGTGATTAAGAAGAAGAGTGAAGAACATCCTACTTTGGTCAACAGGATGGCAGGAGATGTCTGAGTGAACTAATGTCCTGGCTGGGATGGACTGGAGAAGTTTACCTTGACCGGGAAGCCAGTATAATGGATGGGCATTGGAAGCAATCTGCTCTACTTGCCCTCCCAAAATGCTAGAGGGCAGCATCCTTGGGTGTTTGAACCCATTCAGCCAGTCACAAGGTATGCTGAGAATTGTAGTGTTGTAGGCAAAGCCCTGTTAGGTTCCATGGGTGGCACCAGAAGGTGGTACAGGGATGCATGGTCCCTACGTCTGGGGACTTTTGCTTGATCTGTGAGTGTTTTATAGTGCTATGCCCTTTGTATTATTTTTGTATTTTGTTCACAATACACAGTTCAGTATCGAGGGGCAGCGGGGTGGCAGCACAGCTCGCTGCACTGTGAAGATGTGCATGTCTGATGGACTGGTGATTCCTTTTTACCCTGTGATCGACTAGCACTGTGTTCAAAGTAAGTTCTTACTCTGTGCCAATAGAGACCCCGTTAAAACAAATCAAATGTCCATTGTCCCCCGTCACAAGTCTGTGGAAGACATGCCAATAGAACTTCACTGTACTGTGAATACCCGTCAGTAAATAGTCTAGAGACTGAAGAAGCCATTTGGCGGAATGACCACACAATTCCCATAACAAATGATTGTCAAGTTGACCAGAAGAAAGAAACTCTGCGATAGTCCCAGCCTGCAAAATTGAGACATACAGAAGATCATTAAACCGATCTTCATCTTGAAGCTGACCATGCATTGATTCATAATTACACTTATCCCATTCAATTTAGAGCTATGAGGGCTGGAGCTGGAAGATAGTTATTAAATGCATCATCATCATTCCCCGCTCAGCGTAATCCATTTTAGGATTACAGAAGACTTGCTAGCTTCGCGTGACAGGATGAAACCAACCATGCGGGTATGCCAGTTCTTCGCAGTGCCTAATTACTGAGTTGCGTTATAACTATAGTTTATAAAAAGGAAGTGCGTTTAAAGAACAGAGAAAACTGAACTATAAAAATCCTTCCCCCGTACAGTAGACGACAGTGTTAATGCGATTGTTATCAGTCTTTCCATTGCGTGTGTATTGAAAGCTTAGTGACAGTTTGATTCCGCTCGGACTGTCGTACGAGACACGTGAGAATTTAAACAAGAAGAAGAAGAAGAATAAAAAAGAGGCGAAGGGATGGAAGAAGAGTGTCGGCAAGCAACGGGAACAGCGAGCGGGAAGGGCATACCGGGTGGGAGTCGAGACAACAGCGGAGTAGGATGTGGGCAGGAAGGAAAAGCAAGAACCGCGTGTGGGCAATGAATGCGAGGAGAGGAAGATACGAAAGACAGGAGGGAAGTAAAATGGAGAGAAAAAAAAGAGTTGCCAGCAATTTGATGCAATCCGCCTTTCACTGCCACTACCCCGGTCACGCCAGGCTGAATCGCCAGGCTTCCGTGTAAGCCGTTCGCTCGTCTTCTCCGTACTCGTCATTCCGTCCCGAGTTTAGTGTGTGGAGAAATTAACAAAAATCCACGACTGCAAATTTCACAAGGACGTTCTCCCAGACAGTATTTGCTTATATGCACAGATTACCGAGGAAAATGCAGTGTGGACATGCGGTCAGGGCCGAGCTAATGCACCAAATTAAACCTGGGGTCTTATGAGAAGAGTGGGGGTGATATGAAGATACCCGTGTCCCTCCTGATTTGGCGCAGCCGCACTAAGGTGTGATTGAAATAGATCTCCACGTCTTTGCGCATCTTTTCGCACTGTTTCGCTTTGAATTTAACGCATGCTCTGTGCAAAATGCCGTCCTGTCTGCCGGCAAACAAGCACGCGCAGACGCCTGTCTGCCGGCAAACATGCACGCGCAGCCGCCTACCAGCTGTTTCCTTACGCACAGCCATGACACGAAGTCAGCGTTCTAACTGCAGGTGTATTACACGTTACTGTCGTTTTACCGGTCTGCTCTATGATGGATGTAGGTCAGTAAACTTTATTACCTTTATAGCAAAATACCCACGCTTCGCAGCGGAGAAGTAGTGTGTTAAAGAAGCAATGAAAAAGAAAAGGAAACATTTGGAAAATAACGTAACATGATTGTCAATGTAATTGTTCTGTCACTGTTGTGAGTGATGAGTGTTGCTGTCATATATATATATATATATTTACACACACACATAAACATATATATATATATATATATATATATATATATATATCTATACATATACACATATATATACACACACACATATATACACACAAATATATATATATATATATATATATATATATATATATATATATACATACAAATTCAAATATGAACATGCTGCATAACAAAACCTAGAAATATAAATAAAATGTGTTCCTTTCAGCAATAACAAATCAAATCATTCAGTTGTCTTTGCTCAGATGTCATTTTAGAGCTGGACGCCTGGCATCTTTTTTTGGCCACAGGTTCGTTTATGTGTGGTGTGAGGTTCTGTGTTGTGGAGATTCTCAGGATGGATTGCAGGTGCTCATCAGTGAGGCGACTCCTGTGTGCTGTTTTGTTAGTCTTTATCACTGAGAAGAGCTTCTCACACAGATATGTGCTACCAAACATGCACAAGGTTCGAGCCGCATGTAGACGGACTTTTTGTTCTTCAAAGTCACCAAAGCGCCGTGCAAACTCAGTGCGCTCAGTTTATCAGCAAAGTGCGTATTTGGGAACACCGTAGTGACGACTTGGTTTAACATTACTTGGCAACAGGGAAAGTGGGGCAAGGTGCACTGGTGCATTTGTGTCTCCCATAAAAGCAGCTTCACTTGAAATCACTTTGTGATTGTGCACGGGTAAAAACGTCCGCTGAAGTGTCAGATTCTTATTTAATTCTTCTGCTTTCTGTATCTTCTGCATTGCATTCAGGTCTTTCAGGTTATTGGGATGTTTTGTCTCATAGTGCCGTCTTAGATTAAATTCTGTAATTACAGCCACATTAGCTCCACAAATGAGACACACGGGTTCAGTAAACATATACTCAGCCTCCCATCGCTTTTTAAAGGCTCTATTTTCAGAATCAACTTTTCTCTCCAGCATCGTGTGAGCTAGCTTCGCAATAACTTGCAGCATCATAAGGTAGACTTGATTAACGTGGTAAGTGTTCGGCAAGGCAGCTGAAGCGCTGCATTATGGGATCTGTAGTTTATTGTGTTACCAGCGCTTCATATACCCGGGCCATTAATAACAATAATACAGTATATAAAATGATCTCGCGGGCCGGATATAATTACACGCCGGGCCGGATGTGGCCCGCGGCCCTTGAGTTTGACACATATGGACTAAATAGAACTTGAAAAGATATATTTTTTCAAATGTGATCGCGCAATTCAGATACAGTTGACACGCACTACAGCCTGCATGCCTCAATAAGTCATCCTCCCCTCGCTCTTACTTTTTTACCGTTCATCTAATGAATACACTGAGTATGGCTTTACCAAAACAATCATTGATGGCGAATAAAGTATCCATTATTCGAGTATGTAGATCGGGTTATATATATATACATATATATATATATATATATATATATATATATATATATATATATATATATATATATATATATATATATATATATATATATACATATATATATATACCCGCGTATCGCAGCGGAGAAGTAGTGTGTTAAAAAAGCTAGAAAAAGAAAAGGGAACATTTTAAAAATAACGTAACATGACTGTCAATATACAGTATTTGTTTTGTGAGTGTTACTGAGTGTTGCTGTCATCAAGGATTTGATTATCATTATTTCTTTCAATCAGGTTCGTATTTGTACGATGTGTTGTGTTCAAGTTACATTCCGTGTTTGTCAATCGTTGTAAAGATGACAGGTTTCATTCTTCGATTCGTTTCTTACTGCATCAATAAACAGCTCGTCTTCTTCTTTATCTGAGACCTGACACACTGCATGCACCTTTTTTTTACACTGTCTTCCTTTAGCGGGACATTGACTTTTTCCACCGTGTGCTTTGTTTCCGCAGTAGCTGCATTTATGAATATGCTTATCAGACGCTTCATATTTTTGCTGCCTTTTCAATTGTGTAATTCGGTTTTTGTTCAGCTCTTTTGAACTGTTGCTTTTTATCTCTGCACTGCGTCAGTTCACGTGAGCCACTCAGTGTACATGCATCGAAGTTTCCCAGCTGTGCTGGTGCCATCTTGTGTGATGTCCATGGCTGTATTTAATGTTACCTTAGTCCTGGCACTTAAAACTTTCTCTGGCAGTTTCGCTGAGTTTGTACCAAACACCACCCTGACCATCTCATCTTCCTCTCCATAAGCACAGTCCTTCACCCGTGAATATTTACCCGTGGCAGTTTGCTATTGGATTGCCGCTGACGGACGGCCTTATATGGGCAGGCACTAAATTACAAACGCCAGCGGCAGCCTGTCTATGAACTTAATTTAAAGTGTAGGTTTACATCGTGCTTAGTTTCAAGTAGCAGAACTCATGAATATGGTTGTATATGTCACGCCGCTTCTTATTGTTTCGCTGCCTTCTCAATTATATAATGCATGTTTTCTTGAGCGCTTTTTTGAGGTCTTCCTGGTTTTCTATGTACTGCGTGATTACGTGGGAGGCGTGATGATGTTACACGAAACTCCGCCCCACGGCGTTCAAGCTCATCTCCATTACAGTAAATGGAGAAAAACTGCTTCCAGTTATGACCATTACGCGTAGAATTTCGAAATGAAACCTGCCCAACTTTTGTAAGGAAGCTGTAAGGAATGAACCTGCCAAATTTCAGCCTTCCACCTACACGGGAAGTTGGAGAATTAGTGATGCGTCAGTGAGTGAGGGCTTTGTCTTTTATTAGTATAGATTAATAAAGAATTCCAATTGTTAGTTATATTTTCAGTCGTTCTGGTGTGCTTACTATACTGTTAACAATAAATTCTTCAAAGGGAGCTCATCAACAAAGAAACAGGGAAAATAAGATTAGTAAAATGACAACAACTATAATAATAATAATAATAATAATAATAATAATAATAATAATAATAATAATACTGATTCATTACTCGACACCCAGTAACTTTGTACAAAGACATTTAAAAGACAAATCGTTAGAATAAACGTAGCAATCCACTTTTACACTACAAGTGGCCCCTTTCTCTTAAACATTTATGTGGGTAGTTGTTCCTGGGGTTGGAATAAGGAAAGAAAATCCACGGCAAAGGCTTTGCTTTTGAACTCAGATTTCCTTTTTGACATATGAGCGGTTTAAACCGATAAAATGAGTTACTTTAAGTTGTATAAAATAAAAAATAAAATGCTTACCTATCACGAGCACTCCTTCACCCCTTTAAATTGTGGAGGTATCTCATTTTCACAGCAGGTGCCATTATCCTATAAAAGTCATGTTTCCCCGTATATTACGTGCACAATGGTTCATGGGAAATTAAAATTGTTCAAATATGTTTAAAAAAGGAGTCTATCTTCTTCTTTCGGCTGCTCCTGTTAGGGGTCGCCATAGTGGATCATTTTCTTCAATCTTCTTCCTGTCCTCATCGTCTTCCTCTTTCACCCCCATCACCTGCATGACCTCCCTCAGCTCATCCATAAACCTTCTCTTAGGCCTTCCTCTTCTTTTACCTGGCAGCTGAATCCTTAGCATCCTTCTCCCAGTATACCCAGCATCTCTCCTCTGTCCAAACCAACACAATCTCGTCTCTCTGACTTTGTCTCATAACCTGAGCTGACCCTCTAATGTCCTCATTTCTAATCCTGTCCATCCTCATCACACCCAATGCAAATCTTACCATCTTTAACTCTGCCACCCCCAGCTTTGTCTCCTGCTTTCTGGTCAGTGCCACCGTCTCCAGCCCATATAACACAGCTGGTCTCACTACCGTCCTGTAGACCTTCTCTTTCACTCTTGCTGATACCCGACTGTCACAAATCACTCCTGACACTCTTCTCCACCCACTCCACCCAGCCTGCACTCTCTTTTTCACCTCTCTTCCACAATCCCCATTACTCTGTACTGTTGATCCCAAGTATTTAAACTCATCCACCTTCATCAACTCTACTCTTTTCATCCTCACCATTCCACTGACCTCCCTCTCATTTACACACATGTATTCTGTCTTGTTCCTACTGACCTTCATTCCTCTCCTCTCATTTCTCCACCTCTCCAGGGTCTCCTCAACCTGCTCCCTACTCTCACTACAGATCACAATGTCATCAGCAAACATCACAGTGCACGGGGACTCCAGTCTAATCTCGTCTGTCAACCTGTCCATCAACATTGCAAATAAGAAAGGGCTCAGAGCCGATCCCTGATGTAATCCCACCTCCGTCACTCCCACCGCAGACCTCACCACGGTCACACTTCCCTCGTACATATCCTGTACAACTCTTACATACTTCTTCATACAATACCACAGCTCCTCTCTTGTCACCCTGTCATATGCTTTCTGCAGGTCCATAAAGACACAATGCAACTCCTTCTCTGATCTTCTCTCTACTTCTCCATCAACACCCTCAGTGCTAACATCACATCTGTGGTGCTCTTTCTTGGCATGAAACCATCCTGCTGCTCACTAATCATCACCTCACTTCTTCACTGAGCTTCCACTACTCTTTCCCATAACTTCATGCTGTGGCTCATCATTTGTATCCCCCTGTAGTTACTACAGTCCTGCACATCCTCCTTATTCTTAAATATTGGCACCAGTACACTTCTTCTCCACTCCTCATCATCCTTTCACTTTCCAAGATTCCAATAAACAATCTGGTTAAAAATTCCACTGCCATCTCTCCTAAACACCTCCATGCTTTCACAGGTATGTCATCTGGATCAACGGCTTCATAGCTGTCCTTACTTCCTCCTTGCTAATCCGTTGCACTTCCTGATTCACTATCTCCACATCATCCAACCTTTTCTTTCTCTCGTTCTCTTCATTCATCAACTTCTCAACATACTCTTTCCATCTGCTCATCACACTCTCCTCGCTTGTGAGTACGTTTCCATCTTTATCCTTTATCACCCTAACCTGCTGCACATCTTTCCCATCTTGGCCCCTCTGTCTAGCCCACTGGTCCTTTTCTCCCATCTTAGTGTCCCACCTCTCATACAACTCATCATACACCTTTTCTTTAGCCTTCGCCACCTCTCTCTTCACCTTGTGGTCTATCTCCTTGTACTCTTGTCTACTTTCTTCATCTCTCTGACTATCCCACTTCTTCTTCTGCATCCTCTTCCTCTGTATACTCTCTTGTACTTCCTCATTTCACCACCAAGTTTACTTTTCCTCCTTCCTCTGTCATGCCAAGCACCCTTCTTGCTGTCACCCTACTACATCTGCTGTAGTTGCCCATCTGTCTGGTAATTCTTCACTGCTACCCATTGCCTGTCTCACCTTCTCCCTGAACTCAAACTTACAGTCTTCCTTTTTCATCTTCCACCATTTGATCCTTGGCTCTGCCCTCACTCTGTTTCTCTTCTTCATCTCCAATGTCATCCTACAGACCACCATCCTATGCTGCTTAACTACACTTTCCCCTGCCACCACTTTGTGGTCTTTAATATCCTTCAGAATGACCCTCCTGCATAGGATGTAATCTTCCTGTGTGCATCCTCCTTCACTCTTGTACGTAACCCTATGTTCCTCCCTCTTCTTAAAATACATATTCACCACAGCCATGTCCATCCTTTTGGCAAAATCCACTATCCTCTAACCTTCTTCATTCCTCTCCTTGACACCATACCTACCTACCAATCACCTCCTCGTCTCCTCTGTTCCCTTCACCAACATGTCCATTGAAATCCACTCCAATCACCACTTTCTGTCCCTTGGGTACACTGTTCATCACTTCATCCAACTCACTCCAAAAATCTTCTCTCTCACTCATTGCACACCCAACTTGCGGTGCATATGCACTAACAACATTCATCAACACACCTCCAATTTTCATCTTCATAATCATCACTCTGTCTGACACTCTTTTTACCTCCAGAACACTCTTGACATGCTGTTCCTTCAGAATAACTCCTACTCCTTTTCTCCTCCCATCTACACCATGATAGTACAATTTGAATCCACCTCCGATCCACTTGGCCTCCCTCCCCTTCCATTTAGTCTCCTGCACGCACAACATATCAACCTTCCTTCTCTCCATCATATCTGCTAACTCTCTCCCCTTACCAGTCATACTGCCAGCATTCAAAGTTCCTACCCTCAGTTCCACTCTCTTTACTTTCCTCTTCTCATCCTACCTCCGTACACGTCTCCCCCTTCTTCTTCTCCTTCTTCGGCCAACAGTAGCCCAATTTCTGCCAGCATTCTATTGGTAACAGTACTGATGGTGACCGTTGTTAACCCGGGGCTCGACAAATCCGGTATGACAATTATTCTTGTTGTCCGCATATTGATTTGGCAAAATTTTACACTGGATGCTCTTCCTGAGGTAACTCTCTCCATTTATCTGGGGTAGAGACTGGCATGAAGAAACACACTGGTTTGTGCATCTCCTGTGGCTGGATTATCTATCTAGCTAGTATATAGTGCCTTTCATATCTATCAATTTGTTATATAGTGTCTTACAAAACTGTTATAGTGCCTTTTGTATCTATATATATATATCCATCTAGCTATCTGTTTTATAGTGCCTTTCACATTTATCTATGATGCCTTTCCAATATGTTTGTTAGATACTGTCTTTCACATCAATCTCTTCTATGGTGTATTTCCTATCTATCTGTCGATTATATAGTGCCTTTCATATCTATCTGTCTATCTATTATATAGTGCCTTACAGTTCTATCTATCTGTTATATAGTGCCTTACAGTTTTATCCATAATGCCTTTCTTATATGTTTGTTATTTAGTGCCTTTCCCATCTGTCTATCTATGGTGCTTTTCCTATCTATCTATTATATAGTGCCTTTCATATCCATCTATCTCACAAATCTCATCTTACTTCTCATCATCTCCCTCACCCCACTCTTTCCTATAACCCATCCTCTTCCTCACTTCTTCCTTTATCCCCTTCGCTGTTCAGCTCATTTCCGTTATCCTTCTCTAGCAGCAAATCTCATACCTTTTCAGCCACTGGCCAGATGTCCTTGTCTCACGACCATAAGCTCCCACTAAGACGTTGTTTGTCCCCCGTCATTTCTTTTTATGCCTGCACCAGCTGAGCTCAACATGTGAGCCTGCAATGTGACGAGTTTACTGAAATAAAACCTCACATGACAGGCAAACTGACAGAGCGGCTCTTAAACTGATAATTGTGTCAGCGTTTCATTCCAGCCGCACCAACACCATCTAATATTTTCCTACAGGACACCTCACTTCATGCTGTCAGTCGTTTCTGACGTCACTCCACTGCCACACTAAGGTTTCTGTCTTTCCTGCCACACTCCGTGACCCCTTTGTTTAGCAGCAGTTGGTCTTCAGCTCTCTATGACTTTATGATCAGCCATATCCTGGTCTTGGGGGTTGTGATTTATCTCACAAGTTCCCGAGGTGGTGTGGGTCCTCCAAAAACACCCAAGGAGACCCTCCAGAATCCCATCAACCTGCCCAGAGGAGGAGCAGCAAAAGGCACCCTAACTGGAGGGGCTGCTTCTCTCTCCAGAGGTCAGAACATGATGTGTAATGTTCCAAAATACACTGAAAATATCTAACAAGAGAGAGGATAACCATAAACCTCTGGCTTCTACAGAGCAAGACCACATGGAATCTTTATAAAAGATAATTTATTGAAAGAAAGAAAAAAAAAAGGTTCAAAACAGTAAAAAAAGAAATCCTAGCTACAGAAGCAATGCCAAAAATCACAATCTGGAAGTTAAAAGACAACATAAATCAAAAATCTCAAAGAGAAGAAAACCTTCAAAGAGAGCCGACCCCACCAGAGCCCACTGGAAATGAACCTCCAGGGACTTCAATTCCCAGCCTGCCATTAGAGATCCGTGGGCGGGGTCTTAATGGTGATGGCTGGGTGGCCCCGCCTCTTGAGGATCCACCCACAGGCCAGATGGCACATTAGAGAACAGGGTTACAGATATAAACATTAAAGAGATTTGAAATGAAAAAGTCTACACAATTAAATAAATAAATTAAAATTACAAAAGCAAAGAATGACAACAAAAAAAAAAGAGCAGAAGAGATAAACAGGAGGACTTTAAACAGGAACCCTAAACCAGGATATGCAGGGGCTTTAACCAGAACTTTGGTACGGCGTCTGGACCACCGGGGGTCTTCCAGTCAGCAGCAGTTTCCAGTTTGTTTCTTACCTCTGCTCTTGTTACGTCACTCCTGGACATTTGCTGGGCTTGGATGGTTTCTGCTCCTCTCTGCAGTTTGGTTATCCTCGTTGCTTGTTTGTGATGTTCTTCATCATCATCATCATCATTAGTGTTCCTTAAAATTCTTCACTTTGTATTCTTGGCTGGTGGTCGAGTTACTTTCAGAATATTCTCCCTACTTAACTTTTTGTCTCAGGTGGGTTTCCTAAAATCGTCCGCTCTGAACCTTCTTTTTGACTTTCTGTTAAGTGTCTTCTCCGCCTTTGTGCTTTGGCCAGAGCTTTGAGTTTGTTGTCTGGCTTTATGAAGGTGAGGTCCTCACACGTTAATATCCAGCACTGGGACTTTCTGTGATGTCACCGCTTCATCAGAGTCTTCAATCCGTGTCGTCCCTCTGTGCTGCCTTTTGATCTTTTCTTCAATTCACTTCATCCCAGAAGGAGTTTCGTTTTGTTGCTTCTTCTTCTCTTTTTATTTCTGTAGAGGTGATGAGGTTTGCTGCACAATACTGGATGGTCCTGCTCACTGTTGTGAAGTCCATTTTATATTTCTGATTTATTTTCATTATTGTGTAGAGGCTTTTAAAGATCATTTATATGAACAATCAATCCCAGACCCCCCATAGACCTCTGAGCTCGGTTTACTGCTGGCACAGACCCTCACTGCAGGTTGTGGCCCTTGTTCTTCAGTGCTGCCTGCTATAGCTGAGACAACACTGATGCCAGTTGTCAGAATGCCATCTGTAGAAGAACTGAGGACTATTAGGGCTTTACAAACGCGACCAAGAGAAGTAGGCCAAGCTGTTCATTCCTGACACACATCGTTTGTTTGTTCTTCATATATGAATCTGCAGCCTCTTTACAGGAGAGTTAAATGTCACCAGTCTGTCACAAGTGGGCCGTGGTGGTGGGCAGATTTTAAATTAATAGTCGCATCCAATGAGGGGCAGGCTCTGATTGGGCACAGGTGTGTGTGAAGGCGTTTCACTTTGGTTTGGTGTGCCTGGCTGACTGCGTATGTTTGAGCAAATGAAAGCGTCAGTCAGGTGGCACAGAGGGAGCAGAGTCTCTCGCCCATGCCTAATTACAGTGGGGGGGTAATAAGTATTTTATTTCCTGCTGAGTTTTTAAGTTTCAAAGAACTGGACAGCTGCAGTGGGCTAGTGCCCTGCCCGGGGTTTGTTTCCTGCCTTGTGCCCTGTGTTGGCTGGGATTGGCTCCAGCCGACCCCTGTGACCCTGTAGTTAGGATATAGCAGATTGGATAATGGATGGATGAGTCTCTAATTTTGATGGTAGAGAATTTAGGAGAAGGCGCACCCACCACATGTCAAACCAACTCAGGATCCCAAATTAGGAGCCGTGTGCAGCCATTCGACGGGTGACACCTCCGCACCACACTCGTTCAGATGGAGTGGAACCAGTGGGAGGTTATTTTTTTTTAATGGTGGCTGGAGGGCCAATTCTGCCACCAACCCCCTGCTGGTTGCAGGGCCTACATGCAAGGCTGGATGCAGATTAACGTCGTACCCAGGATGCAGCAATTGCAGGTTAAGGCCCAACAGAGTAGAGTCACATTTGGTATTTACGGGAATCGAACCAGCAATCTTCTGACTGCCAGTGCAGATCCCTGGTCTCAGAGTCAATTTTGGTAGAGAGACAGAATATTGACCAAAAATCCAGAAAAAAAAAAAAAAATATATCACATTTCATAAAAGTTACAAATTGATTTGCATGTCAATTGACAAAAAGTATTTGGTCTCCTACAACCCAGCCAGAATTCTGGCTCCCACAGCGTGCCCACGTGGCACACAGATTACCATCAATCGATCAGATACTCCTGATCTCAACTCGTGATGTGTATAAAGCACACCGGGCCACAGAATCAATGTCTTCCATTCCAACCTCTCCACCACCACCGTCATGGGCAGCACCAAAGAGCTGTCAATGGACATCCAGGACAAGGCTGGCAGCAAGAAGCTTGGTGTGATTATTCCGAAATGGAAGAAATATAAAAATGACCAATCAATCGTCCTTAGTCTGGAGCTCCATGCAATTTCCTGCCTCATGGGTTGGGCAAAAAACAGCCCCAGAGTGTGATGTGCCCACCTCTGTGCTGGGCTGTGGGGATGGCGTTCTTTGGGTATATAGCTCAGCATTCCTCTTCCTCCAAACACGGCGGGTCAACCTGGTGCCAAAGAGCTTGATTGTGGTTTCATCTGACCACAGCACTTCCTCCCAAGCCTTCTCTGAATCATTTTAAGATGTTTACCGGTAAACATGTGCCTCCTGGAGCAGGAAGACATTGTGAGCGCTGCAAGATTTCAATCCATTACGGCGTAGTAGCGTGTTACTAATGGTGTTCTTGGTGACTGCCTTCAGATCATTGACAAGCTCCTCTCGTCACCTTTCTCATGATCATCCTCACCATCCAATGAGGCGAGATCGTGCATGGAACTCCAAACCGAGGGCAATTGATGGTCATATTATATTTTTTTCCATTTCTGAATAGTCACACCAAACAGTTGTCCCCTTCTACTCAAGCTTCTTGCTGGTGGTCTTGCACCCCATTCCAGCCTTGTCCCCGATGTCCATTGACAGCTCTTTGGTGTTGCCCATAGTGGTGGTGGAGATGTTGGAATGGAAGAAATTCGATTCTGTGGACTGGTGTGCTTTATGCACATCACGAGTTGAGATCAGCAGTATCTTGATTGGTTGATTGATGGTAATCTGTGAGAGTCAGAATTCTAGCTGGGACACATCACACCCCATGAGGCAGGAAACTGCATGGAGCTCCAGACTGAGGGCGATTCATTGGTCATTTTTATATTTCTTCCAAATAAGAAATGGCTTTATATTTATTTTTCTTTATATTTCTTCCAAATAATTGCACCAAGCTTCTTGCTGGTGGTCTTATAGTCCATTCCAGCCTTGTCCTAGATGTCCTTTGAAAGCTCTTTGGTGCTGCCCATGGTGGTGGTGGTGGTGATGTTGGCATAGAAGATGTTGCTTCTGTGGACTGGTGTGCTTTATACACATCACGAGTTGAGATCAGGGGTATCTGATCGATTGATGGTAATCTGTGTGCCACGTGGGCACGCTGTGGGAGCCAGAATTCTGGCAATTCTGGTTGTAGGAGACCAAATACTTTATGTCACTCAATGACATGCAAATCAGCTCGTAACTTTTATGGAATGTGATTTTTTTGGTTTGATATTCTGTCTCTCTCCATTAAAAGGCAACTACCATACACATTACAGACTGTTCATTTCTTTGTAAGTTAGCAAACGTACAAATTGAACAAGGGATCAAATACTCATTACCCCCCCGACTCTAAACAAGCCTGCACAACACAGGGAAGACAGCAAGAAAGAACAGAGAAGGAAAAGGACGGAGGTTAAAACAGGGGTGCGCCCCCCTTAGAGGAGCAACGGGCCGATACTCAGGGGCCGAGTGTGTTCAGGAGAGACCCATCCTGCAAGCGACTCTCCATGCGAGACCAAGGCTTGGCGTGGTGTCCTGCCCTGCTGGGGTCACAGAAGGCTTTTGGAACCCAAGCCTAGGAAGAAATGAGGTTCGGTGTGGGAGCCAAACCTGGAAGAGAAGATTGGCTGGGCCCGTTGCCAGGATGTGTCCTCCATCTGGGGGTTAGCGGAGGGGACGCTGGATTCTATAGGGATGTGCCGAGTTTTAAGAGACTGTGTCCAGCTTATCGAATGATTAATGGATTGGGTTTTAACCTCCACCATCACTTCAGGGGGTATTTTCCGTACGTCAGATCAGATGCCTCATCTTGGATGAGTTAATGTCGGTGAAGCTCATCCGGGATAAGTCAGTTTTTCAAACGCAGCCGTGTAGTAGATTAGTCGAGCTGGATCTAATCATCCAAGATGAATGCGTGCGCCCGCGCTGAGTGAAAAGCCCGCATATATTGAGTCTAGAAAACACGATCAGCAAGTCTCTGATAGGCTGTGACAAAATGACGAAAGAACGGGCACATAGCGGAGCAGGACCTTTTATTTGAAGGATATGAAGAATTTCAAGATTTAATATGCACAAGGGGTAACACTGCAAAAAGCAGCCCAAACCAGAAAAGACAGCTGGCAAAAAGTGGCCGACAAGTTAAACTCCAAGTAGTGTGCATTGTACTTACTGAATGCAGTGTTTCATTTCCTGTGTGTCAGATTAATTATTATTTAATATGTCATAATTCCAGATCAAATGTGAGAACATGGGAACAGGTTAAAGTGAAGTACAAGAAATATATTTCAAACTGGTAAACATTGGTATATAACTATTTAAAGAGTTGTTGACATAAAGAATCATATATAAAAAAATAATTTTAAAGCTAATAAGAAAGCAGACAAGCAAAAAACAGGTGGAGGTCCAGGCGGTCCAGACCTAACCCCTGCAGAAGAGTTGGCTCTCCAGAAAAATGCCCATCGCCCCGTTTCTGAGGGCATTCCAGTGGGAAGCTCCTCCTCTGAAGCAGTGGCAGGATGCAGTGGTCACTTCATTTCAGGTAAAGGATGGTCACTGCATATATTTGTCCTCATTGTGTGCCATAGGTATGTTCCATATAGCCCTCTTTATTTGTTAGGTCAGTTGCAGTGAATGTCATATCCCTAGAACCCGTGTCTGACCAACAAGATATTGACCAAGGTCAAATATTTGATGAAGACACCCTGTCTGATTATTCATCAGGAGGAGAGGTACATTTTCCAAATAATGTTTGATCAAACTCCACTCTGATCAGTCCCATGTGCCCCAATCACATTTGGAAATCCTGGGTAAGGAGATTGTTAGGCTGATCGTGAGATTCTTTATGGAGCTGTGGGTGTTGTTGCCTGTGTACCTGCAATGGCATGAAACGCCTCTTTTATTGTCTGCACACGCAGGTGTCCAAGAAACACTAAGAAAACCTGAAGGAAATATTTCAGAGCCAAACAGATTTTACGAATTGCCTGGCAAACTGCACTTTTAGTTAGATTTTCCACATCGCCTACAGTATATAAAAAAAGTGCCGCTTGCAAAAAACCTCAAAGCAATGCATACTGTGTGTGTGGTTGTGAGAGCCCGACTTCGCCGAGTTTGACTTCGAATATAAGGTGCTAATAAATCTTTGAGTTACAATATTCTCCCTCTAAAGTGGTATCTTCCGAAAAGAATTTCCTCCGGGAGCAATAAAGGATCTTGCCGATCGCATCAAAACCTCTCTATATGAAATTCTCTTCTTATAATTTGCGCACCGATATCAATTGCTCATTCACGAACGGCGAAGCCATGACTGGATGAATTCCACGCACAGACACTGATTAAGTAAGTGTGGGAGCTAATCCTCGTTTACACAGAACAGACCTGCTCCGAACAGGTTTGAGGATTTAGATGTGCTGCTATGACAACACATCTAGCAAGAGTTTAAAAAAAAAAAAAAAAAAAAAGACAGAACAAGGATCGTGCCAAATCGTCAACAATTACATCCGGCTAAACGAGTAATCCACGTATGAAAAATACCCCCCAGATCTCATCAGGTTATTTGTTTATTATGGATGGCACACTGCACATTTTTGAACACTGCCTGTTTTTGATTTGACTTTAATAAAAGCACAATTCACTTTTTGCACCTACCTCTCGCTGCATGTGTGTGTCCTCATTTGCCAAGCTCATCTCAATTATGACGATCAGTGGTTTGGGTTCAAGAGTGTGGAAGGCCCAGCAGCACTGATCATGTGACCTGACACCACCCTGAAGAGTGATGTTGCCCTATCATTACCACCATCTTCTACCGAAGTGCAAAGGAAAAGGGGTGGGCACCTTTTTATCCCAGGAGATGTGGGGCAAGTATGAATTTATATTTTTAATCATTTCACATTAACAAAGTGCTAATACTGATTAGATTTGGCACAGATTTCACACAGTGGAGCCCACCGCCTGAAGTTACACATCAACACCTGAGTAGTCAGACAGGTGACTTTTTGACTCCTCCCACCTTCTTCCCCCTTCGCAAGTACTGCTAAGGGCTTCCTCATTTCCAGTGCAAATTCTCCAGTGTCTATGAAGCCTAAGTAAAAATGAAAATTGCATATCATATTTAGAACAATACTCAGGATTTCCTGCCAGTGGGCATTTTTTTTATATTTAAACAAATCGCTGCTACTGGAATATCTTTTTGCCCCAATCAGAACAGCAATATGGCTTCTATCTTTTCTCTCCAGAGTGGGTTCTTGTGTGCCTCTGAAGATTGCTCAGTATTGAGAATCGCTTGCCACATTCAGAGCAGCAATATGGCTTCTCTCCTGTGTGGGTTCTTTTGTGCCTCTGAAGATTGCTGAGTAGTGAGAATTGTTTGCCACATTCAGAACAGCCAAATGGTTTCTCTCCAGTATGAATCAGTGTGTGATACCGAAGAGAACTTTTATCAGAGAATCTTTTGCCACATTGAGAACAGCAGAAAGGTTTTTCTCCACTATGGATTCTATTGTGGCTATTAAAATGGCTTATTTGCGAGAATCGTTTACCACACTCAGAACAGCTATATGGTTGCACTCCAGCATGCATTCGTGTATGCTGTCGAAAACTGCTGCTGTCAGAGAATCGCTTGCCACACTCCGAACAGCAATAAGGTTTTTCTCCAGTGTGGATTTTTTTGTGCCTCTGAAGAGGGCTCAATAGTGAGAATTGTTTGCCACATTCAGAGCAGCAATATGATTTTTCTCCCGTATGAATTACTGTGTGACGCTGAAGAGAGCTACTGCAAGCAAATTGCTTGCCACACTCGGAACAAGAATAGGGTTTCTCTCCAGTGTGGATTCTTTCGTGCCTCTGTAGATTACTTAGTACTAAGAATCGTTTACCACATTCAGAACAACAATGGGGCTTCCATCCAGTGTGGATTCTTTTGTGTCTCTGAAGATAGCTTAGTAATGAGAAATGTTTACCACATTCAGAACAACAATAGGGCTTCTCTCCAGTTTGGATGATGCGTTCACGCACTTGATGATCAGTGTTGACAGCTCCTCTCCTTCTGTTTTTGACAACAGGAAGAGAAGAACTCTGCAAAGAAGCTGCCGTCAAATGTTCTAATCCTGATGTTGATTTCTTCATCTTCTGCGTGTTTAGTTTATGGCGCAGTCTGCACCGAACAGACAGCTGAGCAAATGAAGGCAAAGAGGAGCTACCACTCTCTTGGAAATCTGTAATAACACAAACAGAGAAGTCACATGTTTTTAAATAAATACATTATTGTAAAGAGACAGGCAGAACACCGGCTAGTAATGCTGACTTCACCGAGGTTCAATTCCTGCTCTTTGTATGGACTTGGCATGTTCTCCGAATTCCTCCCATACCTCACAGAGGTGCCTGCTGTGTCAATCACTGGCTGGTGAGACTGAGTGTGCTTGTGTGTGCCCTGCAGTGGACTGGCATTCAGTTCATTCAATGATTGATGCTTTAAGAACCTAATTTGTATTTATGAAAAACTAACATGAGTACAACAGCTAGCATTACGGTAGCACAACTGCCTTATGATCCTAGTGTTCTACACTCAAACACTGCAGCCACTAGTTGTCCGAGTCCACATTGGCTTTTCCAAGTGTGTGGAACGTACGTACGTACATACACACACAAGCCATATTTTAATACTTGCATGTAAATATATGTTTGTGTGTGTGTGTGCACAAATTATAAAACTATAATCGATGCAGTCAATATGTTACCTTTCTCGTTTCCACAGATGAACACGTTACACGTGTAAGACCACACTCTAAGCACTTCGCAATGACATCTGTGTGTGTGTGTCAGGATGCCAGTCTGTGACCAGACACACTAAAAGTGAATCACGTCATCCGCAGGCATCTTGGCACAGCAGAGAACATGACAGAACTCTTTTATGAGTTTGAACTAATACATCTTTTGTGCACATTTGGTCCTTAACACTAGAATTACCAGAACCAATGAAAAAATGCGTAAATCTGGCCCACCTTAAATCCCTTCACACCTCTCCGTCAGCGTCTTTTGTCTTGTAAATTTTTCGATAAGCCCAAGCAGCCTGCTATACCATCCCCTCCCCATCACCTCAGAATGGGCAAGAAGTTCTCCCAGTTCCTGTCTTGATTGATTATCTAGGAGTGAGCTACCCAGAATTTTAAGGGGAAATAATTTGATGTGTGTTTTGTGTCTACAACAATCTATGTAAACACATCATTTAAAACAGAAACGTTTTTCATATTTTAGTAATAAATGACAAAATGCAGACATGAACTGTATAATGTGTGAAGGCTGATGGCCAAATATCAAAAACACTTTCACAAAAGGTGCAAGTACGATACAACAGCTTCTGTGGTGTAGCGGCAAGATCTGCTGATTTATAATCTGGAGGTCTTGAGTTTGAAACCGGCTCCGCGGCAAATTTACCACTTTACTCCTTACAATTCTGGGTAGCTCACTCCAAGAGAATCAAAGTAGGAACTTGGAGAACTTCTTGCCCATTCTGAGGCGGTGGGGGGTTGGGATGGTATAGCAGGATGCTTGGGCTTATCGACACATTTACAAGACAAAAGACGCTGACGGAGAGGTGCAAAGGGATTTAAGGTGGGCAGGATTTACGTGTTTTTTCATTAGCTCTGGTAATTCTAGTGTTAACTACAGCACTTAATGTAATTCTTTCTTTCCATCAAACTTATTAAAATACATAACTGATGTATGATACTTCATAACTAAAATCACAACTTTATATAGTGAATGTCAAGTGCTGGACACTTTTTTTGAAGTCACAGTAATGTTCTCAAGTGAGGTCACGTATTAGCTTTCATGCAGTGGGACATGAGATCTCTAATCAATTTCAAACAAACGTGTGTCCCATTTTCACTTATTACAAACACAAGTGCCACCATTAGAACTTGTATATGTGCTCAGCTTCACATTTCTATTTAACCACACTACTTACTTATTGCTTCACTCCTAGAGGACTGCTGCTCTTCTTCTTCTTCTCCTCCTCCATTTCCTACACCGATTTTCATTTCAAATTCAGAGAACTCAGATTTCAGTTTGATGGAACTCTGTGGGGTTTCCAGGTTTTCCTCATTAGTGAACCAGGACGGTAAACTGGAATGAGACTCTTCAGAAACATCTTGGTTGAAAATATTCCCAGCTTCATGTGCCTGCACTCCAAGACTAAAAGAGACATCCTTGGAATCCTCAACTTTAATGTCACCAGGCTCCTCCTCTTTAAAAACCGAAAGTCCTCCTTCACAATCCTCCAGCTTCACACATACAACCTCTGGTACACCGTACTCACAGTCCTCCTGTTTAATGTGTGCTGCTCTTTGATCCATGTCATCGACTTCGGCTGAGGCCACGCTCCGTGTAAAGCTTTTTCCTCCCTCTAAAATGTCTGCTTTTCTCTTCTAGAATTCGCTTCTCAAATGGACAGCAAAGGACTGGAGGCCATTAGCCACCTCACTATATGACCATAAGGACTGGGAAGGAGGCTGCTTTTAATCTGTCAAAATAAAGTGACAGAATTAGACAGACTGAGAAAGAAAGATAGAGGGAAAGAGAAAAAGAAAGATAGAGAAAGAGGGGAAATAGAGAAAGAAAGAAATAGAGAGAAAGAGAGACACATGGAAAGAGAGATGGATATACAGAGAGAGAGAGAGAGATAGAGATATGAAAGGCACTATATAATACACAGACACACACACTTTGGTCTGAACACCACACACCAGAATGACTAAAAAGAAAGAAAATGATCAAGAAAGAAAACGTCTGACTTGGCAGCCACAGCGAGGTGCTATACAGATATACTGCCATTTGTGTAAGGAGGCCTCTGTAGTTTCTTGACACACTTCTGCTCAATAATTCATTGGCTGAAAGTCCTCAGTGTTGGTGGGTCACTGAGAGGATGTGCAACATTGTTCATAATGGCACTCGGTTTTATTTTCATTCTCTCCTCTGGAATGACCTCCAGGGGGTCCAGACTGTTTCCCGTAGCTGAGCCTGCCCTTTTAATTAGCCTGTTGATTTGGTGGGCCTCTCCTGAAGTGATGTCACCAGCCCAGCACACCACACTGGCCATCACAGAGGTGTAGAAGATGTGTGGATGTCACTACTCACATTAAAGCAGCGCAATGTCCTTAACAAAGAAGAGCCTGCTCTGTCCGGTCTCATATATGTAGCTCCTCTGTGTTCCGAGACCAGTCCAGCAGGTCATTAATGTGGTACCCCCTACCCACCCTCCCAAGAGTGCTTATAGGATCGGGTGGACCACCTCTGCCTCTGCTCTCTGAATAGTGACCGGGTGCACGGGCTGTTCAGTGCGGTAAAAATCAATAACCAGCTCTTTTTTCATAGATTATCCCTCCCATTGCCACCTTCTTCCAATGACCAGTCTCTCTCCCCCAACACTATCAACCACTACATCCACACTCTACTCTCCTAACTACATCAACAACTCCTACCACCTTAACTGAAATGGCCAGTGATGAGCCCACCACTAACCCTCAGTGTAGACTCTCCATAACTGAAGACCAAGTAAGGAGACAACTTGAGGAAGACACACACAAGAAAAGCCACAGGAACAGATGGAGGCCATCCTCACGTTCTTAAGACCTGTGCTGACCAACTCTGTGGTGACCTCTGTCACCTGCTCAGTTTGTCCCTAAGGCTCCAGAAAGTGTCACTGCTGTGTGTCATGTCCTGCATTGTTCCCCTAATGACTACAGAGCAGTGGCACTTACATCACACATTATGGAGACCTTTGAGCAGCTGGTCCTGAACTATAGGAGTCCTCTTGTGGTAGACCACCTGGACCCTCTGCAGTCTGCCTATCAGACAAAGACTGGAGTGGAGGATGAAATCACCCATGTGCTCCACAAGGCTTATTCTCACCTGGCAGTGCTGGGAGGATGATGCGTTTTGATGTCTCCAGCGCCTTCAAACCCATCCAGCCATCCCTCTTTTAAGGAGTCAGCTTAGAGATATGCGGGTAGGATGAGCCCGTGTGGTCCTGATAATCGACTATTTGTTGGGGAGCCCACCGCTTGTGACACTCAAGGACTGTGTCTCTAAAAAGAAAAATCATAAAAGATCATTTCTGGTAATTAACATTGTGAAACTGATGTCCGATTATAAACTAAGTTTATTATGACAGATTTCAAAAGTTGTGAACCCTCCATGCCAGCCTAAGAAGATCTCAGCTGACTCAGACAAGGCAAAGAACAGGAAAAGGGGAAAAACGAGTAAAAATTCACGCCAGCTTCATTTTGAAGAACCTTTTACCGGCAACAAAGGTCACATCAAGGCTGCTCCAAATGTAACCATTGTCGAGGATGCCAGGGGCCACGACCCGGCCGGGATGCCTTGGAGGACCGGAAGTGGGCGTGTGCCCATCTGGGATCACGTGGGGGCCGCCTTCCATGCCCTGAACCCGTGGCCCCCAAAGCAACCAGGAAGCCCCACCCTGTAGGTGCCCCAATGCCTCGGGGACCCTGGACCTCAGCACTTCCACCACAACAGGAAGTGCTTAAGAGAAGCAGGGACACCCGGAGAACAACCGGCACTTCCGCCACACTGGGGCGTGTCAGCGGGAGATTGCCGGGGAGCTCCTGGAGCTCATCCGGGTGCGGATAAAAGGGGCCGCCTCCCTTCATTCAGGGCTTGCTGGAGGAGGCAAGGAGGCAGCCTGACGGTGAAGAAGGCATTGGGTGGCCAGAACTTTTGGGGACTTTGGGGGTTTTGTGGTGCACTTGTGTGACTTTATTAGTGTAAATAAATGTGTTGTGGGTGAAATGAACATGTTCGCCTGCCTGTGTCCGGGTCAACTTCCACACCGTGAAACATCTAACATCCCAAACTAAGGCCACTGGTCTGTGATGCATTGAGAAGCCACCCAGCCACTACTGGGACCCCAACAGAAACACACACTGAAGAAAGCCAACACACCGAGCACAAACATGCAGTGGCAGCCATTAAAAATATCAACAAAGCAACCTCCAGCCTCGGCAGGCCTTCCCATCCGTTAGGAGGGGCAGCTCTTCTATCCCCACCCACCTCAGTAAGACCCTGTGTGCGCCACCACTCCAGACTCAATACACTTCTGACATGAGGACAACTTTAATGGCGTGCACATCTAGCAGGACGTTTCACCGCATTCGCCATTAGGGATGCAATGACAAGTCAAGCAAAATGCCCCCTAACTGAACAGATTACAATATTCAAGCTTTCGAGGCAACTGAAGCCCCTACTTCAGGCAAGACGTAATAAAAACTGCTTATACGGGGGG